>NC_088243.1:55002057-55674557 GCF_036934945.1 Oncorhynchus masou masou
TGGTTTGATTTATTGTCTGGAGAGATATTCAGATAAAGAACACTAAAGGGGGATGTGACTCCCTTGAGAAATACACTTTGCATCTCAGAGCAATGTTCAATTAAAATCTGTAAAGTTCTTTCAGCAGGCAGCGATAGAAGCGGAATCAGCGTACACAAACACACACACACACACGCATGCAGGCACACACACGCACAGGTGCACGCACAGGTACACACACACACACACACACACACACACACACACACACACACACACACACACACACACACACACACACACACACACACACACACACACACACACACACACACACACACACACACACACCATTTCAGCAGGGAGTGATAGAGGAAGAATACACAAGAGAGACTGACATCAATAAGACCATCCCTAACCCTAACCAATTCTCAGCATGAACAGTAACCCAATCTCCACAGGAAGTCACAGTATCTAACGGCTTGCATGGGGGATGATACCAACATAAACAAGACAGAATTCCTGAGAAGACATTAAAACCTCTTTGTACTGAGTAATTTAGAGTTTACCCTCTACAGATACAAGTTACCAAAGAGATCATCCATCCATATAGATGACTTGAAATATCTACTCAGAGGACGAGATTTAAATAGATACCAGACATGTCTGCTGTAGGATTATTCTATCACACGTTCCAGTAATCAGGCCTCTGGATACTGTAGAGCGAGAGATACATTTTGGGCTGACTGGTCCTTGGGCATTGTCATTTGTGTTTTGTTGAGCCATTTGCCATGTGGCTGAATGTGACAGAGAGCCCATAAATTACGCACGCATGCACACACACACAGGTTGGTTTTACTATCCAAGTGGGGACCCCAAAAAATGTATTCCCATTCAAAATTGTATTTTCCCAAAACCTAAACATAACCCTGAACCTAACCCCTAAGCCTAAAATAGCCTTTTTCCTTTTGGGGACCAGCCAAAATGTCAAATTTTCCATGTTTTACTTTTGGAACCCAAAAGGGTAGTAAAGTTATAACACACACACACACAGTTACTAAACTAAGATACACATATAGAGGCGTAACGGAACATATTCACAACATTGTATATGTAAACACACACACGTGCAAGCAAGCACACACGGCCCAGCTGAAATCCCTGTCTGTGTCTGATGGTAGTTCATGCGTTGTTCATGCGTTGCCTTAAGAATTTGGAATTAACGCCTAACCTTAAGAATTCTTAGTGAATGCCTAAACTTAACCTGGGAAGGATACAGAGGAGAACTCAAACACTTCTAAATTGGACGTTTGGAACAACTTCAAAATTTGAAGTTTGCGAAACATGGATGAACGTCTAATTCTGACTTGAGACCGTGAGAGCTTGTTGGTCTCTTTGACCAATTTCACTTCAGATTCTGATGTTTTCCATATTCTCCAATCGTCAAATTTTGAAGATGCTCCAAACGGGACATTTCTATCCTTAGATATATTCTCTAGACTTGTGTAGAGGGAATTATTGATATGTTGTCAAATTCTGATTTTAGACAACGTTTTCTTTGGAAATTGTTTGTATTTTACAGATAGTATTTAGTAAAAGTATTTATCGACAATCTGCTATTTACAAGTCTGGTCCTGGAGTGTGTTAACAAAATGGAACCAAATACAGTGTCTTCAGAAAGTATTCACACCCTATGACTTTTTCCACATGTTGTTGTGTTGCAGCATGAATTTAAAATGGATTAAATGCAGTGGTTTTGTCACTGGCCTACACACAATACCCCATAATGTCAACGGGTCATTATGACAAGTCACATAATAAGTTGCATGGACTCACTTTGTGTGCAATACAAGAGTTTAACATGAATTATGAATGACTACCTCATCTCTGTACCCCACACATACAATTATCCATAAGGTCCCTCATTTTGTGAATCTGTGAATTTCAACACATGTTCAACCAGAAAGACCAGGGAAGTGTTCCAATGCCTCGCATAGAAGGGCACCTATTGATAGCTGGGTAAAAGAAGCAGACACTGAATATCCCTTTGAGCCTGGTGAAGTTATTAACTACACTTTGGATGGTGTATCAAAACACCCAGTCACTACAAAGATACAGGCGTCCTTCCTAACTCAGTTGCCAGAGAGGAAGGACACCACTCAGGGATTTCACCATGATGAAAATTCTGTCTTTAAAACAGTTACAAAGTTGAATGGCTGTGAAAGGAGAAAACTGAAGATGGATCAACAACATTGTAGTTACTCCACAATACCAACCTAATTGACAGAGTGAAAAGAAGGAGACGTGTATAAAATACAAATATTCCAAAACATTCATCCTGTTTGCAACAAAGCTCTAAAGTGATACTGCAAAAAATATGGCTTTTCAAAGTGTTATGCTTGTGGCAAATCCAATACAATCCATTACTGAGTACCACTCTCCAGTATAGTGGTGGATGCATCATGAACACGCAACCCTCGGAGCCGGAACTCGCAACGGATGCCCGTCTACCATCCCCACCCACAACACCCTAGCAAAACCCAAGCCTCCTTGATAGCTGTAGCACATGGATGTCACATTTTGAAGTGAATCTTGAACAACAAAGACCAGTATACAGTATCCACCAGGACAGAACAGCCCAGTACAGCACAGGGCTGGAAAACAGAACATTACAACCTAGAACAGGACTGGAGAGCACAGTACGACACAGAACAGGACTGGAGAGCACAGTACGACACAGAACAGAATAGCACAGTTTCCAAACTGTACAGAACATCTCACATCCCACTGGGATAGAGAAAGAGAGGAAGAGAGAGCGCTAATCCATATTCAGGCGTAAAATGGTCTCCCATTCGTCCCATAACTCACTGGAACACATGGGCAGTATCCCCAGCGTCCCTTGCCATCTGTAGAGTCCACCTCACTCACTCGCAGCCAGACAGGCAGCCAGAGGCAGGCAGAGACAGCCAGGCAGATGTGTAGTCAGGTAGTTAAACAGGCAGGCATATAAGACAGGGGGAGGGTGTGGCTGGTGATAGAGCTGGGTTGGGCTGTAATGTCTTGTGGTGTCTTGAAGGGAGAGTTAGGGAAGGTATAGGCTGGGGGATAGACAATTGATTTCCTTTCAGAGTGAGGTTGATTAAACAGGTGGTTGTGCACTAGTACATTGACAGCATCACTTGTTCTGAAATCCCAGGCAAACACACCACACACACCTTCCGTGCTCCTCTTCCCCTTCTTCCTCAGGTCAATTATTCAATCGGCGATGCTAATTGGACGCCAGTGTAAAGCATGTTGTCCTGGCTGCAAATCAGCCGCTGGCTCATGCATGAACGAGTGAAGAGTATGGTGGGTCAGGGCTCTCCTGGCTTTCTGATTGGTGGGTTTTCCTCATGGATGAGGAAGCAGCACCTCGGAGGCTGGTGATGAGGCGGTTAGGTAAGTCCCCGACTGAATATTACGCAACAGCCAGCCATCGATCCTGGTGGAGAAGCATACAACTGAACCCACTTATCCAGACTGAAGTTTAGCCTCTGCTGTTCTGCCTCACAACTGATCGGGGGCTCTGGGTTTTGTGCCTGTTCTGGAGACAGTTGGAATGATTAGACTGTAAAGGATGTCATCTTTATGTGACCCAGATGAGGGCATGTTTGGCTAAACACACCTTAACAAGCCTTTTCATTTTCATGATAAAATCACTACCATGGATTTCCTGACTGTGGTTGGATGTTCTACGTAACTGAAGATACAAGCCCAATCTGTTGCCAATCTGTCTCATAAATTATCCACTCTAAATTTCCAGGCTTTTGTTTAGCATAATAATAATAATTATATTTAACTGGGCAAGTCAGTTAAGAACAAATTCTTATTTACATTGACGGCCTACCCTGGTCCAAACCCTAAAACGGACGACGCAGTGCCAATTGTGCGCCGCCGTATGGGACTCCCAATCACGGCCGGTTGTGATACAGCCTGGAATCAAACCAGGGTCTGTAGTGACGCCTCTAGCACTGAGATATATTGCCTTAGACCGCTGCGCCACTCAGAATGTGTTTGAAGATTAGCATGTTTAAGAACACACAAAAGGAGAGTTTATAACGTAACCTTAGCAACATCAAAGGTCACATCTTTAGCACACGTGTGTGTAATCGCTACCAAACACAACGTCGTCATCCGCTCAGTAATGTCTCTATAATTCAACCTGAAAGAACCTTAGAAGCTGTCATCTAAGGTGATCTAACCCAGACAATAAAAACATCCAGCTTCGTTTCAGCCAACTCTCCACGATCGACTTCAAATGAGCAGTTACGTAAACATCATTAGACATCTATAACCCTGGGATGTTCCCAATTACTTAAACTACAGTCCGGATAAACATTCAGAAAGCATCAGGTCATCTCTTAAAATGAGTTGTGGTAAATGTTTGTTTCTGATCCAAGTGGGTACATAAAAAATCAGGGGAAAATGTTCCCCGGCTTGAAGGCGGCTGGAAAATGGGAATGATACACCAGTCCATCTGAGGATCATCGGGTACCTGACGTCGTTATGGAAAAATGCTGGTTACCTCTCAACAGATGCGCGGAACGCTTACTGAAGCAGTTATAGGTCACCCATGGAAAAGTTAGGAATTTGTACTGAACAAAAATATAAATGCAGCATGCCACAATTTCAAAGATTTCATGTAATGAAAACAATATAATATAATTGAAGTAAATTCATTAGGCCCTAATCTATGGATTTCACATGACTGGGAATACATATATGCATCTGTTAGTCATATATACCTTTAAAAAAAGTTGGGGTGTGGATCAGAAAAGCAGTCAGTATCTGGTGTGACCACCATTTTCCTAATGCAGCGCGACATATCTCCTTCACATAGAGTTGATCAGGCTATTGATTGTGGCCTGTAGAATGTTGTCCCACTATTGGCAGTAACTTGAACATACTGTTGTCCACTTCGATCCAGAGCATCGCAAACATGTTGAATGGGTGACATGTCTGGTGAGTATGCAGACCATGGAAGAACTGGGACATTTTCAGCTTCCAGGAATTGTGTACAGATCCTTGCGACATGGGGCCTTGAATTATCCTTAGGATCTCATCACAGTAGCTCTGTGCATTCAAATTTCCATTGATAAAATGTAATTGTGTTTGCTGTCCGTAGCTTATGCCTGCCCATACATTAACCCCACCGCCACCATGGGGCACTCTGTTCCCAACGTTGACATCAGCAAACCGCTTGCACACATGACGACATGCACGCTGTCTGCCATCTGCCCAGTACAGTTGAAACTGTGCTGGACAAATTCATCTGTGAAGAGCACACTTCTCCAGCGTGCCTGTGCTCATCGAAGGTGAGCATTTGCCCACTGAAGTCAGTTATGAGCATGACGAGCACGCATATGATCTGTTATTGTGAGGCCGGTTGGACGTACTTCTAAATTCTCTAAAACAACATTGTAGGTGGCTTATGGTAGAGAAATTAACATTGAATTCTCTGGTAACAGCTCTGGTGGACATTCCAGCATTCAGCATGCCAATTGCATGCTCCCTCAAAACTTGAGACATTTGTGGCACTATGTTGTGTAACAAAACTGCACATTTTAGAGTGGCCTTTTATTGTCCCCAGCACAAGGTGCACCTGTGTAATGATCAGGCTGTTTAATCAGCTTCTTGATATGCCATACCTGTCAGGTGGATGGGCTGGATTATCTTGGCAAAGGAGAAATGCTCACTAACAGGGATGTAAAACTAATTTCTGGAATATTTTATTTCAGCTCATGAAACATGGGACCAACACTTTACATGTTGCGTTTATATTTTTTCGTTCAGTGTATTTAACATTTTGGTTATTTACTTCTGTTTTTATTTGTGGGATCGGGACCTGCTTTTCCAATAACTCTGGAATGCATCTGAATTTGGTCTAAATACAATTTCCGCAAGATTAAGCGTGCAACAAAGCGTTCCTTCTTTGGCCGTTCACACAATCTTCAACCTGCCCAGCTGCATCAGAAGAAATGGGAAATCCAACTCCAGGCCAAATACACTCTCTCTCACACACACAACCACACACACACACACACACACACACACACACACACACACACACACACACACACACACACACACACACACACACACACACACACACACACACACACACACACTGTCACGCCCTGACCTTAGAGATCCTTTATTCTTTATTTTGGGGTAGGTCGGGGTGTGACTAGGGTGGGCATTCTAGTTTTGTTATTTCTATGTTGGCCTTGTATGGTTCCCAATCAGGGTCAGCTGTCTATCGTTGTCTCTGATTGGGGATCATATTTAGGCAGCCTTTTCCCACCTGTTTGTTGTGGGATCTTGTTTTTGTGTAGTGCCTGTGAGCACTGCGTTGACTTCACGTTTCGTTCGTTTCTGTATTGTTTTGGTGAGTTTCATAAATTAAATATGTGGAACTCTACACATGCTGTGCCTTGGTCCGATTCTTACAACAACGTTCGTGACACACACACACACACACACACACACACACACACACACACACACACATACACACACACACGCACACCAACCACACGTACACACACACGCAGAGAAAGAGACAGAAAGAGAGAGAGAGCGAATCCACCTTCAGCCATAAAATAGTCTCCCATTCGTCCCATAACTCTCTGGAACACATGGGCAGTATCCCCAGTGTCCACTGCCAGCTGTACAGATGCCACCTTACTCACACACACACTCACTCACACACACACACACACATACATACGCACGCACGCACGCACGCACGCACACACACACACACACACACACATACACATACACACATACACACACACATACACACACACACACACACACACACACACACACACACACACACACACACACACACACACACACACACACACACACACACACACACACACACACACACACACACACACACACACGGGGCGAATGGAGAATAGACAGCGCCAGATTAGGGTGAGGTGAGTGTTGCAGTGTTGAGCCCAGGGTCAAGGAGGCTTTGAGAGAGGCACATATGTGTCTTCTCACTGACACCTGCATGAATCTACCAACTTACATGAACAGGGATTCTTCTCCTCATTACAGTTTTTTAAAACACTTTGGCACTAATTTCGGAACCTTGGTGTCATTTTGAAAACTCTAGACACAAAACTCACAACCAATGATCAAAATGCAAGTTTTTCAAAACTCTAACACTTTTTCCAATTGTTTGGATACAATACAGATAAAGCTAAGATCATTTGTTCATTGAACTAAAATCACATGTTCAAAATGACACAACTTAACATCAAAGTATTACCATTTCAAAATGAAATTCACACATTACATCTGAAATGACTGTCTATTCATTTCATTACAATGATCTAACTATCAATTGTTACAACTGACCAAAATGATAAGTAACTGTTGCATTACTCTTAATGCATAGTTTTATGGAAACTGACAAACAATATTCCATGTTTAGATCATGAAAGTTTCAGGATAATGAGATCCATTGACACCAATTACCGTGGAACATAAACCAATTGGACTACATTATCTATTGATGAAATATTTCATCATCATTCTTTATCAGACACTATTTCTATGGTCCCATGTTTCACTTTTCCAGACCATGTTTACTTTTCCAGACCATGTATTTACAGATTTTTGAGCATTACTGTACACTGATTGGGAACCACTTTATTATTGTTCCTGTCTCTGTGGTTTCAGTCAGGCTGTAATAGGTTTATCTAGTAGTGTTTTGTTTGTAGTAACCTACCCCATTTTGCTCTCCACAACAGCCTGAATTATTCATCTAGTAGTGGGTAGAACCCCCTTTTGCCTCCACAACAGCCTGAATTATTCACGGTGTTGTACGTTAAGAGATGCCATTCTGCACACCACTGTTTTAAACAACTGTTATTTGAGCATTTGTGGCCTTTCTGTTAGCGTGAATGAGTTTGGACATTCTCCTCTGACCTCTCTCATTAACAAGATGTTTTTGCCCACAGAACTCACGCTCACTGAATGTGTTTTGTTTATCGCACCATTCTCTGTAAACACTGGAGACTGTAGTGCGTAACAATCCCAGGAGGGCAGCTGTTTCTGAGATGCTGGAATCACCATGTGTGGCATCAACAATCATACCAGGGTCAAAGTTGGTTGGATTACTCATCTTGCCTGTTCTAATGTTTGGTCGAACAACATCTAAAACTCACTACTCTATATACTCTCTATATTGAGTTGCAGGCAGCCACATGATTCGCTGTTCGAATGTAACCTTCCTTGATGAGCTAAATCAGGTCTGTAGAGATTATGGCATGATCTATGTCATTGTGTGAGATAATGTCAGGTTCCACCAGGCTCAAATAGTGCAAGCATGGTTTCAGGCCCATCCACAATTTACCACCCTGTACTTATCCCCATACTCTCCTTTCCTAAAACTCGACTGAGGAATTGTTCAGCCCATGGAGGTGGAAGGTATATGATAGGCGCCCTCACGAACAAGCCACCCATCTCCAGGCCATGGATGACGCATGCAATGACATCACGGCAGACCAGTGTCAGGCCTGGATTCGCCATGCCAGAAGATTCTTCCCAAGATGTTTGGCTAATGAAAACATCCATTGTGATGTGGATGAGAACCTGTGGCCAAATCCACAATGACAAGGTGGATGGAAATATAGAAGTACAGTATTCCATTTTTTTTTTTTTTTTGCTTTTTACAGTAAGCCAGGTGAGGAACACTGCAGTGATGTTTTACAGTAAGCCAGGTGAGGAACACTGCAGTTGACCTTTAACATTTTTTATTTTTTTTGTAGCTAATTATTTTTGCTTTGATTCAAAGAAATCTATGTTGTGATTTTATTGAATTTCATCAATAAATTGCATATTTTTTTCAATGATTCCACTGTGTCTGTAGTATTCTCTCTACTAGTCCTTTTACAGTGATGTATTTACATGTGTAGTAGCATAATGAAACACGTATCACATATTTTGTACTACAATATTTAATGATGGTACGAATAACTACATAGTGAAACTATTGGTATCTTATGTGTGGGTGATTTAAATTAATGTTCCTATGGTATTTCATGATAAGTTATTTGAACCAATGATTCTGCAAGTGCAAGGTTTTGAACATCGGACAGCCTGTGTTACAAGTGATGACCGTTTCGGGTTTTGTGTCTAGAGTTTTGAAAAATGAACACAAGTTTCTGAAATTAGTGCCAAAATGATTGTTAAAAACTGTATTATACATAGACACATAACACACAGAGAGAGAGAGAGAGTGAGCGAGAGAGAGAGAGAAAGAGAGAGAGAGGGGAGAGGGAGAGAGAGAGAATGGGACAGAGACAGAGACAGTAAGACAGAGAGAGACAGAAAGAGAGACTAAGATAGACTGCAAGATATACTGAGATAGAGAGAGGAGACTGGGATAGAGAGAGAGAGAGAGAGAGAGAGAGAGAGAGAAAGAGAGAGAAAAAAAGAGAGAGAGAGAGAGCGACGAAGAGAGAGACAGTGAGACAGAGAAAGACAGAGAGAGACTGAGATAGAGACTGCAAGATATACTGAGATAGAGAGAGGAGACTGGAGAGAGAGAGAGAGAGAGAGAGAGAGAGAGAGAGAAAGAGAGAGAGAGAAAAAGAGAGAGAGAAAAAGAGAGAGAGAGCGACGAAGAGAGAGACAGTGAGACAGAGAAAGACAGAGAGAGACTGAGATAGAGACAGCAAGATAGACAGAGAGAGAGAAACTGAGATAGAGACTGCAAGATAGACTGAGATAGAGAGAGAGCTTGGAAACGGTGACAGTTCCTCCAACAGCAGGTGTTAGGTAGCAGGTATCTCATATTGTCTCTGTTTTGTGATGCATTCTGTTTATCCCCTGGGGAAACACTTGCTGCTGCTCCCTGCTTGACCACCAATATCCTGCTAGTCTCATTATACTGGAAAATATAGAGGACTCTGACCTCCTCTCATTACCACAGTCTAGTAAACAAACATCTGTGAGGTTGTGTGTATTTTTGTCTCTGTCACTTCTGGTTCACTGTAGAGGAAGTGAACACAATATGGTGTTGTTTTGTTGTCCATTGTAGATTTTAGTAGATTAATCCAATGTGCATTTGTTTGTGTGTGAAGTCTAAAAGTGTCGCTATGTAATTTGAGGTGTCGTTTAAAAAAACAATTTCAGCTTTCCTCCCCAATCCACTCGCTTTATGTGGAAGCTGTGATCTCTGGCCTGTGGGCAAAAACCCAAACCAGATATACACACATGCACCCATGTAGACATGCACATGCGCATACACATATACACAGGCACGCACAATAATATGCCGTGGATGCGCACACTCGCACACATACTCTGTGGCCTAGGGCGGCATCCTTCGCAAGCTTATGCGACACTCCAAGGGTTATTGGAATGTCATTTTGGTCCGTTTGGGTAGAGATCACATTTTCAATTCCTCTTGACCACCTCTTCCGCGGTCTCCCCCTGGGCTCTGTAACAGCCTGGGTCGCCATGGTGAAACACACCAAGGCCAAACGCCGCTGCTGCACTCCAGGCACTGTGTGAAGAGATGCTTAGAGTATATAGTACTACATACACAGCACACAAACAATACTGTAGCGAACAGTGGGGCAGGAAAGCAAACCTGAGTCTCTGGGGTGAAAGGCAAACACCCTATACATTTCACAAGTAGGGTTAACCCATTTGGTGGGAATTGCAACGTGGCTCTGTAGCGAGCATCCTACTTCTGACGCCAATGTAGCGATTGGAAGGGCAGGGAAGCGAACCCAGGTTGCTGGTGTGAAAAGGTAAACACTACGCTTGGCAGCAATAGGGTTAATCCACTTGGTGTGAATTGTGACCTTGCTCATATTGCATGGATTGCTACAGTACACACAAAGCCCATAAGCCACGACAAAGGTCAGAGAGACCAAAAAGTTGCATTTTGAGACCTTGGGACTATAAGGTTCTATCTGCGCAAAGTATACAGTAGTTCTGAGATACTGAGTTTCAAGGTTTTCACATCCCAGATCTGAGGACTGTTTTGTAGTCAATTATTCTTTCATAACCCTTCAAAGGTACCTAAAAGTGCAGAGAATCAAAATCCTAAAACATTTGTAAATCTGTTTTTTAGAGTGGTGCAATCACAGATAGAACCTTATGGCTCGGAAATGTCAATCTGTGTTCAGCCACAAGGTTCTATCTGGCACAGAATGTTAAAAATATTTACATTTCAATAGAAAAGTATGGACAATTAATGACTAAATAAAGACCATAGCCTTCCTTCTTTCTAATCACATCATCACATATATGAATTCATGTTCATCACGCATTTGTTAAAGTGATAGTTCCCTAAAATGACAAATGCACTATATCCTATGGACAACTGTTTCCCAACTCCAGTGCTCGAGTAGCCCCAACAGTACACCTTTTTGTTATAGCCCTGGACATCACACGTGATTGAACTTGTCAATTAAACATTTTAGTGAAATGCCCCTTCCATGGAGGTTTTCCTAGTGATATACAGTACGAAACCTTGATCACTCTTTAGTCGCAGGGAATGTTACTGATGCATTAGGAAATTCAAATGAGCCTTGTGAGCCTTGTGAGTGGCTGAAAATAAGTAGATCTCTTTCTCTCCATTCGGTGGCAGCCGAGTCATTGGGATGAGCACTTGCTATCAAAATAATGCTCCTTCTCGCTCGCTCAAAGCTGGGCCTAGTTCCTATTACTGCGACATTCAAATGTACAAAAATGTATCTGAAATGCAGCCATACACATCAACAACCGTCGTTTTATATAGCAGTGGAGAACATCGGACAGTCATATGGAAGACAGCAGCAAGAAATTGTCACTTCGCTCCGGCACCATTGCCACGTGTGGATGTGACCAACGGGTGTGACTATCCTGGTCCTGTTGCCACTGAACTCATGCCCCGATGTGACTTTATGTCCCAGGGCCCATACAACAGCTGCAATGAGAACACTGACCATGAAAGCAACAAACATCAAATCAAATCAAACTTTGTCACTTATGCCGAATACAACAAGTGTAGACCTTACCGTGAAATGCTTACTTACAAGCCCTTAACCAACAATGCAGTTCAAGAAGAGTTAAGAAATGTTTACCAAATTAACAAAAGTAAAACATGTGAAATAATAAAAAGTAGCACAATAACATAGCAATAACGAGGCCATATACTGTACAGGGGGTAAAGGTACCGAGTCAGTGTGCAAGGGTACAGGTTAGTTGAGGTAATTTGTACATGTACGTAGGGGTGAAGTGACTATGCATAGTTAACAAACAGCGAGTAGCAGCAGTGTACAAAACAAATGGAAGGGGGGGGGGGTGTCAATGTAAATAGTCCGGTGGCCATTTGATAAATTGATAAGCAGTCTTATGGCTTAGGAATAGAAGCTATTTTAAGGAGCCTTTTGTTCCTAGACTTGGCGCTCCAGTACCGCTTCCCGTGCGGTAGCAGAGAAAACTTCACTTGGTAGACTGGATTCTCTGACAATTTTATGAGCTTTCTTCTGACACTGACTGTTACATAGGTCCTGGATGGCAGGAAGCTTGGCCCCAGTGATGTATTGGGCCGTACGCACTGCCATCTGTAGCGCCTTACGGTCAGATGCCAAGCTGTTGTCATACCAGGCGGTGATGCAACCGGTCAGGATGCTCTCGATAGTGCATCTGTAGAACGTTTTGAGGATCTGGGGACCCATGCCAAATCTTTTCAGTGTCCTGAGGGGGAAAAGGTTTTGTTGTGCCCTCTTCACGACTGTCTTGGTGTGCATGGACAATGATAGTTTGTTGGTGATGTGGACGCCAAGGAATTTGAAACTCACGACCCGCTCCAATACAGCCCCGTTGATGTTAATGGGGGTGTGTTCTGTCTTCCTTTTCCTGTAGTACACGATCAGCTCCTTTGTCTTGCTCACATTGAGGGAGAGGTTGTTGTCCTGGCACCACACTGCCAGTTCTCTGACCTCCTCCCTATTGTCTGTCTCATCATTGCTGATGATGAGGCCTACCACTGTTGTCTCGTCAGCAAACTTAATGATGGTTTTGGAGTCGTGTATGAAAAATACCAGCAGCTGAAAATGACGCAACAATTTCGACGGAGGACACCGGGCGGACACCTGGCAAATGTAGTCTCTTATGGTCAATCTTCCAATGATATGCCTACAAATACGTCACAATGCTGCAGACACCTTGGGGAAACGATAGATAGGGCAGGCTCATTCCTGTCGCATTCACAGCCATATAAGGAGACAATGAAAAACAGAGCCTCAAAAATCCTGCTCATTTCCTGGTTGCAGTTTCATCTTGGTTTTGCCTGTAGCTCCTGTTCTGGGGCACTCACAGACAATATCTTTGCAGTTCTGGAAACCTCAGAGTGTTTTCTTTCCAAAGCTATCAATTATATGCATAGTCGAGCATCTTTTTGTGACAAAATATTGCGCTTAAAACGGGCACGTCTTTTTATCCAAAAATGAAATAGCGCCCCCATAGATTTAACAGGTTAAAGGTTTTGTTCACATCGGCTACCGAGAGTGTTATCACACTGTCTTCCAGAACAGCTGGTACTCTGGTGCATGCTTCACTGTTGCTTGCCTCAAAGTGAGCATAAAATACATTTATTTCTTCTGGTAGGCTGTTGTCACTGGGCAGCTCGCATCTGGGTTTCCCTTTGTAGACTGTAATAGTTTTCAAGCCCTGCCACATCTGACTAGTGTCAGAGCCGGTGTAGTAGGATTCAATCTTAATTCTGTATTGACCCCTTGCCTGTTTGATGGTTCGTCTGAGGGCATAACGTAATTTCTTATAAACGTCCGGAGTAGTGTCTCGCTCCTTGAAAGCGGCAGCTCTATCCTTTAGCTCAATGCGGATGTTGCCTGTAATCTATGGCTTCTGGTTAGGATATGTACATTTGGTCACTGTGGGGACGACGTCGTCGATGCTCTTATTGATGAAGCCGATGACTGAGATGGTATACTCCTCAATGCCATTGGATGAATCCAGGAACATATTCCAGTCTGTGCTAGCAAAACAGTCCTGTAGCATCCGCGTCATCTGACCACTTCCGTATTGATCTAGTCACTGGTACATCCTGCTTTAGTTTTTTCTTGAAAGCAGGAATCAGAAGGATATAATTATGGTCAGATTTGCCAAATGGAGAGCTTTGTATGCATCTCTGTGTGTGGAGTAAAGGTGGTCTAGAGTTTATTTTCTCTGGTTGCACATGTAACATGCTTGTAAAAATCTGGTAAAACTGATTTAAGTTTGACTGCATTAAAGTCCCTGGCTACTAAATAGAATGCTACAAATAATATAGTTTTAACTCTCTTGGGAGATAATGTGGTCTACAGCTTATCATAAGGTACTCTACCTCAGGAGTGCAATACCTCGAGACTTTATATTAGATATTGTGCACCAGCTGTTACTGGCAAAAAGACGCCCACCCCCACCCCTCGTCTTATGAGACGTAACTTCTTCTCTGTTCTGCCAGTGCATGTAAAATCCATCCAGCTCTATATTATCTGTGCAGTCGTTCAGCCACGACTTGGTGAAACATGAGATATTACAGTTTTTAATGTCCCATTGGTAGGATAATCGTAATCGAAGGTCATCAATTTTATTTTCCAATGATTGCATGTGAGCAAGTAGAATGGATGGCAGTGGGAGTTTACTTGCTCGCCTACAGATTCTCATAAGTCGACCAGATCTGCGCCCTCTTTTCCTCCGTCTTTTCTTCACTCAAATTACAATGATTTGGACTTGTTCCTGGAAAAGCCGTATATCCTTCATCATCAGACTCTAACCCTTTCATGCGTGAGTTCCAAATATATATAACGGTCGCCCCGGCGTGAGTTTTTTAATGCACGTGATGTTAGAACGTTCTCTCCATTCCAGAATGTGATTGTTACGCAACATTACATTTTATCTGCGCTGCCGTCAGACCAAGGAATTTAGCATTTTTTTGTTTCAAATTATTTCAAGTTTTTATTTTCTAAGAACAGTTTGAATTGAGGTGTGTTCCGCCTCCTCATTAATTCACGCAAAAATTATAATTTTTACTTTTGCAGACAATTAATTTTTGGGACATTTCTGACCTGGACAAAATTCCCCAAGCACTTCCCAATTGTTTGTGCTGTTCAAGTCTGCAGTCATCTGCGCAACTCCGGTCAGAACAGGATCTGCACACGTGTTCACATTTAAGTATGCTCTCTCTAATTCTCTCTTTCATTGTTGTTTCGGGGGACCTTAGCCCTAACCATGCCTTTGGAAATGCATGTACTCCTTGCTATCAAAGTCCAAGTGTCTTATTCCAGTTGTAATAGTTTATGTATGTATGGAATAATATCTGTTGTGTATAGACCTTATGACCATGTGGTCACGTGAGGTAACATTTGAACATTTCATGTTCTTTATGGTGATGTGATCTTCCTGTCTGGGTTGGCTCATAGCCTGGTTCTTTCTAGGTTTCTTACTTGGTTTTGTTTCAGGATAGTAAGTTGGTGGTTGAAGATGCTTCAACACCTGCATTGCTTGGTGTTTGGGGGGGGCTGTGCACTTTGGCAAAGTGGGTGGGGTTATATCATTCCTGTTTGGCCCTGTCCGGGGGTATCATCGGATAGGGCCACAGTAAAACAATGTAATTCCTGACCCCTCCTGTCTCAGCCTTCATTATTTATGCTGCAGTAGTTTACTGCATCTCAATGGGGCTAGGGTCAGTTTGTTATATCTGGCTGTATTACAACCTCCTGTCTTATCTGGTGTCCTGTGTGAATTGGCCCAGTATGTCTGAGTTTCCGGTTTCCATGATTTAAAAAATAGTTTGTCGATAAATGACGGGGGACCTGTTAAATAAATAAAAATATGCCCATGGTTTTTTTACTTGGTCATCATGCTCTGTTCTGTCCCCAGTCCACCTGGCCCTTGTGGAGCTCCAGTTTCAACTGTTTTTCTGCCTGTGTCTATGGAATACTGTTTTTATGTTCAATAGTGATTGCTACCTGTCCCAGACCTATTATTTGACCATGCTGGTCATGTTATGAACATTTGAACATCTTGGCCATGTTCTGTTATAATCTCCAGCTGGCACAGTCTTTAAGAAGACTGAGGCCAGCTTTCATAGCCTGGTTCCTCTCTAAACTCCCCATCCTAGGTTCCGGCCTTTCTAAGGTAGGCTTTTCCTAGCCAACGTGCTTCAACACCTGCATTGCTTGGTGTTTGGGGGTTTAAGGCTGGGTTTATGTACAACACTTTGTCATATCAGCTGATTTACAAAAGGGCTATATAAATACATTTGATTTAATTTGATTATATTCAATCTTGCTAATGTAGCATAGCATTCTTCTATCAGCATTTTCACAAAACAATAACCAAATGCATAAAATCATTTACCTTGTGTTCTATGTTTTTGAAGCTAGCCACATGACATTATGATTCCCAAGTGGTAGGAGCGTTCCGTTTTCTACATTGGCACTGCATCTCAGTGCAAGAATGCATCACTACAGACACTTTTGGATTTGTATCCAGGCTGTATTACAACCACCTGTGATTGGGAGTCCCATAGGGCGGTGCACAATTGGCCCAGTGTTGTCTGAGTTTGGCCGGTGTTGGCCATGATTGTAAAAAATAGTTTGTCGATAAATGACTTGCCTAGTTAAATAAATAAAAATATGACCATGGTTTTTTTACTTGGTCTATTCAGCATGCCTGTAAATGTGGTCTCTTATGGTCAATCTTCCAATGATCTGCCCTGCCAATGCTGCAGACCCTTGTGGAGCTCAAACGTTAGTTTCTTACTGTTTTATCTCAAATTTGTGAGTTGTCAATGCAATATACTGTTTTTATGTTCTTTGTAATAGTGTTTATTGCTATATCCTTATATTGTATTCTAATGAATAATTCCTCTTTGTTCTGTACTTTCAGGAACCACACACACAAGCAATATTTGACAATATCATATCTGGAGCTGGACATCTTTCCAAAGCTGAAGATTGAGGCCACCATAGGTGGAGTACAGGTTAAGGTTTACTGGATGAAAACACAGAAAGAAAAGACACAGGCCAATATGTAATAGTCGTCTATTGTATTGCAGTATTGGTGGTTGGTTCAACAACAACTTGTTTTACTACATGAAAAAAAACGGAATATGCATAACCCATATTCAATATCCTTGCAGTGACTGAACAACAACTGCATCTCCACCCCCATCTCTAAAGAAATAGTATCATGGCAGGTCACCGGTCAAGTCACCTGTCAGGTCAGCCAGTCACTAATTGCTGCAGATGTGCTCCATAGTGCTTGAACATGTGATACTCCTCAAAGCATGGTGAAATACACAAGCTAAACACATGTATTTTGTCAACTTCCTCTGCTTACTTCTCCTGGTGCCAGACAGGCAGACTTTGCAGTGCCTCCGTGTGCGACTACCTTGAGCAGCAGTTTGAGGGACTTTGCAGGGAAAATCCCATGCAGTGAGGCATAGGGGATTGTCTGCAGCAGGATGACCCCCAGTGGATGGGCGCTGAGGGGTGTGGTGCACCTCCAGCAGCTCTCTCATGAGGTTCTCTCTATACTTTGGTAGGTAATTACTTTACCTATGAGGAAAGGGAGAGGAAAGGGAGAGGACGATGAGGCAGTGGGTAGGTGGGTGAGATATTGTCTCTAATATTGCATGGTTTCTGTATGGACAGTGGAGAGGACATGGGCGTCTCGTTTGTCATGCCACTTACTACCAGCTGTTGACCGTTCTCCTTGAACTTCACTTTCCCTCTCTGCATCTTCCTGCATCCGAATGCCAGAATCCCCTTCTTGTTCGACCTGACTGTGCTGTTGGAGAGCAGATGCTAGAAGAGTGTGGGACTGCTGTACCAATTGTCCACGTACAAAGTGTGTCCCTTGCCGAGATGAGGAGCCAGCATGGTCATCACCATGGACCCGGACACCCCAAGCCCCTCATAATGTTGGATGTCAGTGGTGGACCCTGTGTAAACTATAATGTCCTGGACAAATCCTGTCTTCATGTCGCACATGACTAATAACTTGACCCCAAACCTGTGCCTTTGGAGGGAATATATTGACGGAATGCCAGCCTACCTTTCCATAACATCAGGGATTCATCAATGCATAGGTCCTTGTATGGAACAAAGACCCGACCAAATGCTGATGTCAGGCTGGTAAGAACATGTCTTATTTTGTGTAACGGGTCATTTAGGATGGCAGTAGCATTGTTGATGAAATGCAGGCATCGCAGCAGAACAAGGAAGCGATCTGGGAAAAGAGGGTGGCAAAGAAGGGAGTTGCAAACATAGGATCTGTGCTCCAGTATTCTCTTAGGGAGTTCTTCTTTACTATCCCCATGAGAAGGACTGTCACCAGGAAGGTTTACATTTCACTAATTGTGGTTGTCACCTAGTTAGCGAGTTTCCACCACACTCCTGGCTCTCTCTTCTCCTGCAGCTCCAAGGCATAGCGATTGGTCTCCTCTACTATGTTTCCCACCAGCTCCTCTGTCAGAAACAACTTGAAGCACTCTGCCTCAGTTGGAAATGGCAAGGGGCGTTGCACTCCAGACTGGGACTCGTCAAAGCAAACAGCAGGGCCAGTAGGGGTGAAATGGCTGGCGGTCTTCCTGCTACCACAGAACTCATGTACTTCATCCACTGTTGTTCTGCCGCCATCACCACCAGCGTCTTCAAAGGGACCTGGGACTTTTTCAGTGGACAAGGGATCCTCAGATTCAGGGTTCTCAATGGCTACAAGGTTGGGGGGGGCAGCTCCTCACTGTCACTGTCAGAATCTGATTCCTGACTTCCATACTCAGACTCATTGTCAGAATTTTTTTAAATCTCCAGAATTTCCACATTTGTGAGTTGTCTCATATTGAAAGACATTGCTAATGCTACAGCCGGTCTTCTAGCCATCGCCGCTCCACCTTTCATTTTCCATTTGTTTTGTCTTGTTTTCCTGCACACCTGGTTTACGTTTCCTCATAATTACTATGTGAAAATAGCCCTCTGTTACCTCCATGTCTGTGTCGAGGTTGGCACGCTTCCAGCTGGTTAGCACACCGGGTTTTATGTGTACCCATGTTTGGTGGCAGCCGGTACTTTGTACTTTGTTTCTGGTACTTTGTGCTGCCTTACCTGTTTTTGGGGGCATTTGTTTATGTGACGCTGTTGCGTTCTGGTCTTACAAGTTGCCTCAGTAAAGTGCTTTGTGATCACTCATCTCTGCTCTCCTGCGCCTGACTTCCATGCACCAGCTACACCCACCGTTGACAGTTTCACGCAATCGTCTGTTTGACCAAAGATGTTATAACAAAGTGAGGTCAACTCATTTTTTGAGGACTTCCGGAAATGAATGGTGGGATGTGAACGATGGTAGACGACACGCTCCTTCAACATGATTACTATAAACTCATCTTGTCTTCTCTTATTATCTTTGGTTTCTGGAAGAAGAAAAAAAGCTTGGCTGCTGAAACGAATCATCGTCGGATTACTTTGATTTCTAGAAAGTGTTTTAATCAATTTTTTCGATCAATGGTAAGCTCACCCGTGATGTGATTAATTATACATAGTCATTGATATTAGCTAATTCATATTGTAGTTTATGTCAGCCGAGAGTTAGAAAATATGACCGCTTGTGTTGCGTCATTCTTTCCTCAGTTAGCTCTAGGACAAATGTAGCCTACATTTTTCCAGTTAGGATGATTGTGTTATGCAACAGATACTTCTGTGAAAATCTGAACGTTGCAGCCAAAAACAAACTGCTCACATTCTGGATATAACTTTGTAAGGACTGAGTTTGTGTAAATAGTTTCTAAAAAAAAAGTGTGTCTAGCTCAAATGCTGATTGTTGCGTCATTCGAAACTGGCAGTTCTAAATAAGCGTTCTAATCACACGGGTGTGATCGTACGTTTCAGGGACCACTGTAGAACGATCACACCCGTGTGATGGTACGTGTAAAAAGGTTAAAGGAAAAAGCTTCTTCCAGTTCGTGGTGAGTAATCGCTGTTCTGATGTCCAGGAGTTATTTTCAGTCATACGAGACGGTAGCAGCAACATTGTGTACAAAAAAAAAAGTTACAAACAATAATAAACTAAATAAATAAATACAAACAAAATAGCACAGTTGGTTAGGAGCATGTAAAACATCAGCCATCCTCTTCGGTGTAATCTTAACATGATGCATAGAGTCTGGTCCTGGTCCTCCCATGGCATTTGGGTTTTAATTTATTTATCTGTTATTTTACCAGGTAAGTTGACTGAGAGCACATTCTCATTTGCAGCAACAACCTGGGGCATAGTTACAGGGGAGATGAGGGGGATGAATGAGCCAATTGTAAACTGGGGATTATTAGGTGACCGTGATGGTTTGAGGGCCAGATTGGGAATTTAGCCAGGACACTGGGGTTAACACCCCTACTCTTACGATAAGTGCCATGGGATCTTTAATGACCTCAGAGAGTCAGGGCACCTGTTTAACATCCCATCTGAAAGACAGCACCCTACACAGAGGCAGTGTCCCCAATGACTGCACTGGGGTATTGGGATATTCTTTTAGACCAGAGGAAAGAGTTCCTCCTACTGGCCCTCCAACAGCACTTCCAGCAGCATCTGGTCTCCCATCCAGGAATTGACCAGGGCCAACCCTGCTTAGCTTCAGAAGCAAGCCAGCAGTGGTATGCAGGGTGGTATGCTGCTTGAAAATCCAGGTTACCTATGATGGGACATTGGCTGGTGCATCTTTATCTGGGTGGTGGGTACCTTCCTGCAGTGGCTGGCGTGAACCCATGTAGACCTCTCTCTAACTTTCACTGCTGTCTGGGTTGTCAGGAGCACCTGGAATGGACCAGTCCAGAGCTGTTGGTGTCAGGTCCTTCTGTGGAGGTCCTTGATGACACCCAATCGACTGGTTGAAGTTTGTGGAGTGGTCCTCCCTTTGATTCAGGTAAAGCCGCTTTTAACCTGAGAAAAAATGTTGTATTTACAACAAAGAGCTTACTTTATGGCCATTCTTCTGAAAAACGGGTGGAAAAAATCTAAGTAACCCAGCACTGTGTGATTGGATTGCAGATAGAATCTTAAACCACCAAGTTAAAAGGTGTTTGCGCATATATACATTTTAGACTTTTTTTTTTAATAGGACATATCTCACATGTAAACCACTTAAAAAGCAACTCTGTGAATAACACATTTTTACCAAAATGTCAGATAGAACCTTATAGTCCCAAGACCACGATTTGTAAGCTAATGTTTATTTGATCCAGTACAGTGTACTGCACCAACATGGTATCATTTCTATGCATCACTTTGTGAAAACCCTTTGCAAAAAGAGATGCATCACGGTCAATGACACCTAAGTAAACTAATACCAGGCTGACTATACATACTGATTTAGCTCTGTTGCATCTCTTTATATTTAGAGTGTACCTTCAACATCTTTACTGCTCTGAGAATCGTACACCATAATGGAGTCATTTCATTGTGCAGACACGGACAGAACTCCACTACCCATAATACAACAGAGCATCCTGGTACCTTTCAACGGCACTTGACTTTGTGAGAGAGGCATTGAGCAGGATAGAGACAGAGTATCCCACCTTCATGTTGTGTGAAATGGTTTTGTTGTGTTGTGTGAAATCTCTTTTTTCGCCTTCTCATAGCACCTCCATCCATCCAAACCTACCTGAACCCTTTTTCAAATCCTAAATGACCAACACACCCATAACCACAATGTCAGAACCAATCTAAAGGTACTGTACCCCCCTGGATTCTCTTGAGATAAATCTCTGTTTCAGTTATGAAATCTGCCATGCAGCATACAGGGCAAGAAAGAAACAATCACTCTCTTTCTCTCTCTCAACCTAATAATCCTCTCTTTTCATTTGTCCAGGGACTGTCCATGCCTTCCTAGGCTTGGCTGCATCGCTTCTGACCCAGTCTCAGTCCCTGAGCTGAGGTGGAGGGAGAAATGATGAGTTAAGGGAGGGAGCAGCGAGGGAGAGGGGAGGAGGGACAGAGGATTGAACAGACAGACAATCCAGGAGATTGCTGGCTATATAATAAATAAGTGGGGATTTGGACCAACAGTTTGAGAGTGAAAGACCATTTCACAAAGCAGGTTTGTTAGAGTAAGTATTGAAAATATATGAATGCGGTTTTTCAGCATAACTAGGATTATCAGTTGTTGTGTTGTGGAGGTATCAAGGAGAGCTGAGTTTTGAATAGACATCGTGCTCCATTCTACACGTCTAACAGGTTGACAAGAAGTGGTGCCAAAGGAATCTGTCACCCCCTATTGGCTAATGTGACCACAGCATCAGTTCCTCTCAAGACACTGTCACCTCTCACTCCTAACCTGATCTGGGCCATAATCCACAAACCATCTTGGAGTAGGATTGCTGAACTAGGATCAGTTCTGCCCTATTCGATCATAATGAGTAATATCACATGCAGGGGTGAAATAATCCTAGATCAGAACTCCTACTCTGAGATGCTTCGTAGATATGGGCCCAGACTTGTACGACAGTACTTCTACTTGGACAATTACATCAGAAGCGGTTGGATTTGCATGCTGAAAAAAACTCTTGGTAATGTGATAATAAAACTGTAATTATAGCAAGAGGGAAGATAAATTCCACTGGCATAAAGAATACAAAATCCATGCCCAGGCAGCAGGACTGTTGTCATAGAAGTTCTTATCTGGCTGGACCATCATCTGTTACAGTGTGCTGCTTTTAGCCTGTATATACAGTTGACGTTGGAAGTTTACATACACCTTAGCCAAACACATTTAAACTCGGTTTTTCAAAATTCCTGACATTTAATCCTAGTGAAAATTCCCTGTCTTTAGGTCAGTTAGGATCACCACTTTATTTTAAGAATGTGAAATGTCAGAATAATAGTAGAGAGAATTATTTATTTCCTCTGTTATTTCTTTCATCACATTCCCAGTGGATCAGAAGTTTACATACACTCAATTAGTATTTGGTAGCATTGCCTTTAAATTGTTTAACTTGGGTCAAATGTTTCAGGTAGCCTTCCACAATCTTCCCACAATAAGTTGGGTGAATTTTGTCCCATTCCTCCTGACAGAGCAGGTGTAACTGAGCAAGGTTTGTAGGCCTCCTTGCTCGCACACACTTTTTCAGTTCTGCCTACAACTTTTCTATAGGATTGAGGTAAGGGCTTTGTGATGTGCACTCCAAATCCTTGACTTTGTTGGCCTTATGCCATTTTGCCACAACTTTGGAAGTATGCTTGGGGTCATTGTGCATTTGGAAGACACATTTGCGACCAAGCTTTAACTTCCTGACTGATGTCTTGAGATGTTGCTTCAATATATCCACATAATTTTCCTTGCCGTCTATTTTGTGAAGTGCACCAGTCCCTCCTGCCTCAAAGCACCCCCACAACATGATGCTGCCACTCCTGTGCTTCACGGTGGGGATGGTGTTCTTTGGCTTGCAAGCCTCCCCCTTTTTCCCCCAATATATAACGATAGTCATTATGGCCAAACAGTTATATTTTTGTTTCCTCAGACCAGAGGACATTTCTCCAAAAAGTTTGATCTTTGTCCCCGTGTGCAGTTGCAAACCATAGTCTGGCTTTTTTATGGCGGTTTTAGAGCAGTGGCTTCTTCTTTGCTTAGCGGCTTTTCAGGTTATGTTGATAAAGGACTCGTTTTACTGCATCTTCACAAGGTCCTTTGCTGTTGTTCTGTGATTGATTTGCACTTTTCGAACCAAAGTACATTCATCTCTAGGAGACAGAACACGTCTCCTTCCTGAGCGGTATGACGGCTGCGTGGTCCCATGGTGTTTATACTTGCGTACTATTGTTTGTACAGATGAACGTGGTACCTTCAGGCGTTTGGAAATTGTTCCCAAGGATGAACCAGACTTGTGGAGGTCTACAATTTACTGTCTGAGATCTTGGCTGATTTCGTTTGATTTTCCCATGATGTCAAGCAAAGAGACACTGAGTTTGAAGGTAGGCCTTGAAATACATCCACAGGTACACCTCCAATTGACTCAAATGATGTAAATTAACCTAACAAAAGCTTCTAAAGCCATGACATCATTATCTGGAATTTTCCAAGCTGTTTAAAGGTACAGTCAATTTAGTGTATGTAAACTTCTGACCCGCTGGAATTGTGATACAGTGAATTATAAGCAAAATAATTTGTCTGTAATCAATTGTTGTAAAAGTTACTTGTGTCATGCACAAAGTAGATGTCCTAACCGACTTGCCAATACTATAGTTTGTTAACAAGAAATTTGTGGAGTGGTTGAAAAATGTGTTTCAATGACTCCAACCGAAGTGCATGTAAACTTCTGACTTCAACTGTAGGTCTGTATAGGGGTCTGTATAGATGTCTGTATAGAGACCTGTGTGAATGTCTGTATAGATGCCTGTATATAGATCTGTATAGATGTCACATCTGTGTTTTAGCAGGTATTTGACACAGATGTGACCTCTGTACAGAAGAATGTACGCACACATGCACACAGATGCGCACAGACACACACACATGCACCCCCCCCCCCCCAACTCACACGTACGTAACCTTTACTGTGAACATTTTAATCATGGTTAATCGACCTCTGGCCTGCTAAGAGGATCCCAGGTATTAGAGTATTAGGCTGTAGTGAAATACCTGGGAGGCAGACGTCATTGACTGGAACACATTCATATTGGAAAAGGTATTACCTACCTCATAAAGATTAAACACGAGGGCCTTACATAAGCTGCCTGGGCTGAGTGACTGGGTCCATATGAGGGACCTTTGGGTCACAAAGGCACAGAGACACAGACACAGGCCCACACACTGATCCCTCGTCTGGACAGGGTTGTCACGGTGCTCAAAGTCGGCTTTTATTATTTGAAGCTCTGCTGATGAGATCAGCATTCGTGATCACAGTGTGGGCCAACTATTCTCCTTCCCTCCTCTCCCTCCCTCTCTGTGATGGCTGAGGCAGCGGTGAATTTAGATTGAATTTCTTCCTGGTATGAGACCTCCTAAGTATGCACGCTCATGCAGCCCCCCCCCCCCCCCCCCCCCCCACACACAAAAAAATACATGGACCTAATCATATAATTACATATAGAATCCCTATTCATTCATTAGGGTCTCTGTGGGACTAGTCATAAAGATGTGTCATTTAACTTTTAAAATGTATTACATTTTATTGTGGCAGTAACACAACCAGTCATGATGTTTTTGTCTGATTTGTCAAACATTCATTTCAACTTAACACCTACTTCCTTTAACTAGGCTACACGTGCACCAATCGCCAACATATTTCCAGCCTCCAAACAGTGGTGAGTGGAAAGAGACATCTGTTACTCAGAACACCAAAAAAAGTGTCATGGCATTTGGCGATTGTCATTAGCCCAGAATCAACTGCTGTCCGCGCGTGTGTCTCGGTGTTTCAGTGTTCTCGTCGAACAACATCGCATTTTGGACTGTAGACTATAGGCCTGCCAGACGTTTTCAAGTGCATTCGCTCATTTTTCATGCCTCTGACATACGGTAATGATAATTAATGGTATAAGAGCATACAGTTTTCTTGATGTTTTGTTTTCATTATTGTGATAGACTCATGTTTTACCGGAAGGGCGTACCCCCACTATTTGTTTTGCCGGGACGCCGTAAAAGACTGCACCACCTTACCTTCACCCCTGGGTGGAGGAGATACTTGTAGGTGGATCTGTACTATCCCAGTCCCATGCAGGGTGTGTCTATATAGTGCAGATGGAAGGCAGATGTCTGCTCTGTTCTGGATAACCGTGATCCCTCATCCTCACCACCATACCATCCATGCCACACATCCTTCATCTCACATCCCTGTCCATAAGCTAAGATCCCTGTAGCTGGTCACTGCCCTACATACTCCCGTAAGATTGAAGTTGTGCCACGTGAATGGCATTACCTCGTCACCATACCTGGTAGTACTTTGGTTCTGGATCCTAGACCCACCTCTCGGGCAAATGAAAGGGTTTACTTTGGCCAGGATTTGTCAAATTCGTTATAGCACAGATCAAGAATCAAACCATCCCTGATCCGAATCATACAGGTATATTCTAAAACACCCTTCAGCTTACTTTCCACAACTGCCAGAATATACGACCCATCCAAATCCTATTTTCACGTTTTACAACTAAACTCAACAATAGGATGGTTGAGCACTCCCATGAGTGACCAATTGCTAAATGATGGTTTTCTCTTTCTCCTTTCTTCTCGTTTGCCAACGAGCCATACAGACCGCAACCACTTTTAAGGGGTAGTCTCCGTGGGGTGTGTGCATGCTTTTTGTGTTCTTGTCTGCACGTGTGTGTCCCCACACACACATTCAAAGACAAACACACACACAAAGACACACTGAAAAACTCACACATGCAAGACCACCGGGCAGGAAAGGAACAGACGTTTCAACCTCACACACACACACACACACACACACACACACACACACACACACACACACACACACACACACACACACACACAAGCAACACACATGAGTGCGTTCACACTTGCAGACAGACACTTACACACACACTCATGCCACAGCGTGGTACAGTAACCACAAGAGAAGGACTACAGGCAGCACATCTCTTGATGGTGTGGTGTACAGTAGGCCAGAAATAGAGAGTGGATCAGTGAGTCCACTTCCCCCTTTAATAATCCTGTCTGTTATTATCACAGCTATCCCTCTCTTTAACCAGGGAGGAGGAGAGACGAAGCCATCCCTCCTTAACTCGTAAAAGAGGAGAGAGGGTGATGAAATGAAACAGGGAGACGGAAACCCGAACTGAGAGTTCTGAATATGGGTACAAACTCTAAGGATACAAACAATACTGTATAGATGTTCAGTGTAGAAAAAGACTTTACATATAGCTATTTACCAGGTAACTTTCTACATGTTAGGGTATAATTGTATTATTTTGGCACAGAAAGACTCATAGTTATCAGTGTGGTCCTTTGTTAACCTGTGAGTGTGTGTTTGTGTACACGTGTGTTCCTGACCATGCATGCGTACGTGCACGTGTGTGTGTGTGTGTGTGTGTGTTTGTGCATGCGTGTGCGCACGGATGTTTGTGCGTGCATTTGTGTGTGGGGTGTCTGGGGTTATGGGGCTCAGGTCTAATAACGGCCTTGATAGCCTCTTCACGGAGCCCTCTGAAGTTGCCTCCACTCCATCAATTCAGTGTGCTGTTGCTCAGCAACCAGGGGTCCGGTGTTCCCGAGCGACGCTGTTTGTTCCCGCCGAACAAGTCAGTGGAGAGGGGGGAAGAGGGGAGGAGAGAGAGGGAGTGAGTCAGGGAGCGAGGGGAAGACACAGATTGGTAAATGGAAGGGGTGGACCCAGGGGTCGTGGATCAATGCCTGAGCAAACAAGCTCTCTCACTCACCCCTCTGTCTGTCTCTCTCGCTCTGCCTCTCTTTCTATCTCTGTCTCGCTTTGTCTCTCACACAGCTTTTCTCTGTCTTTCTCTGTCGCTCTCAATCTTCATTCTATTTCTCTTATATGTGTTCCTCTGTTTTAACTCTCCTTTCCCTCCCTTCTTCCTCTCTATTTGTTGTCCTCCTCGGTCTTTCAGCTCTCTTTTTCCCACATCCACCTCTTTCCTCCCTCCCTTTCTCCCTGTCCTGTGTCAATGTGCATCAGTGAAAAGTGTTCCTCTCTAATTATATAACCCATTTCTCCTCTCCCATCATCTCTATTGACTGATGAACACGGGCTAGAGTCACGAACCTCATTACATGGCAAACGAGATCAACTCAGGGCTTTCCTGTGCATGCATTATGCGTTCTGCTATCTGCTATTATATTACCCAGAACTTCTATTATGGTGTGTGCGTGTGTGTGTGTGTGTGTGTGTGTGTGTGTGTGTGTGTGTGTGTGTGTGTGTGTGTGTGTGTGTGTGTGTGTGTGTGTGTGTGTGTGTGTGTGTGTGTGTGTGTGTGTGTGTGTGTGTGTGAAGATTGCTCTCTGTTCAGTCAGGGCAGTCAGGCTGAAGCTCGGTAAATTTAACTCAATACAAATGACCTCTAATAATTGAGTTAGGGGTGCGGTGTTATCCAGATGACAAGCACATTAATATCTAGTTACAGCTGCATAAGATGAGGAAAGAGAGGGTCCAACAAACAAAACACATGAGACTGATGTATGTATTATGCACCAAAGTAAACTTTGGGAGTTTGATCCACCAAGCATTCACTTTTGAAGTAATCCAAGATTGCAGAGACCATTAAGATGTCAGGTTATTGTCCACTAGAGATAGACTGTTGGGAGTGGCCCTCTTGGTCACTAGTACCCACACTTATATGGACTGTGACCCACATAAAGCCACTTAAAATTCCCTTGTGACCTGCCGGACACACAAAACCAGTGATTCGAATCACAACCTAGTCTTAGCCGCTGTCCACAGTGTCCAGAAAGAAACTATTTGGGGTCTGGATGTATCAGTGGCAGTGGCAGTCATAGTGGTTCAGCATCTGTGTCCACCATTATGGTTCAGCATCTGTGTCCACCGTTATGGTTCTGCCATCTGTGTCTGTGGCTTTTCAGTCTATAATAATCAAACAGACAGTGATAAAAATGATTTTACAGGCACCAACGTTTCTCATTGCTGAAAGCATAGTTTGGTTCTGGTGATGTCTTTCACACGTGTGACTGAAATGACTGAATGTGGCAACCAGGGTCAATCTGATGGCAAGACTATGACAGTCTATGACAGGCTATGACAATAACAACCAAAATAGAGTGAGGGGGAAATCTGGGTTGGTTCTCAGAACTCGGGAACTTCTGAGTAGATTGTATTACCAGAGTAACACAATTCCATGTCAATTCAACTCTGGTTCGTGTTGCTTCGTAATATAGCATTCCTGTTCAGCTTTGATACGTACATAAGAACATTTCCATTTCAATTTCATGTATTCTGACTCTTTTTGCAGTTGATAATGTAAATGGAATTTGCGCACTTGTTACACACAGAGGGTTGGCCTGAACTTAATTGACCAAAAGCATATTTTAATAACTTATAGTCCCCATAGAGCCTGAACAAAACAAATCCTAAACACACGTTCAAGCGTGAGAATGTCTGCTCGTCGCTCTGCCAAGTATACGGCTTGCATCACCACAGAGAAACCCAAGCAGGGACCAGAGCACTGAGAACTCACGAGGACACCGTGTCCTGCACATCAACACACCACCCTTCTCTTTCTCTCTCATCCACATTCCTTCCTCCTTTCTTTCTTTCTTAACCTAATTATATCTCTCCTCATCCCTTTGTTCCCTCCTTCTCTTTGTGGCTTCTGGCTGTCTCTCTCCCACTAATGACATGGTGTGGTAGCTAGTGCTGTCTGTCTGTCTGTGTGTGTGTGTTTGCCACGGACACAAAGCCTGAGCCTGGATAACATATGGTCCATATCAGCTCCTGAGCACTTCCATATGTGTGGGTGTCCACGCCAAGCAACGGCACAAACACACTTCATGGCTGGAGAGAGAGAAGGGGGGGGGAGAGAGATGGAGAGAGGGATGAAGAGAGAGAGTAACAGAGAGAAAGAGCTAGAGAGAAATAAATAGAGGGAGAGCCAGAGTGAAATGAAGAGCGAACGCCAAGCTTCCTCTGTCTGTTGACAAAAGCAGACATAAGCAGTTATAAACAGTAAAGCTTCCAGAGTGTGTCTGTGTGAGCATGAGTCCATATACAGTAGGGTTCGGAATTATTGGATCCCTTGATAATGCCGAGCAAAAGAAGACTGTATAAAAGAAATAGTATAAATACTGAGCTATACTGTAAGATAATAATTGTATTTTTTTACCTTATTATTTTATGCTAATACAATTGCTCAGACAAAGAGATTTCATTTAACAAGCAATAACAAAAAAAACATCTAAAAGAGATCGGTGTCAAAATGAGTGGATCCCCTGTTTCAATACTCGAGCATCCTCCCCATACGAGGACAACAACACTGAGCCTTTTTCTAAAAATGTTTTATGAGATTGGAGAGCATGGCCATAGCAACGGTTCCAATCCAAGTGACAATGCCGTTCGGCAAACTCCAAGCGGTGCTATGGGTGACAGGGAAAGAGAGCTCTTTGGCCACGCACATCAATGATGGGTTTGGCTATCGAAATGAACAAAGCATACCTCATCCCTCTGTAGAATATGGTGGTGGATCTTTTGATGTTGTGGTGCTATTTTGCTTCCACTGGTCCTGGGGCCCTTCTTAAGGTCAAAGGCATCTTTACCAAGTACCAGGACATTTGAGCCCAAAAACCTGGTTGACTCTTCCAGCAAGACAATAACCCCAAGGCCACATCAAAATCCACAAGGAAATGGTTAATTGACCACAAAATCAACATTTGATTTATTTAATATATTTTTTGACCATCTTTGTCAAGCGATCCAATAGTTGGCTCCTGAGTGGCGCAGCACTCTAAGGCCCTGCATCTCAGTGCAAGAGGTGTCACTACAGTCCCTGGGTCGAATCCAGGCTGTATCACATCTGGCTGTGATTGGGAGTCCCATAGGGTGGTGCACAATTGGCCCAGTGTTGTCTGGGTTTGGCCTGGGGTAGGCTGTCATTGTAAATAATAATTTGTTCTTTACTGACTTGCCTAATTAAATAAAGGTTAAGTAAAAAAAAATATCCAGACTCCACTCTATATATATATATATCAGGGAGTGAGAGAGAGACAGACAGAGAAAAAAAGAGAGAGAGCGAGCGAGGGAGAGAGAAAGAAAGAGAGAGTGAGAACATGGTACTGTAGTTCACAGGCCAGCCTAGAACACTGGCATTTTGATAATGAATCCCATGTTTGCACACAGTAGGGGGGGGCATTAGACACGACACAGACAGACATACACACCCACTCACGCGCACACACAGTAGACAGAGACACACAGGGGCTTAATCACCTGCTTGTTATGACCACTGAGAAGCTGTGAGTAGACAGAGTGAAAAAATAACGACTGAAAAGAGGTGGGGGAGAAGAGAGAGAAGACAAACAGGTCAGTGGTTTGCCATGTAGACGTGTCTCTTTCTAAGTGTCTCAGACTGATTAAGTGTGTCTGAGAAGTAGAGAACACACCAATATTCGACTAATCACTCTATCACTAAACCAACACCACACCTAGTCTGTGAACGATCAATTCCAACTAACGTTGATGAGGAGAAAACCTAACAAATCTCCCCATGACAAATGATGAGTTAAAAATTGAATTTAGTTGTTTTCCTTTCTGTTGATAATGTTGTTGTTTTTTTGTTTTTGTTTTTTTTTGGGGGGGGGGGGCTGGGGGACTTGGTAATTTGCTCCGTGTTGCTTCACTTAAGGTGTGGAGTGTATGTTTTTTTTAAATAAGCCTTTCTGACTGTGTTAAGGGACATGGAGGAGACTCCTACCCGACATGAGTACCAGACATATTGTGTATGAAGAGATAAATCTCAGCTGCAGCCATGTTAAGCTTGTGGTTGACTTTTAATTGGTGGATGGGGTGTTTGGGTCTATGCACAGCACACTGACATTATGGCACATACTGTACATAAATCTTACCTGTGTGGTGTGCTTTAGTTGCTGGTGGTGCACCAGGATAGGGAAAAGGTACAGAGTGTACGCAACTACGTGTCTTTACATGCGGGTGTTCTTGAGGCGGCGACCTTCAGACTCAAGATTTATGTTCTAGATAAATCTTCCTCAACTGTTGATCATGCCGGTTACTCCCAAATCTGTGTCAGGTGTTATGTGACACGAAAGAGGTCCTCTCATCACTACCGTTCTGTATTGTTTAGCCATTTGAAAGTGTTGTCAACAACTCTACCCGGTAGATTCCTTCACTCAAGCTTTAGGGCTCGCCACAACACCGTCCAATATACGCTAACTGTTGTGAGTTGTTTGAGTGATTCTTAAGTTGTTGTTCATACTTACGGTTGGAGTGAAAGTCTGTCTTCATCAGTCTGGCCTGTTAAACGACCTGATTGGATTATGTCTGTGTGTTTGTGTCTCTGTCTGTTTATGCAGCCATACACGTGGCCAAAACACGCAGCACAGATACCAGCAGACATGGACAGCACATGTCCCAGACACACAGACACGCAAATATGATCGATATGAGTACATGTGCGTTATATAAGCCTAAGATTAAAGGGGTAATCTGCAGTTGTTACATCCATTTTTTGGATTTATAAATTAACGATATGTATTGTTTTTTGTTTTTTTTAACCTTTATTTAACCAGGAAAAGCCCATTGAGACCCAGAGTCTCTTTTTCAAGGGAGACCTGGCCAAGAAGGCAGCAAGTTGAAACTGGAGCAGCAGCACGGCCAGGTGGACTGGGGACAGCAAGGAGTCATCATGTCAGGTAGTCCTGGGGCATGTCCAATCACATTACATGTTACATGTTACTCTGCAACAGAGTCTCCCATCAATATTTTAAATTGATTCAGTGGCACTAACGTATTGAGATGAAGCATGGACTGTAGAGTATTCCATGTGTCTGGATGCCCAAGAAGAGAAGGCAGTCTTGTCTAATACTGTGAATGTCCTGGGGCCTTTGAGTAGCAACCACCGAGCAGACCGGGTATGGTAACTGCTGGTGGTGAAGGAGACCAGACTACAAAGGTAAAGAGGGACTTTACCCAAAAGGGCTTGTAACCATTGATTCTTGAAGAATGAAATGTATAAACGCCTCATGAGCTTAGTTCAACTGTCGTACCCCATCAAAATCTAAATATACACTGAGCGTAAAAAAACAGTACACATTCCATGACAAAGACTGACCAGGTGAATCCAGGTGAAAGTTATGATCCCTTATTGATGTCACTTGTTAAATCCACTTCAATCAGTGTAGATGAAAGGTCGGACACAGGTTAAAGAAGGATTTTTAAGCCTTGAGACAAGGATTGTGTATATGTGCCATTCAAAGGGTGAATGGGCGAGACAAAAGATTTAAGTGTCTGTGAATAGAGTATGGTAGTAGATGCCAGGCGCACCAGTTTGAATGTGTCAAGAACTGCAATGCTGCAGGGGTTTATCATGCCCACCACCCAATGGACATCCAGCTAACTTAACACAACTGTGGGAAGCATTGGCGTCAACATGGGCCAGCATCCCTCTGAAATGCTTTCGACACCGTGTAGTGTCCATGCCCCAATGGATTAGGCTGTTCTGAGGGCAAAAGGGGGTGCAACTCAATATTAGGAAGGTGTTCTTAATGTTTTGTGCACTCAGTGTATAAGCTTGTTTTACTCCAATGTCTGAAAACAAAGTAAATGTAAACAAACACTTTATATCCTCAAAACATTGTTAACTATGTTGGGCGGCAGGGTAGCCTAGTGGTTAGAGCATTGGACTCATAACCAAAAGTTTGCAAGTTCATATCCCCGAGCTGACAAGGTATGAATCTGTCATTCTGCCCCTGAACAGGCAGTTAACCCACTGTTCCTAGGCAGTTGTTGAAAATAAGAATTTGTTCTTAACTGGCTTGCCTAATAAACTGTAATGTTGATATCATGGATGGTCTGTCCTTTCATCCATAGCTCTGTCTATGAAGTTGAGTGGTTACATTTCTCTAGACCCATCCCTCAGCTTTTTACTGAAACAGTGACTGTGGACTGCCCCTTTAAACCGCCAACCTTTATCTAGTACTGTGCAGTTCTTGAATAGTATGTGTGTGTTTCGTAAGATACATAGCTGATCCAAGGATCTCTCATTTACAAACATACCTGTCCTTGAACAGTATCGTATGTTCACTTTCTGTATGCATGTTTCCATAGGAACTGGCGGGAAGCAGCAAAGCCGTGTGTGTGTGTGTGTGTGTGTGTGTGTGTTTTGCAGGTCAGACAGTGCTAGCACCTTAAAGATCCTACATTTTAATGCCACATTCTCCCCAGTTTTATTTTATCATAGCTTTATCTCTGCAGGTTCAATGTATTCACACAAATAAACGGTTAGCAAGGTATGAGAAAACTTCCGGCTTTTGTTATTGACAACGTCGTTACAGCACGACAAACCTAGCTACATTTTAGGCAACATTGTTAAGTTAAGAATCCAGATTGTTCCCTCACGGATAACAAACATGCTCTGTTCAGCCAGCAGAGGCTAGAATAACTCCTATTCAAACCTCTTACCACGTCAGCACAGATTAACATGGCAGCTTTTTATAATGAAATATGCCGTGCAGACGTTCCGTCCTATTTTATATTAAAATTAAAAACACTGTCGGGCCTGGCCAGATTCTTAACTAAGCTACACTCTCAGGAGAGTGCTACCAAATGTTTTGAAAACACGGAGCTGAGCTAGCTCCAGCACTCCATCACTCTTCGGAGAGTGGAATTGGATGGAGATTTCGACAGGAAACACCAGCCTCTCTCTAAGGAATGATAACTTCCTTATGTTATGGAAGTGTACCCTAACATGGAAAACATTACTTTGATAGCTTTGTAATTATTCCAAAGAGCCATGGAACATGGCTCCAAGTGAGCAAAATGAGGTGATGTCATTCTACCAGGGTGCCAGGGTGCTATCTCTGTAGAAGTTACTGATGCAAAATGAAGGACTTTTATTCAAATATTAACTATATTGTAAAATAGAAATCTTTACGGGCAGTTTGCATGGTGTGTGTGTGTGCATTAGTGTGTGGAAAGAGACTTTCACGGAGAATGTGGGGGAGATGTTTTTACTTCACCGATAACAGCGATAATGATGTTCTACCTATTAAATGTCTGAGGAAACCAACAACACAATGGAAATTCTAAGGAATCCAAATAGAGTTTCCAGAGAAACATGTCACAACAACGACAACAAGTTTTCCCAAAAGTCCAAAACATTGGTCGGAGGATGAGAATAGATAAACAGAACTAACATAAAAACATGAAAATCTGAAACAGGTATTTTTTTTATTAATAAAGCATTATAAAGGGCTTATGAAGGTCTCCTGTAGTTGAGACTGTTACATTGAGCTTGACTCTGTCCAGTGGGGCAAAATCATGCTGATTATTGTAATAATAAAGTATAGTGGCAATAAAAATTATATGAACCCTTTGGAATTACCTGGATTTCTGCAGAAATCTGACATACAATTTGATCTGAACTTCATCTAAGTAAAAACAACACTTCAACTAATAACACGCAAAATGTTGTATTTTTCTTGTCTATATTGAGTTCATAATTTAAACATTCACAGTGTAGGTTGGAAAAAGTATGTGAACCCCTAGGCTAATGACTTCTCCAAAAGCTAACTGGAGTCAGGAGTTAATGAACCTGGAGTCGAATCAATGAGACAAGGTTGGAGATTTGTTTAGAGCTGCCCTGCCCCATTAAAAACACTCACAAAATTTGAGTTTGCTATTCAAAAGAAGCATTGCCTGATGTGAGCTATGCCTCGAACAAAAGAGATCTCAGAAGAGCTAAGATTAAGAAGTGTTGCCTTGCATGCATCTGTAAAGGGTAACAAAAGTATCTCTAAAAGTCAGTTCACCGTAAGACAAATTGTCTATAAATGGAGAAATTTCAGCACTGTTGCTACTCTCCCTAGGAGTGGCCGTCCTGCAAAGATGTCTGCATGAGCACAGCGCAGAATGGTCAATGAGGTTAAGAAGAATCCTAGAGTGTCAGCTAAAGACTTACAGAAATCTCTGGAAGATGCTAACATCTCTATTGACAAGTCTACAATATGTAAAACACTAACAAGAATGGTGTTCATGGGAGGGCACCACGGAAGAAGCCACTTCTGTCCAAAAAAACAAAACATTCCTGCATGTCTGAAGTTCGCAAAAGAGCACCTGGATGTCCCACCGCGCTACTGGAAAACTGTGGACAGATGAAACTAAAGTTGTGTTGTTTGGAAGTAACACTATGTGTGGAGAAAAAAAGGCACAGCACAACCAACATCAAAACCTCATCCCAACTGTAAAGTGCGGTGGAGGGAGCATCATGGTTGGGGGCTGCTTGCTGCCTCAGGGCCTGGACAGTTTGCTATCATTGATGGAAAAATGTATTATTAAGTTTATCATTTTGCGGGAGAATGTAAGGCTATCTGCCAATTGAAGCGCAACAGATGTTACGTGATGCAACAGGACAACAACCCAAAAGACAGAAGTAAATCAACAACAGAATGGCTTGAACAGAAGAAAATATGCCTTCTGGAGTGGCCCAGTCAGTCCTGACCTCAACCCGATTGCGAAGCTGTGGCATGACCTCAAGAGAGTGCTTCCCACCAGACATCCCAAGAATATTGTGGATCTGAAACAGTTTTATAAAGAGGAATGGTCCAAAATTCCTCCTGACCGTTGTGCAGGTCTGATCCGCAACTACAGAAAACATTTGGTTGATGTTATTGCTGCCAAAGGAGGGTCAATCTGTTATTTAAAAATGCCTTCCTCAACATCTTAAATAAGCATGCCCCATTCAAGAAATGTAGAACCAGGAACAGATATAGCCCTTGGTTCTCTCCAGACCTGACTGACCTTAACCAACACAAAAACATCCTATGGCGTTATTGCATTAGCATTGAACAGGCCCCGTGATATGCAACTTTTCAAGGAAGCTACAAACCAATATACACAGGCAGTTAGAAAAGCCATGGCTAGCTTTTTCAAGCAGAAATTTGCTTCCTGCAACACAAACTCAAAAAAGTTCTGGGACACTGTAAAGTCCATGGAGAATAAGAACACCTCCTCCCAGCTGCCCACTGCACTGAGGATAGGAAACACTGTCACCACCGATAAATCCACTATAATTGAGAATTTCAATAAGCATTTTTCTACAGCTGGCCATGCTTTCCACCTGGCTACTCCTACCCCGGTCAACAGCACTGCACCACCACAGCAACTCGCCCAAGTCTTCCCCATTTCTCCTTCTCCCAAATCCAGTCAGCTGATCTTCTGAAAGAGCTGCAAAATCTGGACCCCTACAAATCAGCCGGGCGAGACAATCTGGACCCTTTATTTAAAAGAAATCTGCCGAAATTGTTGCAACCCATATTACTAGCCTGTTCAAACTCTCTTTTGTATCGTCTGAGATTCCCAAAGATTGGAAAGCAGCTGCGGTCATCCCCCTCTTCAAAGGGGGGGACACTCTTGACCCCACCTGCTACAGACCAAAAATCTATCCTACCCTGCTTTTCTAAGGTCTTCGAAAGCCAAGTCAACAAACAGATTACCAACCATTTCGAATCCCACCATACCTTCTCCGCAATCTGGTTTCAGAGCTGGTCATGGGTGCACCTCAGCCATGCTCAAGGTCCGAAACGATATCTTAACTGCCATCGATAAGAAACAATACTGTGCAGCCGTATTCATTGACCTGGCCAAGGCTTTCGACTCTGTCAATCACCACATCCTCATCGGCTGACTCGATAGCCTTGGTTTCTCAAATGATTGCCTCGCCTGGTTCACCAACTACTTCTCTGATAGAGTTCAGTGTGTCAAATCGGAGGGCCTGTTGTCCGGGCCTCTGGAAGTCTCTATGGGGGTGCCACAGGGTTCAATTCTTGGACCGGCTCTCTTCTCTGTATACATCAATGATGTCGCTCGTGCTGCTGGTGAGTCTCTGATCCACCTATACGCAGACGGCACCATTCTGTATACTTCTGGCCCTTCTTTGGACACTGTGTTAACAACCCTCCAGACGAGCTTCAATGCCATACAACTCTCCTTCTGTGGCCTCCAATTGCTCTTAAATATAAGTAAAACTAAATGCATGCTCTTCAACCGATCGCTGCCTGCATATGCCCACATGACTTAGAATATGTGGACAACTACAAATACCTAGGTGTCTGGTTAGACTGTAAACTCTCCTTCCAGACTCACATCAAATATCTCCAATCCAAAGTTAAATCTAGAATTGGCTTCCTATTTCGCAAACAAAGCATCCTTCACTCATGCTGCCAAACATACCCTTGTAAAATTGACCATCCTACCGATCCTCGACTTCGGCGATGTAATTTACAAATTAGCCTCCAATACCCTACTCAATAAATTGGATGCAGTCTATCACAGTGCCATCCGTTATGGCACCAAAGCCCCATATACTACCCACCACTGCGACCTGTACGCTCTCGTTGGCTGGCCCTCGCTCCATACTCATTGCCAAACCCACTGGTTCCAGGTCATCTACAAGATCCTGCTAGGTAAGGTCCCCCCTTATCTCAGCTCACTGGTCACCATAGCAGCACCCACCTGTAGCACGCGCTCCAGCAGGTATATCTCTCTGGTCACCCCCAAAACCAATTCTTCCTTTGGCTGCCTCTCCTTCCAGTTCTCTGCTGCCAATGACTGGAATGAACGACAAACATCTCTGAAACTGGAAACACTTATCTCTCTCACTAGCTTTAAGCACCTCAGAGCAGCTCGCAGATTACTGCACCTGTACATAGCCCATCTATAATTTAGCCCAAACAACTACCTCTCCCCCCTACTGTATTTATTTATTTATTTTCTCCTTTGCACCCTATTATTTCTATCTCTACCTTGCACATTCTTCCACTGCAAATCTACCATTCCAGTGTTTTACTTGCTATATTGTATTTACTTTGCCACCATGGCCTTTTTTTGCCTTATCTACCTCCCTTATCTCACCTAATTTTCTCACATTTTATATAGACTTATTTTTCTACTGTATTATTGACTGTATGCTTGTTTTACTCCGTGTGTAACTCTGTGTTGTTGTATGTGTCGAACTGCTTTGCTTTATCTTGGTCAGGTCACAATTGTAAATGAGAACTTGTTCTCAACCTGCCTACCTGGTTAAATAAAGATTAAATAAAAAATAAATAAAAGTCTGTTATTAAATCTAATGGTTCACATACTTTTTCCAACCTGCACTGTGAATGTTTACACGGTGTGTTCAATAAAGACATGAACATTTTGAATTGTTTGTGTGTTATTAGTTTAAACAGACTGTGTTTGTCTATTGTTGTGAGTTAGATGAAGATCAGATAAAAAATGTATGACCAATTTAGAAATCCGGGTAATTCTAAAGGTTTGACATACTTTGTCTTCCCACTGTACTTCTCCAGTTGCTCAAATCAATAGAAGGGGTTGAGTCACCTTATGAAGTGTTAAGTCATCTAATGAAGGGTTAAGTCACCACATGATGGGTTAAGTAACCTCATCCAGCAGCGATGTGTTTCGAAACCCATTTAAACTCCATTAAACAGAACCATGTTACTGTTACATAGAGGTACCCAGGTGTCCACCAGCTACCCTCTTCCATTCACACTGAATTGATATTGCGGGTGTAAAGCAGATCTCCTCCCAGGTGTAAAAGGTCTCCTCCCAAACCTTCAGGTCTGCGGCTCAACCCTGCACAGCACGGCGTCATGCAATCATTTATTAACAAAGTTGCTGTGGATTTACGAGACAAGAGTACCAAGTTTCTAAACGCTCTCTCTATTCTGGACACAGAGTCTAACAGGCCTGAAATATATATCAAAGTTCGTGGTCGGCGTATAGATCAAGAGTGGGTGGGGATGGAGAGACACATGCATACTTAGAACCTTTGTGTAAATGGAAGACTGTAGGAGAGTATAGCTTTGTTTTTGTGTTTTAAATCCATACTATACTGTATAGATGGTTATTTAGCACATAAAGCCAGTATGTAGAGAGTTAATGGCACAGGTGTGGAGATGGTGTTATGTGTATTCAGAGGAGTAGTTAAGTCATTCCGTATTGCAGCATTAAGGAGATATGATATGTTTACAATGATCATTATCAGAGCTGGGGGAATGAGACAGGCATGTCTGTCTGACAGAAGAACTTGACACAGCCGAGGTGAATTGTCAACCAGTAAATGTAACTCTCCTCTATTTCCCCCTTTCCCCTCTCCCTCCACCTATCTCCATCCCTCCCTCTCTCAGGGAAACCCACATCAGAACAGTACACTCGCTGCGTGATGGACACAGAGGCCACAAACATCAGTCAGACAGCTGATTGTAGTGCAGAAACACTATTAGGGCTGCTTTAAGCCATCCATCACCCTCTCCGTTCCGGGCGCTCGCTCCATGTCTCCCTTTCAACTTTTTGGAGGTCATAATATGAGAGGAGTGAGTGATTGCAATGCTCGCTGACATTTCTGCTGGGGGCCCGGTGGCCACCGAGCTTAAGACTGGAAGGGGTGACACACTCGGATCAGACCATTAGAATGGGTTCTAACAACCAACGCTGCCCAGGTGTCAGCCGGGTCTGGTTAGCGAGAGCCGCGCAGGTGTAACCCTTTCTCAGTTGTGTAACAGTGGGAGGCAGTTCAAAGAGTGCTGGGTGGTTACGCAACCCACATTTACTGTCCTCTTTCACCAGTTGGAACATCATAGAGTACACTGTTTATAACAACGTACATTAGGAAGTCAGAAAGAATGCTGTATGAATTCCATAGTTTGCTTTGGTTCCTACGGTTTACCTCTGTTACAGGTGGTCATTCACGTACTCGTGTGTGAAAGGAGGTTTCACCACAGCAGCAGTGTAGTCCCACTGATACTCTGTGTGTCTAGGGTTCACATTTGTCACGCACAGACACATGGGTCTGAGGGACACAACTGACGCCAAACTTACCACACTACAAAGACATGATCAGACAGGTTGATAGACAGACAGACAAAGACATAGACAAACATATACACTGGCAAATAGACGGGCAGATAGCAGACAGATCAGGGTTTCCATAAGAAAATGGCCAAACAACGTGACCAGAAAGATTAGAATTTACTCACTATTTGAGAATTTTTTTGGACACATACACTACAGTTTGAGGTCACTTAAAAATGCTTGTGTTTTTGAAAGAAAGGCACATTTTTTTGTCCATTAACAAAACCATAAAATTGATCAGAAGTACAGTGTAGACATTGTTAATGTTGTAAATGACTATTGTATCTGCACAGGCGTACATAGGCCCATTATCAGCAAACATCACCCCTGTGTTCTATTGGCACGTTGTGTTAGCTAATCCAAGTTTATCATTTTAAAAGGCACATTGATCATTTGAAAACCATTTTGCAATTATGTTAGCACAGCTGAAAACTGTTGTTCTGATTAAAGAAGCAATAAAACTGGCCTTCTTTAGACTAGTTGAGTATCTGGAGCATCAGCATTTGAGGGTTTGATTACAGGCTCAAAACGGCCAGAAACAAAGAAACAAATAGTTTCTTCTGAAACTCGTCAGTCTACTCTTGTTCAGAGAAATTAAGGCTATTCCATGTGAGAAATTGCCAAGAAACTGAAAATCTCGTACAACACTGTGTACTACTCCCTTCAAAGAACAACGCAAATTGCCTCGGTGCACAACTGAGCAAGAGGACAAGTACATTAGAGTGTCTAGTTTGAGAAACAGACGCCTCACAAGTCCTCAACTGGCAGCTTCATTAAATAGTACCCACAAAACACCAGTCTCAACGTCAACAGTGAAGAGGTGACTCCAGGATGCTGGCCTTCTAGGCAGAGTTCCTCTGTCCATGTCATGACTCCTACCGAAGGTGGCTCCCCTTCCCGTTCGGGTGGCGTTCGGCGGTCGTCGTCACCGACTTACTAGCTGCCACTGATTTTTTCCTCCCCCTTCCTGTCTATTTATTGGTTACACCTGTTGTTAATTTGGTTATTTAGTTGGACTTTATTAGCCGGCCGGCCCACCTGCTCTTTGTGCGGGATTGTTCTGTGTGCCCTTGTCGTGCACGCATGTATGTCACGGCTGTTTCGTGTTCGTGAGCTGTTTTTTGGATACAGTTTAGTTCCCCTGTGGTTTGGGGTATTTGTGCTGAGTGGCGTATGCTTTTCCAGACCTGGTCGGTGTATTAAAGACGTGCCTACTCTGAACTCTCTGTCTCCTGCGTCTGACTCCTTCCTCCACTACACCCCGGACATTACAGTCCAGTGTCTGTGTTCTTTTGCCCATCTTAAACTTTTCTTTTATTTGGCAAGTCTGAGATCTGGCTTTTTCTTTGTAACTCTGCCTAGAAGGCCAGCATCCCGGAGGCTATCGAACCTACAAATTCTGATGCTCCAGATACTCAACTAGTCTAAAGAAGGCCAGTTTTATTGCTTCTTTAATCAGAACAACAGTTTTCAGCTGTGCTAACATAATTGCAAAATGGTTTTCAAATGATCAATGTGCCTTTTAAAATGATAAACTTGGATTAGCTAACACAACGTGCCAATAGAACACAGGGGTGATGTTTGCTGATAATGGGCCTCTAACAGCTATGTAGATATTCCATAAAAGAATCTGCAGTTTCCAGCTACAATAGTCATTTACAACATTAACAATGTCTACACTGTATTTCTGATCAATTTCATGTTATTTTAATAGGCAAAAAAATTGATTTTCTTTCTAACAAGGACATTTCTAAGTGACCCCAAAATGTTGAACTGTAGTGTATATGCAATGGGTGTGTAAGCCATTACGGGGTCCACCCACGGTGCTCAAAATAAAATAAATCACACTTTGATTATGGTAATTCAGCTTAACAAAACGTGCAACTCCTGTAATTAGCCAATAATACGTCATTTTCAAACATTTGCCAAAATGCAATTCGTGTGAAAAGGGGAAAACACTATTCTAAACAGTGCACCTGATTCGAGCGGTAGCCTATATGACAGAGATGAAAATCTCTGTTTAGAAACTCAAGAAAGAGGGTGTATCTTAAGATGCAACTACTTGGATGGGTTGCTAATATGACTAGGATTGCGCATTTGGCTTCTGGACAACGAAAGGAAGTCGATACGAAAACCAATAGAACAGGAGAGAAATGACATATGAAGTCTTGTAAAAGGCAGCACATTTGGCAAAAAGCTGGTTATTGAGTTGCGGCTGTCAGTGAAAAGCATCTCAAATATGTGTGAAGATAACGTGTCCTAAGTCTAATTTAAAATGTTGAGACAAGAAGTGGAAGGGTGTGTGGCGAAGACAGACTACAGAGGTGTGTGGAGAGGATAGCCTACAGTCTTGTCTCTATCCAGAATGTCTCAGCTCTCCAGAATCCACTCCGCTGTCTCCTGCCAATTCTTGCACATTCATTGCTTCTTATTAATTGTTTGCACTTTGATCAAATCCCCATGACATATGTCGCCAGTAGTAAATGTACCGACAATTTTTGAATTGTCTTTTGTTTGGAGTACTTCGTGGGAGCAATAAGCATGGGTCTGGTTTCTCTGTCTTGCTAATGTTGAGGGAGTGCAAGAGCCTTGAGCACGCATAGAAGTAGCCTGCCTGGCCCTCTGCGCGCAAATGTAGGAAAGCCCATTTGGAGATGCTTGACCATCTGAGTGTCTTGGTCACCACATCCACCACTAATAAGCTGAGCTTCTCAGTCATTTTTTGTGCACTTCACACACTAAGTCAACTATGTCTGTTTTTCTTGCAAATGATAGCCTAATAATTCCTCACAGTAGGCCTGTTTGAAAGATCTTTCCAACAATCACCCCCTCGATAAGGCCTCAGTGTGAAAGGGCAAAATATCATCATCTGATGATCCCATATATCCAGTGGAAACATCATGAAATACCTTTCCCTTGCGTAAAAACAGCTGTCTGTCCAGAGCTCTGGTGCTGGAAACTCTGATGGCCTGGAATAGACTAGTTGATACAATATTGCAAGTTCGCTAGAGACCGCTTCCAGTATGATCCAGTTGATTGATTTGATACAATGTTGCACTGCACTAGCTATAGCTCAAGTCAAGACAGGCTGAGTAGAGAGATGTGATTGAAAGAACCAGAATTTATCAGTAGGTTATATTTTCTGCAGTTTTTGTTTGTCGGATTTCTGTATTTTTACTATAGTTGACAGTGGAAGTTATAGGCCAAAGGCTGCATGGGCCATCTCTGAATTCCATGAGCTTATTTAGGATATTTAACCACCAATGATTACAGTGTCCATATGGCAGAGGCTGGTGCTCTAGCATAACTAGAATTTTAGCTTTTATATTTTTAATTAAGATTTTTTTATGATTAACCACGTGACAATGACTTTGAGAAACAAAAACGTTATTATTGATTGAAACGAAACCGTTCCACAAAAATGCACTTATGAAAATCATAACTGACACCCAAATCAGTAGAAATGGTAGAAATTGTATGCTTCCACAAACTTGGAAATAATTGCCTCCAACCTTCTATTGCCGAATTTTCATGCAAGATAAGACATCCCTCATTAATATGAAGTAAAACATTCAGGTTTCAAACAATTAAGTATGTTTTCAAAATGCATACTGCCTCCAGATCACATTGTAAAGTGGAGGGTGACGTGTGGATATCTTGCCTTCCATTGTTTTCTCCCGGTCAAATTGGCAGGCAACAAATTTATTTATCCGCTTTTCATTTTTTTGGGGTGGGTGAAAAGCCGGCAATTACCTGCTAATGGAAACCCTGGGACAGACAGACAAAGCACATGAGAGTGAAGAAAACAGAATCATCCTAATCAAAACAGTGTGTGCTTCTGTTACCAGAACGCATGACCTCGGTCACCATGACAATAGAATATAGGTGATCTCCACCTCAGGACACGAAAGCGCTTGCTGCATCATTATCTTTCTTCCTCAGCTATCTCCTTCATGCTCGTTTCTCAATGCAATGTGGATGCATTCTTTAACCAACTATTTTGTCAGGGGATGCTAAACGAAAAAGCGGAGACCTGTAACTCTGAATGGAAGAAACAAGGTGAATAAGATAATGGAATCTGCATGGCTGCCTGTAACAACTTTGCATATTATCTTAGTTTTTTTTGGTTGTCTTTATTTATGGTGATTGGTTCGGCTCTTTGTCACGCAAGGCCTTATCAATGTTGCCTTGTCGGTATTGTATGGATCATAATGTTACTATACCCTCATCGTCACCAACAGTGCCTTCTGAAAGTATTCAGACTCTTTGACTTTTCCCCCATTTTGTTACGTTTACAACCTTATTCTAAAATGGCTACACACAAAACCCCATAATGACAAAACAAAAACAGGTTTTTGAATTTGTTGCAAATGTTACAAAAAAATATATATAAAATTCTAAAGGCACTCGCAGATCTGAGCAACAATTGAACAAGATGAAGGAAAAGGGAAACAGCACACTGCTCTTGATAATATCACCGATCTTTAATATGCTTATGTATCGGCCACGCGGCCTTCGTCAGAGCAAAAAAAACTAAAAAATATATCAAACGGAAATATCACAATAACATACTATCAACCCTTTACTCAGCACTGTGCTGAAGCACATTTGACAGCGATGACAGCCTTGAGTCTTCCAGGGTATGACGCTACAAGCTTGGCACACCTGTATTTGGGGAGTTTCTCCCATTCTTCTCTGCAGATCAGTTCAAGCTCTGTCAGGTTGGATGGGGAGCGTCACTGCACCGCTATTTTCAGGTCTCTCCAGAGATGTTTGATCGGGTTCAAGTCCGGGCTCTGGCTGGGCCACGAGGACATTTAGAGACTTGTCCCCAAGCTACTCCTGCATTGTCTTGGCTGTGTGCTCAGGGTCTTTGTCTTGTTGGAAGGTGAATCTTCGCCCCCAGTCTGAGGTCCTGAGCGCTCTGGAGCAGGTTTTCATCAAGGATTTCTCTGTACTTTGCTCCGTTTATCTTTCCCTCAATCCTGACTAGTCTCCCAGTCCCTGCCGATGAAAAACATCCTCACAGCATGATGCTGCCACCACCATGCTTCACCGTAGGGCTGGTGCCAGGTTTCCTCAAGACATGACGCTTGGCATTCAGGCCATAGAGTCCAATCTTGGTTTCATCATACCAGAGAATCTTGTTTCGCATGGTCTGAGAATCCTTTAGGTGCCTTTTGGCAAACTCCAGACGGGCTGGTATGTGCCTATTACTGAGGAGTGGCTTCTATCTGGCCACTCTACCATAAAGGCCTGATTGTTGGAGAGCTCCAGAGATGGTTATCATTCTGGAAGATTCTCCCAGTTTCTTGGTCACTTCCCTGGGTTCTTCTTCCCCGATTGCTCAGTTTGGCTGGGCAGCCAGCTCTAGGAAGAGTCTTGATGGTTCCAAACTTCTTTCATTTAAGAATGATGGAGGCCACTGTGTTCTCAGGGACCTTCAATGCTGCAGACATTTTTTGGTACCCTTCCCCAGATCTGTGCATTGACACAATCCTGTCTCGGAGCTCTAGGGACAATTACTTTGACCTCATGGCTTGGTTGAATTTACCACAGGTGGATGATCAATGGAAACAGGATGCACCTGAGCTCAATTTCGAGTCTCATAGCAAAGGGTATTTTTTAAATTCCAGACCTGTTTTTGCTTTGCCATTATGTGGTACTGTGTGTAGATTGATGAGGATACATTTGTATTATTGCATCCATTTTAGAATAAGGCTGTAACCAAACAAAATGTGGAAAAAGTCAAGGGGTAGGTGACAATAATAGCATAATACCCATACAATACCGACAAGGCAACATTGATAAGGCCTTCCGTGACAAAGAGCCTAATAAAGACAATGAAAGACAAACAAAGATAATATGGAATGTTATTTTTGGCAGCTATGCAGATTCCATAATCTTATTCACGTTGTTTCATCCATTCAGGGTTAAAGGGCCCGGCCTTTTTGTTTAGCATCCCCTAATAAAATAGTTGGTTAAAGAATGCATCAACGAAATAGAGTTGTTGAGAACCACACATGTCTTGTCAATCACAAAACTGGCAGCAATGCCCAGGATTGTCAACTAGCATTAAATAACCTCTGTCAATCAACGAGAAAAGGATGCAAGCTCTTTGCTTTCAGCTCACGCTCGTTGTGAAGAGACTTGGGGAAAACAGCAGAGGGTTGTGATGGTGTTGTGAGTTTCATTTGACCCCAACCAGGTGTGTCAGCGTCTGTGTGACGCACACAGAACACGCATGAGTGCACATATGCACCTCAACAAGTTTCCCCTTCCACACAAACAAATATTCAGATACAAACAAGGAGGAGTCTGTACATCCATCTGCCCTTACACACAATTGCCTTGATATATTGGAGTTAAAAAATGAATTATAAACTGGGTGGTTCGAGTCCTGAATGCTGATTGGCTGACAGCCGTGGTATATCAGACCATATACCATGGGTATGACAAAAGTCATATTTTCTGCTCTAATTACATTGGTAACCAGTTTATAATATCAATAAAGCACCCCAGGAGCAATATACCAAATCTCCTCGGGCCTTACTGCTTAAATTATGAAAATGGTTGTTTAGATCCTGGATGCTGATTGGACGAGCAGCGTTCCAAGCCACTGTATTGGCCACCAGACACACTTATGCCTGCTAACAGTTCCATCTGAAAATTAGAATTTTCCTAAGAATCCATAAGAACTTCATGTTGCTGTCTGAATCTCTTGCATTTATCGCACATTACTTCCCCTTGTTCCCAGCCATTTCGTTTGGTACAGCGGGGGTTAATATAAGCCTCGCTGTCTGCCTGTCCGAATGTTTCACTGGCCCTTTGCTATCACGTCGGTCCAAACAACGCCATTTACCTGTGCCTGTATTCATTATACAGCACTGCCTCTTGTGCCTTATTGCTTAAATAAGTGAGCACAGAAGCAGCTGCAGGTAACCCTGTTTCCAGCCTCAGCCCATTACTGGTCGATACCCTCAGACAGACACCCCCTCACTCTCAGACACACACACAAACATTATACAACACAGACCCTCAAACATAGAGACACACACACACACACACTATCCAACACCCTCAAACTCACACATCCTTACTCAAACCCACCGCATTCCCCTCCAAAAGCTCTTTACTTCCTGTCAAAACTGTTATCGTGTACTGAAGAGAACATGTCACCTGCTTCTGTATGGTTTCAGTGAATTCCAGCCTGACTGATTGTTTAAACTTAAAAACATCCTCCTATCCATCCACTGCAGACTAACATCTCAGTATCCTCACTTCTCATGTTGTTATTCTACTGTCAGAGCCCCCACTGACCCACACACTACCCCATCCCCAGCTCCAACCCCAATAACCCCAGTATGAAGTCAGGACATGGTGTTTTGATAATGTGTCTTCATGCGTTACTACGAAGGTATGCTCATAACATCCGCCATGCCATGCACATATGCTGTCATCCCTCCCTCCATCTTCACCCCTCTGTTCATCCTGACGAAGGATCTGTAGTGAGTTAGTGCTGCAGCTGATTTGACTGGAGTGTTCTGTGTTCCTGCTCAGGGGCCAGATTAGGAATACGCTGTTGTTTACATGCGATCACAGACGCACACTCGCCACGCAAAACACACAGTTCACATCGTGGTGTGTGTGTTCATACACAACCAAGGAAGACATACACAATTAGACCAATGTTCAAAAGTTAATTACCACACACTATTAACCAAATCACGACCCTACTAGTTTCACTGACACGTACAGACAGACAGAAGAGCAGCCATGAGTCTAATTTACAGTGGAGCATTAAACACTTTCAGATCACATTTTATTGGTCACATACACATATTTAGCAGATGTTATTGCAGGTGTGGTGAAATGCTTGTGTTCCTAGCTCCAACAGTGCAGTAATATCTAACAACTCACAACAATACACACAAATCGAAGAGTAAAATAATGGATTAAGAAACATATACAGTGGGGCAAAAAAGTATTTAATCAGCCACCAATTCTGCAAGTTCTCCCACTTAAAAAGATGAGAGGCCTGTAATTTTCATCATAGGTACTTTTCAACTATGACAGACAAAATGAGAAGGAAAAAAATCCAGAAAATCACATTGTAGGATTTTTAATGAATTTATTTGCAAATTATGGTGGAGAATAAGTATTTGGTCACCTACAGACAAGCAAGATTTCTGGCTCTCACAGACCTGTAACAACTTCTTTAAGAGGCTCCTCTGTCCTCCACTCGTTACCTGTATTAATGGCACCTGTTTGAACTTGTTATCAGTATAAAAGACACCTGTCCACATCCTCAAACAGTCACACTCCAAACTCCACTATGGCCAAGACCAAAAAGCTGTCAAAGGACACCAGAAGCAAAATTGTAGACCTGCACCAGGCTGGGAAGACTGAATCTGCAATAGGTAAGCAACTTGGTTTGAAGAAATCAACTGTGGGAGCAATTATTAGGAAATGGAAGACATACAAGACCACTGATAATCTCCCTCGATCTGGGGCTCCACGCAAGATCTCACCCCTTGGGGTCAAAATAATCACAAGAACGGTGAGCAAAAATCCCAGAACCACACGGGGGGACCTAGTGAATGACCTGCAAAGCCTACCATCAGTAACACACTACGCCGCCAGGGACTCAAATCCTGCAGTGCAAGACGTATCCCCCTGCTTAAGCCAGTACCAAAATATAACTTTTTGGTAAAAACTCAACTCGTCGTGTTTGGAGGACAAAGAATGCTGAGTTGCATCCAAAGAACACCATACCTACTGTGAAGCATGGGGGTGGAAACATCATGCTTTGGGGCTGTTTTTCTGCAAAGGGTCCAGGACGACTGATCCGTGTAAAGGAAAGAATGAATGGGGGCATGTATCGTGAGATTTTGAGTGGAAACCTCCTTCCATCAGCAAAGGCATTGAAGATGAAACGTGGCTGGGTCTTTCAGCATGACAACACCGCCCAGGCAATGAAGGAGTGGCTTCGTAAGAAGCATTTCAAGGTCCTGGAGTGGCCTAGCCAGTCTCCAGATCTCAACCCCATAGAAAATCTTTGGAGGGAGTTGAAAGTCCGTGTTGACCAGCAACAGCCCCAAAACATCACTGCTTTCGAGGAGATCTGCCAAAATACCAGCAACAGTGTGTGAAAACCTTGTGAAGACTTACAGAAAATGTTTGACCTCTGTCATTGCCAAAAAAGGGTATATAACAAAGTGTTGAGATAAACTTTTGTTATTCACCAAATACTTATTTTCCACCATCATTTGCAAATAAATTCATTAAAAATCCTATAATGTGATTTTCTGGATTTTCTTTCTCATTTTGTCTGTCATAGTTGAAGTGTACCTATGATGAAAATTACAGGCCTCTCTCATCTTTTTAAGTGGCAGAACTTGCACAATTGGTGGCTGACTAAATACTTTTTTGCCCCACTGTAAATATTAAGACGATCAATGTCGGAGTGGCAAAGGAGGACACAGGAGGAAGAGGACAAGGTAATAAGTTCAGGACAGGTGGTCTTAATACAACCCAAATGACACCTTATTGCCTATATAGTCCACTACTTTTGACCAGGGCCTATAGGGCTCTGGGCAAAAGTACTGCACTATAAGGGTAATAGGGTGCCATTTGGGTTGTATGATACTGTCTGAACGTCAGGCTGAATTTGTGAACCTCAGAGAAGGATAAACGACTGACCTGGGAGCAGCTCTCACTGGATCCATAATTAAGGCAGATTATTGGGTTGTGTCACTGAATGACGTAGAGTGCGTGGGGTCACGGAGGCCTTGGCAGACACGAGTAAGGTTTCAATGCGATTTATGGTCCTTAATCGTGGTAATAGTATTATGAGCTGCTGTCACTCCAAATATACACGTAAACAAATGCACACAGTATGTACCACACACACGCAAGCACACAGTGTGGGTTCACACAAACACACAGTGTGGGTCCACACAAACACACAGTGTGGGTTCACACAAACACACACCAAGGTGACAGCAGAAAGCCCCTCCGCTCAGTGTGGTGTATCCTAGCAGAGCGAGAGGATAAACAACCTCTGAATGCTTTAGAAACCCAACAAGCCATACTCGTGAACGTTTGCTTAGACCGTTGGTGTAGAAAGGCTAGATGCTTAGCTTTTCTCATAGGCCAACCTGTCCAAATTATTCACGATGCCGAGGACGGCCAGCTGAAATAACGAATCAACCTATCAGAGACCTTAAACTGTAGAGTCACCATCCAATCGCATTTGTTCAACAGTTTGGCCACCAGAGGCAGATTGTTAAACCATCCAACTGCTTGGTTTAATTTGATACCCATGGTCTAAGTAGAGTGTGCCAAAATATTTTTGCATGATGCTTCCTTGGCTAGGCTACTGACGTCACACAAAATTCATAAGGGTTTTTGCTCATGTATTTAACATATATTAATGTACTTTCACTGAAAAAAGCAGGAGAATTATATAACATGTAACTTTGTACTCAGACATTGTAAAAGTCAAAGGCGATGACTTTCGTGGCGTTATCAAATTAGCAGTAACTTACCCACTACTGCTAGCCCGGAGTGGTTGTGTGATCCACTAAAGTGATCTACTCCAAGGCGTGGGCATATGGTTGCTGTGAGTTCAAATCCCAAATAGGCAACACTAAAGTCCCATTTGCAATAGGTTATAGCAAGGAGGACACTATCTGGTGTGAATGCGTGCAACGTTCAACCTATAGTAGGCTTGCCTAGATCAACACCATTTTTAGACATGATAGCCTAACAGTCCATGACAATACCTCTATTGCTGAGCTGAATGTCTTACAAAATTGACAGGAAAGCACCATCAGATGAAGTGTCTTCTACTGCACTGGCTTCATAAAATGCTGCACCTCAGTGGATTCCTGGAGTAACTGCACCCTCTACTGGACACTTGGTGAACTTAGCCAGGCCAGTCAATTTACACTTTGTTACAAATGTGACAAGGTAGGCTAAAATAATGATTATAAAAACGCATATAAAACGTTGTAGGCATAACCTACATATTGGCAAGTGTACACGTCCATGCAGCCTCATATGCTGAACCATTATTAGGCCATAGCAGGGTGTTTTTGAAGATGGCTGAAGAAAGTTGTAGGCCTAGCTCATTATTATCCTTGTTAAATTCATTCTTAATCTTCATTTTTAAGGCGATGACTGCACTTTCATTCTCAATACAATACGACAATGAGGTCCACGTGTCAAAAGGAAAATTATGACCCCATTTGTCCTTTGTGTATCAGAGTGTGCCAGTGGACTTCTGGTAAGGAGTCTTTAGTGAAAAAGTGTTGGATCACCACCAACTACGTGCACAATTTTATTTGGCTCAGACTGAATTTGTTACTGGATATAATTATCTGCTCAGCTGACCGTCTTCAACATTGTGGCTTATTGTGCCAGGTTGGCCTATGGAGAAAAAAAGCTAGCAGCTAGCCATTTTAGACCAATGGTTTAAACCATGGTTTAAGCAAAAGTAGGACCCCAACCAATTACTACAGCAATTATCTCCATGGCTGCAGTATAATACATCTGCCTTAGACTGCTCCATACCTTTATAAATACTACAGACTAAACAGGCGTAAACAAAGGCTCACCCAGCCAACAGCCTATTGAACTGAAGTGAGTGGAGTGTAGCCTAACCCACTCCTATACTTACCACATAGCTAGCTCCCAGAACAACAACCTAGGCCAGAGAGAGTGGCCACAGTTTAACCTCTCTCTCCCAGTCATATGGCTATATGGAGGAGTCAAAAATAGTCTCTAGTCTAGTGGGAAGATTGGGAGCAGGGCCCAGGAGGTAAAGTATGTTGTGTTGTGTGTGTGTGAGAGAGAAAACAACAGCTTAACATGTGGCCAAAGGGCTTTCTCTTCTGAATCTTCCAGTCTCTCTCTACCATTTCCCCTAACCTTTCGGTCTTTGTGTCTCTCTCTCTCTCTCTCCATTTTGGCTCTATTCATCCACCCTCACAGTCATTAGTGTGTGAGGAATGTAGGACCTGTCATCAGCCCGCCCAAGCGACTCTGGAGCCTGTGACCCTCGGCACGCCGCCCGGCCGTCCGCTCCCAGACCCAACTACAATTAGCACGGCCATCGCCTAGATAGAAGAGAGAGGAGGGACGATCACTTGGCTGTCATGGTGAGGCGCAGCGAGGCGACAGCGACAGCTCCCTGAGGAGAGAGAGGGATGTGAACCCAGCCGTCTCGGTAGCGTTAGGTTACCCCTCCAGATGCAACCCTCCGCTCCGACTCCCCTCTCCTCTTGTAGTTCAGGGGAAATCTAGACAGCTAAGCCCGCACTTCATGTCTAATTTTACGTTTTTCTGTGAAGAGCTATTATTCTCCCTTTCCCCATTGACAACGAGTAATCCCTGTGCGTCCATGCCTGGGTGCGTGCGTATGTCTGGCTGCGTGCATGCGTTTGTGTGTACGTGCATGCACAGAAATGTGCATGTATGTGTATCCGTGAATGTGTGCATGTGTGTATGGCTGTAGGTAGAGGATTAGGCTGGTACAGTGTGAGGTGAACAGTGTGGCTGAGGCTGATGGTGACTTATCATTTAATACACAGACCTTTAGATCAACCTGACACTCATTAGTTCCTCTGATAAATAGGGAAGCATGCCCTCTGAGACCTGCTCCATTACCTAACAGAAAATATATAGATACAGACACACTGTGTGTGTGTGTGTGTGTGTGTGTGTGTGTGTGTGTGTGTGTGTGTGTCTGACCGGAAATACTTTCAATTACTGGCCATTTGAGAAATTTACCGGACCTATGTGCATAACTCATTAGGGCATCCACCCACGGTGCTCAGAATGACAATTATGGTAATTCATCTTAACAGAACATGGAACTTCTGCAATGAAGCAGCCTATAAAACATAATTTTCAAACATTTCCAAAATGCAATTCGCAGGAAAACTAAACAGTGGACCTGATGCGAGCGGTTCTGTACGCGAAACTTCGAAAGGCGGGAATCTAAAGATGCAACAACTAGGATGGTTTGCTGACATGACTAGGATTGTGCCTTTGGCTTCTGGACAACGAAAGGAAGTTGATATGAAATCCAATAGAACAGGAAATAAATGCTGATTTCAATGGCATATGAGGAAGTCTTCATAAAATAATTGACTTCGTGTTTCTATAGTTGTGTTTTGCAGAGGATACTTTGAAGAAAAGTACGATGTTTCATAACATGAAGTAAGAATGTTCAAGTTTCAAACAAATTAGTATATGTTTTCAAAATGCATAATGTAAATGAACTTATAGACCGTCAAATGTATTTCCATCGACTGATATTTCCAACAATGAATGAAAAACATTATTTTGAAATGGGATTGTTTTTTCTCCCGGTCAATTTGGCCAGCAGCAATTTTATTTATCAGCTTTAAATGATTTATTTATTTGCCAAAAGCTGGCAATTACCGGCTACAGGAAACCCTGGTATGTGTGTGTGTGTGTGCATGTGGGATTTTATCACGGATCTACTTTGGATTATGTGCCTTGCACACGGCACACACACTCACAAAAATATGTGCGCATGTGTGTTCACACCCACAGGCATGCACACACACAAACACATGTAACCAGTCAATCAGCATTCAGGGTTCAAACCCAGTTGAATAAACTTGGTGGTTCGAGCCCTGAATGGTGATTGGCTGACAGCTGTAGTATATCAGACTGCAATACCACAGGTATGACAAAACATTATTTTAGTAAGCAGTTTAAAATTGCAATAAGGCAACTCGGGGGGTTGTGGTATATGGCCAATAAACCAAGCTAAGGGTTGTATCAAATCAAAACAAATCAAATTGTATTGTATTTGTCACATGCGCCGAATACAACAGGTGTAGTAGACATTACAGTGAAATGCTTACTTACAAGCCCTTAACCAACAATGCAGTTTTAAGAAGATATCTAAAAAAAAGTAAGAGATAAAGAATAACAAATGATTAAAGAGCAGCAGTGAATAACAATAGCAGGGGGTACCGGTACAGAGTCAATGTGCGGGGTAATTGTCGAGGTAATATGAACATCTAGGTAGTCTGGGTGGCCATTTGATTAGCTGTTTAGGAGTCTTATGGCTTGGGGGGTAGAAGCTATTTCGGAGCCTCTGGGACATAGACTTGGCGCTTCGGTCCTGCAGAGAGAACAGTCTATGACTAGAGCGGCTGGAGTCTTGGACAATTTTTAGGGCCTTCCTCTGACACCGCCTGGTATAGAGGTCCTGGATGGCAGGAAGCTTGGCCCCGGTGATGTACTGGGCCGCATGCACTACCGTCAGTTGCCATACCAGGCAGTGATGCAACCCGTCAGGATGCTCTCGATTGTGCAGCTGTAAAACCTTCTGAGGATCTGAGGACCCATGACAAATCTTTTCAGTCTTCTGAGGGGGAATAGGTTTTGTCGTGCCCTCTTCACGACTGCCTTGTTGTGCTTGGACCATGACAGTTTGTTGGTGATGTGGACGCCAAGGAACTTGAAGCTCTCAACCTGCTCCACTACAGCCCGGTCGATGACAATGGGGGCATGCTTGTTTCTCCTTTTCCTGTAGTCCACAATAATCTCCTTTGTCTTGATTACGTTCAGGGAGAGGTTGTTGTCCTGGCACCACACGGCCAGGTCTCAGACCTCCTCCCTAAAGGCTGTCTCATCGTTGTCGGTGATCAGGCCTAGCACTGTTGTGTCATCAACAAACTGAATGATGGTGTTGGAGTCGTGCCTGGCCGTGCAGGAGGACTGAGCACGCACCCCTGAGGGGCCTCCATGTTGAGGTTCTGTCTGGCCCTGCTGCCTTGTGAATGTTGACCTTATTGTGCCTTATTGCTTAAGTATTGCTTAAGTAAGCTAGCTAGCTAGCTAGCTAGCATACAGGCATTTGCTTACATGCGTTGCTTTGGTTACACAGTACCACAAGCTGCCAGAAGCAGTCCGTCTCTCAAAATAGACCAAAAAGTACATTTTCTAGACAAATCATTTCCGTTGCTTACATATGAAATGTCTTCCCGCATCCCTTGAATTGGTGCTGGCTGCATATGCCTCACATCGTGGCATTGTTGACAAGTTGTTGGCTATTCTAATATAGGGATATCGTTTTATCTCTGATTGGCTTCCGTTACTCAAAGCCCCAAAGGAGGTGTATGATAATGGCGGCCTAGTGGCTCCAAGGCTCTTATTGGCCAAGACATAGTGTCAGCTATGCAGGGATTATATACATCGTTGGTCATAACTCATGCTTCTCACCTTTCTCTGTAATAAACGGTATAACAGGAGTTGACAAACACCACACAGGCCTACAAAAGTTCAGGTGTCACTCCTTCCACGTACCTCTTAACACGTGCAAAGGTCATTGTAAAGTTATAATTTGGCGAGAGCAAGTCGAAACATTACACAGCAGTCATGCTAACTTTTGAGGTCAGAATACCTGCTAAGAAATCTACCATTGATATCTACCATATCAACAATGGGCTCATACTTCTTCTGTGAATTCCACATTACTACATGGGAAGTTGGGAACTATAATTCCATACACACACAGGCACTTAGCCAGGCTTCCTCTCCTCTCCCCGGTGTAGAGATACAAACATATACAAGCACACACATGCAAGAAAGAACACACACAAGAAAGAAGACACTGACATGCAGCCAAGTACAAATGCGCATGCACACGTACGCACACACAGTGAAATGGCACAAAAAACAGAGTGCACGAGGCAGGCATGTTTACTGATCCCCATGTGAACTTCTCGGTCATGTAGAGTTTATTTTGTAAAGAGGGGAAAAAGGGAGGAGGATGAGGAGGAGTAGAGAAGTGACATCTGCAAGCGCTTTACAGGCTTCTGGACTGCCACGTCAACACTGACAGACCGCCAGCACTGGAGTCAAGCCGGGGAGGATCACATACACGCAGATACAAACACACAGGCAGCCAGACACACACACACACACACACACACAATCAAATTTCACATTAAAGAACAAAGGTTCATGACCTAAAAAAAGAAGAGAAAAAAAACGATTTTTTGACATCCTGACCCAATCCTCTCAACAGCCTCATTTTCAACACATTAACTCCATTGAATCAGAAAACATGAGAACAAGAGCAGTCTAATACAAGTGAAAAGAGTGTTCTTTCACAGGTAATTTGAGCAGAATAATTGATAAAGTCCTGCTGCTAAACTCAAAGTGAGAATAATGTAAACTGGAGCTTAATAAATACACCAGAGCTCAATGAACTGCTCAAATATAAGAATGATTCAGGGTGATCCAACTTGAGAGGAGTTACCATTTTTACCAGATGTGGGTTATTGAGTAAAAAACTATATATTGTTCCTGTGATGTTTCTGAATACACCCCCCCCTAATTTCCACTGTGTTTTAACACCTTCTTAAGGTGCCATGTAGATAGGCTCTTTGGCTAAAAGAGCAGTACGTTTCAAAACTTAAAATCCTGGGGGCCATAGTTTGAGTGTGTGTTGCTCAAAATGCCTTTTAAAGTAGGTGTCCAGTGTTTCCGGATTTCTATTAAATATCGTATGTAATGAATTACAATATGAGTGAAATACTGTAGTTTTCCTTAAAATCGTTTTTTATTCATTATGTTAAAAAGAGATTTTCTGTGTTTGAATTGTCAGAAATCAATCAAATAATTTTATTTGTCACATGCTTCGTAAACAACAGATGTAGGCTAACAGTAAAACACTTACTCATGGGTCCTTTTCCAACATTTTAGAGTTAGGGAAGAAAATTGTGACAGGAGGAATAAATACACAGCGAATAATGAGTAACAATAACATGCCTATATACAGGGAGTAACAGTCCCGAGTCGAAGTGCAGGGGTACGAGGTAATAACATGCCTATATACAGGGAGTACCAGTCCCGAGTCGAAGTGCAGGGGTACGAGGTAATAACATGCCTATATACAGGGAGTACCAGTCCCGAGTCGAAGTGCAGGGGTACGAGGTAATAACATGCCAGGGTAATAACATGCCTATATACAGGGAGTACCAGTCCCGAGTCGAAGTGCAGGGGTACGAGGTAATAACATGCCTATATACAGGGAGTACCAGTCCCGAGTAGGTAATAACATGCCTATATACCAGTAATAACATGCCCAGGGAGCACCAGTCCCGAGTCGAAGTGCAGGGGTACGAGGTAATAACATGCCTATATACAGGGAGCACCAGTCCCGAGTCGAATGTACGAGGTAATAACATGCCTATATACAGGGACCACCAGTAGTGCCGAGGTAATAACATGCCTATATACAGGGAGTACCAGTGTCAGTGCAGGGGTACGAGGTAATAACATGCCTATATACAGGAGTACCAGTATAGTGCAGGGAGTACTATATACAGGGAGTACCAGTCAGTCGAAGTGCAGGGGTGCGAGGTAATAACATGCCTATATACAGGGAGTACCAGTCCCGAGTCGAAGTGCAGGGGTGCGAGGTAATAACATGCCTATATACAGGAGTACCAGTCCCGAGTCGAAGTGCAGTGGTACGAGGTAATAACATGCCTATATACAGGGAGTACCACATGCCGAGGTAATAACATGCCTATATACAGGGAGTACCAGTCCCAGGAGTAACATGCCTATATACAGGGAGTCCGAGGTAATAACATGCCTATATACAGGGAGTACCAGTCCCGAGGTGCAGGGTACGAGGTAATAACATGCCTATATACAGGGAGTACCAGTCCCGAGTCGAAGTGCAGGGTACGAGGTAATAACATGCCTATATACATAGTACCACAGGGAGTGCAGGGGTACGAGGTAATAACATGCCTATATACAGGGAGTACCAGAGTCGAAAGTGCACGAGGTAATAACATGCCTATATACAGGGAGTACCAGTCCCGAGTCGAAGTGCAGTGGTACGAGGTAATAACATGCCTATATACAGGGAGTACCAGTCCCGAGTCGAAGTGCAGTGGTACGAGGTAATAACATGCCTATATACAGGGAGTACCAGTCCCGAGTCGAAGTGCAGTGGTACGAGGTAATAACATGCCTATATACAGGGAGTACCAGTCCCGAGTCGAAGTGCAGTGGTACGAGGTAATAACATGCCTATATACAGGGAGTACCAGTCCCGAGTCGAAGTGCAGGGGTACGAGGTAATAACATGCCTATATACAGGGAGTACCAGTCCCGAGTCGAAGTGCAGGGGTACGAGGTAATAACATGCCTATATACAGGGAGTACCAGTACCGAGTCGAAGTGCAGTGGTCGAGGTAATAACATGCCTATATACAGGGAGTGGTAGTCGAAGTGCAGTTTTAATAACATGCCTATATACAGGGAGTACCAGTCCCGAGTCGAAGTGCAGGGGTACAGGAGTACCAGGTAATAACATGCCTATATACAGGGAGTACCAGTCCCGAGTCGAAGTGCAGGGGTACGAGGTAATAACATGCCTATATACAGGGTGTACCAGTACCGAGTCGAAGTGCAGTGACAATAGGAAATTAGCTATGTACATATAGATAAGAGTAAAATGACTAGGCAACAGGATATATAATAGAAACCAGCAGCACCGTTTGTGATGAGTGTGAAATGGTGTGGGTGGGTGTGTGGTGTCAGTATGCATGTGTGTATGCTGTGTGTGTATACCACCTGGTATAGAGGCCCTGGATGGCAGGGAGCTCGGCCCCAGTGATGTACTGAGACATACTAACCACCCTCTATAGCGCCCTGCGGTCGGGTGCCTGGCAGTTGTCATATCAAGCGGTGACGCAGCCAGTCAAGATGCTCTCAAAGGTGCAGCTGTATAACTTTGAGGATCTGAGAGCTCATACCAAATCTTTTCAGCCGCCTGAGGGGGAAGAGGCGCTGCCGTGCCCTCTTCACGACTGCGTGGGTGTGAGTGGACCATGTTAATTCCTTAGTGATGTGGACACCGAGGAACTTGAAGCTCTCAAACCGCTCCACTACAGTGCCATTGATGTTGTGGAGCACACCCTAGAGGGGCCCCCGTGTTGATGGTCTGCGTGGCCGGTGTGTTGTTGCCTACCCTCACTGCCTGGGGGATGGCCTGTCAGGAAGTCAAGGATCCAGTTGCAGAGGGAGGTGTTCAGTCACAGGATACTGAGCTTGGTGAAGAGCTATGGTGTTGAATGCTGAGCTGTAGTCACTGAACAGGATTCTTACATGGGTATTCCTTTTGTCCAGGTGGGAAAGGGCAGTGTGGAGTGCAATAGAGATTGTGCCATCTGTGGACCTGTTGGGGTGGTATGTGAATCGGAGTGGGTCCAGAGTGTCTGGGATGATGGTGTTGATGTGAGTCATGACCAGCCTTTCAAAGCATTTCATGGCTATAGATGTGAGTACTACATAGTCATTTAGGCAGGTTACCTTGGCGTTCTTGGGAACGGGGACTATGGTCGTCTGCTTGAAACAAGTTGGTTTTACAGACCAGGTCAGGGTTAGACTGAAATGTCTGCTCTGAGTACATGTCCCGTTATTCCGTCTGGCCCTGAGGCCTTGCCAATGTTGACCTTTAAACAGGTTTTCCTCACGTTGGCTACGGAGATCACGCAGCCGTCCTGCTGCGTTCCCCTTTGTAATCCACGATAGTTTGCAAGCCCTGCCACATCCGTCGAGCATTAGAGCCGGCGTAGTAGGATTTGACAATTTGACTATTTGATGGCTCGTCTGAGGTCGTAGCGGAATTTCTTATAAGGGTCTGGATTAGTGTCCCACTCATTGAAATCAGCAGCTCTAGCCTTTAGCTCACTGTGGATGCTGTCTGTTATCCATGGCTTCTGGTTGGGGTATGTATGTATGATCACTGTGGGGATGATGTCGCCGATGCACTTACACTGTAAAGTGTTGGTCCCATGTTTCATGAGCTAAAATAAAACATCCCCATAAAACAACCCCATTTTATATGCATAAAAAGCTTATTTCTTTCAAATTTTGTGGACAAATTTGTTTACATCCCTTTAAGTGATAATTTATCCTTTGCCAAGTTAATCCATCCACCTGACAGGTGTGCATATCAAGAAGCTGATTTAACAGCATGATCATTACACAGGTGCAACTTGTGCTGGGGACAATAAAAGTCAACTAAAATGTGCAAGTTTTGAGGGAGTGTGCAATTGGCAGGCTGACCGCAGGAATGTACACCAGAGCTGTTGCCAGAGAATTGAATGTTAATTTCTCTACCATAAGCCGACCAGCCACATGTATGGCATCGTGTGGATGAGCGGTTTGCTGATGTCAACAATGTGAACAGAGTGCTCCATGGTGACAGTGGGGTTATGGTATGGGCAGGCATAAGCTATGAACAACAAACACAGTTGCATTTTATCGATGGCAATTTGAATGCACAGAGACACCGTGACGAGATCATGAGGCCCATTGTCATGCCATTCATCCGCCGTCATCATCTCATGTCTCAGCATGATAATGCACGGCCCCATGTCACAAGGTTCTGTTCACAATTCCTGGAAGCTGAAAATGTCCCAGTTCTTCCATGGCCTGCATACTCAACAGACATCTCACCCATTGAGCAAGTTTGGGATGCTCTGGATCGAAGTTTACGACAGCGTGTTCCAGTTCCCACCAATATCCAGAAACTTTGCACAGCCATTGAAGAGGAGGGGGACAACATTACACTGGACACAAGCAACAGCCTGATCAACTCTACGAGAACAATATGTGTCGCGCTGCATGAGGCAAATAATGGTCACACCAGATACTGACTGGTTTTCTAATCCTTGTCGATACTTTTTCTAAAAGGGATCTTGGACCAACAGAAGCATATGTGAAGTCCCAGTCATGTGAAATCTGTAGATTAGGGCCTAATAAATTCATTTCAATTGACTGATTTCCTTATATGAACTGTAGGAGTTTCTTTGAAACTGGATGTTACGTTTACATTTTGTTCTGTTTATTAATGAAGCCAGTGACTGATGTCCTCAATGTTATCGGATGAATCCCGGAACATATTCCAGTCTGTGCCCGCGAAACAGTCCTGTAGCTTAGCATCTGCTTCATCGGACCACTCCCGTATTGAGCACATCACTAGGAATTCCTGTTTGAGTTTTTGCATCTAAGCAGGAAGCAGGAGGCTAGAGTTATGCTCCGATTTGTGAGCCTGATATCTGTTTGTGTGTGTGGAGTAAAGGTGATCCAGAGCAGGGTTTCCCCAAACTCAGTCCTGGGCCCCCCCTGGGTGCAAGTTTAGTTTTTTGCCCTAGCACTACATTATTCAAATAGCCAACTGATCATTAAGCTTTGATTATTTGAATCAGCTGTGTAATTCTAGGGCAAAAACCAAAACATGCACCGGGAGGGCACCAGGATCGAGTTTGGGAAATCCTAATCTAGAGTTATCGCCTCTGGTTGCACAGGTGACATGCTGGTTAAAAAAAAGAGGTAAAAAATATTTCAGTTTCCCTGCATTAAAATCAAAGGCCACGAAAAACAATGCCTCTGAATACGCATTTAATTTTTTTTTTTTTTATGCCCTATACAACTCATATAGTGGGGTCTTACTGCCAGCATCGGTTTGTGGTGGTAAATAGACAGCTATGAAAAATATAGATGAAAACTCTCTTGGTAAATAGTATGGTTTGCAGCTTATCATGAGGTATTCTAACTCGGGTGAGCAAAACCTTGGGATCTCGCACCAGATGTTGTTAACAAAGAGACATCCCTCTGGGGTGAAATTACATTGAATCAACATGGAATAAATGTTGAATTGACATCTGTGCTCAGTGGCACACACATCTTCCCATCTTCTTACCCGAGTCTGCTGTCCCGTCTTGACGATGCATAGAAAAATCTGCGAGATGTTTATTATACATGTCCTTGATCAGCCACGACTCTGAGAAACAGGTCCTGTTGATAAAATAGTCTTGAATGGAGCTCATCCAGTTTGTTATCCAATGACCGCACCTTCGCCAAGAGAACAGAGGGAAATGACACCCTATTTGCTTGCCGGTGTAGTTTCATCAGGATGCCACCTCTCATGCATCTCTTTCGCCGCAGCTTCCTCTTTCGTGTCTCGGGATCAAGGCCTGGTCCGGAGTAAGCAGAATGTCCAGAGCTGCCGACTCATTAAAGTAGACATTTTCATCCAAATCGAGGTTAGTGATCGCTGTTCATATGTCCAGAAGCGGTTATTGGTCATAGGAAATGATGGCAGAGACATTATGTACCAAAAAAGTTAAGATAGCATAAAACAACACAAAATAGCAGAATCGGTCAGAAGCCCCTAAGACGGCTGCTATCCACTGCAGCAACATCTAAAATCATCTTATATGTGGGCATACCCCAACAACAGAATGGGTATGAGTCAACAGAAAGCATTTAAAAGTTAGATTTTCACTGGACAGTTACTCCTCTACGGGATCGGTGTGTCCCCCGCGGGATGGTTGAGCTAAAGTAGACTAATGTGATTAGCATGAGGTTGTAAGTAACCAAAGCATTTCCCAGGACATAGACATATCTTATATGGGCAGAAAGCTTACATTCTTGTCAATCTAACTGCACTGGCCAATTTATAGTAGCTATTACACTGAAATAATACTATGCTATTGTTTGAGCAGAGTGCACAATTATGAACTTGAAAATGTATTAATAAACCAATTCAGCACATTTGGGCAGTATTGATTCGACATTCTGAACATATATGCAATGGTTCATTGGATCAGTCTAAAACTTTGCACACACACTGCTGCCATCTAGCCAAACTCTAAATTGTGCCTGGGCTAGAATAATACATTATGGCCTCTCTCTTGCATTTCAAATATGGTACAAAATATATATACACTGCTCAAAAAAATAAAAGGGAACACTTAAACAACACAATGTAACTCCAAGTCAAACACACTTCTGTGAAATCAAACTGTCCACTTAGGAAGCAACACTGATTGACAAATAATTGCACATGCTGTTGTACAAATGGAATAGACAACAGGTGGAAATTATAGGCAATTAGCAAGACACCCCCAATAAAGGAGCGGTTCCACAGACCACAGACCATTTCTCAGTTCCTATGCTTCCTGGCTGATGTTTTGGTCACTTTTGAATGCTGGCGGTGCTTTCACTCTAGTGGTAGCATGAGACGGAGTCTACAACCCACACAAGTGGCTCAGGTAGTGCAGCTCATCCAGGATGGCACATCAATGCGAGCTGTGGCAAGAAGGTTTGCTGTGTCTGTCAGCATAGTGTCCAGAGCATGGAGGTGCTACCAGGAGACAGGCCAGTACATCAGGAGACGTGGAGGCCATAGGAGGTCAACAACCCAGCAGCAGGACCGCTACCTCCGCCTTTGTGCCAGGAGGAGCAGGAGGAGCACTGCCAGAGCCCTGCAAAATGACCTCCAGCAGGCCACAAATGTGCATGTGTCTGCTCAAACGGTCAGAAACAGACTCCATGAGGGTGGTATGAGGGCCCGACGTCCACAGGTGGGGGTTGTGCTTATCGCCCAACACCGTGCAGGACGTTTGGCATTTGCCAGAGAACACCAAGATTGGCAAATTCGCCACTGGCGCCCTGTGCTCTTCACAGATGAAAGCAGGTGCACACTGAGCACGTGACAGACGTGACCGAGTCTGGAGACGCAGTGGAGAACGTTCTGCTGCCTGCAACATCCTCCAGCATGACCGGTTTGGCAGTGGGTCAGTCATGGTGTGGGGTGGCATTTCTTTGGGGGGCTGCACAGCCCTCCATGTGCTCACCAGAGGTAGCCTGACTGCCATTAGGTACCGAGATGAGATCCTCAGACCCCTTGTGAGACCATATGCTGGTGCGGTTGGCCCTGGGTTCCTCCTAATGCAAGACAATGCTAGAACTCATGTGGCTGGAGTGTGTCAGCAGTTCCTGCAAGAGGAAGGCATTGATGCTATGGACTGGCCCGCCCATTCCCCAGACCTGAATCCAATTGAGCACATCTGGGACATCCTGACCCCTCCTGTCTCAGCCTCCAGTATTTATGCTGCAGTAGTTTGTGTGTCGGGGGGTTAGAGTCAGTTTGTTATATCTGGAGTACTTCTCCTGTCCTATTCGGTGTCCTGTGTGAATCTAAGTGTGCGTTCTCTAATTCTCTCCTTCTCTCTTTCTTTCTCTCTCTCGGAGGACCTGAGCCCTAGGACCATGCCCCAGGACTACCTGACATGATGACTCCTTGCTGTCCCCAGTCCACCTGACCATGCTGCTGCTCCAGTTTCCAACTGTTCTGCCTTATTATTATTCAACCATGCTGGTCATTTATGAACATTTGAACATCTTGGCCATGTTCTGTTATAATCTCCACCCGGCACAGCCAGAAGAGGACTGGCCACCCCACATAGCCTGGTTCCTCTCTAGGTTTCTTCCTAGGGAGTTTTTGCCACCGTGCTTCTACACCTGCATTGCTTGTTGTTTGGGGTTTTAGGCTGAATTTCTGTACAGCACTTTGAGATATCAGCTGATGTATGAAGGGCTATATAAATACATTTGATTTGATCCACCAACGCCATGTTGCACCACAGACTGTCCAGGAGTTGGCAGATGCTTTAGTCCAGGTCTGGGAGGAGATCCCTCAGGAGACCATCCGCCACCTCATCAGGAGCATGCCCAGGCATTGTAGGGAGGTCATACAGGCACGTGGAGGCCACACACACCACTGAGCCTCATTTTGACTTGTTTTAAGGACATTACATCAAAGTTGGATCAGCCTGTAGTGTGGTTTTCCACTATAATTTTGAGTGTGACTCCAAATCCAGACCTCCATGGGTTGATAAATTTGATTTCCATTGATAATTTGTGTGTGATTTTGTTGTCAGCACATTCAACTATGTAAAGAAAAAAGTATTTAATAAGAATATTTCATTCATTCAGATCTAGGATGTGTTATTTTAGTGTTCCCTTTATTTTTTGGAGCAGTGTATTTGTATTATCTTTTACCAGACCTAATGTGTTATTTTCTCCTACATTAATTTCACATTTCCACAAACTTCGGTGTTTCCTTTCAAATGGTATCAAGAATATGCACATCCTTGCTTCAGATCCTGAAAAAGGGTCAGATCCTTAAGAGGTTTTTAAGCACCTCATCAATAACCACCACATCAATAACCACCTCTTCAGGGTTTGTTCTGGATGTGAGGCGAGCTCTACTCAGTCTGTTTTTGATTCTAACGTGTCTGCGGTCGTTTGACCCTAACTAAGTCCAATTTAAAAAGCAAACACCTGCCCAACCTCAGCCATAAATGTCCCTTCTTCGCCCAGCAGCCACACTGTGACTAAGTAATATGCTCAACACCCTCAGAAGGTTTGATTTTACTGCACTACAAATATTATACACTGAGTGTACAAAACATTAGGAACACCTTTCTATTATTAAGTTGCACACCCTTATGCCCTCAGAACAGCCTCAATTTGCCAGGGAATGGACTCTACAAGGTGTCGAAAGCATTCCATAGGGACGCTGGCCCATGTTGACGCCAATGTTTCTCACAGTTGTGTCAAGTTAGCTGGATGTCCTTTGGGTGGTGGACCATTCTTGATCTACACGAGAAACTGTTGAGCGTGAAAAACTCAGAAGTGTTGCAGTTCTTGACACACTCAAGCTGGTGTGCCTGGCACCTACTACCATACCCCATTCAAAGGCACTTACATTTTTTTTATCTTGCCCATTCACCCTATGAACAGCACACATACACAATCCATGTCTCAAGGCTAAAATACAATCCTTCTCAAACACGTTTCCTCCCCTTTATCTAGACTGTCGGAAGTGGATTTAACAGGTGACATCAATAAGGGATCATAGCTTCCACCTGGATTCAACTGGTCAGTCTAGGTCACGTGTCAAACTCAATCCACGGAGGGCTGAGTTTTCCTTCCACCCTTGTACTCAATTGATGAATTAACTCACTAATTAGTAAGGATCTCCCAACCCCTGGTTGCCTAGGTCTTAATTGAAAGGAAAAAACTAAAAACTGCACACACTCAGCCCCCGTCAAATGAGTGACAACCCCTGGTTGAGGTCATGGAACGAGCAGGTGTTCCTAATGTTTTGTACAGTGTATATGTTCAATGAACACCCCTATAACATGTAAATGTTCCACAGGTGTCAGACAGTGATCAAAAAACACAGGACACTTTGTTACTTGCTAAGCACAACAGTTTGATCTTATAGTGCCACCTTGTGGTCATAAAAATTATAAATAAAATTTGATTTGATTTACATTTACATTTAAGTCATTTAGCAGACGCTCTTATCCAGAGCGACTTACTTGTCACATACACATGGTTAGCAGATGTTAATGCGAGTGTAGCGAAATGCTTACTTACTTAGTGGTCTTCAATCCATGCTGGGACATCAGGCTACAATAACCTGCCACGGAGTCGGTCTTATACCTGTAAAGTAATAAAATACAGGTAGATAAACATATCTGGATAACCAACCAAATCTCACTGATTACTTCCAATGAACCTCAGCTTCGCAAGGCTAGATTTTGTATTTATTTAAACACAAACATGTTTGTGATTACATTAAACATACTCCAAATACTGTGAAAAAAGGAGGCAGGACACAGGGAACACATATAGCATGTATTGACAACCATATTATTCAAGTTCCGCTGCAAAGAATCAGAGGAGACCGATTGAAACAGATATAGAATTTATTTTCAACCAGAAGTAGGAAAATAGATAGGTAGGACTAAAGAAAACAAGCCAAAGGGTGTTATAAACAGAAAACTAGTCCAAAGACAAACCACGAAGACGGCTTAAGAAGAAAACTGAAAAAGCCTTGTTTACCATTCAGTTTAACAGTTTGTATAATTTTAAAAACAGCTGCCTTCATTTTCTTCTCTGTTGATGAACATTCTTTGAATGTTGTGCAAGTGTTTTTGCTGGTATTCCGTGAATGGTAAACAAGTAGTTGGTCCTGTGTATGTACAATACAGTGACACATCAATATAGCATGTACTCAGCTGGCTACAGATCGTTTGATGATTAGGATTGTCTATCACTATCAGCAGGGAGGAGGGTGAGGCCTATACAAGATGGAGACATGGAGGCAGGAGAGAGAGAGAGAGAGAGAGAGAGAGAGATGAGTGAATGGGGTGATTGTTAGTGGAGGTGGAATCTGCTGTAATTGCACTCGGTCTGACGGGAAAAGCAGCGGGAAAATGGGTGGCCGAAAAAAAAAAAAAAAAAGTAGTGGATAATTTTCAAAATCATTTTCTTAATAACTCTGAGGTAATACTGCCAAGTTTCTGGGGAATGGAAATGACCAGTCTGAAATAAGATGCACTGTTACAAGCCAAAATCCTTTAGGACAGACAATTTACTGTTATGGTTATAAAAACAAAATGTATAAAAGGCTGTTGGAAAAGGCAAAGAGCCAAGTCATTCGGATGGGATGTGTATGTACTGTATAGAACAGGGGCGTCAAATCATTCCACGAAGGGCCTAGTGTCTGTTGGTTTTTCCCTTTCCATTAAGACCTAGACAACCAGGTGAGGAGAGATCCTTACCATTTAGGGACCTTCATTTAATCAATTACAAGGGAAGAGCAAAAACCAGCAGTCAGAATGAGTTTGACACGCGTTAAGGTTAGAGGGTGCTCTACACTTGGACACAGAAAGGAGCTTCAGTGTGCACCTCGACAGGGAGCGCAGTCCGAGCAAGTCCTATACAACGGAGAAAACAGAAGCACAATGCAAAAGTGAAAAAGTAAACCGAATTCAACAGGGATCACTAACTAACTGAAGTGAATGGTGACACGTCAAGCAGTGCCAAAGCAGAGTTAATGAGTTAGCTGGCTAACTTTGATGAGCAACCAGAAATAACCACACATTTTATGGTTCATTAAGAATGAACTTGTATTTTTGGTTGTTGAGTCAAGTAGGTCCTTCTCATTTCAAGCTAATCTTTTGTAGTATACCTCTCAGCATCAATGAGCTAGCCAGCTAACTTGCCTACATTTTCTGAAATAAACATGTGTTTATGACCGATAGGCTTGAAATGGGTATGGTCTCGTTGACTCAACCAAAAACAAAATGTCGAAGTTGTCTCCTTAAAAGATGAACAGCAGGATCTTAAGCACAAATTCATAACATAGTATGAACTGGATTTGTGACATACCACACGAAATGCAACATATGAAATGGATGACTTAAGTACACAAAACTGGGGCCACTTTTGGATCGTGAGAACCACTCAAAACTACTTGGTGAAATTACACCAAAGTTTGATTGCATCTTTAAATGAACCAGAAAAATCTAGTTATTTCTGGTTGCTAATCAAAGTTAACTGGCTAACTCATTGATCCTGCTTTGTAGTACAAATAAGTTTTTGCTTCGTTTTACATTCATGTTGGTTTCACACCAGTCAACAATAGTGCTGTCTAGAACTGAATCGGCTAATAAGACAAGGCTATCCTGGCCTAAGACAATAGTATACATCTGCTAGCCTAATTGACATCCCAAATACAGAAAGTGTAAATATTCACGTTTGGAGTTAAACTACTCCGCTTAAGGAATCTTGATTCGATAAGCATTCTGCGTCCATTTTTTACAGCAACCCAAAGTTGACTAAGTTAATGTTTTAATGATGACTATCATTTCTACCAAAAAAAAAGATAATCATTTGGTTGATGGAAAGGTGGGGTAAGGTATGGAAAAGCAATGGGTAAAAATGAAAGTGTAGCAATCATAGGATATACACAACACAATTCAAAGTTTTAGGAAGGAAACAAGAGATACATCTTTTATTCACACTTTACAAAAAAAAGCTAAGTCTTTAAATCTACTACAATACTACCAGCAATTCAGACTGTATCAAACTGGACATTTGCTTCTGTTCAAAACAAATAAAATATACCAAGGGGGGGGGGGGGTAAGGACAGAAAAAAAGCTTTTGAACTAGGACTAAATTTATATTTCCCATTTCAACCTTTCCCCTCTGTAAAAATTCATAAAATTCTAACTTTAGCACAGTGGCGAAAGAATCATATTTACTTTAAAAAGGTGACTTTAATTTATTCAATAATAAATGTGGGAAAGGAGGAGGGGGAGCGTGATCATTCCATTTCCTGTTTAAAATGTGACAGTTGCAATATATAGTCAGTCACAGACGTATTTCAGTCCCGATGGTAACAAAACAGAGATAGAGAGCGTCTGTCTGGGCCACCTGACAGATGGGGAGACGGGTCAGTTCCTCACAGATGGTATGGCAGAGGAGACGGAACCGCACAGTGGCTTCAGTAGCGGGGTTAAAAGGACTAAAGTAATACACTTGACTGTTAAGTATCTAGGGGGTTGGACATAGGGCTAGGTATAGGGGAACATGCTTTTCTAGATTCAGAATTCAGTTGTGGAGGGGCAAGACAGGCTAGGTGACAAGGGACTATCGAGGGGTTCTAAGAGCTGAGCTAAAGTACATGGAGGGTGCAAAACATTCTGGAAGTAAGGGGGTTCCAGAAGAGGTCTTCACTTTGCCCCAGTGAAAAAAAACTAAAGCTTGACAAATATTCCATACCGGATTACTAGATCGCTCAACAAGGAGTATATACACATAACATTGTCACAGCTCATACAAAAAAAAAGAAAATACAAAACGATAACAAAAACCCCAAAGGACATCAAATGTCTGGACAGTATTTAAAAAATAAAAAAATGGGAGAAGAGGTTGTTCCGGAGTTGGCCGATTAGAAGTAGTGCAAGACAACAAAACGGCTACGGTGAGGCACAACATTCCGGTTGTACAACGCCAGTTGTGGGATACTGGATGTGCGTGATGCAAAAGTCACTCTCAGGGTCAATCTGAAATGAAAACCTATTTCCTATATAGTGCACTTTTGAACAGAGCTACATGGGACTGGCCAAAATTAGTGCACTATAGTGAATAGGGTGTTATTGGAGACCTAACCTTACTTTTGTCTGAACTGTGAGGGGATGAATGGGTCGGTTGGTGGCAGGCTGGCTGGCAGCAGTATGGACCAATGGCTTGTTAATAGAATGGATTTGAAGATGCATCATCATTTAGTCAGTAGATCTATTTACAATCTGAGAAACATGTTCTCAAATCATAACAGGAAAACAAGCAATACAGACGCATAGAAACAGTTAACCTAGGGCAGGAGTGCAAAGTAGTGGCAGCGAACGCCTGGAACAACCCCTTACGTCTTTTGTACAAGCTGGTCATTTCAATTTCATCTTAACATTTACTGGATAAAAAAAAAAAAAAAAAAATTGCCATAGTTTACAATACAATCCTGTCTTTTTTTTCTCTTCTTCAAATTGGATCATAATTTACTCATAGTACAAAAAAAAACCTGCCAGAAAACAGGTCTTTTGTGACTCATATACAATCGTGTAAAGACAATCTAGATTTATATTCTGTACAAACACTTGTGAAAAAAAACCCACTGCTGTAGAGTACGGAATTTATGGCTGAGGGAGAAAAAAAATAAAAAAATAACCACTGGCCTCAAGAGACAGTGCTACAAGATCTCTGCGTATGTCCACGTGTGTGACAGTGAGAGGATTGCTGGTTTAAACTCCTGTACATCAGCTATTGCCCTCCCTCTTTAAAAAGTAACAAATCTGAAAAATGTTTAGTTGAGAATTTCCTCCGTTGCATTGCCCCTCAGCCAAAATCCCCTACCCCATTACAAAAGGTGGTATATGGTCCAAATCAGGATTGGGCAACTCCAGTCCTCGGGGGGCCTGATTGCAGTCACAATTTTACCCCAGCTAACGCACCCAACTCCTATAATCAACTCGTCGTGATAGTTTAAAACCCAATTAGTTTAAAATCAGCTGTGTTGGCTAGAGCTGGTGAAAAAGTGAGACACCACTCCGGCACCCAAGGACTGGAGTTGCACATCCTTGGTCCAAATGAAGTCATATTAACAATGACTCTGTCACGTACACATGCAGAGGAAAAAGTGTGCAAAAGGGGATGGTAAGCTGGCCACTAATTACATGTTATTCAACTACTTAAAATCATTCAAATCTGTTCTAATCCAGAGGAAACAGATACATTTTATTTAGCACTATGCCTGACCGGCATGCCAACAAGCCTTCGCTAACTAGAGCTTACTTGCTTCTTCCATACAACAGGTCCAGACAAGTGTATTTGGTGGTTGCGGTCATCCTTTCCTAAAAGGATAATAATCATCAACATCTAAAAACACCGAGGCAATTCCACAGGAACAGAGACCCAGATTTTTCACTTTAAAAACATATGTCAAACAAACCCTCTCTATGCACAAGGACGACTTTCAACAATTCCCACAGAAGACTGAACAAAAACACTTACTTGATGAACAGTGCAGATGAAAAGTTGGTAACAGAATAATGGCACAAACTGTCATTCTGTTACCAAACTATGCACCTGCACTGATCCAATTAAATGTGTTTGTCAAATTCAGTGGAAATTGTTAAAAAGTAGTCCTTGTGCATAGAGTTGTATGTTTGTTTAACTTTGCAATCATTGGTTTTTGTTTGACATACAATTTTAAAGTTACAAATCGGAGTCAGTGTCACAGTTACCATGGAATTGCCTCTCAGCAGTGACATCAGTCTACATGCACCAGTGGGGTTAGTTCCTATTGCACCACTTGGAGAGGGAGACAACTGACTAGGTTCTATTACTCAATAGTGGTGGACTGGTGAGCACCACAAAGCACCCGGTGAGCACCACAATTTTGGACCCACAGAGAGATTGGCCCTATAGCACAGAAAGGAGGAGTGGCACACCATGTTATGCCTTATATGGTAGATAGATATACCATCACGTTGATCTCAGTGGGGAGAGAAAAGACAAGGCCCCCTCCTAGCCTTGGCTGAGACATTAGACACATCTGTTTCTGCCATTTTTGCTGGTTTGAGATTGGTATAGGACAGACTATCAGCTGCAAGCTTTAGAAGTGGTGTCCTTTCTCTCCTTGCCTTGTGAAGGGTGTCCACAGATATCAAGTGATACAAGGTATTTCTTGTGCCATTGTTCAAGACTGCACAGGTCATGTCAAAGACAACAAGAGTCAGGTGATATTGCTAAAGATCTAAATATCTATACGGGGGCCAGAGGGGATATGGTGATATAATCGAAGCTAGCATCCTTTCTGTCTGTTAAGGAGTTAGAAAAGCATTGTGTAAGAATGACCCGGGGGGGAATCCAAAACACAACAGACAGGATTGACATTTTCTAAATGAAAACAAAATGGAAAACGACAATGAGGAAAATAAAAAATATATAACAGAAATCCCTGTTGGCCAGACCTCACTGTACGGCTGATTCTTATGTTACAGGTTGGTTGTGTATTCCGTCGCATCTTTCCTCCAAGTGACAACGAGAGAAGAGCTGGAGGGCTAAAGGCTGCACACTGCTATAGCATACAGCGCCCCTGGAGTGGGGTTGTCTCACCACTACCTGCGTCCTCCAGGCAGGTGGATGCCGTTGACCTGGTTGTTGGCCTGGCCCTGGGGCAGAGTGCTGGGCAGCAGCAGCTCCAGCTGGGCGAACAGGGAGAAGTGGTCAGAGGGGATGTGGGGGTGCGGGCAGCCGCTGATATTGTTCTCATGGAGCCAGTTGGAGTCCAGGGGACCCAGGATGCCGAGCACATTGATCTGAGGCTTGGAGTAGAAGATGTAGTCAATCACACCCTGAGGAGAGAGCGAGACAGAGAGAGGGGGGGGATGAGTGACAGCGTTTACAAAACAGATTTTAATTAGGAGGACAAATCGGCCATTAAATAAAAACCGGTTTGAATGTTGTTACAGCAGGATTCTGCTTTTTAAGGAATGCCCAGTGCCGACTGCCAAATTGACTGCAATGATTGAGCTAAACAAGCAGGAATGATGCCCTACAAAAAGTGAGCGTTGGCTCCTTGCACAAGGCACATCTTCCTTTGTCATCTGGTTGGCAATATCCTCCATTTTAGTGTCAACGTCCTTTTCCACTTATCTGAGATCAATTCCTTTGTACAGTAGCTATCTAGCTAGCTTTGTAAATGTTTTAGCATTTCTAAGCCAACTACTCAACCACCTTGGTGGACCTGTATGATATTTCTGTAAATTAGCAAAAATATTGATCAATAACTGAATACTTCTCCCTTGCATGCAAACAGTCAGTCGCAGATTCACTGGTGCGAGAAACTTTGTGGGCCAGTATTAGTTGATAAAATACTGCAAGTCTGCAGACAGGAAGAGTAGAGAGATGATGCGTTTGAAAGACAAACAACCTGAACCAACTTCTGTGCATTGCTAAATGCAATTTAGAGACATTTATTTTAAAATTAGTACAAAAGTAAAATTTCCGGCTAATGGAAAAGCTGATGACTGCGGAAGAGAACAATTAGACACAGTGGACAAAACATCAGAGTACATGAAACCTTTGCAAAGCAGGTGTAATGCTGCTGAAAAGACCATGGGTCAATTTCAATGTCGGGAAAAATAGGATTTCCTGGTAAATCAGGACAAGAACAAAAAGCAATCTGTAGCACTGTCAAAAGGCGGTGTCAGAGACATTGCTTCAGGTCTGACTGTGTTTGTGTGGCTCCCTCACCTTGAAGTCAAAGGTGTAGTTGGTGTAAGGCATCAGGCTGTCCTCGTAGGCGCTCTTCAGCTTGAAGCCGTGGGTGATCCTGGAGTTGGACGTGGAGTTGCCGTTCTTGCCATTGCAGTTGAAGTTGGTGAGGCTATCAAGGTAGCGAAGCTCCTTGAAGTCCTTGTGGGTGCAGTCCACTCCACCCTGACTCAGGTACTCCACCACGCCTGGAGAGAGGGGGACGGTAGGGGTTTACATGAGTCCTGTTCAGTAAAGGGGAATATACTACCTAAACTTGTCCAGTTACTTTTTCATTGCAAAATGTTTTCCCTTTGGAACAACACATAAGTGTCTGTTAATTCCTTCATTCAAAGTAACCATCACCAAGCCAAGCAGGCAGCTAGTGGGCCCATCACTATATGTATCGATTATACCTTTCCCTTTGATGGATTCTGGGTACTAAGTCCTAAACTTGGGATAGGGTTAATTATTAGGTATCCTATTGAAATAGAGTGCTTAGGTTTAGAGGGTCTACATCAGAAGTTAATGGTTATCTGTAGGAGGAAGGTATGCGGTGTACGCAATTAAGCTTGAAATGTGCTGAGTGCAGGGAAAACAATATCGTGGCAGCATTGATAGGGGGAGAGAGCCACGGGTTAGTGATGAAGAGGGTCGAAGTCAGGTCAGGTTAAGGGAGAAAGAAGTTCATTGCCCGTATGACTTAGTTTCCTGCCTAGCAATAAAGATACAATGTTTAGCAAGAAGGAGGAGACTCCACCCAAAGTGGGGTTGTTATATCACAACTATTGTAAACATGTCTTTGTCTAATGCAGCTCAATGGGAAAAATAAACTTGGTTTGAGCTTTCACAGTTTCCGGTGAGTTTTTACTCAGAATTAGAACATCTTCTAACTTAGCTACTCACCAGAGTCTGGTAGAGAGTTGAGGTCGGCACAGAGAACAAGAGGAATGCCATTGGTCTCCCCAGAGACAGAGGAGAGTTTGAGGCTGCGAGTGGCCTTGTCCACAATGTTCTTCACCTCAGACAGGAACATCATGGTCTGGACCAGCTTGACGTCGGAGTACTCCGGGTCCCAGTGCATGTGGGCGTTAGCCACCAAGAGGAGCTGTTTCTCCATGCCGTGCAGAGACTTCCCCGCTGGAGAGAAGAGAGAGAAAAATACATGTGTTGGGGTTACTTAAAATGGTCAATAAGCAGAAACAAAAAACGTCACCAACACAGTTTTGAAAAAAAAAAAATGGATAAACGGAACACATCTTTAAAATCATAAAACAGAGCCATGGATGCAAGTACTGCCATCCATGATATCAATATTATAGTTTAACCATGTTGAGGCTATAGTTTTCCTTATAATATCTACTTTGTTGACAATACATTGAACAAAAATATAAAATGCAACATGCAGTGGGACATCTTCGCATCAATTTGATCAGGCTGTTGATTGTGGCCTGTGGAATGTTATCCCACTCTTCAATGGATGTGCAAAGTTGCTGGATATTGGTGGAAAGTGTTGTACACGTTGACCCAGAGCATCCCAAACATGCTCAATGTGTGATACATCTGTTGAGTATGCAGGCCATGGAAGAACTGGGAAATGTTCAGCTTCCAGGAATTGTGTACAGATCCTTGCGACATGGGACCGTGCATTATAATGGTGAAATATGAGGTGATGAGTGGATGAACGGCACAACAATGGGCCTCAGGATCTCGTCACGGTTTCTCTGTGCATTTCAAATTGCCATCGACAAAATGCAAGTGTGTTCATTGTCCCCTGCACCCTAGCCAGGTGCAGGGGCTAGGGTGACAATGCTTGCCCATTCCATAACCCCACCACCACTGGGCACTCTGTTCCCAACTTTGATATCAGAAAACCGATCGCCCACACGACGCCATACACATGGGTCGGCGGTTGTGAGGCCGGTTGGACATGCTGCCAAAATCTAAAACAACGTTTGGTGCGGCTTATGTTAGAGAAATGAAAATATTTTCTGACAACAGCTCTGGGAGACACTACTGCATTCTGCATGCCAATTGCATGCTCCCTCCAATCTTTAGACCTATGTGGCATTGTGTTGTGTTACCAAACTGCACATTATAGAGTGGCCTTTTATTGTTCCCAATACAATGATCATGCTGCAATGTGTAATGATCATGCTGTTTAATCAGATTCTATGCCACATCTGCCAAGATAATCCATCCACCTGACAAAGGAGAAATCCTCAATAACAGATGTGTGCACAACATTTGAGAAATAAGCTTTTTGAGAGTATGGAACACTTCTGGGATTTTTTTTATTTCAGCTCATTAAACATGGGAGCAAAACTTCACATGGTGTTTTTATTTTGGATTCTGATGGGGTACAACAGTTGAACTAAGCTCATGTACCCATTGATTCTTGAGGAATATATCATTCCTTTATAAGTCCAAAAATGGATGCAGCAACAGCTAATGGCCCTTTAAAAAGGCAGAGCACAGCCATGGGACACAAGCCAGAATAGTGCACCAACAGCCTCTCCCCCTTTTGAAGTTCTACATTTACAGTGAGATGAAGATAAGCCCCTGTGGTACACCCTTGAAAACTGACTGGGAGAGACCATTTCTAAGCCATGTGGATATCCGCCAAATAATTCACCCACCATATTACAATACTTGTTCAGTCCTTTCAGTTCTACGAATACCAAACGAGTAAGAACCAGACAAAGAGCCAGGTGCAGGGGCTAGGGTGACAAATGTCAGGGCTTGACATTCAGTTAAATTTGCCAGTGGCAAAAATCGGGCCAGCGGCAACTGAAAGATACTGGCACAAATTAAGAAAATACTGGGCCAGGACAAGATCTAACAGGAAAGCACATGATATGCTCATAATTTCAATATCAGGTGATTTTCTCAATTTTGCAGGATGATCAAGTAGCCTATAATAACCTACCCTCCATACTAGGGATGCACGATATATCAGTGAACTTATCGGTGAACATATTGGAATTGGCCGCTATTTGCTAAAAATGCCAACATCGGCCCAATGTCTAGTTTAACGCCAATGTGCAAAACCGATGTCAAAGCTGACATGCATACCTATACGACCACGTAAAATTTTGCGCTACTCGTGCAACACCGCATTCCTAACCTAGCCCAATGTCTGCTGGGTGGATCGAGCAGTCAGGTCGAGCATTTGAAAGTAAGAATTTCAGTGAGACAACTCGAAGGCAAAACCCATTAATGCCAAGATAATGGAATTCATTGCCCTTGACAATTATCCGTTCTCTGTCGTGGGTGAGGTTGGCTTTCGCCTACTGGTTGAGCACCAGTACACACTACCAAGTACGCTACTTTTCAGATGTTGCCCTACTGGAGTTACACATTAATAGCATCACTGCTATAAAAATATATTTTTTAAAGCATTGCTATTAGCTTCACAACTGACATTTGGACCAGCAATATCAGCCCCATGGGCATGCGGAGTCTGACAGCACAGTAGGTCTAGGATTTCGTACTGAGGAAAGTTGTATTGCAGGCTCATGAATGTGCTGGTTGTCATACCGCTGCTGCCATTTCAATGGCATTTGAGAACATGTTTGAAACATGAACACACTAGCTAAGCTCCATTCAAACAACTGACTTGAGAAATAAGCTCATCAACTGCGCCTGCAGCACACGAGATCCCCTCTGTCATGGCATTGAAATGACTGCTCAACAAAGCGATTCGGTGGCACTCTCTTTACTGTGTAGTCACCATGTTCGATGCTATGTACAAGGACTGCTACTTTGATGCAAACAAACAGGGTTACATGAAATGTTACACACACAGCTAGACAAGATGGAAACTGACACAGTGACAGTGCGCACCGAGGAAGAGAGGCCACAGACAGATCTGAAACTTCACTGCTTGACATTATGAAATCCTGGTTGAGAATGAAACAACTGAACAAACAGCACAGCAAGTAAGTGAAATAAATCAGTTTTGATTATGTTTTACTGGTAATGGGGGCATATGTTAACCCAGGCACTCCAGCCCCCGGCATCACTCCCATTCCCCAGGTGCTCTCATTTGTTGACTTCTGTAACCGTAAAAGCATTGGTATCATGCATGTTAACATTAGAAGCCTCCTCCCTAAAAGTTTGTTTTATTCACTGCTTGAACCAAGGGTTAGGAAGGCCACCAAAATCCTGAAATGTCCATCCCTAACGACTACATTTCCTGACATGGTGGAACTACCAAAGGGGGCGGAGTTGCAATATACTGCAGAGATAGCCTGCAGAGTTCTGTCATACTATCCAGGTCTGTGCCCAAACAATTTGAGCTTCTACTTTTAAAAATCTCCCTTCCCAGAAGCAAGTCTCTCACCGCTGCTGCTTGTTATAGACCCCCAGTTGTGCCTTGGACACCATATATGAATTGATCGCCGGCCATCTCTCTAACCTACCAGGCACAAACCTAATTCCGTAACCATGGGCATACTCTTAGATATCATCCTGACCAACCTGCCCTCTAAATACCCCTCTGCTGTCTTCAACCAGGATCTCAGCGATCACCGCCTCATTGCCTGCGGTCAAACGACCACCCCTCCTAACTGTCAAACGCTCCCAAAAACACTTCAGCGAGCAGGCCATTCTAATCAACCTGGCCCAGGTATCCTGGAAGGATACTCACCTCATCCCGTCAGTAGAGGAAGCCTGGTTGCGCTATAAAAGTGCTTTCCTCTCCCATCTTAAATAAACATGACCCATTCAAAAAAATGTAGAACTAAGAACAGATATAGCCCTTGGTTCACCACAGACTTGACTTCCCTTGACCAACACAAAGACACCCTGTGGTGTTCTGCATTAGCATCAAATAGCCCCCGCAACTTATATACCAATATACACAGTCAGTTACGAAAGCCAACACTCCCTTTGGCCGCCTTTCTTTCCAGTTCTCAGCTGCCAAATGACTGGAACGAATGGCAAAAATCACAGAAACTAGAGAGACATATCTCCCTCACTAACTTGAAGCATCAGCTGTCTGAGCAGCTTACCGATCACTGTACACAGCCAATCTGTAAATAGCACACCCGAATACCTCATCCCCATATTATTACTTACCCTCTTGCACCCCAGTATCTCTACTTGCACATCTGTCACTCCAGTATTAATGCTAAATATGAATTATTTTCACCTCTGATCTATTTGCCTATGAGATTTTACAATTATTTTGTGTTATTGACTGTACATTTGTTTATGTGTAACTGTTGTTTTTAAATCGCACTGGTTTTCCTTTATCTTGGCCAGGTCACAGTTGTAAATGAGAACTTGTTCTCAACTGGCTTACCTGGTTAAGTAAAGGTGAAATAAAAAAATTAAACTAAATGCCAACAAAATAACTTATTGGTCAGCGTGTGTGTGCGCGTGTAACCTTTAACTAGGCAAGTCAGTTAAGAACAAACTTAATTACAATGACGGCCCACCTAGGCCAAACCATGACAACTCTAGGCCAATTGTGCACCGCCCTATGGGACTCCCAATCACGGCTGAATGTGATACAGCCTGGATTCGAACCAGGCCTCTTGCACGGCGATGCAGTGCCTCAGACCGCTGCGTCTGTGTGTTAACTATTTAACGGTACTAGAATGCTTAAAAAGGCCGCAAAAATGGTAAATATCTGTTTTCGGTATCAGTTTTCTTGAAGCAAGGAAAATATATGATATCGGACAAAAATTTAATATCGGTACATCACTAGCATACACAATAATATTTTAACTTGACAATATATTTACATTGATTGCGTAAATGTTGTCCAACAATCTCAAAAAGTTTAATTTTTTTAAACGATTTTAAGCAGTAAGTCTACAGTTGTAGGACCCTATGAAATCAGTTTAATCTTTTGCTAAATACTGTTTTCCCCAGTTTTGATTTTCCAGGTTCCCCTAGTTTTTATAAAAATATATATATATAAAACTTAAGAAACATTTTCCCAATGGATGTCCACAACAATGCTTAAACCACATCGGGAGACCTTTGGGGAGGGTGTAGTTGCTCTTCAATTCAATTGCCACCTACTGAGAGATCGCTGTTTGGCTTTCTGTGTTTCTGTAGCTTACTACACAATGAACAGCAACATGTATGTGATGGCAGAGTCTGCAAAACAAATGCTGACCTAATAGACACAAATCATCATGATACAATTCTGCCAGTTAGATCTACTTTGCAGTCAACATTTAAAATTGGGAAAGTGTTTTGGGAAAGTCTTCAGAAAAATTGTATTCTCTCAGAGCATGATTTAATTGTTCAAAGACTTAACCAGGACTTCATACCCACTGTTGCCTTAGTATCTACCAGTAAATGCTGTATCATAAATTGAAATGAATTACACTACCATTCAAAATTTGGGGTCACTTAGAAATGTCCTTGTTTTTGAAAGAAAATCAAATGTGTCCAGTATCTGGAGCGTCAGCATTGAAGAGGCAACACAGGGATGCTGGCCTTCTAAGCAGAGTTACTCTGTCCAGTGTCTGTTCTTTTGCCCAACTTAATATTTTATTTTTATTGGCCAGTCTGGGATATGGCTTTTTCTTTGCAACTCTGCCTAGAAGGCCAGCATCCTGGAGTCGCCTCCTCACGTTGAGACTGGTGTTTTGCAGGTACTATTTAATGAAGCTGTCAGTTGAGGTCTTGTGAGGCATGTGTTTCTCAAACTAGACACTAATGTACTTGTCCTCTTGCTCAGGTGTGCACCACGCCCTCCCACTCCTCTTTCTATTCTGGTTAGGGCCAGTTTGCTCTGTTCTGTGAAGGGAGTAGTGCACAGCATTGTACGAGATCTTCAATTTCTTGGTCATTTCTCGCATGGAATAGCCTTCATTTCCCAGAAAAAGAATAGACTGATGAGTTTCAGAAGAAAGGTCTTTGTTTCTGGCCATTTTTATCCTATAATTGAACCCACAAATGCTAATGCTCCAGATACTTAACTAGTCTAAAGAAGGACAGTTTTATTGCTTCTTTAAATCAGCACAAGTTTTCAACTGTCCTTACAATTTCTTTCAAAAACAAGGACATTTCTATGTGACCAAACTTTTGACCGGAAGAGTATGTATATAAACTCTGGATTGCTGACGCTATACATTGGCCAACAAGAGGCTTTGAAGCCACAAAATGACATGTATTTAAGTATTTCGTGTTGTTGTGGGGACCGTAACATAAAAACTTTGAAGATGGTAGGAAGCACGATTTTTTACTCAAACTGTGGTCAAAGTCTTAACTATAGGTAACCAGATCGTAACTACAACTAACCACACAGTCATGTTTTTGCATGTTTACATATTTATTAACTTATGTTCGGAACTACACACAAGGCACTATTTATCAACATCATATGGAGAACCAGTGCTATCTAGGTAGTTCCAGCTGGCTAACATTAGCATGGCTAGCAGGTAACATGCAATTATACTCCAAACCAAGTGTTTGCGATGGTGAGCTTCTATGCACATCCAAAGTAAAAAACAAATTAATGCAAAAAAACTGCTTCTCCTCATTTCCTGTGCATTCGGAAGTGGTAGTCGAGCAAGTGAGCATTGTAGTGGTCTTCTGCTGTCCGTAGCCAGTACACTAAAATCCACAAGGATGGGGTTACTACTCATTTGAAGTGGGAACGGATTGTCTGGTTGAAGCAAGCAGATTGGAGTATGGGAACAGTGCACACATCTACTGTACGACTTTGATGGCTTAATATAACCAGTGGAAGGTAGAATTCGGAATGAGACTGACAAACCAGGTACTGTGCAGAGCGTGACTGAAGCCGTCAACCACCATTTTCTACAAACCTACAGGTAACATTGCAAGTATCAGCAGCGATGGCGATAAACTGGGTAAATTCAATATGGATTTACCTCACTATATCACCATTGGAAAAGCGGACTCCCTCGGCCAGTGAACAGACCTCTCCCGCTGAAGGCCTTCCTTGGCCCTTAACCAACTCAGCAGTCAATCGGTAAGTCTCCGCTCTCTCTACATTATATCTGCTGGCTTTTTGTTGTGTTCTGTGGGTTCCTGCCAGTGCTAGACTAGTTGTTCTCCAGCTTACTACTTAGATATGTTGACTGTGGTGGTTGGCTAGCAAGCAGGCTAAAATAACCAAGTTTAGCTGGCTGGCTAAGAACTGCTTACACCGGTAACATTATTTGATAACTGGTTAGATGGCGTTATGCATTTCCAAAACGTGTTTACATTAACATAGATATCTAGATATTTAGTGTGTATATATCGATATATGGGCTGGGTGCGCTGCTTTTAAAATGTATGTAGCTCTGTCCGTGAGCTACGTACATTGTTATTATTGTTATGCATCATGCCATGTTTTAGGTTGACCCTAGGAAGTGTAGCTGCTGCTTTCCCAACAGCTAATTAGGATCCTAATAAAATATATGTTGAGCCTGAATGGGATAGTGTCATGGCAAGGTCTAGGATTTACAGCAGCGACGGGCAACCCCCTTTTGTAGGCCCATGCATTTAAAAAATAGAAACTTGTTGGTCCCATGTTTCATGGGCTAAAATAAAAGACAGCAGAAATGTTCAATACGCTCAAAAAGCTTTTTCTCTCAAAATGTTTTGAACAAATCTGTTCACATTCCTGTTAGTGAGCAGTTCTCCTTTACCAAGATAAACCAGCCACCTGACAGGTGTGGTATGTCAAGAAGCAAATTAAACGGCATTATCATTACACAGTTGCACCTTGTGCGGGGGGACAATAAAAGACCACTAAAATAAACAGTTGTCACAATGCCACATGTCTCAAGTTCAGGGAGCATGGAATTGGCATGCTGACTGCAGGAATGTCCACCAGAGCTTTGGCAGAGAATTTAATGTTAATTTCTCTACCATAAGCCACCCCCAAAGTAATTTTAGAGAATTTGGCAGCACGTCCAACCAGCCTCAAAACCGCAGACCACGTGTAATCATTCAAGCCCAGGACATCCACATCTAGCTTCTTCACCTGTGGGATCGTCTGAAGGGGAAGGGGTGCTCAATAATATTTCTGTATGTATTAAAGCCCTTCTGTGGGGAAAAACATGCTGATTAGCTGGGCCTGACTTCAAAGTGGGTGGGTCTATGCCCTCCCAGGACACCCCCATGCTTGCACCCCTGCCCAGCAGATTATGTGAGTCAAGTTCAGCAGTTGGCCGCTCAAGGCGCTCCATGTCCTTTCCTACGCTTTGCTAAAAAACGCTCCAGGCCTCCAGAAAAAAAATATCCTGCTCCCAAATTCACACCATTCATTAAAATAAGGATTTGACCAAAAGCAATATATTTCTATGACTACCTGGACCTACCAACTGTTTAATGTATTGAAACTATACCATATAGATTTGAATGAACAGTAAGAATATCCATGAAAAAGGTGAACATAAGACACTAACAATTTCAAAAAGGCTACATGTCATTAAACAGTATATAAACTTTAAAAAAGGTCAGGAGCCAGAAAGGAAGCCTAAGGAGGAATTAAAATTAATTTAGGCTATAGGGACATAAACCACACATCATTTAAACATTTTTTTGTATGAAGTCATATGGCTGTAAATCGCACATAGACTTGGACTTACTTTAGAGTTAAATACAAATGAAATGAAATTACTTATTGGTGCCTTTGAATTAAATTTTAGAATCACGAGCTTGGCCAGCCTGTGGCTTCAGGCTCATGCGAGAGCCGGCCAGCAGTAGAGAATATCCTCTCCACACTTACAGCCACTGGGGATACTAAACACCCTTTTGGCCACTCTTGCCAGGCTGGGCAGTTTTTGTAGACCCAAAAGGTTTTTAGGCCAAATAACTTAATCAAAACAGAAAGCTCCTTGAACGTGGGAATATGCCAGGCCTATTTGGCAAAAATCTAATTATGGCCCAATGTATTGATAATGTAACAAAGTTTGAGATCTGATTTTCTTATTATAAATACTTTGATACAATGACATTTATCTACCACCTCCTTTATTTTAGCATGTGCACATAGTAAGTACACCATTAAACTTTTGGGATAAGTGTCTTTTCATATTCAATGATTCTTTAGTTGTGGATGTTTCATGTAGCCAGTGTGTAACAACTTCCATATTCTGCATGTGGAACAATGTTATCCGGTCTGTAACTTAACAGTTTAGTACCATACCAGCAGGTGTCATCCAAGCCTTACACATAAGTGGACACTACATCACCGCTCTCCCTCCTCACCTTTGTAAGTCACCTTGATTTTGCGTTTAGTCAGTTTCGTTCTGAAAATATTTAGCCAACTCCATGACAGTAGCTAAAGCAATGGGCTATTAGGAGCACAAGTAGACTACAAACGCATGCTGGGGGGGGGGGGCATGCCTCTTGCTCGTGAAGTGAGCGTTACTGGAGCGGGCAAGAAGGTCGGCACTCGAGCCTTCGGAAATCTCACTCCAGTCAAAAATCGTGCACACTCCGCTCCTCGCTCACATACTCTATTTTAGTTGAATGATTTCCTTATATGAACTTTAACTAATCAAAATGGTTGTGATTATATTACACACATTCAAGGGTTTATTTATTTTTACTATTTGACCTGGCCTCCACAATCACCCGACCTCAACCCAATTGAGATGGTTTGGGATGAGTTGTACCGCAGAGTGAAGGAAAAGCAGCCAACAAGTACTCAGCATATGCGGGAACTCCTTCAAGTCTGTTGGAAAAGCATTCCTGGTTGAGAGAATGCCAACGGTGTGCAAAGCTGTCATCAAGGCAAAGGGTGGCTACTTTGAAGAACCTCAAATGTAAAATATATTTTGACACTTTTTTGGTTACTACATGATTCCATGTTTACTACATGATTCCCTGCGTCAAAGTGTTGTCACTATTATTATACAATGTAGAAAATAGTACAAATAAAAACCCTTGAATGAGTAGGTTTCCAAACTTTTAACTGGTACTGTATGCATGTATATACATCTCCATTTTTTGGAACTCAGTCGGGATCTCAACCTAATGTTGGGAGTTAGAATAGTAGAAAACAAGGTACAATTTTGAAATTTGGTTGTGCAGCAGCAGATCCTCTTGTTATGTCAGTCACTCAATTAGCCCATGTCAGAATATATATATATTTTTTTAGATTGGTAAATTAGTTTAGGCAGCCATTTAAACTTGCAGTATTCATATAAATTACTGACCAGGGGGCCCTCATTAATTTAGTTACGTCACTCATATCACTGCAAACATTTCTCTCCACCCCATGACAAAATGTTTAGAACTTCTCGAAATGGACTCCAAAACGTTTGTCCTCCGCTGTCAGGACAGGGGCCGCTAAAAAAAAATTTGCTAGCAAGTTGGGCCCCCCTCCCCCCAACAAAAGTTAACTTAAGGGCCCAAAAAGGCTAGGGCTGTCTGACTGCATGTATGGGTATGATGTGGGTACGAAGCCCCGCTTGTCACTGCGGCCCCTCATGATGACTTCAGATTTATTTGTGGCCCACACCCCCATCAAAAGTTGCCCATCACTGGTCTAGGGTGAGAAAATGGAGAGGGCCATAACTAGGTGTAGGGTCTATGGTTGGAAAAGGAACATAACACTCACAGGATTCCTCCATCATTTCCTTGCGGACCTCCAGCAGTACAGCCACTCCGATGTTGTCCTTGGTCATAACCCTGTTGAGCATGGCCTCAGAGCCTTCAGAGTTAGCCATGGCCAGCTGGTTAAACTCTACCGTGTGTTTCTGCACCACACCGAACCTGAGGGAAGAAGGCAAGGGGGAAGAGAGACGGGCAGAGAAACAAATGAAGTAAGATGTGATAAGTAACCAAGTTTCCATCCAACCATTTAATGCGGATGAATAACCTGACGCATAAAAAAATAAAATAAAAATCACAACAGGGCTGATGGAAACAGGAAACGTCAGGACAATTTTAGAATTGTCAACTGACAATTTGTTTGACATGGTGGGATCTTAGTGTTATTCAAAATCATTATGTGAGATATGGTGGCGGAAACACCTACCACCAGAAAGCTGAAAAGCATTAACTTTATTAGGCAGATGAAAACAATTAGGATAAACTTCACATGGCGTTTAAGTGCATGGTGATCATGCAAATCTCCAATAGGCTAAATATCTAGAGTAGGCTATTTGAACGCTGGTGACATGATCGGTAATTGGCTGCCAATTATCAAATAAAATTATCTTGCTCATCCACGTAAGCTATCCACTTTATCAGCAAACTGTTGTTGAGAGAGCATGCGCCAAAACCAGATTGGTCAAGTTTGCTATATTTATATCACCACAACAGATTGTTACAAAACCACCAGTAGAGATAAATTTAACCTGGTTGTTTTTTGTTCTCGGTACGTGGGAACTTAACTGCAAAATTGTTTTTTTATGTCATCATGCAGCCTTTTATTAGCAACAAGTCAGTTGATGGAAACACCACTGGTGGGAAATTGTGCATATTGGTTTTATGCACATTTTAGAATATTTACTTGAAAATCTGTCACCATTTGGATGGGAACTTAGCTAGTGTGTCATTGAGCATTGTGTGGATAAGAAAAGAAAGCATTGACAGTGCTCTTCCGGTGCACTCACTTTTCTGTCCTGTAGAAAACTGCGCACCCGTCCACATGTTTGCGGTCTGACTCATGCATGGTTCTGGCTCGAGACTTTGGGCTGAAGAAGCCCTCGTAGCCCTGCTCCTTCAGCTCTGGCAGGAAATACTGGTAGTACTGCTCCGTCTCCACTTCCTGTAGAAAATAAATCAAAATCCATACATTAAAGTGGACAGATGACTTAAGGTACCAGGGAAATCAGGTTCATTGATCAATGACTTGCCAGAGAGAAACCATAATGACTGCAACAGGAGTTGTTTAACACTGGGTCGAGGTTTACCCACATACCTGTAGGTTGATGATATCAGCGTTGCAGTTCATGATCTCCTGCATGATGGACTTCTTCCTGTACTCCCAGTTGAGGGCCCAGGAAGGGCAGTAGCCATAGAGCTGGCGCGTGGCGTACTTATCACACAGCACATTGTAGCACATCACTGAGAACAACGCTGAGAGGGAGGACAGGGAGGGAGAGACGTAGGATATAGAACCTTAATTCAGTGTATTCTTATTTTAGGCCAGGGAATATAACAGTACCCGCAATACTCATTAGTATTGTGGCAAGGAAACAAAACACTAAGCGGATTTAACTTCTTTAGGAAAACATCCCATGTGTGTGTGCGTGTGTACAGGGACTGTCTGCTGGTCTCTCACCAGAAGGTCTCGTCTGGTCCGGCTCCTGGAGTGCGATCCACGACCGGGACGGGGGCTGCTCTGTGGGTGCTGGGGACAAGAGGAGTTGTCCACGTTAGCCATTAGTAATTTTTGCTAAAACGTTATGTGAGAGACAGAGGGTGACTTACTGCATTTGATTGAACCTGCCAGATTGTCCAACAGGTAGTTCAGCAGTTTCCTCGTGCCATCATGCTCCTGGTACAGGCTCATGATTTCTTGTGCAAGTGGATTTCCTGATAGGAGCAGGAACAAAGACAAGGTTGAATGACATTTTGAAAAATGCAATGGGATCTACAATGGGGTCTCCAGGATAGAATGGTTACCAAGACGATAAGCCACACTCACCTTTCAACCCCAGTGTTTGTAACTGAAACAGTTTCCCCAATTCGAATGGCAGAACCCGCAATTGGTTGTTATTTAAAAGCAGCTCCCTGTTGAGGACGGACACAGGGAAACGCAAGTGTCAGAGACAAGCCCCTGTGACAATACAGCCCCTTCCTCAACTTTCCCATAAACAATTAACACATTGACCAGTCATCTATACAGGCAAAAGTAAATGCTCTGTGAGCCCAAGAGGCAAAGGTTATTCTCAGGCACCAACTAGTGACAAGTTTAGAACAAAGTGAATACTGGGAAGTGCGGTTCCCAGCGGCTCACCTGAGAGAGACCATGTGGCCGAGCTCTGCCGGCAGGCTCCTGATCTTATTGGACGACAGATCCAGGTACAACAGGTTGTGTAGTTTGGCAATGTCAGGTGGGATGCGTGACAGACAGTTGTCAGCGATATGTAGGGCAGTGAGGTGGGTCAGAGTCCACAGAGATGGGCTCAGGCTCCTGACATTACCTGGAGAGAGAGATGTGGAGGGGTAGATAAACACACAGTTGAGTCATGTCTCTGTGGTGGCTTTTCATTCAAAGCAGATATGTATTGGATAGAAACAAACCTGAGTAAACAATCATGCTAGACTTGCCGGTCAAACCAATATACATGCTTATAAAACAGAGGACCTTATTCTCTAAGCGCTAGAATGCTGGTCATTGAAAAAAAAATGGTTGATAAACTGGCCCTAGACTAAAGCATCCTCACTTGCTGAGTCCTAATATGAGAACAGCACCCCTCCACAGCTTCTGGGCCACCCCCCTGCAATGCTCACCTGTGATTTCCAGCTCAGCCCAGTAAGACTTCTTTCCATTGGCTGCCTCCTCAGTTGACATGATAGTGTACATCCGCCTGGGGTCTGGCGGTTCATATTTTTCCTTGGGCATTCCTGCTGTAACACTGGGGAAAAGCTTTTTTTAGTAATTGAACATTAAATCTATCAACTGATAACATGCATGTCAAACGCAATTAAATATCCATTGCACAAAACTGACATTTTGAAAGTGACTGTTCACTAGCAGCTTTCTAGGTACTTTACAAACATGCAAAGAGGAACGTAACTTTATAAGAGGGCTTCGCTTGATTCTGACAACTTCTGGAAATGAGGCTCAAAGATGTGGCCATATTATTGGCTGGCTGCTGATACTAATTGCAGAAATAAATCCGGTTCAACGAGAACGCATTGCTTTACAACTTAGCAGCGAGGGAAATCAATAAAGTAGAACTTGTAATACTCATTGCAACAGCTCGGTAATCTAGTTAACCAGCCAACTAACGTTAGTTCTACACAACAGGCCACACAGAGCACTGACCACGAATAAATAGTTAGAGAACACAAACTGGCCGGCTAGTTAGACAATTGGGTGGCTCGTTGAGCCCGGCATCAGGTCAGGAAAAATGGACTTAGCTCGATAGCTGAGAATTTTAGCTACTGTTAGGGGCTAACTAGCAAATTAGCCAACGAACGGCCGTCCACTACAAAATAACTTCTTGAGAATTATAGTTAGCTGATATAGTTACCTAACCAATGAATTGAGAAGATATTAACGGTTGCATATTATTCTAGATGTAACTGACCATAACACGCTAGGCTGACAGAGTAGCAACTAACTAGTTCACTTATGGCTAACTAGCTAGCGTAACTATGCTGGCTATTCCTAATGGAAATCACCGCTGAAAGCTAATGTTGGCTAGCTAAGCTAGGTATCTACATTTTCCGAACCTGTCCGACTTCATATATGCATAAGTAGCACTTTATGAAACACATATGCAGCAATAATTGAAAACAATTGAGTTGTGGATCTGTTTCACCCAAAGCAACTCATCGCTTGTGTTGATTTTACCTGCAAACGCATACCAATCTGTATCGCGAGGACGAGTGTGTGCTCTCTTTTGTTTCTACTTTCTCGTTTCCGCTGCTGTATCAGAAGGAACAAACAAGCATCATGGCGACTGTCAGTTTTTTTTCTCTCTGTGTGATAACAACGCTTGGTGCTATTGGTTAGCTCTTGGATGGACCGCACCATCTGCGGTTGAATCAGGAAGGCTTTGGCGCAGATGGAACAATGTGACAGATGTTTCACCGGATATATAAATGTGAAGCCTCCGCTTGGCGTTTCCACACACTACCAAATTTGGTAGTGAGAGGAAGCCCAGTGGCCAGCAGTGGGAGAAGATGAAAAGAGATGGATTTTGGCCGACATTCTGCACATTTTTTAATCGATGAAACATTTGATCTCAATATAGTTTTATGTTACCAACACTACAATCTGTTTTGAACAGAGTGGACTAGGTTTTGTAGACTTTTCCCTTTGCCAAAGTTTTTAAAAAGTGTGTTGTTTACAAGGAGTGCAAAGGCGAATTGAGTTAATGCAGACTTGCACTTCATAGAGTAGGCGTTCCCTAACTGAAATATGCAGATGTTTGCTAGAACAGGCAAATAAGATCTCGCTAGGTCGTGCTTGGCTCTTCCCACCTCCTTGCCTGTTCTGCCCACTATGACTAATTTGTTGCCATTGGAAACGACAGGGTGTGGTCTATCTTGGTTTAGTTATACACCTCTCTGGCTTTGGTTTAATGTTTATGTGAAACCTCAGGGGTGTGTTCAAGAATCAACAGCTGTCAATCAAACTGATATGACGTCACAGGATTCATGTCTCAACTTTAATTACTCTTGGCTGTACCATTCATTGTTCTTTATAATGAGTAAATAATGAACATTAATCCTACTCATAATGAAGGGGTGGGCTGAGTTATACAGCAGATGGCTATGTTCTTCATACACTAGGTTCTTTGCTTGATTTGAGACCATGCAACATATCAGCATATTGGGCTTGAACTACTGGTTTACTTCCTGTGTTGATATTGATGGGATTGAGTCGGGTGAGCGTTGATGACATTCTATTTGGAACCGGGCTGCCTCCCAGGCGTGAGCCTGGTGCCTGGTTCTGGCAAAAAGTCAGCTCAAAACAGAAGTGACGTAGGTTAAACACCTGGAGTAATAAGTAGGAGTCTGTGTTTTCACATGATTGCTTTTGATAAAAACACTTTATCTGCCTTCCAAAAGAAAACAAGTTAAAACATATACCGTATTTTATGGAAGAGTTGCACAGTGCCTTCAGAAAGTATTCATACCCCTTGACTTATTTCACATTTTGTTACGGTACAGTCTGAATTCAAAATGGATTAAATAGATTATTTTCCTCTGCCATCGACACACAATACCCAATAATGGCAAAGTGCAGGGCAGGCCTAAGGGGGCCTGGCCTGCCCTACCATACCTCCTTGCCCGTCCATATGAAATACAGAAATATTAATACTGTATTTAACCAAAACGTGCTGACAGAAAGACGCATCAATCTCAGATACAGCATCCGATCAAGCGAAACAGCGCCCCACTGTGTCAGTGTGTGTAGGCAATGTATCTCATGCTGTCTGGACAAAAACAGTATGGCATGTCATACTACACTGAACAAATATATAAACACAACATGTGAAGTGTTGGTCCCATGTTTCATGAGCTGAAATAAAAGTTCCCCAAAATGTTCCATACATAAGGTTAAGGTTTCATATTTGTTTACATTTCTGTTAGTGAGCATTTCTCCTATGCCAAGATAACCCATCCACCTGACAGGTGTGGCATATCAAGAAGCTGATTAAACAGCATGATCATTGCACAGGTGCACCTTGTGCTGGGGACAATAAAAGGTCACTCTAAAATGTGCAGTTGTCACAACACAATGACACAGATGTCTCAAGTTGAGAGAGCATGCTTTATTGCATAACATCTGCTAAACATGTGTATGTGACCAATAAAATGTGATTTGAATTTGAATTGGCATGCTGACTGCAGGAATGTCCACTAGAGCTGTTGCCAGAGAACTGTGTAAGGTGTCGTGTGGGCTAACATTTTGCTGATGTCAACGTTGTGAACAGAGTGCTCCATGGTGGCGGTGGGGTTATGGTATGGGATAAGCTACGGACAACGAACACAATTACATTTTATCGATGGCAATTTGAATGTACAGATATACCATGATGAGATTCTGTGGCCCATTGTCATGCCATTCATCCGCCGCCATCACCTCATGTCTCAGCATGATGATGCACGGCACCATGTCGTAAGGAACTGCATACAATTCCTGGAAGCTGAAAATGTCCCAATTATTCCATGGCCTGCATACACACCAGATATGACAACCATTGAGCATGTTTGGGATGCTCTGGATTGACGTGTACAACAGCATTTTCCACTTCCCGCAAATATCCAGTAACTTCGCGCATCCATTGAAGAGAAGTGGGACATCATTCCACAGGCCACAATCAACAGCCTGATCAACCCTATGCGAAGGAGATGTGTTGTGCTGCAAATGGTGGTCACACCAGATAATGACTGGTTTTCTGATCTACGCCACTACTTTTTTGTTTAAGGTGTCTGTGGCCAACAGATGGATATTTGTATTCCCTGCCATGTGAAATGTATAGATTAGGGCCTAATGATTTTATTTTCATTGATTGATTTCACAATATAAACTGTAACCCAGTAAAATCGTAGAAATTGTTACATGTTGCATTAAAAAAAATGTCTGTGTATTTCTGGCCAGACAGGATCAGATATATTGTACTACATACTGTATATTAAGACAGATGGGCGCTGTTTGGCTATCTCGTATGGAGAGTGATTCATGCCAAAATTAAGCCTAGTGAAGCTACTGATACCTCTCACCAAGTCACCTAACATCTTCCTAGCGCCATAGGATACTGCTATGAATTAACATTGACTGTCAATGCAGCCAAGTTTGAAATTGAAGGTTGAAATCCAGACGGGCTGCAGCGTTCTTAAAAAGTTGCAGGAGTTTGATGGTACAAGTGGATAGCCCAGCCAACAGAGAGATGCAGTAGTCCAGATGGGAGATGACAAGTACCAGGATTAGAACCTTCACCTCTTCCTGTGTGATGTAGGGTTGTACCCTACGGATGTTGTAGAGCATGAATCTGCAGGAGTGAGTCATTGCTTTGATGTTTGCAGAGAACGACAGGGTGTTGTCCAGTGTCACGCCAAGGTTCTTTGCACTCTGGGAGGGCGTCCAAGTAAAAATTTTAGGTCAGTTAGGATTACCATTTTATTTTAAGAATGTGAAATGTCAGAATAATAGAAAAGATAATTATTTATTTCAGCTTTTATTTCTTTCCTCACATTCCCAGTGGGTCAGAAGTTTACATACACTCAATAAGTACTTGGTAGCATTGCCTTTAGTTTAACTTGGCTCAAACGTTTCGGATAGCCTTCCACAAGCTTCCCACAATAGGTTGGGTGAATTTTGGCCCATTCCTCCTGACAGAGATGGTGTAACTGAGTCAGGTTTGCAGGCCTCCTTGCTCGCACACGCTTTTTCAGTTCTGCCCACAAATTCTCTTGAGGATTGAGGTCAGGGCTTTGTGATGGCCACTCCAATACCTTGACTTTGTTGTCCTTAAGCCATTTTGCCACAACTTTGGAAGAAATCGAGAATATCAATGAACATTTCTCTATGACTGGCTATGCTTTCCACCTGGCTACCCCAACACCGGCACACAGCTCTGCACCCCCGAAGCAACTGGGCCAAGCCCCCATCCCCCGCTTCTCCTTCACCCAAATCCAGACAGCTGATATTCTGAAAGAGCTGCAAAATCTGGATCCCTACAATTCATCTGGGCTAGACAATCTGGACCCTCTCTTCCTAAAATTATCCACCGCCATTGTTGCAACCACTATTACTAGTCTGTTCAACCTCTCTTTCGTATCGTCTGAGATTACTAAAGATTGGAAAGCAGCCGCGGTCATCCCCCCTTGAAAGGGGGAGACACTCTAGACCCAAACTGTTATAGACCTATATCCATCCTGCCCTGCCTTTCTGAAGTCTTCAAAAGCCAAGTGAACAAACAGATAAGTGACCATTTCAAATCCCACCGTACCTTCTCCACTATGCAATCTGGTTTCCGAGCTGGTCACGGGTGCACCTCAGCCACGCTCAAGGTTCTAAAAGTTATCATAACCGCCAAGACAGTACTGTGCAGCCATCTTCAGCGACCTGGCCAAGGCTTTCGACTCTATCAATAACCATATTCTTATCAGCAGACTCAACAGCCTTGATTTCTCTAATGACTGCCTCACCTGGTTCACTAACTACTTCTCAGAGAGTTCAGTGTGTCAAATCAGAGGGGTGTTGTCCAGACCTCTGGCAGTCTCTATGGGGGTGCCACATGGTTCAATTCTCGGGCCGACTCTTTTCTCTGTATATATCAATGATATCGCTTTGACTCTTTGATCCACCTCTACGAAGACGACACCATTCTGTATACATCTGGCCCTTTTTGGGACACTGTGTTGTTACCAAAGCCCCATATACTATCCACCACTGTGACCTGTATGCTCTCGTTGGTCCTCGCTACATATTTGTTGCCAAACTAAATGGCTCCAGGTCATCTATAAGTCTTCGCTAGGTATAGCTCCACCTTATCTCAGCTCACGGGTCACCATAGCAACACCCACCCGTAGCACGCACTCCAGCAGGTATATTTCACTCTGGTCATCCCCAAAATACCTAATTTGGCTGCTTTTCCTTCCAGTTCTCTGCTGCCAATGACTGTAATGAATTGCAACAACGTTGGAGACATATCTCCCTCACTAACTTTAAGTGTCAGCTGTCAGAGCAGCTTACTGATCGTTGCAGCTGTAACACAGCCATCTGTAAAAAGCTCATCCAACCAACTACCTACCTCATCCCCATATTTGTTTTTGTTTTTCTGCTCTTTCGCACACCAGTATTTCTACTTGCACATCGTCATCTGCATATATATGACTCCAGTGTAAATTGCTAAATTGTAATTACGACTCCACGATTGGCCTATTTATTGCCTTTCCTCCTGGCTTTATTTGTACACACTGTATACAGATTTTTCTATTGTGATATTGACTGTACATGTGTTTATCACGTGTGTAACTCTGTGTTGTTGTTTTTCTCGCACTGCTTTGCTTTATCTTGGCCAGGTCGCAGTTGTAAATGAGAACTTGTTCTCAACTGGCTGACCTGGTTAAATAAAGGTGAATTATTTTATTTTTTAAATTAAAATGATATTTTGCCACAACTGGAAGTATGCTTGGGGTCATTGTCCATTTGGAAGACACATTTGAGACCAAGCTTTAACTTCCTGACTGATGTCTTGAGATGTTGCTTAAAAATTTCCAAATAATTTTCCTTTCTCATGTTGCCATCTATGTGTGAAGTGCACCAGTCCCTCCTGCAGCAAAGCACCCCCACAACATAATGCTGCCACCCCCGTGCTTCACAGTTGGGATGGTGTTCTTCGGCTTGCAAGCCTCCCCCTTTTTCCTCCTAACATAACGATGGCCATTATGGCTAAACAGTTCTATTTTTGTTTCATCAGACCAGAGGAGATTTCTCCAAAAAGTACGCTCTTTGTCCCCATGTGCAGTTGCAAACTGTAGTCTGGCTTTTTTATGGCGGTTTTGGAGCAGTGGCTTCTTTCTTGCTGAGCGGCCTTTCAGGTTATGTCAATATTAGACTCGTTTTACTGTGGATATAGATGCTTTTGTACCTTTTTCCTCCAGCATCTTCACAAGGTCTTTTGCTGTTGTTCTGTGATTGATTTGCACTTTTCGCACCACAGTACTTTCATCTCTAGGAGACAACACTCCTTCCTGAGCGGTATAATGTCTGCGTGGTCCCATGGTGATTATACTTGCGTACTGTTGTTTGTACAGATGAACGTGGTACCTTCAGGCACTTGGAAATTGCTCCCAAGGATGAACCAGACTTGTGGAGGTCTATCATTTTTTTCTGCAGTCTTGGCTGATTTCTTTTGATTTTCCCATGATGCCAAGCAAAGAGGCACTGAGTTTGAAGGTAGGCCTTGAAATACATTCACAGGTACACCTCCAATTGACTCAAATTATGTAATTTAGAAACGTATAAAGTCATGACATCATTTTCTACGCTGTTTACAATTAGTCAATTTAGTGTATGTAAACTTCTAACCCACTGGAATTGTGATACAGTGAATTATAAGTGAGTGTCTGTAAACAATTGTTGGAAAAATTACTTGTCATGCACAAAGTAGATGTCCTAACCGACAAGCCAAAACTATAGTTTGCCAATAAGAAATGTGTGGAGTGGTTGAAAAACTAGATTTAATGACTCCAACCTAAGAATAATTAAACGTCCGACTTCAACTGTACATATGAGATGAGTAATGGAAAATATGTAAACATTTTTAAAGTGGCCAGTGATTTCAAGTGTATGTACACTGCTCAAAAAATAAAGGGAACACTAAAATAACACATCCTAGACCTGAATGAATGAAATATTCTTATTAAATACTTTTTTCTTTACATAGTTGAATGTGCTGACAACAAAAAAATCACACAAAAATGTTCAATGGAAATCAAATTTATCAACCCATGGAGGTCTGGATTTGGAGTCACACTCAAAATTAAAGTGGAAAAATCACACTACAGGCTGATCCAACTTTGATGTAATGTCATTAAAGCAAGTCAAAATGAGGCTCAGTAGTGTGTGTGGCCTCCACGTGCCTGTATGACCTCCCTACAACGCCTGGGCATGCTCCTGATGAGGTGGCGGATGGTCTCCTGAGGAATCTCCTCCCAGACACATGAGGTCTAGCATTGTCTTGCATTAGGAGGAACCCAGGGCCAACCGCACCAGCATATGGTCTCACAAGGGGTCTGAGGATCTCATCTCGGTACCTAATGGCAGTCAGGCTACCTCTGGCGAGCACATGGAGGGCTGTGCGGCCCCCCAAAGAAATGCCACCCCACACCATGACTGACCAACCGCCAAACCGGTCATGCTGGAGGATGTTGCAGGCAGCAGAACGTTCTCCACGGCGTCTCCAGACTCTGTCACGTCTGTCATGTGCCCAGTGTGAACCTACTTTCATCTGTGAAGAGCACAGGGCGCCAGTGGCAAATTTGCCAATCTTGGTGTTCTCTGGCAAATGCCAAACGGTGTTGGGCTGTAAGCACAAACCCCACCTGTGGACGTCGGGCCCTCATACCACCCTCATGGAGTCTGTTTCTGACCGTTTGAGCAGACACATGCACATTTGTGGCCGACTGGAGGTCATTTTGCAGGGCTCTGGCAGTGCTCCTCCTTGCACAAAGGCGGAGGTAGCGGTCCTGCTGCTGGGTTGTTGCCCTCCTACGGCCTCCTCCACGTCTCCTGATGTACTGGCCTGTCTCTTGGTAGCGCCTCCATGCTCTGGACACTACGCTGACAGACACAGCAAACCTTCTTGCCACAGCTCGCATTGATGTGCCATCCTGGATGAGCTGCACTACCTGAGCCACTTGTGTGGGTTGTTTACTCCGTCTCATGCTGCCATTAGAGTGAAAGCACCGCCAGCATTCAAAAGTGACCAAAACATCAGCCAGGAAGCATAGGAACTTAGAAGTGGTCTGTGGTCACCACCTGCAGAACCACTCCTTTATTGGGGGTGTCTTGCTAATTGCCCATAATTTCCACCTGTTGTCTATTCCATTTGCACAACAGCATGTGAAATTTATTGTCAATCAGTGTTGCTTCCTAAGTGGACAGTTTGATTTCACAGAAGTGTGATTGACTTGAGTTACATTGTGTTGTTTAAGTGTTCCTTTTATTTTTTTGAGCAGTGTAGATAGGCAGCAGCCTCTAATGTGCTAGTGATGGTTGTTTAACAGTCCGATGGCTTTGAGATAGAAGCTGGTTTTCAGTCTCTCGGTTCCAGCTTTGATGCACCTGTACTGAGCCCTCACCATCTGGATGATAGCGGGGTGAACAGGCAGTGGCTCAGTTGGTTGTTGTCATTGATTATCTTTTTGGCCTTCCTGTGACATTGGGTGCTGTAGGTGTCCTGGAGGGAAGTTAGTTTGCCCCCAGTTGTGGGCAGACCGACAAAATGCTCTCCAGACCTCTGGAGGGCCCTGTGGATGCGGGCGGTGCAGTTCTGTACCAGGCAGTGATGCAGCCCGACAAGATGCTCTCATTTGTGAGGGATTTAGGTGCCAAGCCAAATTTCTTCAGCGTCCTGAGGTTGAAGAGGCACTGTTGCTCCTTCTTAACCACACTGTCTGTGTGGGTGGATCATTTCAGCTTGTCAAAGATGTGTACGCCAAGGAACTTGAAGTTTTCCACCTTCTCCACTGCGGTCCTGCCGATGTGGATAAAGGAGTTTCCCTCTGCTGTTTCCTGAAGTTCACGATCATCTTCTTTGTTTTGTTGATGTTGAGTTAGAGTTTATTTTCCTGGCATCACACTCCCAGAGTCCTCACCTCCCTGTAGGCTGTCTTGTCATTGTTGGTAGTCAAGCCTACTACTGTTGTGTCGTCTGCAAACTTGATGACTGAGTTGGAGGCGTGAGTGGCCATGCAGTCATGGGGAACAGTGAGTCCTGGAGCGGGCTGAGCACACACCCTTGTGGGGCCCCAGTGTTGGGGATCAGTGAAGTGGAGGTGTTGTTTCCTACCTTCACCACCTGGTGGTGGCCAGTCAGGATGTCCAGGACCCAGTTGCAGAGGGCGGTGTTCAGACCCAGGGCCTTAAGCTTAATGATGAGCTTGGATGGTACTATGATGTTGAATGCTGAGCTATGGTCAATGAACAGCATTTTTACATAGGCATTCCTCTTGTCCAGATGGGATAGAGCAGCATGCAGTGCGATGGCGATTGCATTGTTTGTGGATCTATTGGGGCAGTAAGGAAATTGAAGTGGTCTAGGGTGACAGGTAAGGTAGAGGTGATATGATCCTTGACTAGTCTCTAAAAGCACTTCATGGTGACAGAAGTGAGTGCTACGTGGCGATAGTCATTTACCACAGTTACTTTTGGCACTGTGTTATCCTCAAAGTGGGCAAAGAATGTGTTTAGCTTGTCCGGAAGCAAGACGTCGGTGTCCGCGTCATGGTTGATTTTTCTTTTGTAGTCCGTGACTGTCTGTAGACCCTGCCACATATGTCTTGTGTCTGAGCCATTGCATTGTGACTCCACTTTGTCTCTATACTGACACTTTGCCTGTTTGATTGCATTGCGGAGGGAATAACTACACTGTTTGTAGTCTGCCATATTCCCAGTCACCTTGCCATGGTTAAATGCGGTGGTTTTGCGCCAATGCTGCCATCTATCCACGGTTTCTGGTTAGGGTAGGTTTTAACAGTCACAGTGGGTACAACAACTATTGTACACTTCCTGATAAACCCAGTTACCGTATCAGTATATTCCTCAATGTTATTATCGGAGACTACCCGGGAACATATCCCAATCCGCGTGATCTTGAAGCGTGGATTCCGATTCGTCAGACCAGTGTTGAATAGTCAGCCCTCAATCTTGAAGCGTGGATTCCGATTCAGCAGCCCTCTCTATCGGCTCCATTTTCATAACAGCAAGGCATGCAGAGATGCGTGTCACCACCTGGGCGTCAGAAGGGGGGAAGGAGAAAAGTAGTTGAGTGTCATCCGCATAATAGGAGAGACCATGTGAGGATAGGACGGAGCCAAGTGACTTGGTGTATAGAGAGAAGAGGACAGGGCCTAGAACCGAGCACTTTGTTTGTTAATGTTGTAAAAATTAGGCTGTGTGTATTGAGTATAATTATTATTATTTATTTTTTAATCTGACAAGAAAGAGGGAATGGGTGTGTGGCAAAGACGCAATGAAGGCATGTTTCTGTCTCCAGACAAATCGTGCGCATTTATTGTGTTGTTGTGAGAATTGTTTAGGCTACCCGTTTGTTAATGTTATATACAGTACCAGTCAAAATGTGTACTATTTTCTACATTGTAGAATAATAGTGAAGACATCAATACTATGAAATAACACATATGGAATCATGTAGTAACCAAAAAAGTGTTAAACAAATCAAAGTATATTTTATACTTGAAATTCTTCAAAGTAGCCACCCTTTGCCTTGATGACAGCTTTGCACACTTCTGGCTCTGCCACACCTGCCCTGAATGGAATACACGAATGTTGAGCTAACGTTTACTAGCTGGATCGCCAGCTCACAAAGGACTTGTGAGCTCAATATTTTCCCATACAAAACACAATCGGTTTTGCTCCACGAGTGCATCTGCTGTACTGTACATGTCTAATCAAATGACCTGTGAAGTCAGTTATACATGTTATCCGGGATGGAAATTAAGCTAGCCCATGGCTAGTACTTTTTAGGCTGGGCTAGTAGACAAACGAGCATCACACAGCAGCAACATTTTGCCTTAACAAACATCACATGGTCTAGAAATCGTAGTCTGCTGGCCAATGCCCAAAATCCTTATGTTTCATCCCTGCATGTCACTCCCTTTCGGACGATCCCCCTATCACTGTTGGTCCCCTATCACTGTTGGTCCCCTATCACAAATAGTACCCTAGATTGTCCTGATCATCTAGTTGAGCATTCCAGATAATTCCTCCATACCAACAGAAATGTGCAATCCACATAGGAGGATTTTAGATGTGCAGATAGACCAAAGCCCAGTCTATTTTACCGTTACTATAGTCAAGTCTTTGGGTTATGGTATTTTAATATAGATGTTACCGTTTTAGTAATCCACCTAGCTAGCAAGTCAATTAAACTTTTTTTTTTCTTTCAGATGGGCGGACCAGAAACCCACTGACAACGCCGTGGTCTGCAGCTGCCATTTTCCAGTGAGAAAGAGAAATGGCCCTGTATTTACCAGAAAAGATAGCTCATCCACCATGGCAGAAGAGGAAGATCCAGACTGTTGATTGGGAAACAATAACAAACAATAAGGATTGGGTGTTATTAAGGGACCACTTGCCACGTTGCCCAAGGTGGGTTTGTGTTATAATAAACAATATGTTTTCTGTCCAGATAAAGACAGTTATAAACCATGGAAAAATACACTGACCAAATGTCTCTTTGTTTTCCAGTCCAACAGGAGTGCATCCCTCAGACCATCCGGTTCATGGACATCCTGTGTCAGTGTGATCCGAGCAAAGGCGTCCAGATGTGGAGACTACAGCACATCGAGCCTGTGGACCGACAGGTCAGTAAGTCATCAAATATGATACAATATTGTGTAAAACACAATAAATTCTCACTGTGCCCATGATAAAATCAACGTGAATTGTGTTTTACTGCTGAATGAAACTGAAGAGAGGCACTCAGACCAGCCTTTGTGATTGAACTTACGTTAACTACATTACTTTATTTGGCTGCTTTCAGTAAAACTTCAATGTAAAATAACCTTCTCCAGGAGCCTATTGTTTATGTATGATCTTTATTCATTGTTCACTTGTTTTTCAACAATGTCAGGTAAAGGCAGGGAAGACTAGGGCCTTCAGCAAATAAGACACACGGGATAAGAAATCATTTGAACTCAGATATAAAGTCCCACTGCGCCCACGATGAAGTTGGCTGCTTTGTGCACAACTTGTATGTAATATAACCTATTCCGGGAGCCGAGTGTGGGTTATTATGAACTGCTTGTATGTGGAAAATTTTGGGACCATTGGCTTCCCTGAAAACAGGTACTGACAGGAGGAGCAGTATGAGTCAAGGTTGTGCGCTGTTCAACTGTTGCCTGCCTTATAGCCTCATGCTGCTCCACAGACAGCACCATGCCAGCCAGGCTGCATGACCCAGGTGCCCATGTTTTTAACAATGTCCGGTACAGACAGGGATGACAGGAAGACTGGGAAGAATTTATAGTGTACGTTCGCGATATCCCCCTATTTGCAAGCATGACCAATGGCATCGTACATTATTGATATGTAAATTCAACCAACCCAATTGGAATAAATATCTTAAATCAAGGCAATATGCTTGTTTTTTTTGTCTGACAAGGTATTTCTTCTTATCATGAAGTATTTATGTTGGAGAATTTCACTTGTTTCAAGTTGTTTTGTCCTTAATTATCTTAATAAGATAATATAACTTGTACTGAGATTGCATTACTGGTTCTGAGTAACTTAATGCTCGAAACTTGAATTACCAGATTTATAAAGCTGTTTGATCAACACTGACAAGTACAAAACTGCTTTGTCAAAGTCACAATTTCTTATTTCAAGCATCTTATCCTTTTCATCTCTTCACATATTAAGAACATATAATGACCAAATGGAATTCACTGTTTTATTATCAATCTTACACACAGCACAGCAATCATGTAGACAAAATACAGTACAGAACAAAGACAGCACACTTTTCATATCTGGGGAACACTGAGTCATTTGAACTGTTGTTCAATTCTATTACTTGTACATACAGTGCCTTGCGAAAGTATTCGCCCCCCTTGAACTTTGCGACCTTTTGCCACATTTCAGGCTTCAAACATAAAGATATAAAACGGTATTTTTTTGTGAAGAATCAACAAGTGGGACACAATCATGAAGTGGAACAACATTTATTGGATATTTCAAACTTTTTTAACAAATCAAAAATGGAAAAATTGGGCGTGCAAAATTATTCAGCCCCCTTAAGTTAATACTTTGTAGCTCCACCTTTTGCTGCGATTCCAGCTGTAAGTCGCTTGGGGTATGTCTCTATCAGTTTTGCACATCGAGAGACTGAATTTTTTTCCCATTCCTCCTTGCAAAACAGCTCGAGCTCAGTGAGGTTGGATGGAGAGCATTTGTGAACAGCAGTTCAGTTCTTTCCACAGATTTTCGATTGGATTCAGGTCTGGACTTTGACTTGGCCATTCTAACACCTGGATATGTTTATTTTTTAACCATTCCATTGTAGATTTTGCTTTGTGTTTTGGATCATTGTCTTGTTGGAAGACAAATCTCCGTCCCAGTTTCAGGTCTTTTGCAGACTCCATCAGGTTTTTTTCCAGAATGGTCCTGTATTTGGCTCCATCCATCTTCCCATCAATTTTAAGCATCTTCCCTGTCCCTGCTGAAGAAAAGCAGGCCCAAACCATGATGCTGCCACCACCATGTTTGACAGTGGGTATGGTGTGTTCAGGGTGATGAGCTGTGTTGCTTTTACGCCAAACATAACGTTTTGCATTGTTGCCAAAAAGTTCAATTTTGGTTTCATCAGACCAGAGCATCTTCTTCCACATGTTTGGTGTGTCTCCCAGGTGGCTTGTGGCAAACTTTAAACGACACTTTTTATGGATATCTTTAAGAAATGGCTTTCTTCTTGCCACTCTTCCATAAAGGCCAGATTTGTGCAATATACGACTGATTGTTGTCCTATGGACAGAGTCTCCCACCTCAGCTGTAGATCTCTGCAGTTCATCCAGAGTGATCATGGGCCTCTTGGCTGCATCTCTGATCAGTCTTCTCCTTGTATGAGCTGAAAGTTTAGAGGGACGGCCAGGTCTTGGTAGATTTGCAGTGGTCTGATACTCCTTCCATTTCAATATTATCGCTTGCACAGTGCTCCTTGGGATGTTTAAAGCTTGGGAAATCTTTTTCTATCAAAATCCGGCTTTAAACTTCTTCACAACAGTATCTCGGACCTGCCTGGTGTGTTCCTTGTTCTTCATGATGCTCTCTGCGCTTTTAACGGACCTCTGAGACTATCACAGTGCAGGTGCATTCATACGGAGACTTGATTACACACAGGTGGATTGTATTTATCATCATTAGTCATTTAGGTCAACATTGGATCATTCAGAGATCCTCACTGAACTTCTGGAGAGAGTTTGCTGCACTGAAAGTAAAGGGGCTGAATAATTTTGCACGCCCAATTTTTCAGTTTTTGATTTGTTAAAAAAGTTTGAAATATCCAATAAATGTCGTTCCACTTCATGATTGTGTCCCACTTGTTGTTGATTCTTCACAAAAAAATACAGTTTTATATCTTTATGTTTGAAACCTGAGATGTGGCAAAAGGTCGCAAAGTTCAAGGGGGCCGAATACTTTCACAAGGCACTGTAATTTTGTCTCTTGTTGCTAATTGTGTAATAAGAGGTAAAATCAACCAGCTTTTCAGTATCCAGTAACTCAGTGGCCTGTGCAAGGTGTGGGACCTCAACTTGATAAGCCACAACGTTTCTATCAAAGCTTGTTTGAAATGGTTGATATTCCAAACAATAAACCCTAGAATCAACAATACATGTTTTGACCAGTCCAAATTATGGCATATTACCATTCAGTACTTTGGCAAAGATCATGGACTTCTGAGTTATGTATTTATTAGAATTTATTACAAGCCATTTGACTGATACAGCATGGTTAACTTCATTGAAACTTAGAAAGTCCCTCAATTTTCCACGTAAATATTGTAGATCTTTAACCTCTGATGCAGGTCCCATCTCCCTTTCATTTGAAACAATTGGGTGCATTCAACTGTCACCATTTTGTCAGCTTTCAAATATTTTTTAAATTGAGCTTGGAAGATCATTGTTTAAAGAATCAATGTTTAGACTCGAACCGCATACACATATGTCTAACCATTGGACCCAATGACTTTATCTGTGATGGTAAATTTATCATATAATGCTGTTTAGGTGCAATCTTGAGGTCTGGAAAAAGCTCCTTCCAATGCTTCAAATGATTTTCAATGAGTAACTTCAACCTAGACACAGTCACAATGGAAAGAACAGGTGCAAATAGTATCTGTACCATCTCGATTAGCTCAATTATCAGTCGTATATATGCATCGACTTCCAAACTCTCCAAAACAAATGGCAATATCCTTATCAGGACAAGCATTTGCCCAGATGACTGTTTTAGTTTACCATCACTTGACGTTAATGTACTAACAGAAATAGGGGATGGCTAAACACTAACATCTAGAGGGGAATAAGGGAAACCAAGAATAGCAGAATTCACTGGGTCCAGATTAATCTGTCCTGACACAATATGATTCAAAACACATTTGATTTCCAATGGGTCTATGCCCTCCAGAATTAAATGCATAATGTCTTGTGGCGTTTGTATGATATCAAAGGCTGGGAATTCAACTAACTTGCTCTTTCTATTGATCCCATATGTTGTTCTCAGGCTGTTGCGAAGCAAGTCCGTCGGTGCCTATTCTATTTCATCACACTGTCTGACATGCTTCTCCAATGTCCTTTTAGTATATGCATCCTTATTGAAGTGTGACTGCATGTCCTCAAAAGAACACAGTGTCTGCACTTACTGTAGGCAAAGCCCACACCCTCTTTGAACCCTGCTGGTTCATGTTGTGCCAGGGTGTCTCCACAGAGAGAGACCATGGCACCATGTATCGTTTTCTCTCCGTTAATAGTAGCATTTTAACCCCACTGTACAATGCATCCATGTCTTCCTTGATTCTATTCAATATTACATCTACACCAGATTGACGGTCTGCTATCTAGCCATGGCAAGTAGTCTGATAGCATCCAGTTTAGACCTGCATTATGGATTTATATTTCCTAGGGTGTAGTACACTATAAACAACTTGTTTTTTGATGCAAAGGATCCTAGTGGATTACACATATCTATTTTATCCATGTACAGAACATTCTGCAATGCCTTTGGTTTATCTGAAAATAAGGGATGTGATTTTAGAAGAGCACAAACAATGTCATGAAAAAAAACTTTCCCTACACATCTGGGGTCCCTTTTCAACCATAGACAAAATCCTTGGGTGGGATAAGAACTGTTCTAGACTTTTGACTAATGGTACATAATAAAATAATGTGTCTTTGATGAAAATGTAGTTTGATCCTCCACATTTCATCCTGCATATGGTTCGAGCAATTGGAATTTCCTCTGCATCTAAACCAGACAGACAGACAGACAGACGTCATGGTGGTTGGAACACACCATCATGTATACCTATGATATTCAGATTTGCTTATGACAATATTCATTAACATAAGGACATAAGGGATCAACAATAGTAAGGTGGACAACCTAGCACTGAGAATGAACTCAACCATCACTGAACCACTACAAGATTCTCTGCATAATGTAACAAACCAAATTCTGTGCTCTGGGCATGAAAACGCATCTTACCTGTGAGAGACGATGCTTGGCTCTGGCATTTATCACAAATGCAGTGGCATGTGTTCTCAGATCCTTAAAAAATGTTGACATTGAATGTAGTATCCTGAGGCTGGACATTTCTAGTTCATGACAAGTATGTTTGTGACAGGAGAAGTGGTTGTGAAGACTGACTATGAATGCTATTAGTAAATTATTATTATTAGTACTTAAAAAAATATGGTAAATTTCAGTAGATTGCCACCAACCGAGTAACTTACTTGTTGCACTGTGACAGCTCCATGTTGGTCAATGCCCCTTTGCCCTTCATCTGAGTCAGATGTATGGAGTTGCTGATCAGTGATGCTGGAGTTAGCTTGAAGCTGATCGGGTTGAATGTTGTCCTGTGTACAACATATCAAAGTGTCACGCCCTGGCCATAGTTTACTTTATATGTTTCTATGTTTTGGTTGGTCAGGGTGTGATCTGAGTGGGCATTCTATGTTGGATGTCTTGTTTCTCTATTTCTGTGTTTGGCCTGATATGGTTCTCAATTAGGAGAAGGTGTTAGTCATTGTCTCTGATTGGGAACCATATTTAGGTAGCCTGGGTTTCACTGTGTGTTTGTGGGTGATTGTTCCTGTCTCTGTGTTTTTCACCAGATAGGGCTGTTTTCGGTTTTCGCACGTTTGTTATTTTGTTAGTTTAATCGTGTATAGTTTCCTTATTAAAATAAAATGAATAATAACCACTCTGCATTTTGGTCTGCTCCTCCTTCACCAGACGAAAGCCGTGACACAAAGAAACAGATTATTTAAAATTGTATCTAGTTTCACCAATTGAGCTATTTAAGTGTTTTGTTACAATTTATCATTGATTATTTTCACATTAACCCAGCTTTAGCCATAAGAGTCATTATAGCTAAAATGATCAAATAGCCTATGAGCAGTATGACTTTGGTCTGAGTATCGTTCATTAATTATTTTTTTTTAAATCCAGAGAACAAAAAACAAATGCTAGCTAGATACTTACTTGTTCCGGTGGTACTTGGCTTTCCTCCGATGGCTGTTCATCTGTCCGGGTGCAATCAAGTAGACGTTGAAGGTGGTTTCTCTTTACATGATGATAGGAATTTTACACTCTATATTCCTCAGTGCATCAGTCAATACCACAGAGTAACCAGAAATCAGGGCTGCGACTGTGCAATCTATTGACATGGCTCAATAACAGTTTCAATGAAAAAGTAATAAAAACACAGCAGATAACGCACTGCAAAAGCATCTTGAACGTTACTAAGCGCAAACGCAAGTAAAACGTTCCAACTGCTTTTAATGAAACGGGTGGAAAGAGCTGACGTTCACAAGTATTTATAATACGGCCAAGTTATTTGATTGGAGTAGAGTAAAACAGCACTGGGACTTTTAACTATACATGTATCACTCCGCTTTCCAGGTGTTCTAATAACCGTTAGTTTCATGAACTGTCGTTATCTATCTTAAATTGTAACAAACTTCGTACCGCAAATATGGACATATTTCCACAAATAACATTTGAGTTAAATTATGAATGGTCGTCAGGAGAGGACGGTAACGTGTAGACCTACACAAAGTAGCAGTAGCAAGCTAGTGTGTAGGAAAATCTATATGTGGTGCTTGGCAACAGTCCAGTCCCAGACCAGTTGGGGAACTATGTGTGTTGGCGGTGCCAAATAAATGAATAAACAAATCATAATCTGTTGTCCCTTATTACTGTTATCTAATAAATTGCGCTTGTAGAACTGTGGTTTAAAAGAAATATCACACTCGAGGTCGTGCTGTTATAGTCGTACCTACGACCGAATAACAGCCGTGCTGATATTCAGCACTCCCTCTCGTGTGATATTGCTTTTAACGGACGTACGTTCATCACAATATCTAGCTACATAAGGGAAGGCCTATAACTAAAAAGTCAGACGGTCCAAATCTTTGAGTCATCTAACAACACCATGAATGAAGATGGAATGGATGACACGTATCCAGGCATGGATCATATATCAACCGCAGTATTAAAAGGTAATGTTCATTTGTTTATACCGTCTACCTTTCTCCTTAGCAAGCTAACGTTAACTAACGTTCATTTGAATTGGAAAGTTGGCAAACCAAGTTAGCATGCTAATTTTAACTAACGGCCATTCGTTGAAAAGGCTTGAACTTTGGTTAGATTGAGCGTGCTTTACTGCCAGTAATAGTGTTAACGAGGTGTAAATGACACCCTAGATTATTTAGCCTCGCAGTCTTTGACGCCCTTTCTATTGACAATAGAACATAAATAGAAAGGGCGCCAAAGACGGCGAAGCTAAATTATCGATGATGTCAGTCATTGTCTACAATCTTACCGAGGCAAGCAAAGATTAACTAACTTAGATTTTCAATATGGGAGACAATTTAATGTTAACGTTAGTTTAATTAGCTTGCAGTATCCTTCAGCTTAAAGTAATTGACGTCAACGTTAATGATGTACTGGTAGTCTAATTTTGTTAGCTAACATTAGCTAGCTTGGTAAATCATTCCTGCATTAACTGGAAAGGGAAGACAGTATGCTAATGTCTCATAACCTATATCAACCTGACACTTTGCATCTATAAACTATGATTTAGTTGCTAAGTACTTAACTATTTACCATGTGGTTAAATGTGTTTTTCAGCTGCTAAAGAAGCACAGACGTGCTGCCCAGCCTCTCTAAGGAGGATTTACACGATCTCTTTCCCGGGCCAGAGCACTTCTTCAGAAGGAGAACCATTTGGAGATTTACTCATGGTGACAATTAGGTCATGTTAGATTTGACATTTGGGATACATTTAATCTAACCATGCAGACAGTGTTTCCTGTTATCAAAGTATTATTTCCTGACCATCATTACAATACATGTATCTAAAGATGTAGTTGTTTTGGTGTTTGCTGTTAGGTTGTTGTTACAGTATGGTGTTCTTTTTTCTTTATAATTACCATTGAATAAATGTATGTCTTATACAGGGTGAAGAATCAGACCTGTGTAGACCAGGCACCTCCTCTGGGACCTGTGATTTCAGCCACACTCCCACCCCCCTTCTTCCACCCTCCTGTCCCCTCCATCCCCCCACCCCTCTTCAAACCCAAGAGACCAACATGGTGCCACCAGAACCGTACAGCTTGTCAGCCCACAGTATGTCTTATACACAGACACAGAGTTGGAGCAATCAAGAAGAACCTTTTTTGAAAAACAGCGTGTTGGACAAGGAGACTATATCCTTTCCAAAGATCTTTGCTGTCGATTAATCAGGAATACAGTAACAAGCATGATTTCCATGAAGAGAGCAGCAGGGGATGACTTCCAGTATCCATACAGCCGTGAACTCACTGTAATGGCGAAGCGTCTCATAGAGTACTACCCAATGCTGCGGGACAGATTTACAACTGGTGGAGTTGAGTGGGTAAGTCACTACTCAGGTATTCAACACATTTCCAAACGCAGCACTGTTGGAACCTGGCAGCCAAAGTGCAAACATCTGACAATCAAAATAGGAGGGATGTGCTTCGTCCAGATCAATCAGGGCAACATGTGTCTGCTTGTATCGTTTCAAGTCTGGATTTGATTAAGTTTAATGTGATTTATAACACAAACAATTTGTTGTTTGTTAGAAATCTGTGAAGAAGCATCTTTTGAAAAGGATTCAGAATGTGACAACCCCCAAACAGAAGCAGGGAGCGACCCCCTTCAAGAAAGAGGCCACGAAGCCTTAGATTTCAGTGCAGCCAGGAAATATCCACTGATGAGACGGACGAATCCACCTCCTCAACCCTGATCTTGGAGAGATCCCCACAATCTAGATGCAGCACCCCAGAGGTTGAACAGTTGGGTTGTAAGTACACAAATTGAAATAGTGGATAGTGTTTCCATGTAAATGCAACTTCTACTACTACTCTAAATGAGGAACTAGAAACAAAGTGACTATTTATGTAACGGATGTGAAATGGCTAGCTTAGTTAGCGGTGCGAGCTAAATAGCGTTTCAATCAGTGACGTCACTTGCTCTGAGACCTTGAAGTAGTAGTTCCCCTTGCTCTGCAAGGGCCGTGGCTTTTGTGGAGCGATGGGTAACGATGCTTCGTGGGTGACTGTTGTTGATGTGTGCAGAGGGTCCCTGGTTCGCGACCGGGTATGGGCGAGGGGACGGTCTAAAGTTATACTGTTACATTTAGTCTTCCGTGTTTCCTGTGGAATGAGAGGTTTGGGGGGTAGTACCAGCGGAATCACTGGTCTTAATTTCAGTCTACATTTTTAAATGTTAATTGGTCGGGTTTGTTATGTTTTCTGGCATTAGAAACTACTGAGAGCCTACAGAACCAGGCGAGACATTATAAAACTCTACAGGAGATGTACAAAACCAAGGCCAGACCCAACCAGAAGGATGTTTCCCAGCTCCTGGACCTTGCATTCTAAGCAAGACGGGCCTTCATCGACTCTGATGCTACTAAGGAGCAAGACATGCCTACCAAGATACTTCAAGCTTCAGAGAACTGGATCATGTAAGGAAATGTATTCATTTTAAGTAGGCCTATACTTCTTTAGCCTGGTTAACACCGAATCTCAAATAAGATACAGTATGGGAACTGAGCAGCGTGAGAAGCCATAGCAGGGACGGGGGTAAACTACTTTGGGAAAATGTAAAACAGTGAGCTCGCAAGAATTCGGTCTGATAGTAACCAGGCTAATGCTTCCGACGCCTCCAGCTAGATAGATAGACAGAGTCATACACTGTCTGTCTGAACTCCGGAGGATCCTTGATCGAGGGAACTACCGCTTCATAGCTGAACTGAAGACCCGCTGGGGGACCTTTTACAACAAGGCACAATTTTATGGAGTGTTCAAAAAGGTCATGAGGCCACCGCTGCTGGACGAAGGTATTTACTGGCTCTGTTGACAATGGAGAATCCCATGAACGAATACATTTATGTTTAAATAACTGGTTGCAATAAATCAAATGAAAGTGAAGCACTCAATCGCCATGATGAAGGCTTTACCAGATATTTTGCCATCACCTGTGGCTCCACCGAAGAAGTTAGGACATGCAAGTGAGGCTATGCTTCACATCCTTGAGGTAAGAAATGTGTGCATGTATTAGAATTTTCATTACTTAACCATAACATACAAAGAGTGTGAATTGTCTTTGTGGTCATATTTGTTTGTCTCTTTGTGTTTGTGTCAGTCTGCAGAAGACCCTAACACCTTTCTTCAGGCGAGACCACTCTTCAGCCCTGTCGTGATTGCCTGCGAAACCAACTGCATACAGGCCAATAGAACCATGCCTGTGGTGACCTTCCCAAAAGAGGACATCTCTACCAACGTGACGTATTTCATGGCATGTTATTACGCCTTTCACCTCACATATCCCAAGTGTATTGCGACACTCCTCTCTGTGCTGCAGACAGAAGTCCTCTTGGACGCCATCTACGACCGGGACGTGACTTCTTCATATAAAAAGGCTATGGCCGAGTGGAAAAAGTTCATGACTGACTAGGGTCGCACAATACAATTTTTTAATTTCCGGTCCCTATTACAAAACTGTGTGTATTGCCCCATCCGAGAACTGATCCGATAACCTTTAATAAATAGGCAGGGCGTTTGATGTTTATTATAAGAAGGTTTAAAGCACTGTTGTTTGTTATGTTCCCATTGGTCTTCCATTTTCACCTTGACCACCAATGGCCTTTGTTGTTGTTTTTGCATCCTGTTCTGCCCATATCCGCCTCTCGATATACTGAGTCCTCAATAAAGAAGTGAAAAGAAATTAGGTTAATTCTTTCTTTAAGCAAGCCAATCTCATTTCTAGTAGTAGTACAAGTACATTTATCTTAGTCGGGATTACTTATTTTAAGCACAATTTCTCTGTAAATTCCTGGGAATATTGTCTTATTTCAAGTCGATTGCAATAGCATTGGATTCTAAATTTAACCACATTTTCCTACATATATCAAAATAATTCTTAAATATGTTCTTTGTATCCAGACAAATATACTTGTTTTTAGTGTCGCTGTACTGGTTTTAAGATATATTTACTAAACATATAGCCATATTTCAAGATGATGGCACTAGCATTTGCTAAATTTAAGCACATTTTCCTACATATTGAGAATGATTCTTAAATCTTTTCTTTGTATCCAGACAAATGACTTGTATCCAGAGAAATGACAAATGACTTGTTTTTAGTTCTTTGAGACTAGATATTTTTACTTGTTTAAAAAGTCTTGTCAAGTAAAATTTTCCTGTTCTGTTGGCAGATAATTTAGATTATTTTAAGTAATATTTCCCTAATTGTATTGCTTTTTTTCTTGTTTTTGAGAGCTGACTCTTGCACTGTAGGCTTTAGGGGGTGAGGGAGAGAGTTGTCTAGTAGTGATTGTGCGGACCCTGGTTGTTTATTTTTCTTTGTCAAAAGATGTTTGTTCATCGTAATAGACTCTGTTTCTTGCTCTTCCAATACACCATTTTCTATTTCTCGAGTGCAGCTTGTCTGAGCTTCATTTGGAATGGTTATAGAGGTTGAGGTCTCAGACTTTAAGCATTCTGGCTCTTCTTTTCCTTCAAACAATGGTTGAGAAGGTTTACCTGAGTATTGTTGTGACTTCCCAGTTATCTGGTTAGTGGAAGAACCTGAGGCTCCTGCCACTGCAGGCTGTTCAGATTATTGGACATATTGGAATGTCTGTCTGAGCTTTTCACGGCTTTCTTGTCATTTGATGGTCCAGTCGAAGAAGAATCCCTGAGGTCCCTTTTAAAACAGCTTTGTTCTCATTCAAATCTTGTTAAGTTGGGGAGCGGGACAGAGAACCTTGACTTCTGGTGTGTGGTCCTTCATGTTTTGAGATTCCATTAGACTTGTTATCTCCCTAGTGTAGTGGATTCACCTGCCCTGGATCTGAGTGATCTGAGTGTTGTTGTCACTCAAGTCCACCACTTCTACAGGCCCACCTAGGTTCCTCCTCCTGCACCTCCTTGGTGGTGGTAGAGCCCACCTCTGACCAGTAATGTCAATCACAAACTGAGAGACAGGTCAACCACAAAAGAACTAGAATGAGATTATATTTACTTTGAGGTGAAGATCAACATAAAGTATATTACATTGAAGTGTTCTCATACATTTGCATTGGGCTGTGATCTGAGGGTGGTGAATATGGATGCCGTAGACTGCAGACACTATTATTTAGCGAGCTAACTTACTATCAAAGAACAATATATTCATTACCTATATGTTTTTAGCCAGATAGCTAACATAGCTATCTGTTAGCTAGCTAGCAAACTAACTTACACCGATTTAGCCTACTCTCAAGCTTGTAAGTCAAGTGGTCCAGTGGCTACACTACATTGAACATCTTCCACAAATACATACTAGCTATAACTTTACCTATAACTTTATCTAGCTAGCTAATTGAATAAGAAAATCCCAAGCTTTACCTGATGAGGGGGTGGGACCTAGTGAGTGACGTGTGACAGTTGTGGTATGTGCCACTCCCCCAGCTGGTTTGGCAACCCCAACTCATCCATTAACTAGCCATAACTAATTTGCTGTACAGTGTAAATATATATTTTTCAAAAATAATTACTCGCAACATTTCTTGTTCTATTGTGTTTTCACACATGCCACACATGCAATGAGTGTGTCAAACATGCCTCTGTTCTAGTGTAACGGATGTGAAACAGCTAGCTAGTTAGCGGTGGTGCGCGCTAAATAGCGTTTCAATCGGTGACTCACTTGCTCTGAGACCTTGAAGTAGTGGTTCCCCTTGCTCTGCAAGGGCTGCTTCTTTTGTGGAGTGATGAGTAACAATGCTTCGTGGGTGACTGTTGTTGATGTGTGCAGAGGGTCCCTGGCTCGCGCCCGGGTATGGGCGAGGGGACAGTCTAAAGTTATGTTACATTGATGCTCTTGACCCGGATCACTGGTTGCTGCGGAAAAGGAGGAGGTCGAAAGGGGGTTGAGTGTAACGGATGTGAAACGGTTAGCGGTGGTACGCGCTAAATAGCGTTTCAATCGGTGACGTCACTTGTTCTGAGACCTTGAAGTAGTGGTTCCCCTTGCTCTGCAAGGGCCGCAGCTTTTGTGGAGCGATGGGTAACGATGCTTCGTGGGTGACTGTTGTTAATGTATGCAGAGGGTCCCTGGTTCGCGCCCGGGTATGGGCGAGGGGACGGTCTAAAGTTGTACTGTTACACTGCCGTAGTCACCGGGTAGCCATTGCAACTTCACGGGGAACACTTTCACCTGTGCGTAAGCAGCATGATTGACCTATCCTCCACTGATATATGGCCTTGCCTCAGTTCTCGGTGTCACTGTAAACACCTACAACTTCAACATCCCCAGCTGAGCGAAATGACATCCTCCATATTGCTGTCAACTTCTGAAGTTAGACATTTAGTTAGCATCTAGCCAGCAAACCAGCTTTCGGCATGCATGAGTCTTTTTAACATTTGTTTATTTAACTTTTATTTAACTAGGCAAGTCAGTTAAGAACAAATTATGATTTACAATGGCTGCCTACACTGGCCAAACCCTAACCCGGAAGACACTGAGCCAATTGTGTGCTGCCCTATAGGACTCCCAATCACGGCTTGTTGGGATACAGCCTGGAAACGAAACCAGGGTCTGTAGTGACACCTCCAGCATTGAGATGCAGGGCCTTAGACTGCTGCGCAACTTGGGAGCCCCAGTCTGATGGTCTAACGTTATAAAAAACACAGCGAGACAATGATATCCATTTTATGAAAATGATGTCGTAAATGTTTTGTAATAGATAATCCAAAACATTATTCACAATAACGTTAGCTAGCAAGTAGCCACATAACAAAGAAAATCCGTGAATGTTCTTACTAGTATTCTGCCAGCAGTAGAAACAATTACATCACTATAGTGTGGTAATGAGGAAACCTTCAAAAATAAAAGCCTGCATTTCAAAACATTGCTTATTTTGCATAACTCATTCAAATTATATATTTTTTGTTGTTGTCAATGGCCACTGTTATTGTGTCAACAAGAAATTGCAATGAGTAATTTATGAAAAAATTAAATGTTGAGACTGGTATGTTGAGAATATTGGGCTTTAGAGAGAGAACATTTCTACCAGTCTCAGCTAAAGTGGGGCGGAAAATACTCAGTAGGCCCTCTAATAACCAATTATGGTTCGTTTTGGAGGGGGACTGTATCTTAATTATCCATCAGCACTTTGTTCCGTAAAGGCCTATTAACTTCTTTGGGGTAGGGGTCAGTATTGGGTAGCTTGGATGAAAAACGTGCCCAGATTAAGCTGCCTGTTACTCAGCCGTAAAGGCTAGAATATGCATATAATTAGTACATTTGGATAGAAAACACTCTGAAGTTTCTAAAACTGTTTGAATGATGTCTGTGAGTATAACATAACTCATATGTCAGGCAAAAACCTGAGAAAAAATCCAACCAGGAAGTTGGAAATCTGAAGTTTGTTGTTTCTCAACTCAGCCCCCATTGAAGATACAGTGGGATATTAGTTATGTTTCACTTTCCAAGGCTTCCACTAGATGTCAACAGTATTTAGAACCTCTTTTGAGGATTCTACTCTAAAGGAGGGGCTCATAAGAGCTCTTTGAGTGAGTGGTCTGGCAGAGTGCTACAACCTTGGTCTGGCACGCTCACGTGAAAGGTAGCTACGTTCCACTTCATTTGTACAAAGGAATTGTCCGGTTGGAACATTAATGAAGTTTTATGTTAAAAACATCCTAAAGATTGATTACATACTTAGTTTGGCATGTTTCTACGGGCTGAACTTTTCATCCGACGTTCGGCGCGACCTGAACGAGCTTTTGGATTTGTTTACTAAACGCCTTAACAAAAGAAGATATTTGGACATAACTGATGGACATTATCGAACAAATCAAACATTTATTGTGGAACTGGGATTCCTGGGAGTGCATTCTGATGAAAATAATCTAAGGTAACTGAATATTTAAAATGCTATTTCTGAGTAATGTTGACTACCCAATATGGCGGGTATCTTTTTGGCTGCTTTGTCGTCTAAAGGCTGTACTCAGATTATTGCATGGTTTGCTTTCTCCGTAAAGTTTTTTTGAACTCTGACACAGCGGTTGCATTAAGGAGAAGTTTATCTAAAGGTCCATGTATAATAGTCGTATCTTTATCAATGTTTATTATGAGTATTTCTGTAAATTGATGTGGCTCTCTGCACAATCACCGCATGTTTTAGAACTACTGAATGTAAAGCGCCAATGTAAACTCAGTTTTTTAATATAAATATTAACTTTATCAAACAAAACATACATGTATTGTGTAACATGAAGTCTGATGAAGATCATCAAAGGTTAGTGATTCATTTTCTCTCTTTCTACTTTTTGTGACTCCTCTCTTTGGCTGGAAAAATGGCTGTGTTTTTCTGTGGCTGTGTTTTTCTTTTTTTTGTATCAAAGGAGGCCAAATGCTCGCTGGCTTCCCTTACTTTCAATGCTATGGGCAACAATGTCATACTCGTTTCACAGCATCAGATAGCTTGCCTACAAGTAGAGAGACAGAGGGGTGCCGTTTTGCTCACTCTAATGCTTTCTCCTGTTAGATACATTCAGCGAATAGAAAGAAATGAAGCACAGAGAGACAAAATATTAATATTTTTGGGGGGAAGCCTGGCTTCCCTTGGCATCCATGTATACATGCCACTGCCATTTGGGATATGCTGACCTCGATTAACCTAACTTGGTCCTGGGGACGCAAAGGGTGCACGTTTTGGGTTTTGCCCTACCACTACACAGCTGATTAAAATAATCAAAGCTTGATAATCAGTTAATTATTTGTATGAGCCTTGTAGTGCTAGGGCAAAATCCAAAACATGCACCCTTGGGGTCCCGAGGACCGAGTTTGGGAAACACTGATCTAGGTTGTTAACAGGTTTGCCTGTCCATCGTTGTTCACATTGTGTATTTGTCTATAGAGAGTGAAAAGTCAGCAGCAGGCCGTGCAACACAGTCTCCATCTGTAGCGCCTTGCGGTCAGATGCCGAGCAGTTGCCATACCAAGCGGTGATGCAACCAGTAAGGATGCTCTCAATGATGCAGCTGTATAACTTTCTGATGATCTGAGAACCCATGCCAAATCTTTTCAGTCTCCTGAGGGGGAAAAGGCTTTATGCCCTCTTCATGATGGACCATGATAGTTTGTTAGTGATGTGGACAACAAGGAACTTGAAGCTCTTAAACCGCTCCACTACAGACCCGTCAATGTGAATGGTGGTGTGCTCGGCCCTCCTTTTCCTTTAGTACATGATCAGCTCCTTTGTCTTGCTCATGATGTGGGAGAGGTTGTTGTCCTGGCACCACACTGCTAAGACTCTGACCTCAGCCCTATAGGCTGTCTCGTTGTCAGTGATCAGGCCTACCACCGTTGTGTCATCAACAAACTTAATGATGGTGTTGGAGTAGTGCTTGGCCACGCAGCCGTGGATGAACAGGGAGTACAGGAGGGGACTAACTATGCAGCCCTGAGGGGCCTCCAGTGTTGAGTATCAGTGTGGCAAATGTGTTTTTGCCTACCCCTACCACCTGGTGGTGGCCTGTGTGATAGAAAAATTATGTTTTTATCTGATTTGTTTGATATTAATAGTTAATGATTATATACTTAACAAATAGTAAGACATTTCTGATTTTTAAATGCTGTGTTTCTGTAAAGGGATGGTTTCCACTCTAGCTTCTTGCAGTTAGTCTGGGCATATGGTCAAGTAAATGGGTTCTGCTAGAGATAGCTTGAACTGACAATGACTTGTGATAAAAACCTAAAGTCGGCATTCCATAGACAAGATGTGGTGTGTGTGACCTGAGATAGAGATAGCCTGGAAGAGTTTAGAACAATCCCTTATTGTCTCATCTTCCTGGCATCTGAGAAACTAAGCCAGGTTGGGGTTAAAACAACACCCCGTGCAGGAGATGGACCATGGTGGCTTTTGGGAGGGGTGGAATCAGCCCTGACTAAGTATTTTTAGGTCCTATATAAGATCTCTATTTTTTTTGTATTATCAGTTAAGCTCTCGGCAACACACACTTTGGACTGTTGGGTCAACGTTTTCATTATTGCAATAATGAATCAATATTGAATAAAGATGATTGTTTGAGGAAATGACAGTCTCTCTCACTTGATTAGAATATTCCACGACACCTATCAGGAAGTATAGGATCCAGTTGCAGAGGGAGGTGTTTAGTGCCAGGGTACTTAGCTTTGAGGGCACTATGGTGTTGAATGCTGAGCTATAGCCAACGAACAACATTCTCACATAGGTGTTAGTTTTGTCCAGGTGGGAAAGGGCAGTGTGGAGTGTCATAGAGATTGTGTCATCTGTGGATATGTTGGGGCGTTATTGGAATTGTAGTGTGTATAGGGTTTCTGGGATGGTGGTGTTGATGTGAGCCATGCCTTTCAAAGCACAAGCACCTTAGGCTACATATGTGAGTCCTGGTAATCCATCTGGCCTCGAATGTTGACCTGTTTAAAGATCTTACACACATCGGCTATGGAGAGTGTGATTACAGTTGTCCGGCACAGCTAATGCTCTCATGCATGGTTCAGTGTTGCTTGTCTTGATGCAAGCGTAGAAGTCATTTAGCTCATCTGGTAGGCTCGTGTCACTGGGCAGTTTACGGCTGGGTTTATAATCTGTAATAGTTTGCAAGCCCTGCCACATCCGACGAGCATCAGTGTAAGGACTGACGCCGGACAGGAGAAGCAGGTACGAGGAGTCAAACATTTATTCAGGAACCGACAAAGAACATGACAGGAACACACGTTACCACATGGGTAAACAAGGACATCTGACAAACAATCTCAAAACAGGGAACAGAGCTAGGGAAAAGACAGATATAGGGAAGGAAATTACACAAGCAATTGAGTCCACGTGAGTCCAATGAGCGCTGATGCGCGTGACAGGGAAAGGCAGGTGTGCATACCTAAAGTGGCTTGAGTGCGTAATGTTGGAAAATCTGGCGCCCTCAAGTGCCAGAGGGAGGAAGAGCAGAAGCAGGCATGACAGTACCCCCCACAACCCCCCTCCCCTCTAGGGGCGCCACCCGGAGTCCCACCTGGGCGAGCCAGCAGAGACATGGGCGCCGGGCAAGCTGGCTGGGGGTAAACTCCCGACGAACAGGCAGGGGCGTGGGAGCCTGGCAAGCCGGCTGAGGCATGGGTGCCTGACAATCCAGCTGAGGCATGAACGCCTGTCGATCCCGCTGCGATGTGGAAGCCCGATGATCCGACGGAGACATGACAGTCTGACGAGCCGGCTGGGTGAACAAGACCTGGCAATCCGGCTGAGGCCCAACTTGGGATGGGTGCTTTTTGAGCCAACCGGGGAAAGGAAACCTCTCGAGCCAGCTAGGCGCGGATGCCCGACGAGCTCCATCGGCGGCAACCCAGAACCGACGTCACCTCCAACCGGAATGCCACTACTCTCCGATGCTTCGTGTGACGGCTTCAGGATTCTGTAAGGACCGACACCGGATAGGAGAAACAGGTACAGGGAGTCAAACATTTATTCAGGAATGGGCAAAGAACATGACAGGAACAGCATCAGCACACGGGTAAACAAGGACATATGACAAACAATCCCGAAGCAGGGGTCAGAGCTTGGAAACTACACAAGTAATTGAGTCCACGTGAGTCCAATGAGCGCTGATGCGCGTGACGGTGAAAGGCAGGTGTGCGTACTGAAAGTGGCTTGAGTGTGTAATGTTGGAGAGTCTTGTGCTCTCGAGCACAAGAGTGAGGAAGAGCGGGAGCAGGCGTGACAGTCAGAGCCAGTGTAGTTGGATTCAATCTTAGTCCTGTATTGACTTTTTGGCTGTTTGATGGTTCGTCTGCGGGAATAGTGGGATTTCTTAGAAGTGTTGCCTGTAATCCATGGCTTCTGGTTGGCATATGTACCTACGTCTACTGTGGGGACGACGTTGTCGATGCACTTATTGATAAAGCTGGTGACTGATGTGGTATACTCTTTAATGCCATTCGATGAATCCTGGAACATATTCCAGTCTGTGCAAGCAAAATAGTCCTGTAGCTTAGTATCAGAGTCAAAAGACCACTTCCATATTGAGCGAGTACATAGAATTATGTTCAGATTTCTCAAATGGAGGGAGAGGGAGAGCTTTGTACTTGTCTCTGTGTGTGGAGTAAAGGTGGTCTAGAGTTATTTTTCCCTCTGGTTGCATGTGACATGATGGTAGAATTTAGGTTAAACGGATTTACATTTTCCTGCATTAACATCCCCGGACACTAGGAGCGGCACTTCTGGGTGAGCAATCTCTTGTTTATTTATGGCCTTACACAGCTCGTTGAGTGAGGTCTTTGTGCCTGTATCAGTTTGTGGAGGTAAATAGACAGCTATGAAAAATATAGATGAAAGCTCTCTTGGTAAATCGTGTGGTCTACAACTTCTCATGAGGTACTGTATCTCAGGCAAGCAAAACCTAGAGACTTCCTTAATATTAAAGATTGCGCATCAGCTGTTAATGACAAATAGACACAGACCCCCAACCCTTATATTCCCGGAGGTTTCAGTTCTGTCTTGCCAATGCACAGAAAAGCCAGCCAACTGTATGTTATCCATGTCCTCGTTCAGCCACAACTCAGTGATACATAAGATATTATTTTTAATGGTAGGACAGTCTCGAACCGAGGTCATCAAGTTTATTCTACAGTGATTGCACCTTCGCCAGTAGGGCAAATGGTAAAGGTGTCACCCCTGCCTGTTCGGGCGGTGCTCGGTGGTCGTCGTCGCCGGTCTACTAGCCACCAGCGATTCCTTTTTCCTTTTCTGTTATTAGTTGCACCTGTTCCTTTTTGTGTTTCTTGATTTTTGTCTATTTAAGCCTGTTAGGCCCGCTTGTGCGGGATTATTTTGTTCTCTGTCGGTTGTGGATGTGTTCTCCTTGTTGTTTTCTCCAGACTGTTTGTCCTGGTTTGGGCTGGTCAGTGTTATACGCCTTGTATCTTACTAATCACCGAACCCTCTGCTCTCTGCGCCTGACTCCTACCCACCACTCCTAGTACCTGTGATAAAAGGTAGCTTATCAACTTGCATATGAATCCTCAACAAGCACCCGGATATGCAGCCTCTGTATCAGCATCGCCTCTTCATGCGAATGACGGGATTTGGACCTGGTCCGGGAAAGGTCGCAAATCTTTTGCCTCCGATTCATTCAAGAAAATGTCTTTCTCGAGTCTGAGGTGAGTAAAAGCTGTTCTGATATCCAGAAGCTATTTTCTGAGACAGAAGCAGAAACATTATGTCCAAAAAACTTACAAAACGTTAATAAAACACACAGAATAGCACAATTAGTTAGGAGCCCGTAACACGGAAGGCCATCCACTCCGGTGCCATTGAGACACACAATAGCCTACACAATAGCTTTAAACATACCAGTATTTGTGTAAACTTTCAAAATAAATGCTAGTGTAAATGTTAACATATTAAAAACAAAAGACTGAAAAATATTCTCAAAGTTTAGTCTGTCTTTGCAGGGGGACAATCGTGCTTCCAGCATAATATCCTGCTGCTAGGAGAACACGATACATGCGACTTCAGTTTATGACACCTGCCGCAGCCCGCTCTGTACTTCTCGAAAGTACAAAAGAAGAAACGTCCTCTGTCACTGCGTTTATTTTCAGCAAACTTGGTATGTGTAAATATTTGTATGAACATAACAAGAAGCAACAACTGGGACATAAACTGAACAAGTTCCATAGACATGTGACTCACAGAAATTGAATAATGTCGCCCTGAACAAAGGGGGTGTCAAAATCAAAAGTAACAGTCAGTATCTGGTGTGGCCACCAGCTGCATTAAGTACTGCAGTGCATCTCCTCCTCATGGACTGCACCAGATTTGACAGTTCTTGCTGTGAGATGTTACCCCACTCTTCCACCAAGGCACCTGCAAGTTCCCGGACATTTCTGGGGGGAATGGCCCCAGCCCTCACCCTCCGATCCAACAGGTCACAAACGTTCTCAATGGGATTGAGATCCGGGCACTTCGCTGGCCATGGCAGAACACGGACATTCCTGTCTTGCAGGAAATCACACACGGAACGAGCAGTATGGCTGGTTGCATTGTTATGCTGGAGGGTCATGTCAGGATGAGCCTGCAGGAAAGGTACCACATGAGGGAGGAGGATGTCTTCCCTGTAATGCACAGCATTGAGATTGCCTGCAATGACAACAAGCTCAGTCCGATGTTGCTGTGACACACCGCCCCAGACCATGACTGACCCTCCACCTCCAAATCGATCCCGCTCCAGAGTACAAGCCTCGGAGTAACGCTCATTCCTTCGATGATAAACGCGAATTCGACCATCATTCCTGGTGAGACAAAACCGCGACTCGTCAGTGAAGAGCATGTTTTGCCTGTCCCGTCTGGTCCAGCGACAGTGGGTTTGTGCCCATAGGCGACATTGTTGAAAAACAGCTTCTATCTCAAGGCCACCAGACTGCATCACTAACATTGAGTGGCTGATGCCAACATACTGACTCAAATCTCTAGCCACTTTAATAATAAAAAATTGTTGTAATAAATGTATCACTACCCACTTTAAACAATGCCACTTTATATAATGTTTACATACCCTACATTACTCATCTCATACGTACAGTGGGGCAAAAAAGTATTTAGTCAGCCACCAATTGTGCAAGTTCTCCCACTTAAAAAGATGAGAGAGGCCTGTCATCATCATAGGTACACTTCAACTATGACAGACAGAATGAGGGGAAAAAATCCAGAAAATCACATTGTAGTAGTTTTTATGAATTTATTTGCAAATTATGGTGGAATATAAGTATTTGGTCACCTACAAACAAGCAAGATTTTTGGCTCTCACAGACCTGTAACTTCTTCTTTAAGAGGCACCTCTGTCCTCCACTCGTTACCTGTATTAATGGCACCTGTTTGAACTTGTTATCAGTATAAAAGACACCTGTCCACAACCTCAAACAGTCACACTCCAAACTCCACTATGGCCAAGACCAAAGAGCTGTCAAAGGACACCAGAAACAAAATTGTAGACCTGCACCAGGCTGAGAAGACTGAATCTGCAATAGGTAAGCAGCTTGGTTTGAAGAAATCAACTGTGGGAGCAATTATTAGGAAATGGAAGACATACAAGACCACTGATAATCTCCCTCGATCTGGGGCTCCACGCAAGATCTCACCCCGGGGGGTCAAAATGATCACAAGAACGGTGAGCAAAAATCCCAGAACCACACGGGGGCACCTAGTGAATGACCTGCAGAGAGCTGGGACCAAAGTAACAAAGCCTACCATCAGTAACACACTACGCCGCCAGGGACTCAAATTCTGCAGTGCCAGACGTGTTCCCCTGCTTAAGCCAGTATATGTCCAGGCCCATCTGCTAGAGAGCATTTGGATGATCCAGAAGAAGATTGGGAGAATGTCATATGGTCAGATGAAACTAAAATAGAACTTTTTGGTTTGGAGGATAAAGAATGCTGAGTTGCATCCAAGGAACACAATACCTACTGTGAAGCATGGGGGTGGAAACACCATGCTTTGGGGTTGTTTTTCTGCAAAGGGACCAGGACGACTGATCCGTGTAAAGGAAAAAATGAATGGGGCCATGTATCGTGAGATTTTGAGTGAAAACCTCCTTCCATCAGCAAGGGCATTGAAGATGAAACGTGGCTGGGTCTTTCAGCATGACAATGATCCCAAACACACCGCCTGGGCAACGAAGGAGTGGCTTCGTAAGAAGCATTTCAAGGTCCTGGAGTGGCCTAGCCAGTCTCCAGATCTCAACCCCATAGAAAATCTTTGGAGGGAGTTGAAAGTCTGTGTTGCCCAGCAACAGCCACAAAACATCACTGCTCTAGAGGAGATCTGCATGGAGGAATGGGCCAAAATACCAGCAACAGTGTGTGAAAACCTTGTGGAGACTTACAGTAAACGTTTGACCTCTGTCATTGCCAACAAAGGGTATATAACAAAGTATTAAGATAAACTTTTGTTATTGACCAAATACTTATTTTCCACTATAATTTGCAAATCAATTCATTAAAAATCCTACAATGTGATTTTTTTCTCATTTTGTCTGTCATAGTTGAAGTGTACCTGTGATGAAAATTACAGGCCTCTCTCATCTTTTTAAGTGGGAGAACTTGCACAATTGGTGGCTGACTAAATACTTTTTTGCCCCACTGTATATGCTGCACTCTATACCATCTACTGCATTTTACCTATGCCGTTCGCCATCGCTCATCCATATATTTTTATGTACATATTCTTATTAATTCCTTTACACTTGTGTGTAAAAGGTAGTTGTTGTGAAATTGTTAGATTACCTGCGAGATATTACTGCATGGTCGGAACTAGAATCACAAGCATTTCGCTACACTCGCATTAACATCTGCTTACCATGTGTATGTGACAAATACAATTTGATTTGATTTGTCTTTGGCGTCTCACAGTACGTACATTGCATTTTATTGCCCTGGCCATATCTGCAGTCCTCCTGCCTCCTTGCAGCATGCCTAAGGCACGTTCACAAAGGGAACCTGGGCATCTTTATTTTGGTGTTTTTCAGAGTCAGTAGAAAGGCCTCTTTAGTATCCTGAGTAACTGTGACCTTAATTGCCTACCGTCTGTAAGGTGTTTGTTTCTTAACAACCGTTCCACAGGTGCGTGTTCATTAATTGTTCATGGTTCATTGAACAAGCATGGGAAACCCTTTTAAACCCTTTACAATAAAGATCTGTGATGTTATTTGGATTTTTACAAATGATCTTCGAAAGATAGTGTCCTGTAAAGGGGACGTTTCTGTTTTTGCATAGTTTATTTGAAAATAGCTAAGAGTTTATTAATAACAGAGATTTTCATGCCCAATTAACTAACTTTATAATAACTAGCAAATTCATATTAGAAAGTGTAACGCTGATTGAAAATGTGCATGTAGCAAACTGCATTTTCTATTTCCTTGTTTTGAACTGGATCGTATTGGAGGAAGCTGTTCCGCAGCTTACTTAACCTTACCAGTAAAGGGCGCTGTAGTTCAAGAAATTTAAGAGTAGGCAGAGGTGGAGACTTTGTACATTCTGTGCCCTATACACAAGATTGTATGTTTCTGTAATGAATGTTTATGGGAAAATAGATTTCATCTTTCCCTGCAACATTAAATTTAAAGAGAAGTATAATGCATCACCAATTATGTTGTGTAAAGGCCAGTTACGTAAGTGTGTGTGTGTGTTTCTGCATCAAATCAAATTGTATTGGTCACATACACATATTTAGCATATGTTATTGTGGGTGTAGCGAAATGCTTGCTGCATCTGTCTGCATCTGTCTGTCTGTCTGCCTCTGGGTGTTGTCATGTGAGTGTGTGTGCATGGGTTCTTCTTTCTCTGACTGCTGTTTGTGTACGTGTGTGTGCGTGTGTGTGTTTGTGGTTACTGTGACTCCAGGGGGATGGAGACTACAAGAGAGGCATTGTCACATGCCCTCTACTCCCTGGTCCCTAAGATCTACTTCTGACACTTGTCAGCCCTGCCAGACATGGTAAAAGAGCCCAATTATCATTGACATTCAAATTCTTGGGCCATAATCGTACAAACCACGCAGTGCCAGAGGGGGAAAACAGCAAACAGGAAACAGCTGTAATTATCTGTGACCAGATGTACCATGTCTGCAGAAAGATGATCTCGTAAAAAAAATTTTTTGTAGTGATGCAGCAAAGGATGTGTTTACACGGATAGGCCAATTCTGATCTTTTGCCCAATTATGGGCAAAATAACTGATCTCATTGGTCAAAAGACCAATTAGTGGAAAGAAAAGTCAGAATTAGGCTGCCTGTGTGAACACAGAAACAGAGAGCAAGTCATTGTGGTATATGTCTTGACTTGATGTGTGAGCTGCATTCTGATGATTGGAAAGGAAACAGTGCAAGTGTTTCTGTGTTGACATGATAATATTATACTGTGTATATTTTTGATGACATGTTACGTCATAGGATGTAGAGTGTGCTCTAAGCCATTGGTTCTTTGTGACAACAAAATGGCATGAAAAACATGATTCACTTTGAAGAGAATTTTCACAATTCCAGGTTTCCAAGGTGATGGCTACACAACAGAGGTTCAAAGTATGAGGAAGTTGTCCAGTATTACATTACCTGCGTCACTGGGTACACTGCCTCTGTAGTGTTGGATATTAAGCTTAGTTCCAAAGTTGAAGCTCATTTATACAATTTAAAACTCTAAAATGCGATTTGGAGAACAGCAAAAAACTGCAAAAATTTCCCCAGTCATTATCACATTGGTTGCTGTAGCTTTGTTCACCTCAGTTGATCTACAAACACATGAAAGCCTATTAGCTATAGCCTACAATTAGCCGCTACACATTATATTTATAATTGAAAACATACAGCAGAAAAATGATTTTAATTAAAAAAAGGTAAACAAATATGTTTGCTTTACAGAACTTTTTTGTGTTGCAGTTATGCAGCTAATTTTCATGCAATTCTACACATTTTGCCATGACTTATGTAATGTTAATATGATATCTGAGTGAGAGTGACTAACAAAATCAATGGGGGCCCCCTGGAGGTCAGGGCTGCTGGGCACTTGCCCTGCATGCCAGGTCAGTAATTTGGCAATGATTACTACAAGTTTAGATACACTATATATACAAAGGTACGTGGACACGCCATCAAATTAGTGGATTTGGCTATTTCAGCCACACCCGTTGCTGACAGGTGTATAAAATGGAGCACACAGCCATGCAATCTCCATAGACAAACATTGGCAGTAGAATGGCCTTACTGAAGAGCTCAGTGACTTTCAACATGGTACCGTCATAGGATGCCACCTTTCCAACAAGTCAGTTCATCAAATTTATGCCCTGCTCGAGCTGCCTCGGTCAACTGTAAGTGCTGTTATTGTGAAGTGGAAATGTCTAGGAGCAACAACGTCTCAGCCGTGAAGTGGTAGGCCACACAAGCTCACAGAATGGGACAGCCGAATGCTAAAGCGTGTAATGCGTAAAAATGGTCTGTTCTCGGTTGCAACAAACTGCCTCTGGAAGCAACGTCAACACAATAACTGTTTGTTGGGAGCTTCGTGAAAGGGGTTTCCATGGCTGAGCAGCCCCACCCAAACCTAAGATCACCATGCGCAATGCCAAGCATCGGCTGGAGTGGTGTAAAGCTCACCGCCATTGGACTCTGGAGCAGTGGAAACGCGTTTTCTGGAGTGATGAATCACACTTCACCATTTGGCAGTCCAATGGACGCATCTGGGTTTGGCGGATGCTACCTGCCCAATGCGTAGTGCCAACTGTAAAGTTTTGTGGAGGAGGAATAATGGTCTGGGGCTGTTTTTCATGGTTCGGCTTACAGCATACAATGTCATTCTAGACGATTCTGTGCTTCCAACAGTTTAGATTCTGTGGCAACAGTTTGTGGATGGCCCTTTCCTGTTTCAGCATGACAATGCCCCCGTGTGTAAAGCGAGGTCCATACAGAAATGGTTTGTCAAGATTGGTGTGGGAGAACTTGACTGGCCTGCACCGAGCCCTGACCTCAACCCCATCGAACACTTTTGGGATGAATTGGAAAGCCGATGATGTTGGGAGGTCACCCAACATCAGTGTCCGACCTCCCCAATGCTCTTTTGACTGGATGGAAGCAAGTTCCCACGGCAATGTTCCGACATCTAGTGGAAAGCCTTCCCAGAAGAGTGGAGGCTGTTATAGCAGCAAAAGGGGGACCAATTCCATATTGATGCCCACGATTTTGGAATTACATGTTCGATGAGCAGGTGTCCACATATCTTTGGTCATGTAGTGTAGCTGGCTAGACTAGCTAGACTAATTTTATGACAACTAATATAACAATTTGATATGGGCTAATTGAGTGACTGTCAGCGACTGACATATAACAAGAGGAAGACTGCTGATGCACAACCAAGTTTCAAAATGCCACCTAGTGTATTCTACTATTCTAACTCCCAACAGTAAGTTGAGACCTAGACTGAGTTCCCCACAATAGTTTTTTTAGTTAGTTGATTTTATTAGAAACAAATTACAGAGGTCCGGACCTCTGTGTATGTAGCTACGGCCCTGGTGCTTTTAGAGCTGAATAACAGTAATAATAGCGGTGTGTGTTTGTGACTGAGGTGCAGTGTGTCAGGCTGTTACACAGAGAGAAAACAGACTGAATTGGATTTCACAAACAAAAGCCTCTGCCTGGTAAAGCATCGTCACCTTGATAGATTTGTCTTTTTAAGGGAAGTAAAGGCTGCTCACAGCTGCATAGACAGCATAGGAATTTAAACAATGAAATGTAATTGGCAAACATGTAAACTTCCAGACCAAGATGTAGGACTTTGTAAGAACAGCATTCTGTTTGTGTCATACCCAGATCTGTTTCACCTATCTTTATGCTAGTCTCCACCCCCCTCCAGGTGTCACCCATCTTCCCCATTATCCCCTGTGTATTTATGCCTGTGTTCTCTGTTTGTCTGTTGCCAGTTAATTTTGCTTGTGAAACCTGCCAGGGTTTGTTCCTCTGCTCCTGCCTGTTTCTTGCACTTGTTTTCTAGTCCTTCCCAGTTTTGACTGTTCTGCCTGCCCTGACCCTGACTACCATTCTGTACTTTGCCCCACCGCAATGGATAATTGACTCCTGCCTACCTTGACCCTGAGACTGCCTGCCGTTCTGGACCCTTTGCTCCCTCCTTGGATTATTGACCCCTGCCTGCCTTTGACCTGTTTGCCTACCCCTGTATTAGAAATACACTTTTGTTTCTTTCCACACTGTCTACATCTGGGTCATACCTAAAACGTGATAAAGTGTATATTGACAAGGTCATCACTTCAACTGTTTTTCCAATTAATTGTGTTTAATTAGCTTTGGAAATTGCCAAAACTCCCCAACTGTTAAACCTGATAAGGACTGCCATTCAAAACCACTCAACAGCACTACTTCTGCAGACCAAAGTGATCTAAGTTGACCTGGATAGAGAGACAGGATAGAGTTATGGTTCACTCTAAATCCTAAACCCCAGATGAACACCACAAACCTTGAGCTAAATTGCCTCATACAAGAAACAAGCACATTGCAAACAACAAGGTCCATGTGGCAGTCACACCATCTTTAGACAAATCATAGTCATTAAAATTAATAGTTGTTCAATATTTTATTCAAAAGGTGGAGATCAGAAGGTCAAAAATATATTTTCAAGGTAGGAAAAGTAGGATTGGGTAGATAAAAGTTATATTTTAAGAAACTAGGTTGACTGTTTGTTCAGTTCCCATATCTAGTCATCGCAGATCCACGAATGGGAGTAAAGAAGTTCAGGGGACAGCTTGATTGGATTGAGATGCAGCCCTGAGGCTGTGTCACTGTACACATCTGCTGGGGGACGATAGACGACAGGGCTATAAGCAAAGATAACTCTATTTACCCCTCAGCATACCTCTCGGTCTCCTCTCTCTCTCACCATACCGAGATAGCAGAGTTTACTTTACACAGTCAGCCAGTGGCTAACCTGGGTCAGGAACATTTTAATTCCAGTGCCTGTTCAGGTAATGATTTCATATTCAATTCATAAATAAATGAAGTCAAACCAGTTCATGAGATGAATTTGAATGAAATGTAAACATTTTTGAACCGTATTCCCTTCATAAATTCTCAGGAGACTAAATTAAATTATTTCCAACTCTGGCCAGTTTAGTGCAAATTAACAACATAAAGAGCACGTACTGTACTCTCAGCCAACCCTTGCCAGCTGTTCTGTAAACCTGTTGAATGTTAATGTTGAGTGGATGGCCATATAAAACATGTCTTCGTGAGAAGGCAAATAACAGTAACTAGTACTGCCATATACGGTTAGAAAGCTCAGATTTTTAGTTGCTATTTTGCGATCTATATGTATTAATTATCTATGATTTGTTTGCACTTTTTTCAAAAATTGGGGAAAAGTGTGTTGATTCAAATCTTCATTGTGTTCAATGTTAATTGTAACATTTGATTTAAATGTGTGTTTGGTATAGAACGATGGGACTTTCCTGTCACTGCAGCAGACTCTCAGCTTTGCAGCGTTATGCAGCTTGTATGCCTGTGATGTACAGCTACTATGGGTTTGCAGATCTTGTCATACTTGTATTCGTATCCGTTTTTAACACACTTGATACTCCTAATCGGATACACTCGGGATCGAAAACCCGGAGGTGCGGTTTAAAAACCGGTAAAGCCTATAGCTCAAGTGTGTATTACTCAGAGTGCATCTCAGAGCACATTGAAATGTTCCTTCACTCATTAACACACATTGTTAACCGACCCCCACAGATGAAAAAATAACGAGGATATACTTTGTCCCATTCAATTATCAATGAAATAGGCTAATAAATACACTAATGCATGGCTGGCTAGTAATGCCTGCATTTATTCCAGACACAGATTTAGATGAAAGTAGGCTAATTCGCTTGCCCCATATATTGTTTCACTTTCGAGAGTAGCAAAACTTCTCTCCCTACACCTGTAGCACAACAGTTGTACATACAAAAAATATACAATACAGTTCAAAAGTTCGGGGTCACTTCGTAATTTCCTTGTTTTTGAAAGAAAAGCACATTTTCTATCCATAGAAGGCCAGCATCCTGGAGTCGCCTCTTCGCTGTTGACGTTGAGACCGGTGTTTTGAAGCTGCCAGTTGAGGACTTGTGAGGAGTCTGTTTCTCAAACTAGACACTCTAATGTACTTGTGCTCAGTTGTGCACCGAGGCCTCCCACTCCTTTTTCTTTTCTGGTTAGAGCCAGTTTGCACTGTTTTGTGAAGGGAGTAGTACACAGCGTTTTATGAGATCTTCAGGTTCTTGGCAATTTCTCGCATGGAATAGCCTTCATTTCTCAGAACAAGAATAGACTAACGAGTTTCAGAAGAAAGTAATTTGTTTCTGGCCCTTTTGAGCTTGTAATCGAACCCACAAATGTTGATGCTCCAGATACTCAACCAGTCTAAGGAAAGCCAGTTATATTGCTTCTTTAATCAGGACTCAGCTGTGCTAAGATAATTGCAAAATGGTTTTCTAATGATCAATTAGCCTTTAAAATGATAAACTTGGATTAGCTAACACAATGTACAAAGGAGTGATGGTTGCTGATAATGGGCCTCTGTACGCAATGTAGATATTCCATTACAAATCTGCTGTTTTCAGCAACAATAGTCATTTACAACATTAACAATGTCTACATTGTACTTCTGATCAATTTGATGTTATTTTAATGGACAAAAGAAATGTGCTTTTATTTCAAAAACAAGGACATTTCTAAGTGACCACAAACATTTTAACAGTAATGTATATACAGTTGAAGTCTGAAGATTACATACACCTTAGCCAAATTTATTTAAACTCAGTTTTTCACAATTCCTGACATTTAATCCAACTAAACATTCCCTGTCTTAGGTCAGATAGGATCACCACGTTATTTTAAGAATGTGAAAATGTCAGAATAATAGTAGAGAGAATGCGCCGAATACAACAGGTGTGGACCTTACAGTGAAATGCTTACTTACGAGCCACTAAACGACAGTGCAATTTCAAAAAATACAGATAAGTATAAAAGACAAAAATAAAAAGTAATTAAAGAGCAGCAGTAAAAAATAATAATAAATACAGGGAGGTGCCGGTACAGAGTCAATGTGCAGGGGCACCGGTTAGTCTAGGTAGTATGTACATGGAGGTAGAGTTCATTTCCTTCATCACATTCCCAGTGGGTCAGAAGTTTACATACACTCAATTAGTATTTGGTAGCATTGCCTTAAAATAGTTTAACTTGGGTCAAACATTTTGGGTAGCCTTCCACAAGCTTCCCACAATAAGTTGGGTGAATGTTTTTTTCTCCTCCTGGCAGAGCTGGTGTAACTGAGTCAGGTTAGGTTTGTAGGCCTCCTTGCTCGCACACGCTTTTTCAGTTCTGCCCACAAATTTTCAATAGGATTGAGGTTAGAGCTTTGTGATGGCCACTCCAATACCTTGACTTTGTTGTCCTTAAGCCATTTTGCCACAACTTCGGAAGTACGCTTGGGGTCATTGTCCATTTGGAAGACCCATTTGCGACCAAGCTTTAACTTCCTGACTGATGTCTTGAGATGTTGCATCAATATATCCACAGAATTGTCCCCCTCATGATGCCATCTATTTTGTGAAGCGCACCAGGCCCTCCTGCAGCAAAGGACCCCCACAACATGATGCTGCCACCCCCGTTCTTCACGGCTGGGATGGTGTAATTTTGCTTGGAAGCCTCCCCATTTTTCCTCCAAACATAACGATGGTCATTATTGCCAAACAGTTCTATTTTTGCTTCATCGGACCAGAGGACATTTCTCCAAAAAGTACAATCTTTGTCCCCATGTGCAGTTGAAAACCACAGTCTTGATTTTTTTATGGTGGTTTTGGAGCAGTGGCTTCTTCCTTGCTGAGCGGCCTTTCATGATATGTCGATATAGGACTCGTTTTACTGTAGATAGAGATACTTTTGTACCTGTTCCCTCCAGCATCTCCACAAGGTCCTTTGCTGCTGTTCTGGGATTAATTTGCAATTTTCGCACCAAAGTACGTTCATCTCAGACTTTCCGCGATAGGCTTGTAGGCCTGTTGTAAGGCAGGTCCTCACCAGACATCACCAGCAACAACGTCGCCTATGGGCACAAACCCAGTGTCGCTGGACCAGACAAGACTGCCAAAAAGTGCTCTTCACTGACAAGTCACGATTTTGATGTTCGGATTCGCGTTTGTCATCGAAGGAATGAACATTACACTGAGGCCTGTACTCTGGAGTGGGATTGATTTGGAGGTGGAGGGTCCGTCATGGTCTGGGGCGGTGTGTCACAGCATCATCGGACTGAGCTTGTTGTCATTGCAGGCAATCTCAATGCTGTGTGTTACAGGGAAGACATCCTCCTCCCTCATGTAGTACCCTTCCTGCAGGCTCATCCTGACATGACCCTCCAGCATGACAATGCCACCTGCCATACTGCTCGTTCTGTGCGTCATTTCCTACAAGACAGGATTGTCAGTGTTCTGCCATGGCCAGCGAAGAGCCCGGTGACAAGGCAAGGTGCCTTGGTGGAAGAGTGGGGTAACATCCCACAGCAAGAACGGGCAAATCTGGTGCAGCCCATGAGGTGGAGACGCAGTGCAGTACTTAATGCAGCTGGTGGCCACCCCAGATACTAACTGTTACTTTTGATTTTGATCCCCCCTTTGTTCAGGGACACATTATTCCATTTCTGTTAGTCACATGTCTATGGTCGGCACTTGTTCAGTGTGTCTCAGTTGTTGAAACTTGTTATGTCCATACACATTTTTATAGATGTTAAGTTTGCTGAAAATAAACACAGTTGACACTGAGAGGATGTTTCTTTTTTTGCTGAGTTTATGACTGATGAAATTGGGGAGAAAAAGGAGGTAAAATACCCCAACCCCCAACCAAATAAACCACAGATAGACATACAAAGTAGGTCTCCTGAACAATGCCAAGTAGACAGACAAAAACAACAGTATGGTGTCAGCAAAGTCAACAGGAAATAACTAGATTGAACACCAATGACTAGCTACGGATTCTGATTCATACACAATGTTTGGAGAAGAGGAAACTTGTGCACTGATACCAATAACTGTGAGTGTGTGAAACAGAGCTGTGTGTGTGTCTGTCTGGGTAAATGAGAGCAGAGAGAGAGCTGCTTGTTCTAATCAAATCATTGCAGCAGGCTCAACTGATACCCTGGCCTTTTATTTACAGAAGAACTAGCAAATAGTTATTTCGAGCACACTGCGCTTCACACTGTTTGAGTGAAGGAGAGATGCGTGCTGGCAGCTGTAAAATTACTGTTTTCCGAGTACACCACACACCACTAACTGATGCGCCGCAAATTAACGGACAGTTCGATCAGCTAATTAGCGTGAAGGTTGGACTCCCGAGCCTCCAATGGCTGTGGATATGTTACCTGATACCCCAGAGTCATTTGAATTACCTTGATATGCCTTGATTAAACAATTACATTAAAACAAAAGCCCTAAATTGTGGAATTAATTCCTTTAAATGTTATCTGGTACTTTTGTATACCTTTTACCCAGTAGTTCTGAAAGTACCACACACAAGTGTGTATTCTACATCACAGAAAGTATTCACACCCCTTGAATTTTTCCATATTTTGTTGTGATACAGACTGCATTTAAATATATTAAATTGAGATTGATTTATCACTGGCCTACACACAATACCCCCATAATGTCAAAGTGGAGATATTTAAATTAAGAATAAACTTTTTACAAATTAATAAAAAATCTGAAATGTCTTGAGTCAGTATTCAACCCCTTTGTTATGGCAAGCCTAAATACATTCAGAAGTAAACATTTGCTTAACAAGACACATAATAAGTTGCATGGACTCACTCTTTGTGCAATTGTAGTGTTTAACATGATTGTTTAACTTCATCTTTGTACACCACCTATCCTAATAAATAAAATCAAAATTATTTTTTGGGGGGTCACTGGTCTACATAACGTATAGGTGGAATCATGTTTCTCAAATTTTTTACAAAATCATAAATGAAAAGCTGAAGTATCTTGAGTCAATAAGTATTCAACCCCTTTGTTATGGCAAGCCTAACAAGTCACATAATATATTTCATGGACTGACTCTGTGTGCAATAATAGTGTTTAACATGCTTGTTTAATGACTACCTCATCTTTGTATCCCATCCATACAATTATCTGTAAGGTCCCTCAGTTAAGCAGTGAATTTCAACTGCAAAGAATGGCACCTATTGGTAGATGGGAAAAACAGACATTGAATATCCCTTTGAGCATGCTGAAGTTATTAAGTACAATTTGGATGGTGTATCAATTTACTCAGTCACAACAAGGATATAGCCATCCTTCCAAACTCAGTTGCCAATAGTGACTTTAAAACTGTTACATAGTTTTTAATGGCTGTGATAGGAGAAAACTGAGGATGGACCAACAACATTGTAGTTACTCCACAATACAAACCTAATTGACAAAGTGAAAAGAAGGAAGCCTGTAGGAAATAAAAATGATCCAAAACATGCATCCCATCTGCAAAAAGGCACTAACGTAAGACTGCTGAAAGCAATTAACGTTCTGTCCTGAATTTCAAAGTGTTATGGGGCAAATCCAATACAACACATTACTGAGTACCACCCTCCATATTTTCAAGCATAATGGTGGCTGCATCGTGTTATGGGTATGCTTGTAATTGTTAAGGACTGGGGAGTTTTTCAGGATAAAAAATTAATTTAATGGAGCTAAGCACAGGCACAATCCTAGAGGAAAACCTGGTTGTCTGCTTCCCACCAGACACTGGGAGATGAATTCACCATTCAGCAGGACAATAACCTAAAACACAAGGCAAAATCTACACTTGAGTTTTTTTTACCAAGAAGACAGTGGCCGACTTAAGTAGTTAATTCAATTCAAAACTATGACAAGACCTGTACATCGTTGTCTAGCAATTATCAACCAATTTGACAGAGCTAGAAGAACATTTAAAAGAATAATGGGCAAATGTTGCACAATCCAGGTGTGAAAAGCTCTTAGAGACTTACCCAGAAAGACTCAGAGCTGTAATCTCTGACAAAGGTACTTCTACAAAGTATCGACTCAGTGGTATGAATACTTATGTAAATTAGATATTTCTGTTTCATTATCAATTAATTTGTTATTAGTATTATCTGCTTATTTTTGCTGTACAGTACATTATCATAACATAGACAATGTGAGTTTATGTGTTTTGACAACACTAAAATTGAAGGTTGTTATTAAATTAATGCTACAGAGGTTTTATATCATTTCCGCCCCCCCCCCCAAAAAAAAAATTTTTTTTATGAATTTGTAAGTGCTTAAAATCCTGTTCAATCTCTTTAAACAAGGCAACATTCCCTTTTGTGTCTGGCAAAGACTTTTAGATATTGCTGTTGGATGCACGTAAACAATAAAACATTTGATTTTATTCAACATTGAATGCAACAGAATAAGGGTCATTCTTTAGCAAAAATAGAGAACAAATTAGTCTAGAAATCCCTATATTTTTACTGCATTAGAGAATGAAGATAGCTGTTCCAATAGGGCAGTAATGACTGTGGCTCTTCGCATCACTGTGATGTTGCCTGCCTGTCTTGGTGCTTAGACAGTGGATGTAGGGGCACACCTGTGGTCCCTGGTGTTGGCACATTGACGCCAGTTGGTGTGACAATGAGAGATGCTGTGTCATTACCAGCGAGTGCTGTGGCGGGGAGGTGAACTAAGTGCTGGACAAGCAGGGCCAGATGGCCTGGGTTGCCAGAGATGCTTTCGGAGTGGGAACGCAAGAGAGAAACACAGAGCGAGAAAAGGAAAAACAGAGAACAAGAGAGAGATACAGAAAGAGAGAGAGAAACAGAAAAACATAAGAGAGTGAGAAACCTGGTGGGAGGGACAAAAGTACATAGATAAAGAGAAACTGAATGAGAGACACGTAGAGAAAGAATGAAAACTTCAGCCCCAGAACAGTTTGTATGTCTGACTTCTACATTCTGCCAATCTGAAAAGTCTGTCCTGACGGATGAGAGAGAAAGAGAAGCCAGGGTAGAACATCATTTTTTAAAATTAGATGTAGAGAGAAATAGTTGGTGAGAGGGAGAGTCTGTACAAACCATTAAACTTACATAGATCCACAAAATCCAACCTGTCTCTTAACCCCATCAGCCAGCTATACGGTCCAGTGACAACTAAAAGACCCAACAACATAGAGCAACACACCTGCCATGCTTCCTGCTATACTCCATTATTAGCAACCCTGACTCTGTTCTGCCAGTGGTCCCACTACCTGGCGCCTAATAGCCCCTAAACATCTGAGTGGCAGAGTGCGCCAGGGGCAGAGACAGGAGGGCCTGATGGCTGACCAGGGCTCTGATGAGTCACACACCAGGCTGCCCGGAGCTACCCGCCCGACACTGTCCGCCAAGTCTGATGGGTGCCTGCTTCCTACTGGACATACAAACCAATCGCCTCCCCACTGAGAGAAAACAACTCGTCATGATTCGGAAACTGATATTAAGCCTCAAACTGTGTTGATGATAGGCCTACTGTAAACTTTAGAACTGAGAGTTGGCATATGTTACTTTGTTATAAGAGTGGAGCCATTTAAGTTCTTGAGTTTCTGCCCCAAACTAAATGCTGTAACGGAGTAATGACCATAGCAACTGACATAATGAGGTTTCATATCTTACTACACAACCCCAATACAATTTCTCACTTAAATTGTCCCCCTAAGAACAACAGTCAAAGTTACAGTGAGCCCCTAGGTGACAACTGCTGGGTCAGGTTGTTACCCAGTATTGAAAGCTTTGCGCTCAGTTCACAACAATTGACTTGGCTCTCCTGTTGACCTGAGAATGCACTCTCTTCACGTTCTCAGGTTTAAGTAGGTCAAAGCTTGTGCATAGCTCTCTCTGTGAGAAGCGATGAAGGCGAAGCTTTGGTGGTTGAATAGCAGTTCCTGTAGCATAGCAGGAAGCTGTTCAAGCATTGTTGCAGTGTCCCTTGACCCTGAGACACTTGTAGGCATGTTTCATGGTCTGTACAAACCTCTCCTTTTGTTGATGGATTATACAGGGCGGATCTGATGTGCTGTACACCATTCAACTGAAGGAACGTGGCTATTTCTTTAAAACATTTGCTCCTACTAAACACTCCTCCAAGCTTCAATGGTCTTCTCAGCAGTAGTAGACCTCATGATGGCAACCTCTGGCCGCTTGCTATGAGCATCCACAACAACAAGAAACATTATGTTTTCGAATGGACCTGCGAAGTCGATGTGTATGCGTTGTCGCACCTCCCCCGGCCAATCCCACGAGGTGCAAGTTGAGGTGCATTGTGAACCTTCTGGCATGAGGAACATGTTCTTCCTTTTCTCCTCAATGCTTCTATCTAATCCAAGCCACCAGAAGTAGCTTTTGTGGTTGACTGAACCTCTTATCAGTAGCTGCAATTTGGCAATTTGGCAGTTGAAAACAAACAAAAGATCTCAGTTTCAAGGTCTCAGCTTAGAGAGAAGCCTCGTGGGGTGTTGGTCTGTCACATGTTACGAAACAGTATTGGTCAGTCACATGAATGAAACAAAACGGTAATGCATAATTAATTATGCTAAATCATGCAAATATAACTTGTCTGTGTATAGCCATATAAAAGACAACTGCTGGGTCTGCCCAGGCAGAGCTCCTGATTGACATGTGTACTATGGTGCTTTGAGTTGGTTGGAACCTCTCCAGCGCCCTGACAAAAAAATGATTAATTTAAGATTGACTTTGGCTGTCCCTGTGCAAGAATTACCATGACCATGCAAACCAGTCCACAATAACCTCAGTGCTGTTGCAACACTGGTTTCCTCAGTGAAGGCGGAATGATTACTCTCCTCCCCCACAGCAGACAACTAGACTTTTTAAGTTCCTGTGTCTTTACCTTTGATGATTTCCATCACTTCAGATAACACCGGGTTGTTTCTAGTGTTTCTCCACACTTGTGTTGAATTGACTGATGTGTCTTCCACCTGTCTGAAGTAGAACATATCAACTTGGTGTGACTCCAGCTTGACCGGATGGCGCCGACAGATGGTCGACTGAGCCATTATGGATTCAGCCTCGCACGCCGTGCACAACTGGTCCGCGGGCACATTATAGAAACCCTTTGGTTCCCTTGCCCATTATAAGGGTGGGGTTTGAGCGAGTGGGTCCATTGGTGAAGACCACAAGGGGACACCAATACAGCCTGGTAATCGTGGATTACGCCACCCGATATCCTGAGGTGAACCCGTTATGCACGACGGCAGCAAAAGGTATCGCATGGGAGCTCTTCCATTTATACAGCCGGGTGGGTATTCCATGGGAAATCCTGATGGACCAGGCCACCACATTCATGTCTTGTGTAATGAAAGATGTCTGCAATCTATTACGAATTAAACAGGTGAGGACCAGTGTGTACCATCCACAAATGGACAGGCTAGTCAAATGCTTCAATAAGACCCTAAAGCAGGTCATCGGGAGAGACGGGAGGACCTGGGACCAGCTGCTGCCCCACCTAATGTTATTGGTGTGCGAGATACCCCAAGGATCCACTGGGTTCTCCCCCTTTGAGCTCCTGTATGGAAAAGTTGGTCCAGTGGAATATGGCAGTGTTCTGTCGGGGCACACGGATCTCGTGGAACATCATATCCACGTGTCCGGGAGAAAAAGTGCATAAACGGCCTTACTAGATATCAGAAGCCCGGAAGGCGGAGGTCCAGAGGGAAGTGATGACAATGCTAGATATGAAGGTATTGGAGGAGTCCCACAGTGGTCTAGCCCTATAGTGCTGGTACTGAAACAGGACGGAACTGTCTGCTTCTGCAATGACTTCTGGGGCCTGAACGAGGTCAGTAAATTCGATGCCTACCTCATGCCCCGGGTGGACGAACTGATCGACCACTTTGGGAAGGTAAGATACATCCACATCTTGGACCTGACGAAGGGGTACTGGCAGGTGCCGCTGGCAGAGGCCTACCGGGAGAAAACGGCCTTCTCCACCCAGGGCGGCTATACCACTACCGGGTTCTTCCTTTCGGGCTCCACGGGGCCCCAGCGACCCATGGACCGCATCCTGTCTCATCCCTGAAGGTTACAGGCAGTGGTGGATGCGCTAAGGGTTGTGGGGCTGACCGCGAACCCCCGCAAGTGCAAACTGGGCTACGCCGAGGTGGAGTACCTGGGCTATCAAATTGGGTGGGGAAATGTGAAGCACCAAGAAATATATATTTTTTATAAATCGCTGCCATTAGGGAATGGTCGGTCCCCCTAACCAAGAGGCAGGTGAAGTCGTTCCTGGGGATAGCAGGCTACTACAGTCGAAGGTACCTAACTTTGCTTTAATAGCTTCTCCCTTCACAGACTCAACGAAGGCACGACTACCCCAGACGGTGCAATGGATGGAGGACACAGAGGCGGCTTTCACACCCAGTACTTGTCACCCCGGACTACTCAAAACACCTCCTGGTCCAGACAGACGCGTCTGACACAGGGGTAGGGGCCATCTTGTCCCAAGAGCAGAAAGGCGAGGAGCACCCAATCACGTATGTCAGCAGGAAGCTGCTCCTGAGGGAGAAGTACTCGATTGTCGTGAAGGAGTGCCTCACCATGAAATGGGCACTAGACACTCAAGTATTACCTCCTCGGGAGGAAGTTCACCCTGATCACTGACCATGCCCCCTTTGTGTGGCTGGCAAGAGGTAAGGACACGAATGACTGTGTCACCCACTGTTCCTTTCCTCACAGTTATTCTCTTTCTGTCATCCACAGATCGGGGGCCTAGCACGGCAATGCAGACACTCTCTCCAGGAGGCATGCAAATCTAGCTCTGAGCATGCCTCCCTCCCGGTCAGGGCTAAGGGGGAGAGGTGGTATCCTGGGAGGTCTACCCCGGGGGTTGTTGATAGAGGGGAGGTACATGCCATGCCGGTGGCTCCCTCTGTTGGGAGTACACCGGCTGGGAACCCCGACACGGATGGCTCCAAGTAGGGGTAATTGCCAACCAGCCGTGGAGCCCACATAAAAGGAGTACTGTGGCACATCGCGGGGGAAGAACAGAGAGACCTACACAGAGCAGAAGCTGAGAAGAAGGACCGAGCCAAACCTAAGTGATTTCGTTGTTATGTTTATTTTATTGCCTAGTAAAGTTGTGTTTGCTGATTAGAACTTCCCGTCTCTGTGTTAATCTCTGCATGCTCAACGCAACACCTCACGGTTTACCACACATAAAACATGTCAATCAAAAATGTGAGGAAGACCTGGGAGACGCAATTGATGATGAATGATACAGATATGCCCAGTCATGTTCATATAATCAGACATACATTACTGCAGTTTAAGAACATCCATAGAAAGTACTATATGCCAGTGAAACTGAATATCATGCACACAGAAATGTAATTTTTCTGCTGGAGGTGTAAAACACAAAAGGGGGACATATTTGCATATGTTATGGTCTTGTGAAGGGTGGCTGAATTTTGGCAAAGAGTATGTTTTATCTCAGCATGTCTACAGATTCTCCCTTATCCCTGTTCAAGTTTGCTTGGAAATGTTGATACTGGAGACTGTTATCAGAAGAAACTGTGTAACCTAGCATTTATAGCAGTTTAGAAATGCATTGCCAATAATTGGAAGGTTGGTTGTCCTCCCACAATGGATGGAAGAAATTTCAAGTTATGTATCACTAGATTTAATTTATTACAAGATTAAGGTTATAATGTGCAACTTTCATAATGTATGGATGCCTTATATGGTACGACAAAAGGAGTCTATTGAAAACATGCACATGTCAGGGGAGATACAGGACGGGTCGACTTAGCTACAGTATTTTGTGTGCAAGTAAAAAGAGCTCTACAGTGCTATTAGGCCTATGATATGAATTATATGGCGGGTGTACTGTTTGTGTGTTAATGTGTATGTGTATGTGTGTTTTTATAAAACTTCAGTTTTCCAAACCTTTCCTTAATTAAGACATAAAAAAAAGGAAGTTGTGTTGGGGAGAGAGTTGAGTTATTGACTACAATGGTGGGAGTTGGGCGTGCAGGCGGCTCGGGCTGGCTGGGCGGTCTGACTGAAATTTGACACGGAGGATGTCTTAATAAAGACAATCAAAAGTCTTTCCTCTTTATTTGTAAGAGTTGTTCATTTGTTTGGCTATTGGGTAAAGGTGCAACACAATATTGATTATTGAATTATAATTGATCTAGTTCAGTCTTATCAATCGCGTAAACATATGTAATAATGATCTCTTACCTAGCTTGGTGACTGGGCAAATCAACATCTACGTACTCTAATTCTCTCGAAGTAAGAAAATTGCCCTTATCTCCAAACATAGTTAATCCACACAAACTTTGTAGTCAGCTAATGGATATGTATCAGCCAACTGCCAAAACTCAATCAGGGCAACCTATCATGGTTGATGCAGTTAACTCAAAGGTTCTGAAATGTTCTCTATACCATGCACACAATACCCTCACAATGATAGACAGTTGCTAACTACCTATTAATCAATGGATGATAATCAATTACACAATTCTTACCAAAGGTTTGCCATCACAATGGATTCCTTCGTTCCAGTATCCAGTGTTGACTTCCTGTCCCTTGCGCATGTATAGTGCACGGTCTTTGCCTTTTCCTCTCTGTCTAAATAAATCCATCCTCTTAGTTTCAAACTGACTGAATATCACGGCTCAGTAAAAGACCCAGATACAGACAGTTCGATTAACGGACGTTTATTATATAAACAGGGAGCAGGCAAAGGACAGGTCAAGGGCAGAGTCCTAAGGTACAGAGCGGCAGGCAGGCTCAGGGTCGGGGGCAGGCAGAGGTCAGTAATACAGGGCAGTGGCAAATGGTACAGAACTGCAGGCAGGCTCAGGTTTAGGGAAAGGCAGAATGATCAAAAAATGGGAAAACTAGAAAACGGGCTCAAGGAAACAGGAATAAGAAAAACAAGCTGGTAGGTTAGATGAGACAAGACGAACTGACAACAAACAAACAGAGAATGCAGGTATAAATGCACAGGGGATAATGGGGAAGATGATCAACACCTGGAAGGGGTGGAGACAAACACAAAGACCGGTGAAACAGATCAGGGTTTGGCACTGAATCTAATTCATGTTCAACCAGACAGAATCTGTTATGTACTTGAGTGAAGACCCAAAAGCGGTTTTAACAGAAAACAGAGTTCTTTAATAAAAAAACAGGAATGGCATAAATCCTCTTCCAACGTAGTCAATGGAACAAAAGAACGTAGTATAATGCAGGATGCACCTGCCAGGCAGACTCCGACAGGATAGGACAAGGTGGAAGCAAACGGGACGACAGCTTGCTTCTAGTATCAAAAACACAAACAAGAATCAGACACTGAAAGTAGCAGGAACAGAGAGAGAAATAGAGACCTAATCAGAGGGGGAAGAGAGAACAGGTGGGGAAAGAGTGAATGAGCTAGTTAGGGGAAATGTAGAACAGCTGAAGAATGAGAGACAGAGAAGGTAACCTAAAAAGACCAGCAGAGAGAGACAGAGTGAAGAGAAAGGACAGGAACAGACATAACAAGACATGACAGTACCCCCCCACTCACCGAGCGCCTCCTGGCGCACTCGAGGAGGAAACCTGGCGGCAACGGAGGAAATCATCGATCAGCGAACGGTCCAGCACGTCCCGAGAGGGAACCCAACTCCCTCTCCTCAGGACCGTACCCCTCCCAATCCACTAGGTACTGATGACCACGGCCCCGAGGGCGCATGTCCAAAATCTTACGAACCCTGTAGATGGGTGCGCCCTCGACAAGGATGGGGGGAGGGACGAGCGGGGGCGCGAAGAACGGGCTTAACACAGGAGACATGGAAGACCGGGTGAACGCGACGAAGATAGCACGGGAGAAGAAGTCGCACTGCGACAGGATTAATGACCTGAGAAATACGGAACGGACCAATGAACCGCGGGGCCAACTTGCGAGAAGCTGTCTTAAGGGGAAGGTTCTGAGTGGAGAGCCATACTCTCTGACCGCAACAATATCTAGGACTCTTGGTCCTACGCTTATTAGCGGCCCTCACAGTCTGCGCCCTATTACGGCAAAGTGCCGACCTGACCCCCTTCCAGGTGCGCTCGCAACGCTGGACAAAAGCCTGAGCGGAGGGGACGCAGGACTCGGCGAGCTGAGATGAGAACAGCGGAGGCTGGTACCCGAGGCTACACTGAAAAGGGGATAGACCGGTAGCAGACGAGGGAAGCGAGTTGTGGGCGTACTCTGCCCAGGGGAGCTGTTCTGACCAAGACGCAGGGTTACGAAAAGAAAGACTGCGTAAAATGCGACCAACAGTCTGATTGGCCCGTTCGGCTTGACCGTTAGACTGGGGATGAAAGCCGGACGAGAGACTGACGGAAGCCCCAATCAAACGGCAAAACTCCCTCCAAAATTGAGACGTGAACTGCGGGCCTCTGTCGGAAACGACGTCAGACGGAAGGCCATGAATTCGGAAAACATTCTCGATAATGATCTGAGCCGTCTCCTTAGCAGAAGGGAGCTTATCGAGAGGAATGAAATGAGCCGCCTTAGAGAATCTATCGACAACCGTAAGAATAACTGTCTTCCCGCTGATGAAGGCAGTCCGGTGATAAAATCTAAAGCGATGTGAGACCACGGTCGAGAGGGAATGGGAAGTGGTCTGAGACGGCCGGCAGGAGGAGAGTTCCCAGATTTAGTCTGCGCGCAGACCGAACAAGCGGCGACAAATCGACGCGCGTCACGTTCCCGAGTGGGCCACCAGAAACGCTGGCGAATCGTACCCCGAACGCCGGGGTGGCCGGCTAACTTGGCAGAGTGGGCCCACTGAAGAACGGCCGGACGAGTAGGAACGGGAACGAACAGAAGGTCCCTAGGACAAGCTCGCGGCGACGGAGTGTCATTGAGTGCTTGCTTTACCTGCCTCTCAATTCCCCAGACAGTCAACCCGACAACACGCCCGTCAGGGAGAATCCCCTCGGGGTCGGTGGAGACCTCAGAAGAACTGAAGAGACGAGATAAAGCATCAGGCTTGGTGTTCTTTGAGCCCGGACGATAAGAAATAACAAACTCGAAACGAGCGAAAAACAGAGCCCAACGAGCCTGACGCGCATTAAGTCGTTTGGCTGAACGGATGTACTCAAGGTTCCTATGGTCAGTCCAAACGACAAAAGGAACGGTCGCCCCCTCCAACCACTGTCGCCATTCGCCTAGGGCTAAGCGGATGGCGAGCAGATTACCAACATCATAGTTACGTTCTGACGGCGATAAGCGATGAGAGAAAACGCGCAAGGATGGACCTTGCCGTCAGAGAGAGAGCGCTGAGAAAGAATGGCTCCCACGCCCACCTCTGACGCGTCAACCTCAACAACAAACTGTCTAGAGATGTCAGGTGTAACAAGAATAGGAGCGGATGTAAAACGATTCTTAAGAAGATCAAAAGCTCCCTGGGCGGAAACGGACCACTTAAAGCACGTCTTAACAGAAGTAAGGGCTGTGAGGGGAGCTGCCACCTGACCGAAATTACGGATGAAACGACGATAGAAATTAGCGAAGCCCAGAAAGCGCTGCAGCTCGACGCGTGACTTAGGAACGGGCCAATCAATGACAGCCTGGACCTTAGCGGGATCCATCTTAATGCCCTCAGCGGAAATAACGGAACCGAGAAAAGGGACAGAGGCGGCATGAAAAATGCACTTCTCAGCCTTCACATAAAGACAGTTCTCCAAAAGGCGCTGGAGGACGCGTCGCACGTGCTGAACATGAATCGAGAGAGACGGAGAAAAAATCAGGATATCGTCCATGTAAACGAAAACAAAAATGTTCAGCATGTCTTCAGGACGTCGTTAACTAGTGCCTGAAAGACAGCTGGAGCGTTAACGAGGCCGAAAGGAAGAACCCGGTATTCAAAGTGCCCTAACGGAGTGTTAAACGCCGTCTTCCACTCGTCCCCCTCCCTGAGGCGCACGAGATGGTAGGCGTTACGAAGGTCCAATTTGGTGAAAAACCTGGCTCCCTGCAGGATCTCGAAGGCTGAAGACATAAGAGGAAGCGGATAACGATTCTTAACTGTTATGTCATTCAGCCCTCGATAATCCACGCATGGGCGCAGGGACCCGTCCTTCTTCTGAACAAAAAAAACCCCGCTCCGGCGGGAGAGGAGGAGGAGACTATGGTACCGGCGTTGAGCGAAACCGACAAATAATCCTCGAGAGCCTTACGTTCGGGAGCCGACAGAGAGTATAATCTACCCCGGGGGAGTAGTTCCCGGAAGGAGATCAATACTACAGTCATACGACCGGTGTGGAGGGAGAGAAGTGGCCTTGGAACGACTGAACACCGTGCGCAGATCGTGATACTCCTCCGGCACCCCTGTCAAATCGCCAGGCTCCTCCTGTGAAGAAGAGACAGAGGAAACAGGAGGGATAGCAGACATTAAACAGGTCACATGACAAGAAACATTCCAGGATAGGATAGTATTACTAGACCAATTAATAGAAGGGTTATGGCGCACTAGCCAGGGATGACCCAAAACAACAGGTGTAAAAGGTGAACGAAAAATTAAAAAAGAAATGGTTTCGCTATGATTACCAGAGACAGTGAGGGTTAAAGGCAGCGTCTCACGCTGAATCTTGGGGAGAGAACTACCATCTAAAGCGAACAAGGCCGTGGGCTCCCCTAACTGTCTGAGAGGAATGTCATGTTCCCGAGCCCAGGTCTCGTCCATAAAACAGCCCTCCGCCCCAGAGTCTATCAAGGCACTGCAGGAAGCAGATGAACCGGGCCAGCGGAGATGGACCGGAAAGGTAGTGCGTGATCCAGAAGGAGAGGCCTGAGTAGTTGCGCTCACCAGTAGCCCTCCCTTTACTGATGAGCTCTGGCTTTTACTGGACATGAGGTGACAAAATGACCAGCGGAGCCGCAGTAGAGACAGAGGCGATTGGTGATTCTCCGTTCCTTCTCCTTGGCCGAGATGCGGATACCCCCCAGCTGCATAGGCTCAGCATCCGAGCCGGCGGAGGAGGGTGGCAGTGATGCGGCAGGTGGCAGTGATGTGGAGAGGGGAGCAACGGAGAACGCGAGCTCCTTTCCACGAGCTCGGCGACGAAGATCAAACCGTCGCTCTATGCGAATAGCGAGAGCTATTAAGGAGTCCAGACAGGAAGGAACCTCCCGGGAGAGGATCTCATCCTTAACCTCGAAGGAGACCCTCCAGAAAACGAGCGAGCAAAGCCGGCTCGTTCCAGTCACTAGAGGCAGCGAGAGTGCGAAACTCAATAGAATAATCCGTTATGGATCTATTCCCCTGACATAGGGAAGACAGGGCCCTGGAAGCCTCCTCGCCAAAAACAGAACGGTCAAAAACCCGTATCATCTCCTCCTTAAAGTCCTGATACTGGTTAATACACTCAGCCCTCGCCTCCCAGATTGCCGTGCCCCACTCACGCGCCCGTCCGGTAAGGAGAGAAATGACGTAGGCGTGCGGGCTGCGCTCCTGGAGTAAGTGTTGGGCTGGAGAGAGAACACCACATCACACTGAGTGAGGAATGAGCGGCACTCAGTGGGCTCCCCAGAGTAACACGGCGGGTTGTTGATCCTGGGCTCCGGAGACTCGGAAACCCTGGAAGTGGGCGGTGGATCGAGGCGGAGTTGGTGAACCTGTCTTGTGAGGTCGGAGACTTGGACGGCCAGGGTCTCAACAGCATGTCGAGCAGCAGACAATTCCTCCTCGTGTCTGCCTAGCATCGCTCCCTGGATCTCGACGGCGGAGTGAAAAGGGTCCAGCCGCTGGGTCCATTCTTGGTCTGATTCTTCTGTTATGTACTTGAGTGAAGACCCAAAAGCGGTTTTAACAGAAAACAGAGTTCTTTAATAAAAAAACAGGAATGGCATAAATCCTCTTCCAACGTAGTCAATGGAACAAAAGAACGTAGTATAATGCAGGATGCACCTGCCAGGCAGACTCCGACAGGATAGGACAAGGTGGAAGCAAACGGGACGACAGCTTGCTTCTAGTATCAAAAACACAAACAAGAATCAGACACTGAAAGTAGCAGGAACAGAGAGAGAAATAGAGACCTAATCAGAGGGGGAAGAGAGAACAGGTGGGGAAAGAGTGAATGAGCTAGTTAGGGAAAATGTAGAACAGCTGAAGAATGAGAGACAGAGAAGGTAACCTAAAAAGACCAGCAGAGAGAGACAGAGTGAAGAGAAAGGACAGGAACAGACATAACAAGACATGACAGAATCATGTCGATCTTATTAGATATACACTGAGTATACCAAACATTAGGTATATCCCCCCACACACACCTTTTGCCCTCAGAACAGCCTAAATTCATTCGGGATGGACTCTACAAAGTGTTGAAAGCATTCCACAGGGTTGCTGGCCCATGTTGACTCCAATGCTTCCCACAGTTGTGTCAAGTTCACTGGATACACACGGGAAACTGCTGACCATTTTTGATACACACAGAAAACTGTTCAGTGTGAAAAACCCAGCAGCGTTGCTGTTCTTGAAACAAACTGGTGCGCCTGGCACCTACTACCATACCCCATTGTCTTACCCATTCACCCTCTGAATGGTACACATGCACAATCCATATCTCAATTGTTTCAAGGCTTAAAAACCCTTCTTTAATCCTTCACCTCTTAACAAGTGACATTAATACGGGAACATAGCTTTCACCTAGATTCACCTGGTCTGTCTATGTCATGGAAAGAGCAGGTGTTCTTAATGTTTGTATACTTAGTGTACATATGTAAAATGTCAAAACATGGCAATACAGACAAAACAGTAAACTTCATTATCTGCTAGCTATATAGGTGGTGGCCCGAAGCCTAAAAATATGAAGTTGATCAATCCCCGCTGAGGAGGAGATTATTTTTTGTATATGACAGTAAAACATTCTTACAATGACTATACAATTTGTTGGTACCTTCAATTCTTGCAAATTTTCTCAAAAAAGTCCAATTCAACACTGTCTGCTCAGGGAAATTTGCTGAACTGCTAAACTTGGAACAAATCAGAACTCCTGTACATACCCCTCGTGATAAAGGAAGCCAAATGACCCTCTTCTATCTAAGATGTTAACACAGCCTCAAGTGAAAACTTGAGCAGCTCTGTGTGTTATGAAGAGGAACATATAACTAGCTCCCAAAGACTGAAATAAGGTTGAGTGCACTTGAAATTGAGTGCACTTGAAATACGCAGCATGCCATGCAAATTGTCTTAATTGTATGAAGAGGTAACTTCTTTAACCAGTTAGCCAATTTAATGCCTAGCCAGCTACTGTAAACGACAATTTGCCTGCTCAGGAAGCCAGTGTTCCATTAGCTTGGAGGGGACAATGGTATTGAACACTGAGCTGTAGTCAATGAACAGCAATCTCACATAGGTATTCCACTTATTGAGGTGGGTGAGGGCAGTGTAGAGTGCAATTGAGATTGCTTCGTCTATGGATCTGTTAGGCTTGTATGCAAATTGGAGTGGGTCTAGCGTGTCTGGAATAATGGATGTTATGTGTGCCATAACCAGCCTTTCTAAGCACTACATGATTACAGATGTGTTTGCTACAAAGTGGTAGTCATTGTGGCATGAAGCCATAGAGTTATTCGGGAACAGAAAGAATGGTAGACATCTTAAGACATGGGGATTATAGACTTGGACAAGGAGATGTATACAGAAGATAGCCCTATTTGGTAAAAGACCAAGTTCATATTATGGCAAGAACAGCTCAAATAAGCAAAGAGAAACGACAGTCCACCATTAATTTAAGACATGGTCAGTCAATATGAAACATTTCAAGAACTTTGAAAGTTTCTTCAAGTGCAGTCGCAAAAAACCATCAAGCGCTATGATAAAACTGGCTCTCATGAGGACCGCCACAGGAATGGAAGGCCCTAGAGTTACCTCTACTGCAGAGGACAAGTTCATTAAAGTTCCCAGCCTCAGAAATATCAGCCCAAATAAATGCTTGACAGAGTTCAAGTAACCGACACATCTCAACATCATCTGTTCAGAGGAGACTGTGTGAATCAGGCCTTCATGGTCAAATTGCTGCAAAGAAACCATTACGAAAGGACACCAATATGAAGAAGAGACTTACTTGGGCCAAGAAACACAAGCAATGGACATTAGACCGGTGGTAATTTGTCCTTTCTGAGTCCAAATCTGATATTTTTGGTTCCAACTGCCGTGTGTAGGTAAATGGGTGATCTCTGTATGTGTATTTCCCGACGTAAATCATGGAGGAGGAGGTGTTATGGTGTGGGGGTACTTTGCTGGTTACACTTAATCAGCATGGCTACCACAGCAATCTGCAGCGATACACCATCCCATCTGGTTTGGATTTAGTGGGACTATCATTTGTTTTTCAACAGGACAATGACCCAACACACCTATTTTATCAAGGAGAGTGATGGAGCGATGCATCAGATGACCTGGCCTCCACAATCCCCCAACCTCAACCAAATGGAGATGGTTTGGGATGAGTCATCCCACAGAGTGAAGGAAATGCAGCCAACAAGTGCTCAGCGTATATGGGAACTCCTTCAAGACTGTTGGAAAAGCATTCCAGATGAAGCTGGTTGAGAGAATGCCAAGAGTGTGCAAAGCTGTCATCAAGGCAAAGGGTGGCTATTTGAAGAATCTCAAATATAAAATATATTTGTAACACTTGTTTGGTTTCTACATGACTACACGTGTTATTTCATAGTTTTGATGTCTTCACTATTAGACAGTAGTAGAAAATAGAAAATAGAAAAATAAAGGTGTTCTAAAACTTTTGACCGGTAGTGTATAAACATAACATTACATTAACATTTTACTGTCATCTTTAGAACCCGGCCAACTGTCCTAGTGGTACAGTACTATAACCCTAGTGCTGTTAAGTCAAACCAAACTCCACCAGAACACACACAGACAGCAAGGATGGGATGGCCTAGCCACACCTCGCCACAGCCCCGCAGAACTGTTCTTCACTCACTCTCGTGCCTTCATCATCATCATCAACACCACCTGCTCTCTATTCTTGTTCTGTTCATCTTTAGATAGAAAGACACAGTCGATAGCTCACGTGGGCCAGTGATGGTAGATGGAGAGGCCCACAGTCTGAAAATAGCGTCAAGGATCTTGTGAAAGCTTGAAATCATCCAGGAGGATTTAAACTATTGCTGTTCAAAGAGGGGAGGCTGGCTGGGCTGTGTTTCGTTTGTTTAAACCTCTCTTCCTCCCTCCATTTCTCAACCCTCTCTAGCCCGGTCCAAAAACATACCCTATAAGACCTAAAGCTTGTTTTTTGACTGCTTGGCCCTGTTCAGAAACAACCACTAGCCACCTCTACCACCAAGGCATGTCATGCAGATCTGAAAGAAAAGGAGAGGTTTAATCATTATGGTAATTAGCCACATTTCTTCCACTATCCAGTCCTCTCAGAATTACCCGAGGGATTATGGTTGTTGTTTTGGGACAGATGTTATTTGTCTTCTAGCTAAATCTCTCATCCCTGACTCTAACCCTGTTGCAGTTTGATCACAGTAAAAGGAGACAAGAGCAGTTTACTTTCTTTAACTACATGAAAAAAAGCTTTTTGAAATTAAAATCAGAATATCACAGAGTGTTTTGCACTGATTGTCTATCTAGTTTGTTGTTTTCTGTTAATTAATAATTATGGTGGGACAAAAACAAGATGTTTGAAGACAGTCTTTCTGTCTGAACGCTGGATGCTGCAATCATAGGTTTTTTTATAGACGCAAATTTGACAATTGTTTGCAATTAATAGTTTGTAAGAAGAGAATAGCTTTACAATTGTGGAGGGTGCAAGTTCTCCTCCGACAAGGTTGTTCGGAATATATATATAATTACAACATTTGTATATATGTATCAAACATGTACAGTATTTTAGTATTGTTTCATATTATAAAATGGGCTCTGTATTATGAAAATTCAATGATTTATGGGTGAAATTATCATTATTACACTCGTTGGAAGTTATTCATTTCAGAATATAGTGATATTTATAATGAAGAAAAATATACAGTTGAAGTTGGAAGTTTACATACACCTTAGCCAAATGCATTTTTAACTCAGTTTCACAATTCCTGACATTTAATCCAAGTAAAAATTCCCTGTCTTAGGTCAGTTCGGATCAACACCTTATTTTAAGAATGTGAAATGTCAGAATAATAGTAAAGACAATTCATTATTTCAGCTTTTATTTATTTCATCACATTCCCAGTGGGTCAGAAGTTTACATACACTCAATTAGTATTTGGTAGCATTGCCTTTAAATTGTTTAACTTGGGTCAAACGTTTTGGGTAACCTTCCACAAGCTTCCCACAATAAGTTAGGTGAATTTTGACCCATTCCTCCTGACAGAGCTAGTGTAACTGAGTCAGATTTGTAGGCCTCCTTGCTCGCACACACTTTTTCAGTTCTGCCCACAAATGTTCTATAGGATGAGGTCAAGGCTTTGTGATGGCCACTCCAATACCTTGACTTTGTTGTCCTTAAGCTATTTTGCCACAACTTTAGAAGTACGCTTGGGGTCATTGTCCATTTGGAAGACCCATTTGCAACCAAGCATTAACATTCTGATGTCTTGAGATGTTGCTTCAATATATCCACATATTTTCCTTGTCCTCATGATGCCATCTATTTTGTGATGTGCACCAGTCCCTCCTGCCGCAAAGCACCCCTACAACATGATGCTGCCACCCCCGTGCTTCACAGTTTGGATGATGTTCTTCGGCTTGCAAACCTCACCCTTTTTCCTCCAAACATAACAATGGTCATTATGGCCAAACAGTTCTATTCTTGTTTCATCAAACCAGAGGACATTTCTCCAAAATATATGACCTTTGTTCCCATGTGCAGTTGCAAACCGTAGTCTGGCTTTTTTATGGCAGTTTTGGAGCCGTGGCTTCTTCCTTGTTGAGCGGCCAATCAGGTTAGGTCGATATAGGACTCGTTTTACTATGGATATAGATACTTTTGTACCTGTTTCCTCCAGCATCTTCACAAGGTCCTTTGCTGTTGTTCTGGGATTGATTTGAGAGGTGCCAGGTTTCCTCCAGACGTGACTCTTGGCATTCAGGCCAAAGAGTTTAATCTTGGTTTCATCAGACCAGAGAATTTAGTTTCTCATGGTCTGAGAGTCTTTAGGTGCCTTTTGGCAAACACCAAGCGGGCTGTCATGTGCCTGAGGAGTGGCTTCCGTCTGGCCACACCACCATAAAGGCCTGATTGGTGGAGTGCTGCTGAGATGGTTGTCCTTCTAGAAGGTTCTCCCATCTCTACAAAGGAACTCTAGAGCTCTGTCAGAGTGACCATCGGGTTCTTGGTCACCTCCCTGACCAAGACCGTTCTCCCTCAATTGCTCAGTTTGGCCGGGCGGCCATCTCTATGAAGAGTCTTGGTGGTTTGAAACTGGCTGTAACATAACAAAATGTGTATAAAGCCAAGGAGTCTGAATAGTTTACAAAGGCACGGTACATGTACATATCTACCTCAATTACCTCGTACCCCTGCACATCGACTCGGTACTGGTGCCCTGTATGTGTAAGTTATCGTTACTCATTGTGTATTTATTCTTTGTGCTGTAATTTTTAAATTTTTATATGATTTAAAGAAAATCCTCTCTGCATCTTTGGAAAGTGCTCATAAGTAAGCACTTCCAACTATCTCTCACAGTCTCACATCAGAATTAGACTTTCATCCATGTTTCTCAAGTATCATATTTCAAAGTTGCTGCAAACTTCAAATCTCGAACTGCTTAAGGTTAAGTTTAGGCATTTACTCTGAATTTGTAAGGTTAGGGTTAATTTTAGGCATTAACCCCAAATTCTTAAGGTTAGGAATGAACTCTGAACGGTTAATGTAATGGTTAAGGTTTGGGATTGGTTTAAAACAAATTTCTATTGCTGGATTTGAACTTGCACCCTTTGCAATAAGAGGTAGATTCTTACGCTCATCCACCATACCCGACCACAACACCTTAATAAAATCGAAACTTACTTGAATGTAACAACGCTCACTGTTGCCCCTGGTGGCCGGTTTCCGCAATCTCCTGACGTCCTCAGACATGGATGGATGTCAAATATTGATTTGTTTAAAAGGTGACCTGGCTGAGTGTTTCAATGTTGTTCTACACCTGTTGTTTACAAAGTATGTGAAAAATACAATTTGACTTAATTTGAGTGGTTCTCAGTAATGTGTTGTATTGGATTTGTCCTAAACATAACACTTTAATTTAGGACAAAAAGTTAATTGCTTTGCTCATGTTTTGCAATATTACTTTAGTGCCTTGTTGCAAACAGGGTATATGTTTTTGAATATTTTTATTCCGTACAGGCTTCCTTCTTTTCACTCTGTCACTTAGGTTAGTATTAGTATTGTGGAGTAAGTGCAATGTTGTTGATCCATCCTCAGTTTTCTCCTATCACAGCCATTAAACTCTGTAACCGTTTTAAAACGTCTTGAAACTCGGGGGCACTATTTTCATTTTTGGAAAAATAACATTCCCAAAGTAAACGGGCTATTTTGTCAGGACAAGATGCTAGAATATGCATATAATTGACGGCTTGGGATAGAAAACACTCTAAAGTTTCCAAAACTGTAAAAATGTTGCCTGTGAGTATAACAGAACTGATATTGTAGGCGAAAGCCTGAGAAAAATCCAATCAGGAAGTAACTCATGTTTTGAAAGCTCTGCGTTCCGATGCGTCCCTATTGAGCAGTGAATGGGCTATCAACTAGATTTATGTTGAAGAATGAGCGTAAACGACTACATTGCGTAAGTGTCCGGCTGAGTAATTCTTGCGTAATAGACAGAGGTAGCTATTTTTCCTCCCGGTCTTACTGAAAATACAGCTGTCCCGGTTGATATATTATCTAATAGATATTTGAAAAACACATTGAGGATTGATTATAAACAACGTTTGCCATGTTTCTGTCGATATTATGGAGCTAATTTGGAATTTCCGGTCGAATTCTCAGCCAAATGTGAAGAACTAACGGAGCTATTAAGGCTACAAAAATAATATTTTTGGGAAAAAAGGAACATTTGCTATCTAACTGGGAGTCTCGTGAGTGAAAACATCCGAAGCTCATCAAAGGTGAACGATTTAATTTGATTGCTTTTCTGATTTGTGACCAGATTGCCTGCTGCTAGCTAGGCATAATGCTATGCTAGGCTATCGATAAATTCACGCAAATGCTTGTCTTGCTTTGGCTGTAAAGCATAATTTCAAAATCTAAGATGACAGGGTGATTAACAAAAGGCTAAGCTATGTTTCAATATATTTCACTTGTGATTTCATGAATATCAATATTTTCTAGTAATATTTTCTGTCTGTTTCGTTATGCTAATTAGTGTCAGTTGATGACAATTAGAGGGAGTTCCAAGAGGTTGTAGTCACCATTGGCCTCATGGTGAAATCCCCGAGTGGTTTCCTTCATCTCCGGCAACTGAGATAAAAAGAACACCTATATTTTTGTGCCGACAGGGTGCATTGATGCACCATCCAAAGTGTAATTAATAACTCCACCATGCTCAAAAGCATATCCAATGTCTTTTTTTTCAGGTGCTTTTTTCATAATGAATAGATTGGTATAGGAGATGTCTCTATGGAATGCTCTTTATCTAATACACGGGTGTCAATCTCGTTCCATGGAGGGCCTAGTGTCTACAGTTCTTTTGGTTTTGCCTTTCAACTAAGACCTAGACAACCAGGTGAGAGGACTTCATACTAATCAGTTACCTTCATTCATCAGTCAAGTACATGGGAGGAGCGAAAACCCGCAGACACTCGGCCATCCGTGTAATGAGTTTGACACATATGATATAATCAGTAGTGCTGAAAGATAGTCTGTCGCTGCAGACCAGTCCCAAACCACCCTTAGCCTCTACACCCTATGCAATTGTGAACAACCAAGATAATTAGGTTGGTATGGGTCATGCAGAAAATGCTCCACCTTTCCCTGAAAGACTTGATATAATTTTGACCAGATTGTATGTAGTCCTCTCAGATTAGTGCACGGGGTTAAGGTCCTAATGTTTGATTTGGGATTGGGTCGTAGGCTAAGGTAGGAGCGTCTAAATTCAGCAATCACTCAGGTAAAGCTCAGGTAAACCAGGGAAGACTAACGTTGACAGTCTCTCACCAATTAATTGGCACCAATACATACAACATCTATGTGAATTTACTTACCTAGCTAGTATATAAGCAATATGACTGAACCAGTGTTCTGGGTGTATGTGGACTATGGCCATTTTATGAGTTATGACGACTGAACTGATGTCGAAAATATGTTTGAACCAGACATCTGACACCAAAGACTTTTAGAACTAACCCAAGATAGACCACAGCCTATAATTTCCAATGGGAACAAATTAGAGTGAAGGGACACAAGCAAGGAGGGGCCAGAGCCAAGCATGAGCTAGCGAGATTCTATAGGTTTGTCATAGAATGTATTTGCATATTTCTGTTAGGGAACGCCTATGCTGTAGAGTTAAGATTTCCCTTCACTGGAACTAAGGGGCCAAGTCCGAACTATGAGAAACAGCCCCAAACCATTATTCCTCCTCCACCAAGTTGGCATTATCCATTCGGGCAGATAGTTTCTCAAACTAGACATGAATGTACTTGTCCACTAGCTCTATTGTGCACCGGGGCCTCCCACTCCTCTTTCTATTCTGGTTAGAGCCAGTTTGCGTTCTGTGAAGGGAGTATGAAATCTTCAGATTATTGGCAATTTCTCACATGGAATAGCCTTAATTTCTCAGAACAAGAATAGACTAACGAGTTTCAGAAGAAAGTTCTTTGTTTCTGGCCATTTTGAGATTGTGATCGAACCCACAAATGCTGATGCTTGAGATACTCAAGTCTAAAGGTCAGTTTTATTGCTTCTTTAAACAGAACAACAGTTTTCAGCTGTGCTAACATAATTTCAAAAGGGTTTTCAAAAACAATGACATTTCTAAGTGACTCCAAACATTTGAAAGGTACTGTACATACAGTTGAAGTCGGAAGTTTACAAACACTTAGGTTGGAGTCATTAAAACTCGTTTTTCAAACACTCCACAATGTTCTTGTTAACAAACTATAGTTTTGGCAAGTCGGTTAGGACATCTACTTTGAGCATGACACAAGTATTTTTCCAACAATTGTTCACAGACAGATTATTTCACTTATAACTCACTGTATCACAATTCCAGTGGGTCAGGAGTTTACATGCACTAAGTTGACTGTGCCTTTAAACAGCTTGGAAAATTCCAGAAAATTATGGAATGTCTTTAGTAGCTTCTGATAGGGTAATTGACATAATTTGAGTCAATTGGAGGTGTACCTGCGGATGTATTTCAAGGACTACATTCAAACTCTTTGCTTGACATCATGGGAAAATCAAAAGATATCAGCCAAGACCTCAGAAAAAAATCGTAGACCTCCACAAGTCTGCTTCATCGTTGGAAGAAATTTCCAAACACCTGAAGGTACCACATTCATGTGTACAAACAATAGTACACAATTATAAACACCCTGGGACCACGTAGCCATCATACCGCTCAGGAAGGAGATGAGTTCTGTCTCCTAGAATTGAATGTACTTTGGTGCAAAAAGTCCAAATCAATCCCAGAACAACAGCAAAGGACCTTGTGAAGATGCTGGAGAAAAGAGGTACAAAAGTATCTATATCCACAGTAAAGCAAGTCTTATATCGACATAATCTGAAAGGCCGCTCATAAAGGAAGAAGCCACTGCTTCAAAACTGCCATAAAAAAAGCCAGACTACGGTTTGCAACTGTGCATGGGGACAAAAATTGTACTTTTTGGAGAAATGTCCTCTGGTCTGATGAAGCAGAAATAGAACTGTTTGGCCATAATGACCATTGTTATGTTTGGAGGAAAAAGGGGAGGCTTGCAACCCGAAGAACACCATCCCAACTGTGAAGCACGGGGGTGGCAGCATCATGTTGTGGGGGTGCTTTGCTGCAGGAAGGCCTGGTGCACTTCACAAAATAGATGGTATCATGTGGAAGGAAAATATGTGGATATATTGAAGCAACATCTCAAGACATCACTCAGGAAGCTTAAGCTTGGTCGCAAATGGGGGTCTTCCAAATGGACAATGACCCAAAGCATCATTTGTGCCAAAATGGCTTAAGGACAACAAAGTCAAAGTATTGGAGTGGCCATCACAAAGCCCTGACCTCAATCCTATTGTGGGCAGAACTGAAAAAGCATGTGCGAGCAAGGAGGCCTACAAACCTGACTCAGTTACACCAGCTCTGCCAGGAGGAGAAAAAAACATTCACCCAACTTATTGTGGGAAGCTTATGAAAGGCTACCCGAAATGTTTGACCCAAGTTAAACAATTTAAAGGAAAATACTACCAAATACTAATTGAGTGTATGTAAACTTCTGACCCACTGGGAATGTGAGGAAAGAAATAAAAGCTGAAATAATTCATTCTCTTTACTATTATTCTGACATTTCACATTCTTAAAATAAAGTGGTGATCCTAACTGACCTAAAACAGTGATTTTTTTCCTGGGATTAAATGTCAGGAATTGTGAAAAACTGAGTTTTAATGTATTTGACTAAGGTGTATGTAAACTTCCGACTTCAACTGTATGTCTGGATTTGATTAGAGCTTTGATCATCATGAAAATATAAAACTCATGCTACCTGAGCCTGAAGAGCCATATTAAATACATTTTATGAGTCCGACATGATCGACACTTAATGAGCCCAAGCCCCCAAAAGCCCAATTGACTGTTCCTTTATCGAATACATATGTGATATAGGCTACCGCCCATTACCCAAGACAGACAAAAAAAAAGACCTTAGATGTAGCTAGCTATATGCCATCTTGGGTAAATACACTAAACTAGCTCCAGTATGCTAATCTTTTTTTAGTGTGACCTGTATTACTGTAAATTATTGTATTGTACTATACTGTGTTATATGGACTGGAATTACGCACATCGTTAAAACCATTATAAAGCAGGGAGAAAACATGCGATTTACGTGCAGCACATGCAGCCTACAAAGTTACAAGTTTGGCTAGCGAATTTGATTTCCATTTTGAAATGTAATAGGGCTTATTTGTATAACTAGTAGGATGATGCATACATAGACCTACCTTTTATAATATTCCCTCTAATGTTAGCCTACCTCCTCCGTTTCTGTCTATTGTTGTTTCATTCCTTCCTCGCTTTCAACAGTTAAATCAAATACGTTTCGTTGTCCTTATCTTCATCATTCTAACGGTATCCTTGAATAATATAGGACCAGAATTAGATGCAAAGGGCTTTCACTTCTCCTCACAAAGATTTAATGATTATGTGTCTGAATAAATAACTGCTATAGCCTACCGCCATCGCGTGTTCGCTCATCTTTCAAACTACCCGTGAGTTCTATTTATTCCCTGCTGTATTTAACATTCAGCAAACAAGAGCTTGCGTACCTCAATAGTTTATTGGTATAAGAAATGCTAAAAAGTCATGTCCAGCAAGCCTTTCTAGTCTAGGTTTTGCTGCATGTTGACTCCAAGAGCTAAGGAGCGTTTTTAGAGCGAGGCCAGCAGAGCACTGTTACGTACGTATTGCGCAAGAGACAGTAGCTAGAAGTCAGAAGCTTACTATGCATAACCCATGATTAATTAGGTATATATATAAGGCTAAACCTGCATTGAATGTATTACCTGAAAGGGGTAGGCTAGGACATATACTTTATATTTAGGCCTATATATCAATCTAGAGCTGGATTATCTATTTTGGATTCAATTTGAATGGAGTTGATGGAGAGAAAGAATGACTTGAGAGAGTGCTCAGGCCTGCACTGATTTAAAGCGATGATAGTCAATATTCTAGTGGTAGGCTGTTCTGAAAAAAAAAATCGTTACAATAAAAAAATAAGGTAGACTATGCTGCAGAAAATTCAGCCCTAACTGTCACGAGAAAAAACTGCGCTCCATACTGAGATGGGCAGTCTGTCCTACCCTGAGCGTTGATGATTCATCATGCAGAGGCCATAGAGAAGCCAGATATAGACATTGCATATAATGTAACAGTTCCATTTCACGCCATGCTGGGCATATAAATCATGTATTATTCATCCTGGGAAAAGTGTGTTTTGGGCAGTAAATCCCAGTAAATCTTGGTTACTGCCATTCAACTCTAACACACACACACACACACACACACACGAGCACATTGGGAAGCACGTGCTCTGCCCCTTTACCCCTTCCCTACTCCCCCTTTCTCTCTCACCTCTCACAGTAGTGATTTTATTCACCACCAGCATTCCATCACACTGGACCATGTGACACTTCTTGTACAATCTGTGGTCCTGAAGCTGAGAGTAGATGATTGATGGGAATGTAACATTGTAGTGTTTTTATGTTTTAGTCTAATAAGGTTGACAGATTGTCTATATGGGTCTAGCCTGTGTGGACCGGTTTCGTCCAGTTCAGACTGACTTACCTTGATATACTCATGCTGGATCTGTTCCAGTGTCTCCAGATTCAGAAACAGTTAGGCTTTTTGGAAAGAGAGACAAAAAGTGAGCACAGACTTAGAACGTCCAACTCTCAGACTCTCCACAACCTCACACTTCCTCCTCCCCCTGTGTCTTTCTTGCCTCCCTTCCCCATCTCCTCCCTCATCAGCTCTTTCTCCCCCCTGTCTTACCAGTGATGGAGTGTTATTGAAAGCTCTATGGCTTTGTGCATGCAACAGAAGGCAGGGCTACTCCCGCGACTGTCCCTTTCCACAGTCACCTTGAACTCTCCCAGCTCTCAGTCCCCCTCTGACACTGTCACGAGAGAGTCATCAAAACACACTGCTGCACTTCTGTGGAAACTTACACACAGAGCGTGCACACACACACACACACACACACACACACACACACACACACTTAAAGCAGCAATCAAGCAAACAGATCATCACATGACTAGCAGCCTATAAATAAATAGGTTATGTATAAATGGTTAGCCATCTTTTCACAGAGACACACAAACCCTTACTAACGTTTGCTAGATAGCAAGTAGCAAGCCTACCGGTACAGTAGTGTTACAATAGCATTAAATAGCTGTAACGATTGTCCTCTTCTTCTGACGAGGAGTAAGATATGTTGGACCAATGCGCAGCGTGGTAAGTGTCCATTTTAATATATAAAACTGAACACTACAAAAATATAAAATAACACCATGAATTAACAAATGAAAACCGAAATAGTCCCGTGTGGTACAGACACAGGAAACAATCACCCACAACTCAAAAGTGAAACCAGGCTACGGAAGTATGGTTCTCAATCAAGGACAATGATTGACAGCTGCCTCTGATTGAGAACCATACCAGGCCAAACACAGAAATCCCAAAACATAGAAAAAGGAACATAGACAACACACCCAAATCAACCCCTGACCATACTAAAACAAAGACATAACAAAAGAACTAAGGTCAGAACGTGACAAAAGCTTTAAATGCTAGCTACATTATCTAGTTATGTACAAAGCCTCTAGGATAACGCACAGTCATATATGTACACTTCAAAAGTTTGGGGTCACTTAGAAATATCCTTGTTTTTGAAAGAAAAGCAACATTTTTGTCTATTATAATAGCATTAAATTGATCAGAAATACAGTGTAGACATTGTTAATGTTGTAAATGACTATTGTAGCTGGAAAAGCTGTTTTTTAATGGAAAATCTAGAGGCCCACTATCAGCAACCATCATTCCTGTGTTCCAATGCATGTTGTGTTAGCTAATCCAAGTTTATCATTTTAAAAGGCCAATTGATCATAGAAAACACTTTTGCAATTATGTTAGCACAGCTGAAAACTGTTGTACTGGTTAAATAAGCAATACAACTGGCCTTCTGTAGACTAGCTGAGTATCTGGAGCATCAACATTTGTGGGTTCGATTACAGGCGCAAAATGGCCAGAAACAAAGAACTTTCTTCTGAAACTAGTCAGTCTATTCTTGTTCTGAGAAATGGCTATTCCATGCAAGAAACTGCCAAGAAACTGAAGATCACATACAACGCTGTGTGCTACTCCCTTCACAGAACAGCTCAAACTGGCTTTAACCAGAAAAGAAAGAGGAGTGGGAGGCCCCAGTGCACAACTGAGCAAGAGGACAAGTACATTAGAGTGTCTAGATTGAGAAACAGATGCCTCACAAGTCCTCAACTGGCAACTTCATTAAATAGTACCTGCAAAACACCAGTTTCAATGTCAACAGAAGGCAAGCATCCCGGAGTCGCCTCTTCACTGTTGACGTTGAGACTGGTGATTGAACTCCTTGGCCTGAATGCTAAGCGTCACATCTGGAGGCATCATCATGCTGTGGGGATGTTTTTCAGCGCCATGGACTGGGAGACTAGTCAGGATCGAGCCAAAGATGAACAGAGCAAAGTACAGAGAGATCCTTGATGAAAACCTGCTCCAGAGCACTCAGGATCTCAGACTGGGGTGAAGGTTCACCTTTCAACAGGACAACGATCCTAAGCAAACAGCCAAGACAATGTAGGAGTGGCTTCGGGACAAGTCTCTGAATGTCCTTGAGTGGCCCAGCCAGAGCCCAGACTTAAACCTGATCGAACATCTTTGGAGAGACCTGAAAATAGCTGTGCAGGAACTCTCCCCATTCAACCTGACAGATCTTGAGAGGATCTGCAGAGAAGAATGGGAGAAACTCCCCAAATACAGGTGTGCAAAGCTTGTAGCATCATACCCAAGAAGACTTGAGGCCGCAATCACTGCCAAAGGTGCTTCAACAAAGGGTCTGAATACATAAGTAAATTAAATATTTTACATAAGTTTTCAAAATCAAAAATAATGATTTTGCTTTGTCGTTATGGGTTATTGTGTGTACATTGATGAGGAAAAAACAAACTTAATTAACTTTAGAATAAGTCTGTAACCTAACAAAATGTGGAAAATGTCAAGGGGTTCGAATACTGTCCGACAGCACTGTATACACGGAGTACTAGTACCAGATCAACGTGCAGCGGTACGAGGTATTTGAGGTTGATACTGTATGTACAAGAAGACAGGGTAAGGTGACTTGGCATCTGGATAGTTAATAATAAGAGTAAAATAAAGAACAAGTAGTATGTACTGGGCTGTCCGCATCACCCTCTGTAGTGCTTTGCAGTCAAGGGCGGTGCAATTGCCATGCCAAGCGGTGATAGAGCCAGTCAAGATGCTCTCAATTGTTCATCTGTAGAACTTTTGGAGGATCTGAGGAACCAGGCCAAATCTTTTCAGCCTCCAGAGTGGGAAGAGGCTCTGCCATGCCCTCTTCATGACTGTGCAGGTGTGTGTGGACCATGTTAAGTCCTTAGTGATGTGGACAACAAGGAAATTGAAGCTCTCGATCCACTCCACAACAGCCCGTCGATGTGAATGGGGGCGTGCTCTCCCTTTTTTCTCCTATAGTCCACGATCAGCTCCTTGGTCTTGCTGATGTTGAGGGAGAGGTTGTTGTCACATATATATTATTGGCTTTATTTTCTGCCTCTTGGGTTCCCCATGGGTCTGGGACCTGGGGCTTCAGGCCCAGTAAAGCCCCTATATTTATCCAGCCCTATGTACTGTGGTAGGAGGTGAGAGTTGAAGCTTGGGAGAGAGATTGTAAGTGGGAGGTTGAATTGTGTTGTTTTATGGGATGTTAGGTCAAGCGAAACTCTTTGGCCACAGTGAAGGGATGTGGATTGGGAGTCAGGACGGGGCTGTGATGCACATCCACCTCTAATTAGGTGTGTTGATTACATCACAGCAGGAAGCTGGAGACCAACCAGCAGGATGTGGGGTATTGTTTCGCAACTAGGAATAGGTACAGATGGAAGGGGGTTGGGATGGAGGTGTGTGTGTGTGCTTTTGTGTGTGTTCATGTGAGTGCACATTTATATTGGGGGAAGTGTTTACTCACAACTTTCCTGAAACCCACAACTTGTAGTCTCCAAACAAGTCTCAATCAGACATTGAAACACTGGCATTGACTTTTAGCTTTGAATGCTTATCAGCTCTAACAATTACATTTTGTTACGAAATCACAAAACTGATGTTTACTGTAAACCACATTTCTTTGAGCACTGGTGATAGTTGTCCTGGCGCTGCCTTGAACATTTTATATGGTCTTGAGGAGATTGCTGAAGTACTGCCAGACAGTGCAGGATTTGTTTTTTCATCAGACCTTGATAAATGGGAGTGCATTTTTTATTTTTTTATCTGGACTGTGTCAGCACCTGAATACAACACTGTACAATTGGACTGCATCTCGTTATGGGGTGAAAAGTTGAATCTTGAAGTGTTATGTCTACAACTATTCAAACCACACCTACAACGTCTTTATTAAAGGCTGATAATGTACCTGATTTCAATTGAGCAGGTATACAATTGGTTTTAACTCTATTTCATGGGTACAAGGTGAAAGAATGGCTCACACAGCTGATGAAAAGTTACAGAATACACTACAGTTGTACATCTCTGAATGTTCTAAAACATTACCTCTCTCATTTTTAAAACCCCTAATAGCCTTGCAACTGTATGACCCACAAATGTTTTTGTGTATTTTTCTGCTTGCTACTATCTGAAAGAGCATGTCGTCCTGATAATGACTGGACTGGAGCAGAGGTGAGCTGAGGTGGGTCTGGGCCTGTGAGGCTAATGTTCTGTGTCTGTATTACAGGTGGAGCACTGGGGTCATATCTGCAGCACCAGGCCAAGCTCTGATCCACTGTGACAGTCTCCCTTTAGGTGGGCAGTACCTCTCAGCACTCAGTACTCATTGGGATTTATAGCTCAGATTCAGGGATGGATGGGGGGGGGTTGGTGGTGAGGAGGGTGGGAGGGGACCACTGCTGCATGTACCCCTGCAGAGGGATGCTAAAACGGAGCATCCTGACAACACACGCACACATTCAAAATAACACACAGCGTATTGCACACACAGACTCAAAATAACGCACACTGTATTGTACTGACACACTCAAAATACCACACCGTATTGCACGCACACACTCAAATTAACACACACCGTATTGCACGGACACACTCAAAATAACACACAACGTATTGCACGCACACACTCAAAATAACACACAACCACTCAGAACAATACACCTGTACAGTGTCACACACTCAGAAGAGAACATACACACTCAACCCTCCTGTCTGCGCACCCTGTTTCCTTTGCAAATGGAGTGCTTTGGCGTGGGCCCTTAGATGCTCAAAAAGTTAACAAGCTGAGAGCATCTTGACCATTGAGAGCATCTTGACTGGCTGCAACTCCTCTTGATATGGCAACTGCTTGGCATCCGACCAGAAGGAACTACAAAGGGTAGTTTGTATAACCCAGTACATCACTGGGGCCGAGCTCCCTGCCATCCAGGACCTCTATACCAGGCCGTCAAAGGAAGGCCCTAAAATTGTCAAAGACTCCAGCCACCCAAGTCATAGAATGGTCTCTCTTCTACCACACAGCAAGCGATACAATGCACCAAGTCTGGAACCAACAGGACCATGAATGGCATCCATTCTCAAGACATAGACTGCTAAATAGTTAACCAAATACCTACCCAGATCATCTGCATTGACCCCCTTGTACACTAAAACTTTGAATCATCACATTAGCTGCTACTGCGGCCTATTATCAATCCTGGTGCCTCATCTTTATCCTTACCTACAGTATACATACTTACATACAGTATTTACCTCAATTACCTCGTACGCATGCACATTGACTCTGTGCTGGTACAGAGCCAAATAATCGTTACTCAATGTGTTTTTATTTCTTGTGTTATTAGTTTTCTATTTTGTATTTTATTTTGTATCTGCATTGTTGAGAAAGGCCCGTAAGTAAGCATTTCACTGTTTGTGTCCACTTGTTATTTACAAAGCATGTGAAAAATAACATTTGATTTGCCCTGTTTTTTTTGGCCCCCGGACATAAAATTACACAATTGTCATACATCTGCACCAGCGCATTCAGAGCAGAGCTGCGCTTTGTCGAATAGCAATCAGCCACACTTTGCCCCGTGACCATAAGTGGCTGTGATAGCTTTGTCTCCTCTATCCTCTTATCTCCACGCTTCTAATGGTTAAATAGTTTTACACCCAGCCCTGCCACAGCACAGCTGAACAGAGCATTATGTTATATCACTAGGCTAGCTCCCTACAGCAAATGTGTTCCGGGGGAACTAAACGGTCAGCCAGGTATTTCTCTCATTTCAATCTCCTTGTGTTCTATGGAAAAGAGAGAGTGTGGTGAATGTATAATGTAACTCATGTTATCATTGCTATCTCTGCACATTGAGACATTATTTAAACATGGTTAATTTGCCGGTTTGAATAGAATAGCAATCTGTACAGTTTCCATCGCTTCATTATCTGCTCAGCATTGCATGAGTGAAGTTCAGGGAGTGAAGAAGATATACCAGACGGAATGGTCAAAGTAAATCAAGTAAACAACACAGCAAGCTATGAAAGATGAATAGACATGTTTTGTTTGTCCCTAAACCTCCCAGCGATGCTTACATTGCAGATTATGTTTATAGACACACACACACACACACACACACACACACACACACACACACACACACACACACACACACACACACACACACACACACACACACACACACACACACACACATCTCATCACTGGATCACTTTGTAATGGTAGTTGTGGACTTTACCCCAAAGTCAACATATAGGCTGACATACCATTCATGCTGTTCGACATGTGATATCAAATGATAATAACAGTTGATGATGGTGATGGATATATTATTCTTATTTTTATTAATCAACTTCCATTATAACATGTAGCTGGGTTGTACTATTTTTTATGTGGATAAGAGGTGAATCAGGTTTGGAAATAGAAAATACCCAAACAGGTAATTCTAGCCACATACAGTCTCCCCTCAGCTGTTCCTTATCCAAAGTAAACTCAGACCTCTCTCTCTCTTTCTCCCTTTCTCTCTCTCTTTCGCTTAGTTTGACGATAGGTTGGTCTTAGGAGTGATGTCACCCACTCCACTCCCGCATGCACACAAACTCCACGAGCAGTGTGTGTCTCGCAGTGCGCGCTGCCTCTTGTGCGTAACTGGCGACACAAGGCTTTAACAAAAAAAACTACAGCACTGCGCACGGGAAAGACCGAGAGATAACAGAAACAAAAGGTTGCTAATGTTCCTGTAACGTTAGCCTAACATGGAGACTTACTTATCTGGTTTCCGGACTTTATAGTTGCAACAACTTACTGGATACGTTGTGGCCACGGAGCGAACTGGGCTTGTGTCGCCAACATTTTGCGGACCCTCTATGGAACTGAAGATGAGAGCAGCTCGCCAGGACGCAATGGGCCCTCGGGTATTTTACCAATGTGCTCTATATCTGTTCACTGATCACACAACCTTAACGCACAGCGCGTCTCCACTGATTACATTCTCTAGGACTAATGACTTGATCAACATTTGAATGCTTCCAAGTTAAGTGTTTTGGGGCGGAAAGGCACACACTAAAAATTAACCAAGAGAAGATGCGTTCAGGATGGATGTAGCCAAGTTTACCACCGTTACCAATACCTCGCAGGATACCAACACCTCGAGCGCCCCAAGACCTCTCCCGCAAACGGAGGTGGGCTCCGCGCTCATAATCCTTGTGGTCACCGTGATCATTCTGGTCACCATCGTCGGTAACGCGCTGGTCATCGTGGCCGTGCTCACCAGCCGGGCTCTCCGCGCCCCCCAGAACCTTTTCCTGGTGTCTCTGGCGTGCGCAGACATCCTCGTGGCGACACTGGTCATCCCGTTCTCCCTTGCCAATGAGGTCATGGGTTACTGGTACTTTGGGAGCACCTGGTGCGCCTTTTATCTGGCACTGGATGTCCTCTTCTGCACCTCCTCCATAGTCCACCTGTGCGCCATCAGTCTGGACCGCTACTGGTCAGTCACCAAGGCCGTGAGCTACAACCTGAAGCGGACCCCCAAGCGAATCAAGTCCATGATAGCCGTGGTGTGGGTCATCTCCGCCGTCATCTCCTTCCCACCTCTCATCATGACCAAGCACAACGAGCACGAGTGTCTGTTAAACAACGAGACCTGGTACATCCTATCTTCTTGCCTCGTGTCCTTCTTCGCCCCGGGCCTCATCATGATCCTGGTGTACTGTAAAATCTATAAAGTGGCCAAGCAGCGCTCCTCCACCGTGTTCGTGGCTAAGACCGGCCTGGAGAGGCAGCCCTCTCAGTCCGAGACGTGCTTCGTGAGGAAGGAGCGGATGGAGATGGAGAGCCCCAGTAGCCAGAGCTCCGAGGACCACCACAGACAGGAGGAGCTGGATTATATCGACTTGGAGGAGAGCTGCTGTGCGTCGGACAACAAACCACGGAACCACCGCTTCTCCAAGCGTAGGAAGGTGGAGGTCTCGGACTGCTGCCCGCCACAGAGCTGCCGTCTCTCCTGGGCCTCAGCGCGCGCCTCGCAGCTTTTCCAAGACCCCAAAAACGCTACCAACGCGACCCTGGTGGCCCAGCGACATCAACTCGTGGCGGCTGCGTCCAAGACTAAAGTGGCCCAGATGCGCGAGAAGCGCTTCACGTTCGTGCTGGCCGTGGTGATGGGGGTGTTCGTGCTCTGCTGGTTCCCTTTCTTTTTCACATACAGCCTGCACGCGATCTGCAGAGAGAGCTGCTACATACCCGGCGCGCTCTTCAACGCCTTCTTCTGGATTGGCTACTGTAACAGCTCAGTGAACCCTATGATATATACCATTTTCAACAGGGATTTCCGTAAAGCGTTTAAGAAAATTGTATGCCGGACTTCAAAACGCACTAATACCACTTGAAAAGAAGGGTCACTTTGAAGCTGGGACTGACTGACTGTGCGTCACTGCTCATCGAAACACACGTCAGTCCTTCACCTAAGCACGCATCCCTGCACCTCTGAATGACTATATTCGTTCCAAAAGGAACGTTTTTTATTTAATAATAATAATAATATGATATCAAAATATCTCGTGTTGTGCGCTAATGTGTGAATATTAGAAACAATGTACAGAGGAAATAGGGTATATCAAACAAAAGCTAAATAGAGTATTGTCATTGATGATTTAATATGGCTCTACTGAATCATATTGACCCCTGCTTTCAAAGTTAGGAATTCGTTTAATATTCAGTGAGGTAACTCATATATTTAGGCCACAGCATAATTCCAGGGCCTTTTTACGACCCGTTATTTTCTGTACTTTCATGAATCTTTTATGTCCCATAAAGATATGAAAAAAATCTATTTCAGAGTAAAAGTGAAGTCATAACCCAGATTTCGAGGCTGATGGACCTGTGTGTGTGGCACTGAGAGGTTTAGGTTTTTCAAAAAAAATATTCATCAAACTGTCATCAATAAGACATGAGAGAGACTGAGTTGACATACATTTTTTTTAACTTTGACTTTTTCAAAGAATCTCAAAACGCATAAAAAGTCAAATAACAAAACAAAAAGTTGAAATTATAGAAATTGAAAGTGTCCGTCGGCTTCGGATGAAGTTGAGGCAGTTTGGGCTGGAAAGGCAGTGTAGGCTGAGTGTACAGTAGGTTCACCCTGTACACGGTTGTAGCATCTACTTAGGCATTTCTTTCATGAGTAGCCAAACTAGTTAGGAATGGCTGCAATTGCTTGGTCGAGTTTAATAGAGACGTGTCAAAATGTAATTAACTTTGAGTCGTGTTTAATCCATTATCTAAAACGGTATCCGACTATGACAGATGTCAGGTGAGTTGATGACGCAGATCTCTTTGAGTGGGCTTCGGGTCTCCCTCATCGCTGAACCCCCAAATGCATGCGCTGTTGTCCGTGGTGCTGAAACGCCGCGCACTACGCCGATGGCACTATGCTGTGACGCGAATGCGTGACATGGCATATTCAATGGTTTGCAAAACCATATATGAACTGTTATCAATCAGAAAAATATAGTGATATGGGAATATATCTCATGATATCGTGCCTCATTTAAACACTGTATGTAAGCAGATAGATCGATCATGCTTGGCACTTTTGCTAAAATGAATATTTCCTCATAAGTGATGAGAATGACGATTGGGAGAAATTGCCTATGGTATGAGCCACCTTCATAGCATAAACACAATCTAATATGATTTATGCTGCAATTATTTTAATCTTCAGCCAAAGAAGAAGCTATTGGCCAGAAGATTAAAAACAGACCTTGAAATCATTACTCAGACATTATTGAGTGGGCTCCATGTTTTAACCTTTGGAAATAGAAAACTCGTGTCACTACAAATGTGTCACTACATGCTCCATAATTGTGTGTGTGTGTGTGTGTGTGTCACAGGCGGCTGGTGGCACCATCATTGGGGAGGACAGGCTAGAACGGCATGTACTTAGCGGTATAAAACACATCAAACACATAGCTTGATACCAATCCATTCACTCCATTCCAGCCATTAATATTAGCTATCCTCCCTTTTACCAGCCTCACCATGTGTGCGTGTGAGAGACAGAGAGACAAAGAGAGAGAGAGAGGGGGAGAGGAACAGATTGAAAACAACTACTACCTCTGTCTGTACGTTGTCTACTGCTACCTAAGTGAACGTCTTCAGCTTTGTGGTCTGCCAGGCCTCCGGTGAGATGGAGCCAGTATTGGTTCAACAATGGAGTCACGTCGTTACCCAAGCTTTGCTCTCTAACCCTCTTTGTTCTGTTTGATATTGCAGTATTATGCTTGGTCTAATTTAAACAGTAGGCTGATTGCTTTGAATTCCAACTCTTTATTTACTGATTCTACATTTTTAAACCAACAAAGCCTCAAGACTTTTCTACCATGACAAATAAATCCACAATTGGCCATATTGCAGACAGGAGCAACATGAGAGTGATTCAGTGATGTCAAAGAAGACATGTGCGTTAGATCTCTAGATGTGTTGGATGTGGAGACTGACAGCAAATGTTGTCATGGGTACATCGTTTACTGTAGAGCTGCTGGGTGAAGGGTTAAGCAGAAGGCGATGTGGAGACTGACAAATTACATTATGAGGAAATATGGGCTAGCGACTCTAAGGCTGTGGTTTTAATACCCAGAGAAGCCACATACTTATCATGTAGGATAGATGTAAATGTTGCATTGGACCTTTGTTCTATAGATAGCCAATTATAACCTGTTACACTTGAACTGGGTCATGTCTCATGTTGGGTCGTTCAAGACATACATGGGATGTAAAATTCAAATACAGTATTATAGAGAATATGGTGATATAGGGATATTAGTGCATGAGAAAAACAGAATGAGGTCAGAGAGAGGGAAGCCATCTTGGTTCTATTGTCTGAGCCCTGGCAGGGGGTGAGAAATAAATACACTATTTATAACCACTGAAGAATGTCTTCAAAGTCCCAATGCCATCAGATGTATTGGCATGGTGCCAAACACACTAAACTGGACTAAGAGTATTTAACAGTCAAGTGGCTGAGAAAAATAAGGAATCAAACAAGGCATTATTTGGTTCTCCTGGGTTTTACTGAAGTAGAAATGCTTTAACAAGTTGTTTGGGTTTATTCGGGAGGTGGTTGTAACGGGCGGGAGTGATCAGGCACTATTTTGTATGTCTATTTTATCTCTAAGGGAGATGGTTTGAAGAGGGCTGCATATTATTTATAAACAGAAATAGAGATTGCATGAGATATGTAGGACTGATTTGACGATGGAGACTATACATATATTTAGCTCAAACACATCTGCTGTTGGTGGAATTCATTCAAATGTTTCACATCAATAGCTTTTTCCCCCAGGTATAACTCTTCACTTTTGACCTAAGATTGAATCATCATCTGCTTAATTCCAAAACAATTATTTTCAAACCAGCAAGATCACAGTTCTGTAAATGTGTTATTGGTGTGTAATGTAATTTATCAATGGATATATACTCGATGTAGCATATATAGTGACTTCAGAAAGTATTCACACTCCTTAACCTTTCCCACATGTTGTTGTGTTACAGCCTGGCCTGTACACAATACCCCATAATGTCAAAGTGCAATTATGTTTTTAGAAATGTATAGAAATGTGAAGCTGAAATGTCTTGAGTTAATAAGTATTCAATAGGTATTCTACCCCTTTATACGGCAAGCCTAAATAAGTTACGGAGGAAAAAATTGGCTTCATAAGTTGCATGGACTCACTCTGTATATAATAACAGTGTTTAACATGATTCTGAATGACTACCTCATCTCTGTACCCCACACATACAATTATCTGTAAGGTCCCTCAGTTGAGCAGTGAATTTCAAACACATATTCAACCGTAAAGACCAGGGAGGTTTTCCAATGCCTCACAAAGAAGGGTACCTATTGGTAGATGGGTATAAAAAAAATAAAGCAGAAGTTGAATATCTCTTTGAGCCTGGTGAATTTATTACACTTTGGATGGTGTATTAATACACCCAGTCACTACAAATACACAGGTGTCCTTCTTAATTAACTCAGTTACCGGAGAGGAAGGACACTGCTCAGGGATTTCACCATGTCCTCAATGGTGACTTTAAAACAGTTACAGAGTTGAATGTTAATAAGCGAAAACTGAGGATGGTTCAATAACATTGTAGTTCCTCCACAATACTAACCTAATTGCCAGAGCAAAAAGAAGGAAGCCTGTACAGAATAAAACATATTCTAAACATGCATCCTATTTGCAACAAAGCATTTATGTAATCCTGCAAAGAAATGTGGCAAAGCAATTCACTTTTTGTCCTGAATACAAAGTCTTTATGGGGCAAATCCAATACAACAAACTACTGAGTACCACTCTCCATACTTTCAAGCATAGTGGTGGCTGCATCATGTTATGGGTATGCTTGTAATCGTTAAGGACTGGGGAGTTTTTCAGGATGAAAAAGAAATGGAATGGAGCTAAGCACAGGCAAAATCCTAGAGGAAAACCTTGTTCAGTCTGCATTCCAACAGACACTGGGAGATGAATTTACCTCCAGCAGGACAATAACTTAAAACATAAGGCCAAGTCCATACTGGAGTTGCTTACCAAGGAGACAGTGAATGTCCCTCAATAGCCGAGTTGTAGTTTTGATTTACAAAATCTACTTGAAAATCTTTGGCAAGACATGAAAATATCCAATTTGACAGAGTTTGAAGAATTTTGAAAAGAGTAATCGGCAAATGATGCACAATCCAAGTGAGGAAAGCTCTTACAGACTTACCCAGAAATACTCACAGCTGTACTCTCTGCCAAAGGTGCTTCCACAAAGTATTGACTCAGGGATGTGAATACTTATGTAAATGAGATATTTCTGTATTTCATTTTCAAAGGAATTTGTTAAACTTTCTCCAAACATGTTTTCACTTTGTCATTATGGGGTATTGTGTGTAGATGGGTGAGAAGAAAACAACAACTTATCCATTTTGAATTCAGGCTGTAACAACAAAATGTTCAATAATTCAAAGGGTATGAATACTTTTTGAAGGCACTCTACATTATACATGCCTTCGTCACATTTCCAGGTGTCAAGAATGAGAAACAATAATCAAGCACTTACAGGATATGCTATTTGTTTTGTGATAACATTGTGCTGTTTTCAATTATGATTGGACGAGACATAAAACTTCCCTGTCAAATTTTGCTACCCAATTCAATTATCTTTCTAATCAACTGCTCCATTGAGGCAAACATGGAACATAACGCTGTTTAATTAGCAGTGCTGTTTCTCTGTGCCTTGATCCATGTGTAATCTCTATGGGCCTCTTCTCTTCTCATGCTACACTAACACTCCCCAGAACCCTGTCTCAATGCCCAAACCACCCACTGGGCAAAAACCGGTTTAATCAACATTGTTTCCATGTCATTTCAACCCCAAAGAATCAATGTGATGACGTTGACACAACGTGGAAAACTAATTAGATTTGCAAAAAGTCATCAACATAAGTCTTTTTTTCACCCAACTTTTAACCTACTGTAAATCCAATGACATGGTAAAATGTTTTATGTAATTCCCCAAACAGAGAACAATTTGCATCCCTAGCTGGTAGATATACTAGGCCTAGGCTAATCTTACAGTCAGAAGATCGAGGGTATATAAGCCCCACATGAGTGGGTGTGTGGCCATCAACTTTCTCGAGGGCCACTTCAGCTGTATGGAACAGCCTCTTATGTCCTCATGTTCTCCGTTTTAAATAAAGCCACAGGGAGAATAGTCCAGGAAGAGAAGAGCTACGTTGACGCCTGACCTCTCCCCTCCCATAGTACATAACGAGAGCTCCAGACTTACGTGACCAGGACGGATGGGACCAAAACAAGGAAATCAAGGAAGCGTGCACTGCCCGTTTTTAAAGGAGAGGAAGGGATAAATCTGACGGTTTGAAGTCTCCGAGAAGGGGCTGCGAGGCGAGGGGTTGTTTAGGTCGACAGGATGAGCAAGGCTATTTGCTTTGCAGGCACAACAGGCCCGGCACGGGGAAAGGTTATAAATGTTTCAAGATGGGATGGAGGAAGAAAGTAAGGGTCTCCTTTGAAGACCAGAGAGAGAACGAGAGTAGCCTGGTTCTTACACCTGTTACCTTGTTATTGTTTCTGACACAATGGGAACACAGGTAATTGCTTTTCTTCAATTGTTTTTTAACAAGATAAGGCTGGAAGCGTACAAGGCCAGTCGATTCGTCAATCCCAGGACCTGTGTGTCTGCAGAAAGTGACACGTGGCAGATTGTCACTAAATCAGCGGATGTCAGGGAAAGAGAGAGGGAGCAGATCACATAAGGCAGTGTCTTTCCCAGTGTATATTAACCTGTTAGTGGTTGGTCACCTACAGCTAATACAACACTAAGCCCAGGAGCAGCTAACACTTAATACTGTTATCTGCAGGGGATCACAGGAGAGACTGCGATAGGGAAACTGCAGGTAATACAATACAGGACCTGCTAACACTATAGCTACCCAACTTCTATTGGAACCTGGGAAATTACAGGAGAGGCAGCTATAGGGGAACACAGGACAAAGAACTGGTCCTAGAGAGTTAACACTATAGAGTTACCTGGGACAGCACAGGGTCCTAGAGGGATCAGCACTTCCCTTTAAGTTAGACAGAATTAGCAATACTCACCACACAAGGATTTGCAAGAATATCAAATAAAATTACAATTTATTTAACGTGCATGTAACACGTCTCAATACACTTTACAAAATAAAAATGATCATAAAAAAAGAACAGGTCTTTCAACATTACTTGGAGAGAACACAGGACCCAACCAGGTATAACCTCTTACCCCTTGTAAACACCTGAGTGTTACAAAAAGGCTCTTGCTAACACTGTACAAAGCTGACCAACGGCAGGGGTGGCGACAGTACAGTCTCCTAGAATGTGACTAATACCAGACAGACAGTTGTTTCCTCATTTTACGCGTCTTTATCAACGCGAATACAGCAGAGGAGCGACTGTCATTTGTCTCCAGGTGGCTTCTCTCTGCTACAGAGTGTGGAGTGTAATGTTGTAGCATCAGTCAGTGATAATACTGTAGATGTGACTGACAGGCCTGTTGCGTATCCTCCCACTTCTAATAGGAGTCCATGGTGGGGAAGTGAACTACAGTCTTTGCAGGGGTAGGAGAGAGAGCTTTATTGTACGTCAGGTTAGATACCATTCAAACCAAATGGCCTTTTCAAGCCCATGCAGACGTCTGTGCAGGCCGGAAATGTTAAAAAGGGCCTTTTCTGTGCCGGATCGCCAAATCCCATGTCTGTCCTTTCTGCTCTGGACCTTCTGTTGCTGAGAATGGTGACGTTAGCGGTTCCTTAAAAATGTAAGTTGTTTATCTCCAAATTGAATGTCTACATCCCAGGAGATGCAGTGTGTGTGTGGGCGCCCATGTGTGTGTGTTGCAGGTTGGCATTTGTTGTCATGAATCTAGCCTTGGAGGCAGAACTGAGAGATTTACACTAGATTGGCCAGCTGCAAAGTCAACATTGGCTATATTGTAGAAATTCATTAAATTGTATTAGAGTTAGCAGTGTGGTTTGTATGACTTTTTGGCTGTGCCAGCTAGTGACTACTCTGCAGAGCTGCCTCGAGTACATGAGTCATCCAAATAAATGCCAACCTGTGTGTGTGTGTGTTCCTGAGATGATGCGTACTGTATGTGTGTCCAGGTTCATATATACAAGTATCTCTAAGCGTGTTTTTGTTTTCAGGCACGTGTGGGTTAGCTAGCTAAATGGATTTCTAAATTCTGTTCATTAGAGAAGCGGGCCGTCTACTGTGCCAGGGTACTTTGGATTGAGATTAATGAACTATTTTTCTGAGTGTGTTCTCTCTCTCTCTCTCTCTCTCTCTCTCTCTCTCTCTCTCTCTCTCTCTCTCTCTCTCTCTTCTCTCTCTCTCTCTCTCTCTCTCATCTCTCTCTCTCTTTTATCTCTCTCTCTCTCTCTCTCTCTCTCTCTTATCTCTCTCTCTTATCTCTCTCCCTCTCTCTCTCTCTCTTATCTCTCTCTCTCTCTCTCTCTCTTATCTCTCTCTCTCTCTCTCTCTCTTATCTCTCTTATCTCTCTCTCCCTTATCTCTCTCCCTCTCTCTCTCTCTCTCTCTTATCTCTCTCTCTCTTCTCTCTCTCTCTCTCTCTCTCTCATCTCTCTTCTCTCTCTCTCTCTCTCTCTCTCTCTCTCTCTCTCTTATCTCTCTCTCCCTTATCTCTCTCCCTCTCTCTCTCTCTCTTATCTCTCTCTCTCTCTCTCTCTCTCTCATCTCTCTCTCTTATCTCTCTCCCTCTCTCTCTCTCTGTCTCTCTCTCTCTCTCTCTTATCTATTGTGAAATGCTTACTTACAAGCCCTTAATCAATAGTGCAGTTCAGTAAGAGTTAACAAAATATTTACCAAATAAGCAAAAGTAAAAAATAATAAAAATGAACACAATAAAATGATAATAACGAGGCTATATACAGGGGTGGTACCGAGTCAGTGTGCGGGGTTCCAGGTTAGTTTAAGAAATGTGTAAGTGAAGTGACTATGCATAGACAATAAACAGCTAGTGTGTGTGTGTGTGTGTGTGTGGGGGGGGGGGGGGGGGCACCGCTATGCGGTAGCAGAGAAGACAGTCTATGACTTGGGTGGCTGGAGTCTCTGACAATTTTATGGGCTTTCCTCTGAAATCGCCTATTATATACTGTAGGTCCTGGATGGGCCATACGCACTACCCTCTGTAGAGTCTTATGGTAATAAAAGTGAATATCTGGATGCGAACAAGACATCTTATTTCTACTCCCTGTCTCATAGAGTGAACATGCATTCTCAGCAGTGTGTCTAACGTTGAGGCAAATCATTGACTTTTTTCTCAACCCCCCCAACAAGGTTATTTAATTTTTTTGTTTTTATACTTTTTTTTGTTTTAAATACAGTTTAGTTTCAGTTAGATTTCAGACCTGATTTGCTCCTTTGTATTGAGTTATGTCATTATGTCATTTTTATGGGATTTAGTTTCAGTTTTAGTGTCGGTGACAGATAGCATGGGTGGGAGGCTAGGAACCATAATTGTTGAAAAGTTTTTTAAATGTTTTTTTGGGGATGTCACTTCTTTTAACTGGAGGGCAAGTCATAGGTTAGGGTCAGGTCATGAGTTAGTTTAGGTTTAAATTCTAACTTCAATTTCAGTGTAACTTGGATTTAAAAGGAATAGTGCCAAGACTCTCTCTGGCTAATGTTTATACCAATCCAATGCTTTTGAACTGTAGTTGTACATGTAAGAATAATCCAGTTAACTACCAATTACATCTTTTTCAGTTTGCTAGTGATAGCTAGTAATAATGATGCACAAGCTAGGCCTAATTGAAGCATTGCCATCTCCTGGCCGCATTTAACCACTGGCCGCATTTACCCACCAGGTCCAGTAGCTTAAAAACCACCCCATTGAAAACCCCATTAGATTTTTACCCTAAATTTAGGAAAAAACTACAACTGAACATAATTCACAATTCATGAAATTGCCTAATATTATGACTGGACTCATTAATGTAGGCTTCTGTTGCTTCTTTACTACCTCCTTCGCCTCCCCCTCCTCTGTAACCCCCCCATTCATCCCCCTCCCCCTCCTCCTCTTCCCCTTCATTCTTCTCCTCCACCTCCACTCCTCCACCCCTCCCCCTCCTCCTCTTGTCTCCTTGTCCCCTTCCACCTTCACCCCTCCCCCCTCCTCTTGTCTCCTTGTCCTCTTCCACCTTCACCCCTTCCCCTCCTCCTCTTGTCTCTTTGTCCCCATTCCTCCTTCACCCCTCACCCCTCCTCATCCTCCTCTCCCCCTACTCCTCCTTGCCACATACTCCTCCCTCCCCCTTCACCCCCTCCCTTCCTCCTGCACCTCCTCCTTCACCCCCTCCTCCACCTCCTCCTCCCTGCTCATTATAAAAGGTATCAGTACAGGAGGTCTTGGCATCCACACTCCTTAGAAAATTCCTGCTCTGTTATCTGTCCTTTGATCATCGATATAAAGTTATGGAGTTCACCGGGATGCTTCACTGGGCATCATAACTCACATAGACAACCTAACCATATGATTGGTCACTGTATTGCATCTGCTCAACCTCCAGGCCCAGCAGTTATACAACAGCTTGTATTTTGTCATACAGACATTCGGACGACCACATACTGAGAAAGACGTGAGAAACAGCATTGCGGCTCTTTAAGTTGTGAGCAATGAGCATCCATTTCAAGGAGCAGTGAAGGCAGCTCACAATCTGTTGTGCTTCTTTGCGCTTCACTAAACATGTAGAAATAACAGCCTGTGTATCCTTCAATATTCTGCAAACAATATTGTTTTCAGAAAGAGTTGGATATAGAGCCGTGGCTCCCAAACCTTTAAAGCTCATGTGAGCCGCTTAAAGTACTTTCACGTTTGAAACCCAGGCTTTAGCCATGACTCAGGAATAACTAAAGGCAGCCTACCAACATTCAGGAAACACTGATAACGATGGAGTTGAATACACAGCTACAATAAAAAATTACACATTGTCATTTAAACCTATAGTGGGATACAGAGGGAGTAGACATGGAGTCTGCTGGCCCAGAAAGAGGAGGGAAACGTGGGAGACTTGAGGGAGTTTCTCCATCTCTGACCTTGACCAGACCCAACGACAGAGGAGAGGAAGCTGGAGAAAGGAGAGGCTCCTTTGTTCCTACAAGGCTGATAGCCCAGTAGAGATTGGACTATTGTGGCTATTGTTTTCTACTTTCCTCTCCCTCTAGGATGAATTTATCATCATCAGCGTGGACAGGCTTCTGTTACAGTTTACATTGCCACAAAACAATGCCAGTCGCGGCTCAAAATGGTGGAACAGCGCAGAGAAACAGAGCAGATCTGACTGTGCTGTCGTTATAACAAATTCTCTCTCAGGGTTCTAGAATGATGGTTGATAAATGGCACCGGTCAGTGGGGTAATTCACATGATCCCATGATGGCACGGTTCTCATCAGTCTCCACAATCTGACCGTCAATACAAACCAACCAGCCATTGAGACCTTAAGTTGCTCTGTTTTCCATCCAGACTTATTTCCAGACTAATTTCTCGAGCTTTCTTTTTGGCCTCCCAACTATTTGAATCCCCAGAAGTAGACCTTGCGGTCAATGCTCCCAGCCACTAATGCTTTAGTTTAGAGGTTCGTGGTGGACAGAGAGACAGCATCACAGACCAGGCTCTCAAGGACACCAGGAAGTTATAAATCAAACCGTGGTGATTGAGGGAGATTGAACAGCTTGGGACTGAACAGCTGTGTGGGACAGCAGCTTTACATACGTATGTAACGGGGATCACTGCTATTCCACTGTGGCAACAAAACAAACAGACGGAGAGAAACTCCAAGATAAATGAAACAGATCAGATGACGCCCCAAGGACAGGGGCAGGTTACGATGGCCTCCCCCAGAGGCAACTAAACAAAGCAGGGAGAACTCTAGGGGGATGGGTTTATTTACCTGACACTTGACCCCTGTGTACACACACGCACGCACGCACACATGCACGCACCAACACACACACACCCTTCCCATATATTAAATCCTTTTCAACAAAATTAAGTATAGACTCAGTAGCTTTGAAGGTAATTTCACTGTATTATCACTGGAAAGGCAAACTAGTGTTCCAAAAGTGGTTGGTTTGGTTTTGGTTTTTATTATTTAAAAAATAATCACAGTTTTCGGTTTAGAATGATTTTTTTTTTACATTAATTGCACTATGCATTATGTGTGTTGAATGCTCTAATAACACAGAATAAACCAATAATTAAAAGTCCCATGACGGTAGTGACCGCCCATTACTGCTTATCCATTATGCTCATCATTTATTCTCATCATGCTCATCATTTATTCACATTCCTTTTATTAAATATTTTATTTGATGACTTTATTATTTAATTCCCCAAGTCATTATCTGATCTCTATAGAGTTGCGTCCTTTACTGTCTGTTCACTATTTTAGTAGTTCTTCAAAGTAAATAAGGCATATATTTATGACTGCTGAATACCAACTATCAGTCACTTAGATCATGCATTTTCAGGTTGAGTTACCTCGCCAAGCAAATGCTCTCTATCCCTCTCGATAGATCATTATTCTCCGACACCGGACAATTAGGCACGCAATGGATTTTGGTAACTGTAGTTTATTACCAGTATTAACATTCAGTGAATCGCTCAACACTAACCCTTATACAAAATTGAATTACTCAGGCCAACTATCTGAAGGTGGGAGTTTATCTCCAGTCCCAACAAGCACCACTTCACCACTTTCTCTTTCTCTAATTGGCTGAATAAACTTTTATTTTATAACCACATGGTGTTTTGGGATCATGACAGGGAATTCCTAGAGGACCGAACGGAAAATCCATTCAACAATAGAGTGGAAATCACATTACAGTGCACCGTCGTTCCATTTAGTCAGGACACAGAGAGGGTGGGTGGTGTTATCGAGCATTGTGCCTCCTCCGTCTCTCCTCCGCGTGAGTTTCTCTAAGCCACTTTAGAGGGCTCCTCGTCTTCTTTTCGCTCACCTTTTCTCTTCTTCTCCTCCCTGGTTTCTTATTGATCTGCGCAACACCACCAAGTTCAGTCCTAGTGTTAACAGTTTCACATGTGATCCTAAATGCATACAATGTGACCTGTGTGGGGTTGTGACCTGTGTGGGGTTGTGACCTGTGTGGGGTTGGGACCTGTTTGGGGTTGTGACCTGTGTGGGGTTGTGACCTGTGTGGGGTTGTGACCTGTGTGGGGTTGGGACCTGTTTGGGGTTGTGACCTGTGTGGGGTTGTGACCTGTGTGGGGTTGTGACCTGTGTGGGGTTGGGACCTGTTTGGGGTTGTGACCTGTGTGGGGTTGTGACCTGTGTGGGGTTGTGACCTGTGTGGGGTTGGGACCTGTTTGGGGTTGTGACCTGTGTGGGGTTGTGACCTGTGTGGGGTTGTGACCTGTGTGGGGTTGGGACCTGTTTGGGGTTGTGACCTGTGTGGGGTTGTGACCTGTGTGGGGTTGTGACCTGTGTGGGTTGTGACCTGTGTGGGGTTGTGACCTGTGTGGGGTTGTGACCTGTGTGGGTTGTGACCTGTGTGGGTTGTGACCTGTGTGGGGTTGTGACCTGTTTGGGGTTGTGACCTGTGTGGGGTTGTGACCTGTGTGGGGTGGGACCTGTTTGGGGTTGTGACCTGTTTGAGGTTGTGACCTGTGTGGGGTTGTGACCTGTGTGGGGTTGTGACCTGTGTGGGTTGTGACCTGTGTGGGGTTGTGACCTGTTATTGTCCGCATCCCTTACCTATTCCCCAACTACCTTGAGTCAGTATGTGTGATCTCCGACAGCGGGGGGTCTAGGTCGCTGAGTGTCCACTGTGAGAGTCACAGTACTATGCGTCTATGGTATGTGTAGTCAACTAGTCTAATTATTTCTTCTTATTATTATTTAGGTTCTGGTCTTCTGAGATACAAAAGGGCATACAACAAACCAGATAACTATACAATTAATTTTTTAAATTAATGTATGTTTCTTTTAATGTGTGCTCGTGTGTTGAACGACTCCCAGTAGATACATAAGAAACATGCGAGCAGTCCCTTACATTCTCCTCTCCCACTAATCAAGACAGAGCGAATGTAAACAGAGACCTTTATGGGACCATACATCATCCCTATGGGATCCCACTGATAAACACATGGAAGGGATATACTATTTGTGTTAGGTCATGCTGGATGGGCAAGCTTACGTCTCGTCATGTGCAGTGTCACTGTACCACACTCCATCTCCTTATGGGGTCTCTGTTACAGTGAGAGGGTCCAGAGGAGCAATGTACTCCAACCTGATGAATGGGGACGTTGGGAAGAGATAGAGGCATAAAGTATAGCCTTCTAGGAGTCTTCTCTCTAATAGCAGCAGTATCTCAGAGTGGTCCTGTTACAGTGAGAGGGTCCAGAGGAGCAATGTACTCCAACCTGATGAATGGGGACGTTGGGGAGAGCTAGAGGCATAAAGTATAGCCTTCTAGGAGTCTTCTCTCTAATAGCAGCAGTATCTCAGAGTCTCTGTGATAAGGGCCTCTCAGATTTGATCTTGGCTTGAAGGTCCTTCAAACATCTGTGTGTATGGGGTGTGGAATAATCCTTAGTCAGTGAGAGAATTATAAAAATGTAGGAGAAGATAACGTTTCTCTCAGTGATGCTCACAAAGTGCCCAAACACAAACCACGCTGCTCAGTCACACAACTTACCTTGTTCTGTTCTCTAAGGCCCTGTGAGTGGTAGGGTACTGTAATTACCCTCAGTGGTGTTTAGGATGTTTAGGGTTAAGATGCGTGAAGGAGGAACAGGAGGAACGGTCCCTGTGCTAATGACAGATGGAGGGAGGGGAAAACCTGCCTTGCTCTGATTACCGGACAGATGGTGGGACACTGTACACAACCTGGAGGAGAGAAGAGGGGACGGGGGGGAACAAAAAAGAGAGCCAATGAGAGGTAGATGTATGGAGAGTGAGAGAGAGATGAGAGATTGGGATGGAGGGATGCGGAGAAAGAGGTAAGGTAAGAGAGCTGGTTGGAGAGAGGGAGAGAGAGACAAAGAGCACATGTGAGAGATAATGTACAGCACAGTGGAAAGAGAGAGAGAGGCCAAAGCCTTCACGTCAGTGAACGCAAAAGCTGCTAAAACATAGAATGGAGCGAGAGAGCGGCGAGAGAAAGCAAGTAAGAGAGCGACAACTTGCTTGTTAACCATGTGGTAATCATATTCACAAGTTGGGTTTTTGCGGACATGGCAGAGTAAGCAGAGTTCCGTGTCCTCATATCCTCAACAGAACAGAGAGCGAGAAAACAGAAATGTTTCACTGGGGAACAGCAGCACATTGAACACATGAGTGCCCCCTAGCTGCTGGTGGATAGAACAACTAGACAAGTCAAAGATCAAAGATCAAATGAGTGATGAAAGGACATAGGAAAACTGAGATGAATTCAGATGAATTCAGTTCACTTTTTATCCATTAGTTCTGAAAGTAGCACTCGAGAGCCAAAAAGGGTAGCCAAAAAATGCGTACTACTTCATATATCTACAGCTATGTGCAGTACGTCATTGCTCTCTCGCACTCTCTGCTGTGTCACTGAGCCATTGCACCCACCCTGCAACCTCATTGGATAATGCTGGGCAGGGCCGGCCTTCTTCTTCCACTCTGAAACTCGTCAATGTGCTAGTCACTCATCAATATGCTAGAAGTCACACAAATGGCGAGGGGATGAAGCTCGTTAGTTGGAACTCGAAATGTTAGGGGACTGGCCCATGTGGGCCAAGCTTGCAGTACTCAAAATGGAGCCGCACAACTTCTCTTTCAAACTAGGGATTTTGTGGTTTATTGAGCTAAAACAGCAATTCTGCTTATAGATTATGCATGTATGAACTACACATTGACACATCCAGCCCAAAGTGGGAGGTTTCAAAAAAGACTTACTTAGTCGCCAAAGTTCCCGGAAAGTCTCTTTAATCCAGGAATACTATGATTTTTGATCAAAGAGCAAATGTCCCCATCCAGGAATTGAATGGGTTGTCATTGCACCACACCACACCCACCTCGATAAGCTACAGCTGTCACGCCCTGATCTGTTTCACCTGTCCTTGTGCTTGTCTCCAACCCCTCCAGGTGTCGCCCATCTTCCCCACTTATACTCTGGGTATTTATACCTGTGTTTTCTGTCTGTCTGTGCCTGCCTGCCGCCCTGTAACTTTGCTCCTACTCTGGATTACTGACCCCTGCCTGCCTTGACCTGTCAGTTGCCTGCCCCTGTTGTTACAATAAACATTGCTACTTCACACAGTCTGCACTTGGGTCTTACCTTGATCCGTGAGAACAGCAAGTCACTATGCCAAATAACTCAAACCAGAACTGGGTTACCTTCAGATGAGTCACGTGACACTTGTGGGAAAAACGGAGCATGCCATCGTGTTCATGAGAATCTCATCTTTCGGTAGAATGGTCGTGTCAGTTAGTCGGACAAACTGTTCGGACGCTACAGAAGTTTTCTTGAGAAGATCAATTTCGGGATTTGTCTTATGGTCTGACAAACACAGCTGCAGCTTAGCCACCTTCTACCGCAGATGCGGAAAGTCGATATGGGTGGATATAGTGGATTGAGACACAGCCCATGCAGCATTTTCACTTTTGGATGAATAGCGTGCCCAGAGTGAACTGCCTCCTACTCTGTCCCAGATGCTAATATATGCATATTATTATTAGTATTGGGTAGAAAACACTCTGAAGTTTCTAAAACTGTTTGAATGTGAGTACAACAGAACTCATATGGCAGGCAAAAACCTGAGAAAAAAATCCAACCAGGAAGTGGGAATCTGAGGTTTGTAGTTTTTCAACTCTGCCCCCATTGAAGATACAGGGTGATATTAGTTATGTTTCACTTCCCAAGGCTTACACTAGATGTCAACAGTATTTAGAACCTCTTTTGAGGATTCTACTCTAAGGGAGGGGCTCATAAGGGCTCTTTAAGTGAGCGGTCTGGCTATATGCCACAGCCTCGGTCTGGCGTGAAAGGTAGCTACGCTTCACTTCATTTATACAGACAAAGGAATTGTCTGGTTGGAACATTACGTTTTATGTTAAAAACATCCTAAAGATTGATTCCATACAAACTACAGGCTGTAACAGACAATGTTGAACTTTTCGTCCGACGTTCGGTGCGACCTGAACACGCTTTTGAATTTGTTTACCAAACACCCTACCAAAAGAAGATATTTGGGCATAACTGATGGACATTATCGAACAAAACAAACATTTATGGTGGAACTGGGATTCCTGGGAGTGCACTCTGATGAAGATCATCAAAGGTAAGTGAATAATTAAAATGCTATTTCTGAGTAATCTTGACTACCCAATATGGCGGGTATCTTTTTGGCTGCTTTGTTGTCTAAAGGCTGTACTAAGATTATTCCATGGTTTGCTTTCTCCGTAAAGTTTTTTAAAAATCTGACACAGCGGTTGCGTTAAGGAGAAGTTTATCTAAAGTTCCATGTATAATAGTCGTATCTTTATCAATGTTTATAATGAGTATTTCTGTAAATTGATGTGGCTCTCTGCAACACCGCAACTACTGAACGTAAAGCGCCAATGTAAACTCAGATTTTTTTATATAAATATGAACTTTATCAAACAGAACATACATGTATTGTGTAGCATGAAGTCCTATGAGTGTCATCTGATGAAGATCATCAAAGGTTAGTGATTAATTTTATCTCCACTTCTGCTTTCTGTGACAACCTCTGGAAAAAATGCCTGTGTTTTTCTGTGACTTGGTGGTGACCTAACAATCGTTTGTGGTGCTTTAGCTGTAAATCCTTTTTGAAATCAGACACTGTGGCTGGATTAACGAGAATTTGATCTTTAAAATGGTGTAAAATACTTGTATGCTTGAGGAATTTTAATTATGAGATTTTTGTTGTTTTGAATTTGGCCCTGCACTTTCACTGGCTGTTGCGGGGGGGTTAGATTTAGATGTGGATTTTTTTTAATCTTCCGTGGATTGACACGCAGGTCCTAAATATACACTTAAGGATTCGTCTACCTAAGGCACAGTGTATTCGTACGGGGAGGTTTGCACTCTGCGTACTGTCCTGAACTACAGCGGAGCAACCACAGCGATTATCGAAGCTGAATACAATGACAGGCCCCACCAATATGAATTATGCAATACAATACTCAGGTGGCTTACAATGCCTTACAATTACAGGCTGAGCCTGGGAGAAATATGCAGTATTTTTTACATGGGTGGCTCAGCACTTAAATCCTCAGTCCAGATTGCTTTTCACAGCTTTGTGAAGCCCTCCCAAATTGAATGTGGATATCTTGCAGATGTTCATTATGAAAAGGCATTAGAGAGCCAGCTGATTTCTGGTGCCTGTCTCTTTGTTTAACATAAACCTTTCAAAACCGTCTCACGCTTGTTCTGAAAGATTCATAGCTGACGTTTTCGGTTCGTGACGCACACCTCAGAGTGTCATTCTGGAAGAGAGAGCCAGACAGACATGAAGACTGGTTCTAGAGTGGTGTATGCTTATCATCTGCCTTGGATGTTCACATGCTCGGTAACTCCACTGTTTGCTCAATTACTGTACCATAGACTTAGAAATACCCTATTAAATAGCCAATGTTCCATCCAATTGGCGACAGAATTTTATGCGAATATTCTAAAAATCCGTATTAAGAAAATACATTTAATTGTGTTTCCATCACATTTTCAACTCTACCGATTTTATTTTATTTTATTTTATCACAAAAACTGTTGCGTTAAGTAGCAAATGTGCCTACTCTGGTATTGGCGTGTGCACTCTAGCCAACAGCTTGCAGATACATTGTGGGTAAACTGTGTGGGTACAGTCTACATGATGAGATTATTATGGATAATGTGAGAATATGTTTTTTTTGTCAAACGGCAGTGAAGCGTCGATCATCACGTCATCAGAATAAGACCGTCGATATTGATTGGAAATCATGACTTACAGTATTTCCTCCGTTGCCTAATAAATTGCATGGTTTCCCAAGTCGTAGTGGGAGGACCACACACCATATCCAAGTTGACCTTTTATGTGTTTGGGCGTACCTGCTCATTCATATGATTTTGTATTGGCCTCAACCATACAACAGTCCTCTCAGGCCTAAAAATAAAGCATGTCCAAATGCGCATGGATCCTCCAGTCTAGCTCTATATATGGTTCCAATTTTCACAACCTAAGCTTTTTGGAATCAATTATTACTACCTTTTACAGCTCTGTTTCTGTTCTCTCTCATTTCTACATCTTTCCAACCTTAACACAACAAACAATTCCAAACTGCTCCCTGACCCTCAGCTGGTATTTCCTAAAACCTCGTTCCACTCCAAGCGCTCCTGATGGACTGAGTTAAACTAGGCATAATGTTGTTCTCACTGTAACCTTACTAATATAACATCCATGTCCGTGATATTCTTAGGGCTCTCAACATTCTGGTTGTTCTCCTGATATTCTTGCTTTTATTGCTCAAAAGACCCTGATTGTGGAACTGGAACTGGTGAAATTGTCCAGATACAATAGTAATGATACAATAGTAATATATAATATATACCATTTAGCAGACGCTTTTATCCAAAGCAACTTATGTATGTGCATACATATAATTTATACATATAATTGAAGGGAAAATGATGTTCACTGTATGCTGTTCCCATCCCAAAGTGGTGAAACGAAACCCCACTGCAATACCAAGACTATGATGGTGAGACCTGTTGGAGAGAGAACCCATATGCTGTTGTCTAGTTGATAGGTATTCGACTAGCCGGGCTGTTCCCCGTACTCCACCTGTAGGGATTTGTACAATGCTCAACAAGGCTATTTAACTTGACATTGGTGTCTGTCTTTATTCCTCTATCCAACATATCATACTGAAACATGGTATTAGAAGTGGCTCGGAAACCCAACGTTTGTTATTTTTGTAGCTAAGTACAGTATAGGCGCAGTTACGTTCCATATGCGAACACATGCTGTTTCCTACTCACAACACTGATCAACTCATTGTTAGCTGGCTAGCTAGCATCACTACCTACCTCGATGACTGAAGGCAAAGAAATGTCCTATTCCATTGCTATGGCAGCAAACATTCCGCCATCAAATCCCATGGTTCTCACAGGGGACTGGAATACTAATTGCGACAACTTCAGGGATGAATTTGAGGACTATGCACCGGCGAGAGGTCTACATGAGAAACCCAATGAGGTACAAGTGGCAACTCTGAGGAGATTCATGGGCAGCGAATGCAGGCATATCTACCGGCACAATCTCACCCTCACAGCACAACAACAGTGTGATGCAAAGGCTATATTGGATGCATTGGAGAATTACTTCAAACCCGCCAGAAACGTAATTTACGAGCGGTTCATTTTCGGAAGATGCAAACAGGAAGAGGGTGAGTCAGTACACAACTTTGTAACCCGTTTGAGAAAAAGAATCTGCCACTTGTGAATACGGGGGATTGAAAGATGAATTGATTCGTGACAAAATACTACTGGGAATTGCAAATGAGGATACACGCCAGCGTCTACTGAGAGAGAGAGGCTTAACATTAGTAACTGCCATCAAAATGTGCTGCACTGCTGAAGTCACTGACATGAGAATGAGAGCAATGGAAATCGAAACCCCACGCTCCGATGTTGATACTGTTCACGCTGTTGCTAGGCAGACATTCAGACAAACAGAATGCCTACGGAAAACCATGCAGAGCTTGTGGAAGTAACAATCAACTTTGCAAAAGTGTGTCTCAAAAGCAAAAAAAAGGTTGAGTGAGGGCAAGATTCACTGTCTTGATGATGTCACTCAATGTTTAGAGATGAACAGTGAAAGTGACATTTACATGCATGAATCCATTGGCGCTGAACACTCAAGAGGGAAGAAATGGTTTGTGACACTACGATTACACAACAAGCAACAACAATGTCAACTGGATTCCGGTGCTACATGCAACGTAATGAACTACAAAGACAAAATCAATCTGGCACCTGACACACATCTATTGCCCAGCGATACTAGACTAAAGCTGTACTCAGGAGAGCTAATGAGCTCTATGGGCACCTTTGAGACCGAATGTGTTATTCAGGGACGCAAACACAAGCCAGAGTTTGAGATTGTGAAAACCAGTCAACATCCTCTCCTCTCAGGCTCTACATGCGAACGCCTGGGACTGATGCAGGTCACTGTACCAAATGATGTCCAACATGGACCCCTGTCCAAAGAACAACTACTCAGCAGATATGACAATGTATTCAACATGCCCGTTGAATCAGTACCTGGGGAGGTACACTTTGAAGTGGATGAGAGCATCACTCCAGTCCAGTGTGCTCCTCGCATTGCAATGCAAGTGGCTGTGAAGGCCCAGCTGGACAAGTATGAGGCCGATGGCCACATGACATCTGTGGCTGAACCAACTGACTAGATCAGCAATATGGTCATAGTGAAAAAAAACAGAGAAGCTGAGGGTCTGCATCGTCCCAAAGCATCTGACCCAAGCACTGAAACGATCCCACTAGATCATGCCGACACTAGAGGATGTCCTCTATAAGCTTCCCAAGGCCAGGATTTTGGTGGATGCCCGAGATGCATTCCTTCAATGCATGCCGGACGAAGAAAGCAGCTTCATGACTACCTTCTGGACCCCCTGGGGTCGGAAACGCTGGCTCAAGCTCCCGTTTGGTGTCTCAGTGGCGCCTGACGTATGCCAACGCAAGCAGCACGAGTTACTGGCTGGGTTCAAGGGCATTGAACCCATTGCCGATGATGTCCTGATCGTAGGCTGTGGTGACACAGGCGAAGAAGCAGAACGCGATCACGTTGTGAAGCTCCTGGCACTGATGGAGCGCTGCCGATCAGTTAAGCTTCGTCTTGGCCTGAAGAAGCTGCAGTTCAAGGTGAAAGACGTCCACTTCCATGGCCACATTCTCTCAGCAAAAGTACTGAAGCCATACCCAGACAAGGTCCGAGCGATCCTCGACATGCCAAACCCGTCTGATGCAAAAGGAGTACAGTGTCTCATCGGTTTTTGCAAACTATTTTGCAAAGTTCATGCCACACTTATCAGCAGTCTGTGAGCCTCTGCTCCGGTTGCTGGACAAAGACACACCATGGCACTGGCTACCCAAGCATGAGGCTGTAGTGCAGGAGATAAAATCTCTGGCTTCATCCATGCCAGTGTTGCGACATCACGAAGCCTGTCACAATCCAGAGCGACTCCAGCCAAAGGGGACTTGGATGCTGCCTTATGCAGGAAGGCCAGCCCTTTGCGTTTGCCTCGAGAGCGCTCACCCCCACCGAACAAAACTATGCACAAATTGAGAAAGAACGCCTCAGCATCGTCTTCTCCTGCCAGCGATTCCATCACTACTTATATCATTGAGAGCTGGTCTTCGCTGAAACTGACCACAAACCACTCATTGCCATATTCAGTAAACCTCTCCTCAACGCGCCCAAGAGGCTTCAAAGCAGGCTCCTGACTCTGCAAAACTACAGCCTGAAGGTAATTTACAAGCCAGGACCAGAGATGTACATCAGTGACACACTGAGCAGGGCAACAGCACAATGTACAGGCAGAGGCACTGTCTATCAGCGGCAGGCCATCTGTTCGCTACAGCAGGAACAACAAGATGTTCAACAGATCAATCAGGCAGACAACTTAAACGTAACAGATCACCACCCAGCCCAGATCAGGCAACACACTGACAAGGACAAACAGCTACAGTCACTGAAGTCCATGGCTCTCGCAGGTTGGCCATACCTGAAAGAGGAGACACCTTTCAAAGTGAGAGAATACTGGACCTTTCGAGATGAGATTAGTGTGCAAAATGGCATCTTGTTCAGAGGTCAGAAGGTCATTATTCCCAATCACTACGTCCAGAGATGCTTACTTGCATACACTCCAGTCACGTTGGAGGTGATGCATGCTACCGCCAGGCTTGTGATACATTATACTGGTCAGACATGCAAGGAGGAATTAAAGACTTTGTCAGCAACTGTACCACATGCAACGAGTACGCTCATGAACAGCAAAAGGAAACCATGATGTCACAAGAACTGCCCACAAGGGCCTGGCAAATCGTCAGCATGGACTTAGTCAGCCACAGACAAAAGGACTATCTTCTCATCGTTGATCACTACTCTGACTTTTGGGAAATTGAACTGCTCCCTGACTTGTCTGCAGAGACGGTCATAAAGCACTGCAAGGCACAGTTTGCAAGGCAAGGTCAGCCTGACAAGGTAATCTAAGGACAATGGCCCACAATTCACTGCACAGTTCAAGCGTTTCGCCTCAGAATGGGAGTTTGACCATGTGACCTCCTCTCCATGACACGCAAAAGCAAATAGCAAGACAGAATCAGCTGTCAAGATAGCAAAAAACCTGTTAAGCAGGGCCTTGCGCGACAGCAACGAACCATGGAAAGCGATCTTACAGAGAAGGAACACACCCACCGAAAACATGGACAGCAGCTCAGCACAACGCCTTCTGTCCAGACGTCTGAAGACTACCATCTCCGTAGCTAACAAGCTACTTGAGCCGTGCGTCATGGTTGGCATCACAGACAAACTGCGTCACAGAAAACAGCTCGCTAAGTGCTTCTAAGACCGGAATGCTCGAGACCTACCAGAGCTGGAGGTGGGTGAAACGATAAGGATGAAACCGCTGCCGGGAGACCACACAGAACTTTGGAGGCTGGGCACATGCCTACGGAGAGTTGCACCATGTTCTTACCTGTTGGATGTTGGTGGCTCCCCCTATCGTCGCAATTGGGTGGATCTGAGCGTAGCAGAGCAGACAAACCAGAACACGCCATACACTCACCTAGATGAGCTGGATCACAGTCCAGGCCTAAGGGTAAGGGGCGCAGAATTGAGACATGAGCCAACTGAAGGTGAGGCCAAGCACTCCAGCTCGTGGCCCTACTCCTACCCCTGTCAGAGCCAATACTTACTCACAAGTGGGTCGGCTGTGCAAGCCACCGGACAGGCTTACTCTGTAAGCAAGAGACTGTTAATTATCTTGTCCTCTGTTAATAAAAAAAAGGAAGATGACAACTGAAGTAAAAAGAAAATGTCATGCTTTTTCAATTGTTATGACTTGACTGTTAAGAACTTAATGTTATGCTATTATGTTTGCACGTTTTATTGAAAAGGATGGTGTTACGGAGTCTGGTTAGGACTAGCCGGACTGTTCCCCGGACACCACCTGTAGGGATTTGTACAATGCCCAACAAGGTTATTGAACTTGACATTGGTGTCTGTCTTTATTCCTTTATCCAACATATCATACTGAAACACATGCCTTAGCCCATGTCATGAAAACTAAAACTCCAAACCATTTACAGATCCTTGCTTGCTCACATTTCCCCCTCATCAGTGTGTTTGGGAGTAAATACATAACTGAATGATATACAGGTAACTGCCAAAATAAATGAAACACCAACATTAAGGGTCGTACAGGTTTTTTCAATCACGTTGGTGCAAATTTCACAAGTATGTGGTACATTTTCACAACTCTAAGCACAAAATCTAAACAGATCATCAAAACTCTAAGCACATTTTCAATTGGCTGAGTACAACAAACACCTGGTCGTCAAACAACTCATTCCAAAATCATGGGCATTAATATGGAGTTGGTCCCCCCCCTTAGCTGCTATATCAGCCTCCACTCTTCTGGGAAGGCTTAACACTAGATGGTGGAGCATTGCTGCGGGGACTTGCTTCCATTCAGCCACAAGAGCATTAGTTTCCACTGCTCCTGATTCCATTGGCGGCGATCTTTACATCACTCCAGCCAACACTTGGCATTGTGCATGGTGATCTTAAATCAAATCAAATGTATTTATATAGCCCTTCTTACATCAGCTGATATATCAAAGTGCTGTACAGAAACCCAGCCTAAAACCCCAAACATCAGGGCAATGCAGGTGTAGAAGCACGGTGGCTCGGAAAAACTCCCTAGAAAGGCCAAAACCTAGAAAGAAACCTAGAAAGGAACCAGGCTATGAGGGGTGGCCAGTCCTCTTCTGGCGGTGCCGGGTGGAGAATATAACAGAACATGGCCAAGATGTTCAAATGTTCATAAATGACCAGCATGGTCAAATAATAGTAATCACAGTGAACAGGTCAGGGTTCCATAGCAGCAGGCAGAACAGTTGAAACTGGAGCAGCAGCACGGTCAGGTGGACTGGGGACAACAAGGAGTCATCATGCCAGGTAGTCCTGAGGCATGGTCCTAGGGCTCAGGTCCTCCTCCGAGAGAAAGAGAGAATTAGAGAGAACATACTTACATTCACACAGGACACCAGATAAGACAGGAGAAATACTCCAGATATAACAGACTGACCCTAGCCCCCCAACACAAACTACTGCAGCATAAATACTGGAGGCTGAGACAGGAGGGGTCAGGAGAAACTGTGGCCCCATCCAATGATACCCCAGGACAGGGCCAAACAGGCAGGATATAACCCCACCCACTTTGCTAAAGCACAGTCCCCACACCACTAGAGGGATACCTTCAACCACCAACTTACCATCCTGAGACAAGGCCGAGTATAGCCCACAAAGATCTTTGCAACAGTACAACCCAAGGGGGGGCGCCAACCCAGACAGGAAGACCACGTCAGTGACTCAATCCACTCAAGTGACGCACCCCCCCTAGGTCCGGCATGGAAGACCACCAGTAAGCCAGTGACTCAGCCCCTGTAACAGGGTTAGAGGCAGAGAATCCCAGTGGAGAGAGGGGAACCGGCCAGGCAGAGACAGCAAGGGCGGTTCGTTGCTCCAGTACCTTTCCGTTCACCTTCACACTCCTGGGCTAGACTACACTCAATCATAGGACCTACTGTAGAGATGAGTCTTCAATAAAGACTTAAAGGTTGAGACAGAGTCTGCTTCTCTCACATCTTAGGCTTATGTGAGGCTGCTCAGCCATGGAAAACCATTTCATGAAGCTCCCGATGAAGAGTTATTCTGCTGACGTTGCTTCCAAAGGCAGTTTGGAACTCTGTAGTCTATGTTGCAACCGAGGACTGACGATATTTACGTACTACGCGTTTCAGCACTTGACAGGCCCGTTCTGTGAGCTTGCGTGGCCTACCACTTCACGGCTGAACCGTTGTTGCTCCGAGATGTTTCCACTACACAATAACAGCACTTAAACTTGACCAAGGTAGCTATAGCATGCCAGACATTTGACAAACTGGCTTGTTGGAAAGATGGCATCCTATGAAGGTGTCACTGAGCTCTTCAGTAAACCCATTCTACTGACAATGTTTGTTTATGGAGATTGCATTGCTGTGTGCTCGATTTAATACACCTGTAAGCAACGGGTGTGGCTGAAATATCCAAATCCACTCATTTGAAGGTGTGTCCACATACTTTTATATATATTGTGTATATACACTGAACATAAATATAAGCAAGTGACATGTAAAGTGTTGGTCCCATGTTCCAACTGTTGAAATAAAACATCCCATAAATGTTCCATACACAGAAAAAACATTGCGGTTTGCTGATGTCAACAGCAGCAGTAAAACAACAATAGTGCTATATACATGGGGTAACGGTACAGAGTCAATGTGCAGGGGCACCGGTTAGTCACGGTAATTTAGGTAATATGTACATATAGGTAGAGTTAAAGTGACAATGCATAGACAATAACAGAGAGTAGCAGCAGCGTAAAAGAGGGGTCTGGGTAGCCCTTTGATTAGCTGTTCATGAGTCTTATGGCTTGGGGTTATAAACTGTTAAGAAGTCTTTTGGACCTAGACTTGGCGCTCTGGTACCGCTTGCCGTGAGGTAGCAGAGAGAGCAGTCTATGACTTGGGTGGCTGGAAGCTTTGACAACTTTTAGGGCCTTCCTCTGACATCGCCTGGTATAGAGGTCCTGGATGGCAGGAAGCTTGGCCCCAGTGATGTACTGGGTCGTACGCACTACCCTTTGTAGTGCTTTGCGGTCAGAGGCCGAGCAGTTGCCATAACATGCTATAGACATGCTATAGACATGCTATAGACATGACAGCCTTGTGAATGTTGACTTGTTTAACTTCTCTAGGGTAGGGGGCAGCATTGAGAATTTTGGATGAAAAGCGTGCCCAAATTATACTGCTTGCTATTCAGCCATAAGAACTAGAATATGCATATAATTAGTAGAAATGGATAGGTCCAAGAGGCTTCTTAAAGGTCTTACTCACATCGGCTATGGAGACCGTGATCATACAGTCGTCTGGAAAAGCTGATGCTCTCATGCATGTTTCAGTGTTACTTGCTTCGAAGCGAGCATAGAAGTAGTTTAGTTCGACTGGTAGGCTCATGTCACTGGGTAGCTCGCGGCTGTGCTTCCTTTTGTAGTCTGTAATAGTTTGCAAGCCCTGCCACATCCTCAGAGCCGATGTAGTACGATTAAATCTTAGTCCTGTATTGATGTTTTGCCTGTTTGATGGTTCGTCAGAGGGCATAGCAGGATTTCTTATAAGCTTCCGGTTTAGAGTCCCACTTCTTGAAAGCGGCAGCTCAAGCCTTTAGCTCAATGCAGATGTTGCCTGTAATCCATAGCTTCTGGTTGGGGTATGTACTGTGGGGACGACGTCCTCAATGCACTTATTGATGAAACCAGTGACTGATGTGGTGTACTCCTCAATGCCATCGGAATAACCCCCGGAACATATTCCAGTCTGTGCTAGCAAAACAGTCCTGTAGTTTAGCATTTTCTTCATCTGACCGTTCTTATTGAGGGAGTCACTGGTGCTCCCTGCTTTAGTTTTTGCCTTTAGGCAGGAATCAGGAGGATCTAATTATGGTCAGATTTGCCAAATGGAGGGCGAGGGAGAGCTTTGTACGCATCTCTGTGTTTGGAGTAAAGATGGTGTTGAGATGTTTTTACTCTGGTTACATATTTAACATGCTTGTAGAAATTAGGTCAAATGGATTTAAGTTTCCCTGCATTAAAGTCCCAAGCCACTAGGAGCACCGCTTCTGGATGAGCGTGTTCCTGTTTGCTTATGGCCATATACAGCTCATTGAGTGCGGTCTTAGTGCCAGCATCGGTTGGTGGTGGCAAATAGACAGCTACGAAGAATACAGATGAAAACTCTCTCGGTAGATATTGTGGTCTACAGCTTATCATGAAATACTCTACCTCAGGCAAGCAAAACCCCGAGACTTCCTTAGATATCGTCGACCAGCTGTTGTTTACAAAATATACATAGACTGCCACCCCTTGTCTTACCAGAGGCCGCTGTTCTATCCTGCAGAAAAAGCTTCAAACCCACCAGCTGTATGTTATTTATGTCGTCGTTCAGCCAAGACTCTGTGAAACATAAGATATTAGATTTTTTTATGTCCCGTTGGTAGGATATGCGTGCTTGTCTATTTTATTATCCGATGGTTGTATTATTGGCTAATAGGACTGATGGTAAAGGCAGATTACCCACTCATCGATCCTTACAAGGCACCCTGATCTTCGTCCCCAATATCTCCGTCTCTTTCTCCTGCTAATGACAGGGATGAGGGCCTTGTCGGGCGTCTGAATAAATCCTTCCTGTCCGACTCGCTAAAGAAAAAGTATTCCTGCAGTACTGGGTGAGTAATCGCTCTCCTGATACCTGAAAGCTCTTTTCGGTCATTAAACACTGTAGCAGAAAGATTATGTACAAAATAAGTTACAAATAACAATCACACACACAATAGCACAATTGGTTAGGAGATTGTAAAACGGATGCCATCTCCTCTGGTTCCATTATCCTGTGTTTATATTGTATAAGGATATTGGAACTGTAAAACAGATATTTCTCAACATACTCACAACCTGCAATTGGAAACAAACTATTTAACAAAAATATTGCCAAGTTATATTTATATATCGTTTGGAAAATTATATTTACCAACTACTATTCTTTCTATTAAACAGAACAGTTTGAAATGTGTATCTTGTTTTTTTGCTATTGGATTAAATGGTAGTTAAAATGACTAAATGCTGACCTCATCATTCATTAGCTGATGTATTGGGGGCATCTGGAAATAATATTTTAGCACACCATGTTCCCCAGTCTCTGCAGGGGAGAGAGAGTGATGTGAAAAATGCTATGTTCTGATTGCAGTGACCGTACATGGGGGAGAACTTGCAGAGAGACTGTCCTTGGGGGCTGCTGTGTGTGTGTGTGTGTTTGTGTGTGTGTGAGGGGGGGTGGTCTTGTATTACTATCCTTGTGGGTAACGGAAATCCCCCAAAGTTTCCACAAGGATAGTGAAACAAGGAAAATTCTCCCTTGTGTGGTTATTTCCCAGATTCCCAAAAGGACTAAGGTTTAGGGATTAGGTTTAGGGTTAGGCTTGCAATTAGAGTTAGATGTTAGGGTTAGGGGTTAGAGGCTTAGGTTTAGTGTTAGGGTAGGGTTATGGGTTATGGGTTAAGTTTAGGGTTAAGGTGGTTACGGTTAGGGTTAGGGAAAATAGGATATTTAATGGAAATACATGTTAGGTCCCCACAAGAATAGTAAAACATATGCTGTGTGTGTGTGTGTGTGTGTGTGTGTGTGTGTGTGTGTGTGTGTGTGTGTGTGTGTGTGTGTGTGTGTGTGTGTGTGTGTGTGTGTGTGTGTGTGTGTGTGTGTGTGTGTGTGTGTGTGCGTGTGTGTGTGTGTGCGTGCATGTGTGTGTGTGACTCATGAGTTTAGGGTCATGAAATATTGTGTGGATGAAGTACGCGTGGGTGGCGGTCGGGTTGAATAAAACAAAACAATACATGAACAAATCCATAAATGTATCATTCTTGTGCAAATATCTATAGGCTGCACTGAGGTTTTTCTTTCGTTATTTTTAGGCTATCTGGCATTAGTGGGTAACACTTCCGCCATCGTGGGTTGAAAAAACAGTTGCTCTATGTTGCTCTGTCTGTATGCTACGTCTTGCTTGTCCTATGTTGCTATGTCTTGCTTGTTCTATGTTGCTATTGTCTATATTGTAATTGTTTTTAATAACCTGCCCAGGGACTGCGGTTGAAAATTAGCCGGCTGGCTAAAACTGGCACTTTTACTGAAACGTTGATTAATGTGCACTGTCCCTGTAAAAATAAAAATAAACTAAAAAAAAAAAAAAAAAGTAGCGTGCCGTGGTTCTGGGGCCTGGGCCTTCAGTGAAGTCCTACACAGTCCCACCCGAATTAATCCACCTCTTATTACCATCATTATGATGCCATGGCTCTAGACACTATACATTTAGACAGAAACGCAGTATAACCAGGCGTTGCGTCACCTTGAAATTTACATTTTTATTCAGAGAATTGCAGGGGAAGAGTACAATACCTTTTCATTGTGCAGCTTCAATTGCCCTGCACGCTTGTTCGTTGAGCTGTAGATCCACTCGGGTGTCCCCAAAAGTTTTCAAAAGCACCATTGTTCGTAAGTGCCCAGCCGTACTTTGGTGTCTCGTTGCTGCCTTGGTTAGACAACTCGTGTTTGCAAAGCCAGTGTGGCTCCAAACACCAAATCGACCACTTGCAAATAATAGGCATTCCCAGCAGTACAGTTTGCAGTGCTTCTCGGAGCCTGTGAGTCATTGATAGTGCCCATAATTGAAAGTGGCGAACAAACCCCTTTCCCGCCTGTGACAGGCTTTGTAGCGTCGGCGTCTACCTCTCCTAACAATGTCTAACTTTTCTTGAAAAGTTTGTCTTGAGAATGGCGTTATAATTATATCCTCGACCAAATCGATATCTTCTCCTTCCTCCATCGTGGGTTGAAAAAACAGCTTAGTAGTACGCGTTGATCAATTTCAGTTTCCTAGTTCTGAGACCTGCCCATATAGGACCTGCCTCTCAATATTGGTAATCCAATCAAAAGACGTGCAGGCACAATGCCTGCTAGCTGGCTCCTGTGTAACACTGGAGCCAGCCAGCAGGCGTACAATAGCCAACTCTAAAGCTGATTGGTTGACACTAAATTTTAATTTCCATTCACTTTAAGCTACAAGCGCCCGCACTGTTGATTCTGAAGGCCTGAGGGCAGATTTTAGACCCCTGGCAACACATGATGGCTGAATATGATTGGATAAAATATCTAACATAAAGACCAGCCCTCCAAATCTCAACCTGGGGCTGGAAGCAGTGCAACCAAGAGGAACGCTATGAAATGAAGAGTGTAACTCTTACTCTGGGGAATAATTTAATACATATTTGTGGGAAAATATATCTAAAAAAAATTTATATTCTGATGATGTTTAGGCCAGCAGAGAAGGCCTTGCTGGCCCTGACGGCCCACCACTGGTGGGTAAGGGTTAAATGCCAAATGCTTTTGAGGTCTGAATAGTTTCAGAATACACTGTATGCATCCAATTTGATCTAAAATCGTATTAGAAACATGTTGGGTCATATTCACAGCTTATATTTCCTTACAACCGGTCAAAAACTGATGTCATTTGGACATTTTGCACAGAAAATCTTTTAGCGCTATTGCATTTCAAATCAAATCAAATCAAATCAAATTTTCTACCGGGTCTAAAAGCATATTTGTTCCTCGAAAGAAGCAGAGATGACACGGAAAACTTTACCGATGTCAACTCGATTGAAGCACTCATTCTATAATTTCTGACATTCTTCTGGTGAGCAAGTCATCAAGGGCAACATCATGTAATGACAGAAGATAAGCTGCATGTATCTAATTATGGACAAAGTCACCAACAAATAGCCTACCAATGATTGTAGATGGGTTACCAGCAATTGCGGGCGGGTACAGAGGAACAAATAGCTGGCGTACGCACCACTAGTGTATGTGTATGTGTCAGTTTGTGAGTGAGTGTGTGTCATGGTTGGGGGTCATTTCAGAATTGGGTAGTGAATTGCTCTTTAGTTCCAATTAAATTCTTGAAATAAAATTGGCCACACTCCACTGGAAGCAGAATTTGAATAGATTTTGAATTAAAGGACGTAGAATTTAATTAAATGAAATTCAAATGGCTTTTTTCTACCTATCACCACAAATGTTTATTTTGACATCATGTATTGTTACTAATGCCTTGTAGCATTATGGTTGAAACATTTCATTTTTAAACTCTTTTCCATAAAACTACTTTAAATAGAACAGTGGTCTGGAAATATTCTAAGAACTTGTTGTGGGTTGTCTATAAGAACTCATATTTCCCTTAGAGTCTCAGTGCAGTCAAAAACTAGATTTTCATGTGTTTTCTGTTTATTTCTACGCTATGTGGTTGGAATAATAGTCTGAAATTGGGAAAATTATGATAATGCCGTTTTAGTGTAAGTGTTGTTTGAAAAGACCACCTGAAATTCCAGCCTGATTTGGTGGGATACAATTTTGGCCTGCCTGGTGACATCCAAACCTCTCTGTAAATAAAAGCTTGTTTTCAGATTTCCCCTCTCAGCTCAGACCACGCCCAGACAGTCTTAGCAACATTTTTGCTTGGGATGTTGCTAATTGTTAAGAAGCAATTTTTGTTTCTTTTTTTTTAACATTTTAATTGAAAACAATAAGGTACTTAATCAAAATCAAATCAAATCAAACTTCATTTGCCACATGCGTCGAATACAACAAGTAAATGTCCGGTGGTGATTTTTATGAATTGTTCAGCAGTCTTATAACTTGGGGGTAGAAGCTGTTGAGGAGCCTTTTGGTCCTAGACTTGGCGCTCCGGTACCACTTGCTGTGCGGTAACAGAGAAAACAGTCTATAACTTGGGTGACTGGAGTCTCTGACAATTTATATAGGTCCTGGATGGCAGGAAGCTTGATGTACCGGGCCGTTCGCACTACCCTCTGTAGCTCCTTATGGTCAGATGCCAAGCAGATGCCATACCAGGCGGTGATGCAACAGGTCAGGATGCTCTTGCTGGTGCAGCTGTAGAAGCTTTTGAGGATCTGGGGACCCATGACAAATCTTTTCAGTCTCCTGAGGGTGAAAAGGTTTTGTTGTGCCATCTTCACGACTGTCTTGGTATGTTTGGACCATGATAGTTCGTTGGTGATGTGGACACCAAGGAACTTGAAACTCTCGACCCGCTCCACTACAGCCCCGTCGATGTTAATGGGGGCCTGTTTGGCCCGCTTCTTCCTGAAGTCCACGATCAGCTCCCTTGTCTTGCTCACATTGAGGGAGAGGTTGCTGTCTTGGTACCACACTGTCAGTTCTCTGACCTCCTCCCTATAGGCTTTCTCATCGTTGTCGGTGATCAGGCCTACCACTGTTGTCTCGTCGGCAAACTTAATAATGGTGTTGGAGTCGTGTTTGGCCACACAGTCATGGGTGAACAGGGAATACAGGAGCGGAATAAGTACACACCCCTGTGGGGTCCCAGTGTTAAGGATCAGCGTGGCAGACGTGTTGTTGCCTACTCTTACCACCTGGGGACGACCCGTCAGGAAGTCCAGGATCCAGTTGCAGAGGGAGATGTTTAGTCCCAGAGTCCTTAGCTTATCGATGAGCTTTGTGGGTATTGTAAAAATCATACAATGTGATTTTCTGGATTTTTGTTTTAGATTCCGTCTCTCACAGTTGAAGTGTACCTATGATAGGGAATTACAGAAGTCTACATGCTTTGTAAGTAGGAAAACCTGCAAAATCGGCAGTGTATCAAATACTTGTTCTCCCCACTGTAGGTGTTCCTTTTGTCCAGGTGAGAAAGGGCAGTGTGGAGTACGATTGAGATCATGTCATCTGTGTATCTGTTGGGGTGGTATGCAAATTGGAGTGGGTCTGGGCTGTCAAGGAGGATACTGTTGATGTGAGCCATGACCAGCCTTTCAAAGCACTTCATGGCTACCGACTTGAGTTCCAAGGGGTGGTGATCATTTAGGCTGGTTACCTTCACTTCCTTGGGCACAGGGACTATGGTGGTCTGCTTGAAACATGTAGGTATTACAAATTCGGTCAGGGAGAGGTTGTTAATGTTAGTGAAGACGCTTGACAGTTGGTCCGCGCATGCTTTGAGTACACGTCCTGGTAATCCATCAGGCCCAGTGGCTTTGTGAATGTTGACCTGTTTAAACGTTTTGTTCACATCGGCTACCGAGAGCGTTATCACACAGCCATCCAGAACAGCTGGTGCTCTCATGCATGCTTCAGTGTTGCTTGCCTCGAAGCGAGCATGAAAGGCATTTAGCTGGTCTGGTAGGCTCGCATCACTCTGCAGCTCGAGTCTGGGTTTCCCTTTGTAGCACGTAATAGTTTTCAAGCCCTGCCACACATCCACATAGTAGGATTTAATAATTGTTACCCAGAAATTATTTTATATAGAGATTATAAACAGCTGCATTGGACTTTTAAAGTTTAAAAGATCAGAAAAAAATGCATTTCCCTGTGCATTCCTTGCATTAATAAGAGGCTATCATGTTTCAGGTATGACCCAGATGCAGACAAGAAACTTTTATTTCTAATAAGGGGGCAGGCAAACGACAGGTCAAAGGCAGGCAGGGGTCAGAAATCCAGAGAAGGTGCAAAGTGTCCAGAATGGAAGGCCGTCTCAGGGTCAAGGAAGGCAGGGGTCAATGATCCAGTGAGGTGGGGAAAGGTATAGAACGGCAGGCAGGCTAAGGGCATGTAGAAGGGTCAACACCGGGAAGGACTAGGAAACAGGAGCAAGAAACAGACAGGTGCAGGGGAATAAACGCTGGTCGGTTTCACAAACAAAACAAACTGGCGACAAACAGACGGCACAGGTATAAATACACAGGGGATAATGGGGAAGATTGACGACACCTGGAGGTGGGTGGAGAGAAGCACAAAGACAGGTGAAACAGATCACTGAATCAGTGTCCCGAATCGGAACAGTTGCTGTTCAATATGATGTTGGACCAGAATGGCATTGTAAACAAAAGCCAACTTTCCAGGACATATACATGTCTTATATGGTCAGAAAGATGATTGTTAATCTAACTGCAGTGTCTAATTTACAGTAGCTATTACACCCCAAAAATACCATGTTATTGTTTGAAGAGGGTACACAACAACAAAACACTTTTATCAAAGCAACTGCTTTGATAAATTCACCTCTGATGGTATATAATATACTTACATTCAGTAATCCTGCTCTGATTTGTAATCCTGAGGGTCCCAGAGATAAAATGTAGTGTATATTTTTTTGATTAAATCCATTTTTACATCCTAACACGATCCATGTTGTATACAGTGTCTCACATGAATTCCAAATCTTTCAACTTGCAACAATCTATGAAATATAAATGTTTCGGTGAAACAAACAAATCCTCAGACACTCTAGAAGGAACCCAAACTTTGTTTCATCATTCTACATTATCTAATGGCTACACAACATGTCTATAAGCCCACGAAGGACAGACATAATTACGCTTCAATGAGACGGTCCGTGTTCATTTGATTGACAGCCTCTTGATCCAATGACCACCTATCATTTGAAACATAGCTTCACCCCCGTTCAAAAGTTTGTGGTTACTTAGAAATGTCCTTGTTTTTTTGTTGTTGTTTTTTACAATTTTTTTGTCCATTAAAATAACACCAAATTGATCAGAAGTACAGTGTAGACATAAATGACTGTTGTAGCTGGAAATGGCAGATTTTTTTATAGAATATCCACATAGGCGTACAGAGGCACCGGTTAGTTGAGGTAATATGTACATGTAAGTAGAGTTATTAAAGTGACTATGCATAGATGATAATAACAGAGAGTAGCAGCGGTGTAAAAGAGTGGGAGGGGAGGGGGGGGTCAATGCAAATAGTCTGGGTAGACCTTTGATGTTGGTGTTCTGGAGTCTTATGGCTTGGGGGTAGAAGCTGTTAACTTGCCTTGGACTGGGGTTCCCCTCGCCAACAGCCAATGAAATTGCAGGGCGTCAAATAGAAATCAACAGAAATCTCATAAATCAAATTTCTCAAACATACAAGTATTAGGCACCATTTTAAAGATACAATTCTCGTTAATCCAGCCACAGTGTCTGATTTCAAAAAGGCTTTACAGCGAAATCTCCACAAACGGTTATGTTAGGTCACCACCAACTCACAGAAAAACCCAGCGATTTTTCCAGCCAAAGAGAGGAGTCACAAAAAGCACAAATAGAGATAAAATAAATCACTAAAGTTGATGATTTTCATCAGATGACACTCATAGAACTTCATGTTACACAATATATGTATGTTTTGTTCGGTAAAATTAATATTTATATCCATAAATCTTATTTTACATTGGTGTGTTATGTTCAGTAGTTCCAAAACATGCAGTGATATTACAGAGAGCCACATGAATTCACAGAAATACTCATTATAAATGTTGAAGAAAATTCAAGTGTTATGCATGGAACTTTAGATACACTTCTCCTTAATGCAACCGCTGTGTCAGATTTCAATTTTATTTTACGGAAAAAGCATAATCTGAGAACGGTGCTCAGAGCCCAAACCAGCCAAAATAAATATCTGCCATGTTGCGCAGTCAACATTAATCATAAATAGCATTATACATATTCACTTACCTTTGATGATCTTCATCAAGTTTGCACTCCCAAGAATCGCAGTTCCACACTAAATGTTTGTTTTGTTCGATAATGTCCATCATTTATGTCCAAATACCTTCTTTTGTTAGGGCGTTTGGTAAACAAATCCAAAAGCTCATTCAGGTCCATTCGGACTAAAAGTTCAAAAAGTTATGTTATAGGTCGAGGAAACTTGTCAAACTAAGTATAGAATCAATATGTAGGATGTTTTTATCATAAATGTTCAATAATGTTCCAACTGGAGAATTTGATTGTCTGTAGAAAAGCAATGTAAAATGCAGGTGACTGAGAACGAGGCTGCTAGCAGACCCCTTAGTCAAACAGATCCCACCCGGCCCCCCTTCACAGGAGAAGCCTGAAATAATGTTCTAAAGACGGATGACATCTAGTGGAAGCTTCAGGAAGTGCAACATAACCCATATCCCACTGTGAATTCGATAGGGGCTGAGTTCAAAATCTACAAACCTCAGATCTCCCACTTCATGTTTGGATTTTTTTTCTCAGGTTTTTGCCTGCCATATGGGTTCTGTTATACTCACAGACATCATTCAAACAGCCTCATTCTCAGTCACCTGCATTTTACATTGCTTTTCTACAGACAATCAAATTCTCCAGTTTAGAAACTTCAGAGTGTTTTCTATCCAATACTAATAATAATATGCATATATTAGCATCTGGGACGCAGTTCACTCTGGGCACGCTATTCATCCAAAAGTGAAAATGCTGCCCCCTATCCCAAAGAAGTTATGAATCCTCTTGGACCTATACTTGGCGCTCCGGTACCGCTTGCCGTGCGGTAGCAGAGAGAACAGTCTACGACTAAGGTTTGCTTGTAAGCAGGAATCAGGAGGATAGAATTGTGTTCAGATTTGTCAAATGGAGGTCGAGGAAGAGCTTTGTTTGCATCCCTGTGTGTGAAGTAAAGGTGGTCCAGAGTTGAAATTTGGAAAAATGGATTTACGTTTCCCTGCGTTAAAGTCCCCGGCTACTAGGAGCGCCGCCTCTAGGTGAGCGTTTTCTTGATTGCTTATGGCGGAATATAGCTCATTCAATGCTGTCTTGATGCCAGTCTGACTATGGTGGTATATACACAGCTACGAAGAATACAGATGAAAACTCTCTAGGTAGATAGTGTGGTCTACAGCTTATCATGAGATACTCTACCTCAGGCGTGCAATAGCTTGAGACTTCCTTAGATATCGTGCACCAGCTGATATTTACAAAAATACATAGTCCGCCTCCCCTTGTCTTGCCAGACACTGCTGTTCTATCCTCCCGGTACAGCGTATAACCAGCCAGCTGTATGTTGATAGTGTCGCCGCTCCACCACGACTCCGTGAAGCATAAGATGTTACAGTTTTGAATGTCCGGTTGGTAGTTTCATCTTGCGCGTAGGTCATCGATTTTATTCTCCAAAGATTGCACGTTTGCTAGCACAATGGAAGGCAGTGGGGGTTTTTCTGAACGCCTACGAATTCTCTGAAGGCAGCCGTCCTTTGGACACTTTTTCTCCGCCTTCTCTTCATGCAATCACCGGGATCTGGGCCTGTTCCCGAGAAAGCAGTATATTGTTCGTGTCAGGCTCGTCAGACTCATTAAAGGAAAAAAAGGATTCTGCCAGTCCGTGGTGAGTAATCGCCGTCCTGATGTCTAGAAGTACTTGGAAATGTATCATTTGACCAATTTGGCAAGTTGGGTACATTTGGGCAAACTCATGAGAGTCACATTTCAAAGATGCCAATTTATTTATTTATTTTTTGTTTGTTTTATCTTTTATCAGATCTAATGTGTAATATTTTCTTGCATTCATTTCACATTTCCAGAAACTTTAAAGTGTTTCCTTTCAAATGGTATCAAGAATATGCATATCCTTGCTTCAGGTCCTGAGCTTCAGGAAGTTAGATTTGGGTATATAATTTTAGGTGTAAATTTAGATGAAGAGTCCGATCCTTATTCATTTGTTTTGAATTCAATTGTACTTCCTACAAACTGTTTCCTGTGGGGTGTGGCCAACTCAAATTCAATTCAAATTCATCCCAACCCTAGTGTGTGTTTTTGTGTGTTTGTGTTTGTGAGTGTGTGTGTGTGTATGCATGTGTGAGCATTTTTATCTCTGTGTGTGTGTTAGTATCTGTGTGTGTGTGTGTGTGTGTGCGTGTTTTTTTAATCTGTTCTTGCAAGGGTCTAATCTAGTCACGTTCCTTTATTCCCTATTCCCAGAGGCTGGGCCAGACTTCCAAATCTCTGCCAGATGTTAGCTGTTGCTAGGCAGCAGAGTCGTCCAAAGCGATTGGATCAAGCTGAAAGGGAAGGCGGGTGACTCAACAAGTCACCCCTTCAACTGCTTCCTGCAGGGGAAAGCCTGGACAGGATGTGCCTGAGACCTACCACCTGCTTTTTTCCAACCCTGCACTTACTCAAAATGATGAAACAAATCAACGAATCATCAATCCCTTGATTAGATGAAACAGGTGTGTTAGTACTGGGTTGGAACAACAAAGAGACAAGATTGGAGAACACTGTCTTGGAAGGATGCAGGGACACAGGATCTACAAAAAACGCAGTGGAGGCAAAGCTGGCTGTAATGACGTCAATTCAAACAGTTTTGTCCTTCGTGTCAGGGACAGTGCATCAGTGTAAGGGTTTTCCTCTGGTGAAGGAGAAACGGACCAAAATGCAGCGTGGTGGTTATTCATGTTCTTTAATAAAGGAACTCGACATGAAATAACTAACAAAACAATAAATGAACGAAAACCTAAACAGTCCTATCTGGTGCAAACACAGAGACAGGAACAATCACCCACCAACACACAGTGACACCCAGGCTACCTAAATAGGGTTCCCAATCAGAGACAATGACTAACACCTGCCTCTGATTGAGAACCATATCAGGCCAGACATAGAAATAGACAAACAAGACATCCAACATAGAATGCCCACTCAGATCACACCCTGACCAACCAAAACATAGAAACATACAAAGCAAACTATGGTCAGGGTGTGACAGTCAGGGAATAGCTTAAAAGGCAAATATTTTAATTTTTTAATCAGGAGTCAGTTGATCCTTTTTATTTTTCTCTTAATGGGAAAAAGGTGAAAAGGTGCGGACTCCGGCCGCAAAACCTGAACCTGTCGGGGAGGGTCTGGGTGGGCTTCTGTCTGCGGTGGCGGCTCTGGTGCTGGACGTGGCCCCCACTTCACCGTAGTCTTAGTCCCCCACCTTGTCCTTTTCCGTGGCCTCCTAGCCACGGCGACCCTACTTAATGACACTGGACTGAGGGGCAGCTCGGGACAGAGGGGCAGCTCGGGACAGAGGGGCAGCTCGGGACAGAGGGGCAGCTCGGGACAGAGGGGCTCTTCAGACTCCGGCAGCGCCGGACAGGCGGGAGAATCCGGCAGCAGCGCCGGACAGGCGGGAGACTCCGGCAGCAGCGCCGGACAGGCGGGAGACTCCGGCAGCAGCGCCGGACAGGCGGGAGACTCCGGCAGCACAGGAGAGGAGGAAGGCTCTGGCAGATCCTGGCTGGCTGGCGGTTCTGGCAGATCCTGTCTGACTGGCGTATCTGGAAGAGTCTGGCTGACTGGCGGATCTGGAAGAGTCTGGCTGACTGGTGGATCCTGGCAGACTGACGGCTCTGGTTGCTCCATGCTGACTGGCAGCTCTGGCTGCTCCATGCTGACTGGCGGCTCTGGCTGCTCCATGCTGACTGGCAGCTCTGGCTGCTTCTTGCAGACTGGCAGCTCTGGCTGCTTCTTGCAGACTGGCAGCTTCTTGTAGACTGGCAGCTCTGGCAGCTCCTTGCAGACTGACAGCTCCTTGCAGACTGACAGCTCCTTGCAGACTGACAGCTCTGGCTGCTCCATGCAGACTGGCAGCTCTGGCTGCTCCATGCAGACTGGCAGCTCTGGCTGCTCCATGCAGACTGGCAGCTCTGGCTGCTCCATGCAGACTGGCAGCTCTGGCTGCGCTGAACAGGCAGGAGACTCCAGCAGCGCTGTAGAGGAGGAAGGCTCTGGCAGCGCTGGAGAGGCGAGGCGCACTGTAGGCCTGATGCGTGATGCCTGCACTGGTGGTACTGGGCCGAGGAAACGCACAGTAAGCCTGGTGCAGGGAGCTGCCACCGGAGGGCTGGTGCGTGGAGGTGGTACTGGGTAGACCGGACCGTGCAGGCGCACTGGAGCTCTTGAGCACCGAGCCTGCCCAACCTTACCTGGTTGAATACTCCCGGTCGCTCTGCCAGTGCGGCAAGGTGGAATAGCCCGCACTGGGCTATGCAGGCGAACCGGGGACACCGTGCGCAAGGCTGGTGCCATGTAAGCCGGCCCAAGGAGACGCACTGGGGAGCAGATGCGTAGAGCCGGCTTCATGGCATTTGGCTCGACGCTCAATCTAGCCCGGCCGATACGCGGAGCTGGAATATACCGCACCGGGCTAAGCACCCGCACTGGGTACACCGTGTGCACCACAGCATAACACCGTGCCTGCCCGGTCTCTCTAGCCCCCCGGTAACCACAGGAAGTTAACGCAGGTCTCCTACCTGGCTTCGCCATACTTCCTGTGAGCCCCCCCCCCAATAATTTTTGGGGCTGACTCTCGGGCTTCCATCCGCGTCGCCGTGCTGCCTCCTCATACCAGTGCCTCTTTGCTTTCTCCGCCTCCAGCTCTTCCTTGGGGCAGCGATATTCTCCAGGCTGATCCCAGGGTCCTTTACCGTCCAGTTCGTCCTCAAATGTCCATTCCTTCTCTTGCTGCTGCTTTTGCTGCAGCTGCACCTTGGGGCGGCTACACTCCCCTGGTTTAGCCCAGGGTCCTCTCCCGTAGAGGATTTCTTCCCAAGTCCAGAAGTCCTTTTTACGCTGCTCCTGCTGCTGCCCGTTACCACGCCGCTTGGTCCTGTTGTGGTGGGTGATTCTGTAAGGGTTTTCCTCTGGTGAAGGAGAAGCGGACCAAAATGCAGCGTGGTGGTTATTCGTGTTCTTTAATAAAGGAACTCGACATGAAATAACTAACAAAACAATAAATGAACGAAAACCTAAACAGTCCTATCTGGTGCAAACATAGAGACAGGAACAATCACCCACCAACATACAGTGGAACCCAGGCTCCCTAAATATGGTTCCCAATCAGAGACAATGACTAACACCTGCCTCTGATTGAGAACCATATCAGGCCAGACATAGAAATAGACAAACAAGACATCCAACATAGAATGCCCACTCAGATCACACCCTGACCAACCAAAACATAGAAACATACAAAGCAAACTATGGTCAGGGTGTGACAGTCAGGGAATAGCTTAAAAGGCAAATATTTTCATTTTTTAATCAGGAGTCAGTTGATCCTTTTTATTTTTCTCTTAATGGGAAATCCTTTATTTTCGAACCCATTGACAGCAGTTTGACACTTGTAAGAGAATGGTAAAATAATGTGCGATCCGCTTGCTACAACATATGACTTTGGAATGCATTCTGAGTTTCACTGATGTTTAAATCTTTCACGCCCTTCTTCTCCCTCTCATGTGAATTGAATCTTATTGAAGAGATCAGGTACATTTAATCTATCCATGATACATAGGAACAAAGGGAAAGGAAGATAGCCACTACCGAAACACAGCCACTACCTTGTTCTCTAAACACGGTGTATGAACTGAGCAAACTGAAGTGAAGAGGAAACTCAGCAACTCTTGGCAGTGGAATTTAACTCAAATGCTTCTTTATTTTTAAGACTAACTCGTTTCATCAGGGGTTTTTTAAAATTCAGGGACCATGCACAACACGCAGCACAAGCACCATGCACAACACGCAGCACAAGCACCATGCAAAACACGCAGCACAAGCACCATGCACAACATGAAGCACCAACACATTGCATCAGATTTACTTTGACCATTTCCTTCTGTGGTTCCAAGCATATAAAGCATACCACGCATTCTGTGAGACCAGAAAAATTAACACAAACACTGTGGATCTTCAGAACTAGGTTTGGGTTCTGGGCTTACAGTCATGTTTCATTGTCTGAGCCAAGCCAATCAACATTCATTCTGTGAGATGGAGACGCCATGGCAACTGCAATCTCGCTCTACAGCACATGTCACTGTGCTGCCATATTGCTTATAGGCTACCCATTCATCTTCCAGAATGAGTTTCGTCACATAACAAACAACGTCTCACACTGCAGACTCATTTGGATGAGTGAAATGGAAACGTCCGTTCTACAGATGTAGGATCTTCATTTGATCACTCTTATTACTGACAATTTTCCTGCATAGTTTAAAAAGGATTCTAAAGGTTGTAATTTACACTTTAAAATATCAGACTTGATTTGCCCTAACAAAAATGTATCAACCAATAAAAAAAATGTTATTAATTATAATCCACATAATAATTCACGTTTCCTGTTGCTGCAGGATTATTTTCCTGCTGTAGCAAACTGGCTCAAATTAAGATCCTACATCTGTACTGTACAATACAGGCCACATCGCTGTGTGTATGGATCATTACTCTCTCCCTCCCTGGTCATTTGATAGGCAAGACTCAAATTAAAACGTCCCACTGTGTGTGTGTGTTTATGTGTGTGTGTGTGTGTGTGTGTGTGTGTGTGTGTGTGTGTGTGTGTGTGTGTGTGTGTGTGTGTGTGTGTGTGTGTGTGTGTGTGTGTGTGTGTGTGTGTGTGTGTGTGTGTGTGCTTGCAATCTGTGTGTGTGTGTGTTTGTGTGATGCATTGGTACATAGGCCACAGTCCAGTCCAACAACTCCCTATTGACAGTGTGTTGATAAAGATGAGAACAAAAAACGTGCTATTACATTTAGCTCCTCCCAACTAATGTGTTTGTTTTGTTGAAAGAAGAGACACACTATTGTAAGCTGGAATTGTTTCCATAATAAAAACAGCTCTGCTATGGCATTAACTTTAAGATAAATTGTAAACACAGTGTTCAATTCAGATTTGGATTGCCTGTTTGTAAAGGTTTTGTTACAATTTAGTTGTTTGTTTTGCTATAATTCTCTTTGCCCCTTTAAAGTCATTGCAGGCAATTCTTTAGGTAGTCGATGAGTATGATGACATCGACAATGTTGTTGTAAAAGATGAACAGTCGTGTGAGGTTAAATTGGTATATAAATTGCTTTTCAGTGGTAGAGCTGTCCCCAATATGTGACTGAATTTCATTTCCTCTTCTTTCTGTTCCACTCCCTACCCCTTCAATTTAACCCCTAGTTGAAACACAATTTCCACCGGAATACTAAATCAAGTACTGAAAGGTGAAGCAGAGGCTCTGTGTGTGTGTTAATGCTCGTTGCCTTTTCATACACACCCACATAGATACACGTATACGCACGTGCACACGAATACACACACGCGCACATCAACACCTGGGAGGTCTATCAATCAATAACTGCCGCCTCGCACATCCAAGGGAACGATAACAGGGGTTTCTCTGCAGCACATGGCAATGGAATGCATTATTTTTTCCAGTGCTTCGTAAATCTTTCACTTTCTCTCCTTCATGTGACTACAGCGCTATCAGGGAGATTAAGGCACATTCAACACTTTAAGCCACAGTTTCAAAATTGGCAGCGATAGATAGAACCATTACCGTATTGAGGTACAGCCTGAGGACCTGGGAGATAGAGCTTCAGATTAGTTAAGAGATGTTGTACTAATCATACCGTGAGCCCATCACAGATATTTATTATTTTGTTTTTTTGCAACTAAATCGAAGTCTTAAATTGTGTTACTTTTCATTAAATGTCACAGTCTCTCTGTGCCTCTGGCATATGGAATGTTTACATCAATATGACACGGCAACGTTTTGACATTTTAGGAGGTCTTCTGGGAGACACAGCTTTATAATGACCAATAGAACTGTGACTCTGCTGCTCAAATTCACAACATAAGAATATGAACGGGGGTGTCACTTTCACCTCCCTGACAAGGTGCGTGGCCCATTAAAGATCTTAACAAGAGTCAATTTGTTGATAAATCCATTGGCCTCATATTGTGAATGCTCATAATTTTGCTTGGTTGGGCCCAAATTAGTTCCGTGCAACAACAACTATTTGAGAAATGCACATAATGGCAAAAAAAAATCCCCATTAAATGGTGTAATTACTTGATTAGAATGTATTGAAATGGTCTGGATATAGATAGAAAATCTAACCCAACTTTCCAAATGGAAAGAAAACTAAATGTCTCCTCGAACCAAGCCTCAAGTCCAATTTTGGGTAATTGTGGTGATAACGGGACATCAAACTACTGATGAAAAAAAGGCAAATGAATTTATTTTTCCCAAAAGGCTATTAAGGATATTTCAGTGTGTACCCAAACGTGTCTCCAGAGATGAGCTGATGAAATGGATTGTCATATGAAAGACTCCATTGACATGATAAATGCACACTTTCAACAAATGTATTTTTTGTACTAAACACAGAGATAATTGACAGTGCAATTAATGTTTCACCTCTCTCTCTCTCTCTCTCTCTCTCTCTCTCTCTCTCTGGCAGGGTGGAACAGTTCGGGTACAGTGCTTCACAAAATGAACATCAGTATTTAATTTTTTTACAGAAACCTTGCTTTAATGATTACAGCCCAGACATAGAGTCTTGTTGAGAAAGCATCTCAGGCTTGTCCATCAAAGATAACACATTATAACCTTTTACCTGTAATGGTTGCTACAGTGGTGGGAGATGGCAGGTGTTGGAGAAGAGTGGGCTAATTCAGAAAAGGTCTTCCATCTCTGTTCCATCAACAGCTATGACCTGATGACACCATCATTGTGTGACGCAGTGATATCCTCATTATGGGACGGCAGAGAGCAGCAGCAAACAAGCCCATGCTTCACCTCCCTGATGAATCATACACAACCCCTCAAACCTACAACCAAATGCACACACTGACAGTACACACACTTTCCCTGAATCACTGAATATGATTATGACATTGTGGATTCCATCTCTCAAAACACACACGCACGCACGCACACACGTACACACACTAGACATAAATCAGTCAGTGACAGGCTTATACAAAATCAATCAATCAAATTTATTCATAAAGCCCTTTTTACATCAGCAAATGGCACAAAGTTCTTGCATAGAAACTCAGCCTAAAACCCCAAAGAGTAAGCAATGCAGATGAAGAAGCACCGGGGCTTGTAAAAACTCCCTAGAAAAGCTGGAACCTAGGAAGAAACCTAGAGAGGAACCAGGCTCTGAAGGGTTGCCAGTCCTCTTATGGATGTGCCGAGTGGAGATTGTAAGAGTACTTGGCCATCAAGGCCAAATTGTTCTTCAAGATATCCAAACATTCAAGATGACCAGCAGGGTCAAATAAGGATCACAATAGCGGGTGCAACAGGTCAGCACCTCAGGAGTAAATGTTAGTTGGCTTTTCATACAGTGGGGCAAAAAAGTATTTAGTCAGCCACCAATTGTGCAAGTTCTCCCACTTATAAAGATGAGAGAGGCCTGTAATTTTCATCATAGGGACACTTCAACTATGACAGACAAAATGAGAAAAAAAATCCAGAAAATCACATTGTAGGATTTTTAATGAATTTACCAAATAAATGGTGGCTGACTAAATACTTTTTTGCCCCACTGTAACTGAGGATTCAGTGGTCGAGACTACAGGTGCAGTAGAGAGAAAGAGAGAAAGAGAGAAAGGGAGGGAGAGAGAGAGAGAGAGATGGAGAGGGGAAGAGAGGGTTGAAAACAGCAGGTCCGGGATAAGGTAGCATGTCCGGTGGACAGGTCAGGGTTCCATAGCAACAGGCAAAACAGCAGAAACTGGATCAGCAGCATGACCAGGTGAATGGGAACAGCCAGGAGTCATCAGGTCAGGTAGTGGCCAGGTAGTCCTCAAGCATGGTCCTAGGGCTCAGGTCCTCTGGGAGGGAAGAGAAACACATAGAGAGAGAGAAAGAGAGGGGGAGATGGGAAAATTGCTGGGAGCATATTTAAGTGCGAACAGAACACCAGATAGGACAGACTGACTCTAGCTCTCCGGCACAAAGACTATTACAAAGACTATTGCAGTGTAGATACAGGAGACTGCAGGATAGTAGATGCAGGATATAACCCCACCCGCTTTGCCAAAGCACAGCCCCCACACCACTAGAGAGATATCTACAGACCATCAACTTAATAAGTGCTTTCCCACTTACTTGTGTGAATCCGAGTGGAGAGAGGGGAGCCGGCCAGGTAGAGACAGCAAGGGTGGTTTGTCACTGCATCATTTTTGAACAAAACATTTCGGATTTTTGCAATGTTATGAAGATGGAACAAAGCTGCCCTTGAAATATTTTTGCTATGTGCATCAAAAGAGAGATCGGGGTCCAGAGTAATGGCGAGGTCCTTCACAGTTATATTTGATACAACTGTACAACCATCAATATTAATTGTCAGATCAAACAGCAGATCTCTTTGTTTCTTGGGACCTAGAACTATCATCTCAAAAAAGTAAAACATTTTCCTCCATCCACTTCTATATGTCTGAAACACAGGCTTCAAGGGTAGGCCATTTTGGGGCTTCACCATGTTTTATCGAAATGTACAGCTGTGTATTGTTTGCATAGCAGTGAAAATTGACATTGTGTTTCCCGAATGACATCACCAAGAGGTAGAATATATAGTGAAAACAATTGTGGTCCTAAAATCAAATCAAATAAGTTTATTTGTCATGTGTGCCGAATACAACAGGTTTAGACCTTAGAGTGAAATGCTTACTTACAGGCTCTAACCAATAGTGTGAAAAAAAGGTATGTGTGTGTGTGTGTGTGTGTGTAGGTAAGTATAGAAATAAAACAACAGTAAAAATATATTTGAAAATAAGAGAGGCAAGGCTATATACAGACACCGGTTATTGAGGTAGTATATACAGTACATGTAGGTATGGTTAAAGTGACTATGCGTATATGATGAACAGTAGCGTAAAAAGAGGGGTTGGCGGGTGGTGGGACACAATGCAGATAGCCCGGTTAGCCAATGTGCGGGAGCGCTGGTTGGTCGGGCCAATTGAGGTAGTCTGTACATAGTAATAGTAATAGTCTGGGTAAGAATTGGGTAACCATGCTCTTGATGTTGCAGCTGTAGAACCTTTTGAGGATCTCAGAACCCATGCCAGATCTTTTTAGTTTCCTGAGGGGGAATAGGCTTTGTCGTGCCCTCTTCACGACTGTCTTGGTGTGTTTGGACCATTCTAGTTTGTTGTTGATGTGGACACCAAGGAATCGATGAGAATTGGGACGTGCTCGGTGCTCCTTTTCCTGTAGTCCACAATAATTACCTTAGTCTTGGTTACGTTGAGGGATAGGTTGTTATTCTGGCACCACCCGACCAGGTCTCTGACCTCCTCCCTATAGGATGTCTTGTCGTTGTCGGTGATCAGGCCTACCACTGTTGTGTCATCACCAAACTTAATGAGTGTGTTGGAGTCATGCCTGGCCTTGCAGTCGTGGGTGAACAGAGAGTACAGGAGGGGTCTGACCCCTGGGGAGCTCCAGTGTTGAGGATCAGCGTGGCAGATGTGTTGCTACCTACCCTCACCACCTGGGGGAGGACGGCAGGAAGTCCATGATCCAGTTGCAGAGGAAGGTGTTTAGTCCCAGGTTCCTTGGCTTAGTGATGAGCTTTGAGGGTACTATGGTGTTGAATGCTGAGCTGTAGTCAATAAATAGCACATTCTCACATAGGTGTTCCCTTTGTCCAGGTGGGAAAGGGCAGTGTGGAGTGCAATAGAGATTGCATCATCTGTGGATCTGTTTGGGCGGTATGCAAATTGGAGTGGGTCTAGGGTTTCTGGGATAATGGTGTTGATGTGAACCATTACAAGCCTTTCAAAGCACTTCATGGCTACGGATGTGAGTGCAACGGGTCTGTAGTCATTTAGGCAGGTTGCCTTTGTGTTCTTGAGCACAGAGACTATGGTGGTCTACTTGAAGCATGTTGGTATTACACACTCAATCAAGGACATGTTGAAAATGTCAGTAAAGACACCTGCTAGTTGGTCAGCACCTGCCCGGAGCACACGTCCTGGTAATCCATCTGGCCCCGCAGCCTTGTGTATGTTGACCTGTTTAAAGGTCTTACTCATGTCATTTACAGAGAGCGTGACCACACAGTCGTCCGGAACAGCTGATGCTCTCATGCATGCCTCAGTGTTGCTTGCCTCGAAGCGAGCATAGAAGTGATTTAGCTCGTCTGGTAGGCTCGTGTCACTGGGCAGCTCGCGGCTGTGCTTCCCATTGTAGTCTGTAATAGTTTGCAAGCCCTGCCACATCCAAAGAGCGTCGGAGCTGGTGTAGTATGATTCAATCTTAGTCCTGTATTGACGCTTTGCGTGTTTGATGGTTCGTCGCAGGGCATAGCGGGATTTTTTGTAGGCTTCCGGGTTAGAGTCCCGCACCTTGAAAGCGGCAGCTCTACCCTTTAGCTCAGTGCGAATGTTGCCTGTAATCCATGGCTTCTGGTTGGGGTGTGTATGTACAGTCACCGTGGTGATGATGTCCTCAATGCACTTATTGATAAAGCCAGTGACTGATGTGGTGTATTCGTCAATGTCATCGGAAGAATCGCGGAACATGTTCCAGTCTGTGATAGCAAAACAGTCCTGTAGTTTAGCATCTGCTTCATCTGACCATTTTTTTATAGACCGAGTCACTGGTGCTTCCTGCTTTAATTTTTGCTTGTAAGCAGGAATCAGGAGGATAGAGTTGTGGTCGGATTGACCAAATGAAGGGCGAGGGTGAGCTTTGTATGCGTCTCTGTGTGTGGAGTACAGGTGATCTAGAATTTTTTCCCACTGGTTGCACATTTAACATGTTGATAGAGATTTGGTAGAAATGATTAAAGCTTCCCTGCATTAAAGTCTCCAGCCACTAGGAGCGCCGCCTCTGTGTGAGTGGTTTCCTGTTTGCTTATTTCCTTATACAGCTGACTGAGTGCGGTTTTAGTGCCAGCATCTATTTGTGGTGGTAAATAAACAGCCACAAGAAGTATAGCTGAGAACTCTCTAGGCAAGTAGTGTGACCTGCAATTTATCACACTATACTCCATTTCAGGCGAGCAAAATCTAGAGACTTCCTTAGATTTCGTGCACCAGCTGTTGTTTACAAATATGCACAGACCTTGAGGAATACCGAAACGTACCATTTAATTTTTTTCAGAGTGCAAACCATACACAAAGACAGATAAGATGTAAACCAGGCAAGAACTTGTCCATGTAGACCAAGTAAGGTTTCCAATCTCTCCAAAAGAATGTTGTGATTGATGGTGTCATTAAGCTCAAGGATCACATAGACAGATGCAAAGCCTTGGTCTGACACCATTAAAACCTCTTTGGGCTGCAATCCCGTTAACGGGATGATATGACAACAGCCAGTGAAAGTGCAGGGTGCCAAATTCAAGACAACAGAAATCTCATAATTAAAATTCCTCAAACATACATGTATCTTATACCGTTTTAAAGGTAGTCTTGTTGTTAATCCCATCACAGTGTCCGAGTTCAAATAGGCTTTATGGCGAAAGCACCACAAATGATTATGTTAGGTCACCACCAAGCCACAGAAAAACACAGCCATTTTCCCAGCCAAAGAAAAGCACAAATAGAGATAAAATGAATTACTAAAAGTTATATTACAGGTCGAAGAAACATTTCAAACTAAGTACAGAATCAATCATTAGGATGTTTTTATCATTATCACAATAAAGTTCCAACCCAAGTATTCCTTTGTGTCTTGAGGAGCCATGGAACGCAGGTCGCTATCATGTGAAATGCGTGTGACCAGGAAATGGCTGACTGCCAGACTCCTGATTCATTCTGCTGTCATTCAGTCCCACAACACAGTAGAAGCCACATCAAATTTATATAGACAGTTGACATCTAGTGGAAGCCCTGGGAAGTGCAATTTCATTAATATCTCAAGGAGATTTCAATGGGAACTGTGTTGAATCCATACCAACCTCAGATTTCTCACTTCCTGTTTTGATTTCTCCTCAAGTTTATGCCTCCCATATGAGATCTGTTATGCTCACAGACATCATTCAAACAGTTTTAGAAACTTCATAGTGTTTTCTATCCAATAACAATAATAATATGCATATATTAGCAACTGAGACTGAGGAGCAGGCCATTTACTTTGGGCACCTTATTCATCCAAGCTAATCAATACTGCCCCCCAGCCATAGCAAGTTTTAAAGAGATAATTTCCACCTTCACGAGTGCGGTCTCAGAACTAAGATGGGGTCCAAAAACAGACTGGAGCGTTTCATATAGATTATTTGTCTTCAAGAATGCAGTGAGTTGCTGCGCAACAGCTTTTTCAAAGCTTTTTAAGAGGAATGGGAGATTCAATATAGGCCACTAGTTTTTTTAGTTTTTTTCAGGGTCAAGGTTTGTCTTTTTCAAGAGAGGATTTATTACTGCCAGTTTTAGTGAGTTTGGTAAACATCTGAAGGTAAGGGATTAGTTTTTTATGTTCAACACAGGAGGGCCAAGCACAGGAAGTAGTTATTTCAGTATTTTAGTTTGAATAGGGTCCATTCGGCAGCTGGAAGGTTTGACATTTTTTTGTAAATGTGTCGAGAGATACAGGATAAAAAAACATTGGTGTCTCCATTGATTATAGGTCCTGGCGTCCTAAGAATTGCTTTCCTCCAACTCTTCTGTTCTAGCAGCTTTACTATGTGTGAGGAACAACTGGCATACTCTTCTCTTGGGTGTAGGAGTTAAAATAAAGCTGTCCACAAACTTAATTCTTGGGTCCATATTAATACAGTGTGCATAAAGGGCAATGTTGCTACGACAGACTCCAAAGACACTTCACGTTATGACATACTGTTGGCCAACCAGGGATCATAATCTAGATTCAGCTGCAGGACAATATTTTCTTGAGCGGATGGTCTGGGGTCGGAACAGAATTACAAATAATTTGTAGAAGGCAAATTGACTGCAAGAAGCCCAATCATATATAAGATTTGACTAAAACATAACCATTTCAAACATTGCTTATGTTCGTATATGATCACATTTCACCATCAAGTAAACACTGAGTGAGAGCCTATCCATTGTAGTGTTTATCTGCACTGTTCTCTTGAGAGCTCAAAGCAGACACACCACAGCCCGAGTGACCTCACGACCTTCTAACTCCTCTACATGCAATATTCTCACTGTGGATGGCTCCCTCATGGGGTTGTCATGGTTACCCCCCTGACCTCCCCCCCAGCTCTTCAGCATCATATCATCTTCATGGGAAATGAGTGGGAAGGGTGAGAGGGGAGGGGGACAGGAAGTAGAAGTCAAAGGTGTGGTGGAAGGGAGGGTGATTATGGGAGAGGGGTTATCCTATGGAACTCTTAGCTTACTAATACAAAAAGCTGCATTTGAAGTATTACCTCTGGGAATCTATTCAATTGTCCTAATCTTGATATACTGTATACCCATTGGTTCTTAAATGGGGAATCTGCAGTTCAAACAACAACAAACCCCACCCTGCCACTGTTTTGGTAAAAAGCTAATGAATTGGGGGTGGAGAAATGCAACCACTGTCAAATTCATCAATAGAACTATGTTAACTAAGTTACAATTTTAACCATATTCAGAGGCTTTAGTGTTTGTTTACAATTACATTGTTTATTAACTATTTAGCAAAACAAGCATCTATTTTGGGTTCTAATGGGGTGCGACAATTGGACATTCAATTTAAAATATTTTCTCTAAGTGCCCACAATAAGAGCAATAAGAGCAAGTACCCTGGGTATTTCATTAAGCTGTACGTGATCCTCACACAATCTTGTCCCGCTTCTGAATGGAGTACATAATCCCAGGGTTTTACAATGTAAGACAAGATGGAGGACAGCCTAGTCTCTCAGCAGAGATCACATTTATTTTGGGAGATTGGAAAATATTAGCTTTTCATTCAAGACAGGAGAAACATATTGTTTCAGATGATAATAAATCATGTTTGTTAAGCTGCTATTTCCTGAACTTTTCTCTAACCTTCTAGCAAGTCAAGCTATTTTACAGAGTAGCTACTAGCTAGCTAGCTAAAAGCTAGGCTAGGTTGAAGATACTGTAGCTAGCGACCACCTAATAATTATCATAAAAAACAAATGTTATTAGCATTACAATAAACTAAAACTGGAAGCAACAAGTCATATGATATAATTGGCAATGTGTAATTGATTACAAGTTGCTAGCTATCCCATACTGCCATTGCAGAGAACCACATACTTTCATCTTGTTCTGTGGTCTGGTAACACCTGTTCTATACCATCCCCCCACAAGGGGCGATGTGATATCACTTTGAAATATATGACATTTGGCGCAACGCAACGGACTGCTCAGATGTAATGTGAATTAGACATTAGCTAGCTAGGTAACATTACACCGTGAACATAGGCACTAGTTAGCTAACCACCTAGCTTGTTAGCTAACTAGCTAACTAGTACAACCAAAATGAACATTGATAACTAGTTAAGTATTATATAAGATTTAACTTTCACGTTATAATGTTATAACATAACTTTAGCTAGCTAGTCAGTGAACATTAGCTAGGTAGCTAGCTACAATCAGGTTTGTTCAATTGTGGTTCACAACATTGTCTAGCTAGCTCTTTAAGGAATACCTAGGATAGGATAAAGTATTCCTTCTCACCCCCCCCCCCCCTTAAATGATTTAGATGCACTATTGTAAAGTGGCTGTTCCACTGGATGTCATAAGGTGAATTCACCAATTTGTAAGTCGCTCTGGATAAGAGCGTCTGCCAAATGACTTAAATGTAAATGTAATGTAAAATGAGCTACACTAGTTTGGTAGCTAACGTTAAGGTTTGCGACCTTTAACAAAGAAGGTGGTGACGTATCACTCAATGTAACACAGGTATCGTTAACAACTGTAGGCTTGCTAGTTAAATTCACATTTTCCTGCTAGCTTGTTAGAGAACATTGGCTAGCACTAAAGTTGTAACATTAGCTAGCTTGACAGGTATTTTTTACTTAGCAGAAGAATACTCTTATTTCAATGTCGATGGCTCTTAAAAGAGCATTTGGTTGTGCATAGTGTAGTCTATGGTGTTGCCAAGGAACAGCGCCCTCTTTGAAGAAGTAGGAGGGAAAGATCTCCCGCACATGGACTGCCTCCCATGCTGCGTTGTTGGCCCCCATCCTTGACACATCCTGCAGAGGATTGCAGCCCACAAAGAAAATAACGCCTTTACCCAGGACAAACAACTCAAGGCCCTGCATGGTAATGAGTGAGTGAACAAACTCCCATGTGAGAACATTATGAATTTGCTAGCTATCTAATGTGGTGAAAGGATGCTGTCCTGACCGCTAAATTAGTAGTTTGTTAGCACACACACTTGTTAACTTGGCTAACTTGGCTAACATCAACTAGCTAGCTATTTAGGTATCTTAACAGGATAGCCAGCTAGCTCAAGTCAGTTCAAATAGCAGGAACCAGGATTTCCATGTCAATGAAAGGCTCTTTTTTGTCTCCTTCATCCTACTTTCAGGCGCAATTATGATGAGTTGTGGTATTTGTGAATTTAAAATTGTCTCAGTTACCACACATGTGAAGCACTACAGGTCACACAGATGTCAGTTTTCCATGTGGTTATTCCGATTTTGAAAGGTTTTCTACATTCAATTCCTCCACTCTTCACATGCCTAGAGTTCACCCTGACAGAAGGGCACAGCAAACATTAAATGGAAATGTCTGTACAGTTGTAATGTTCATGTGATTTCTGCAGCAGAGAATTAGTCCATTTGAAAGGGCTTGTATCTCACTTGAGTGCCCACACACAAGAAAATCTGAAGATAGCCTGTCCCTTTGAAGGATGTTCAAATATGTTTAATGTAAAGTCCTTCTTCTGCTCCCATGTCTCCGGATATCTCAAACAGTGGGATGACACTCAAATAGCACCTGTTCACCTATGTAACAAGAACTGCAATGGTGTTGGGTTTCCTGTGTGTATCAAGAAGGGTTCACCAGCCAAAGGACCCCCAGCCAACTTGGTACAACTGTGGCATTGTCACTGATCTACTCATCTACTGAGCAGAGACCAAGCCAGGAAGAAGAAAGCTGCAGCAAGATGCTGAAGAGATTGTAAAGAAATATCCCTGCTCTTTCCAAGAAAAAAGTGGAAAGAATGTCATTGGAACACCATATGATTCACTCCTTGTACATATGGAAAACTTTAAAAAAAACTAATCGAGGCTGACCTCGGCACAAACAGAGAGATAAACAGAGATGGGAGAAGGAGGTCAAAATGTTCCGATCGCTATGGATGCGTGGAGTGGCAGCCTGACTCTCTCGGAAGAACTGAATGTGAAGAAAACTGAACTGAACAATGCTTAGGAAAACATTTGTATCCAGCTCATTACAATTAACATGGAAAGCAGTGTGATCACAGCAATGGAGGAGTGGCCCTACCTGTTTGAGGGGGCCAATCTCTTAGATCACACAGACACCCTCCTTGGCATATCTTTGCAAACAAAGCTGGCTGAGGAAATTTCAAGAAAATCAAAGGACATCAAGGACTTCCTTGAAACAAAAGTGTTGGGGCCAGAGCTTGCAAAGACCCAGTAAGACTAATATCCAGCATCACATTCCTCCCAAACAGCTCAAGTTCCTGTCTGAATTGAACGACTTTGAAAATCCTTGGAAGAGTTGAAATGTGAGCATTTCCATTCAAAGCACTCCATTGCTTACTAAACGCCATATTCTTCTTCAAAAAAACATTTTTTTTATGCACTAACACATGCGGTATAGAATTAAAGGCTAGATTGTATGTAGGTCATTGAAGTAGGCTATCCGTTGTTTCTTGCTGATGCCATATGCTTTGTGAAAACCATACAGGTAAGAAAGAACATGCAGTAGTGTGCTGACAGTCGAAAGTACTGCATTAAGTCTTAATAATTCTTTCAATCTCGCTCTCCTCCCTCCCTCTGCTTCTCCCACTTCCATCTCTTTCCCCTGTATGTTCTTCTTTCAAACTCCTATCAAACCAAGATTGGTTATGTTCCCAGAACAGAAAAATTGTTGAGTTGTACTGAAAATTATAAAGATGTTTGTGTAATTGACTCTATGTTGCAAGAATGTTCCCAGAGCACATTTTTGTCTGTTCTTTAAAGGTTCCCAGAATGTTTCATGGCCTATATTGGCATAGGCCAAGGGTAGGCAACCCTGGTCCTGGGGTGCAGCAGGCACTTCATGTTTTTTATTTTTCCAACCTGGAAGACGAGGTGTGTTGAATTTATCCCTGAGCTGATCAATTAGCTCAGTTGGTCAAGTGTGGTGCGCTGGTGGAACAAAATCCTGCAGTACATGCAGCACTCCAGGAACAGGGTTGCCTACCCCTGGCCTAGGCCCTCACCTTGAGCAAAGATTCAGCTATTTTAACATGAGTTAAATGTCACATATCTCGCTCTGTGGGGAAGATTTCCTTGTGACTTAAATTTAATTGAGATTATTATTTATATTGTTTTTATGTATACAGTGCCTTCGGAAAGTATTCAGACCCCATGATGTTTAAAAGCAAATACGTTACAGCATTATTCTAAAATTTCTCATAAATATAAATAAATCCTCAGCAATCTACCGTGACGCACTTAAGCGTAGTGGGTGCGGAGTCAGGCGCAGGAGGCAGAAAGTACCGAGTAGTACTTTATTTAGGCACGGGGGAAATCGTGCGCGCCAAAACTCAGGGGCGCAACAAACACAATACCCAAAACCAGGACCTAACATGTCCAGAGGGAAAACCCCAAAACGAAACACGCTACCAATACACTACCACACACAAACACAATGGGAAAAATAAGCCCGCACAAAGAGCAGGCGGGCCGACCATCTTAAATAGCCCAACTAAACGTAAACAAGAAACAGGTGTAACTAATAAGACAAAACCAACAGAAAAGGGAAAAGGGATCGGTGGCAGCTAATAGGCCGGTGACGACGACCGCTGAGCACCTCCCGAACAGGAAGAGCAGCCACCTTCGGTAGGAGTCGGGACATCTACACACAATACTCCATAATGACAAAGTGAAAACAGATACCTTATTTACATAATAACTCTTTGCTATGAGACTCGAAATTGAGCTCAGGTGCACCCTGTTTCCATTGATCATTCTTGAGATGTTTCTACAACAGAAAAGTGGTGCGTGCATATGTATTCACCCCCTTTGCTTTGAAGCCCCTAAATAAGATCTGGTGCAACCAATTACCTTCAGAAGTCACACAATTAGTTAAATAAAGTCCACCTAAGTGTCACATGATCTGTCACATGATCTCAGCATATATACACCTGTTCTGAAAGGCCTCAGATTCTGCAACACCACTAAGCAAGGGGCACCACAAGCAAGCGGCACCATGAAAACCAAGTAGCTTTCCAAACAGGTCAGGAACAAAGTTGTGGAGAAGTACAGATCAGGGTTGGGTTATAAAAAAATGTCCTAAACTTTGAACATCCCACGGAGCACCATTAAATACATTATTGAAAACTTGAAAGAATATGGCACCACAACAAACCTGCCAAGAGACGTCCGCCCACCAAAACTCAAGGACCAGGCAGGGAGGGCATTAATCAGAGAGGCAACAAAGAGACCAAAGATAACCCTGAAGGAGCTGCAAAGCTCCACAGTGGAGATTGGAGTATCTGTCCATAAGATCACTTTAAACTGTACACTCCACAGAGCTGGGCTTTACGGAAGAGTGGCCAGAAAAAAAGCCATTGCTTAATGAAAAATATTAAGCAAACATGTTTGGTGTTTGCAAAAGGCATGTGGGAGACTCCCCAAACATATGGAAGGAAGAAGGTACTCTCTTCAGATGAGACTAAAATGTAGCGTTTTGTCCATCAAGGAAAATGAAATATCTGGCGCAAACCCAACACCTCTCATCACCCCGAGAACACAGTTTTTCATCGGCAAGGACTGGGAAACTGGTCAGAATTGAAGGAATGATGGATGGCGCTAAATACAGGGAAATTCTTGAGGGAGACCTAAGACTGGGATGGAGGTTCACCTTCCAGCAGGACAATGACCCAAGCATACTACTAAAGCAACAATTGAGTGGTTTAAGAGGAAACATTAAATGTCTTGGAATGGCCTAGTCAAAGCCCAGACCTCAATCCAATTGAAAATCTGTGGTGTGACTTAAAGATTGCTGTACACCAGCTGAACCCATCCAACTTGAAGGAGTTGGAGCAGTTTTGTCTTGAGGAATGGGAAAAACTCCCAGTGGCTAGATGTGCCAAGCTTATGGAGACATACCCCAAAAGACTACACCCCCCCCCCCCCCCCCCAAAGTCTTTGGGAGAGTGAATAGTTATGCACGCTCAAGTTTTCAGTTTTTTGTCTTATTTCTTGTTTGTTTCACAATTAAAGACATTTTGCATCTTCAAACTGGTAGGCATTTTGTGTAAATCAAATTACACCCCCCCCCAACCCCAAATCCATTTTAATTCCTGGTTGGAAGGCAACAAAATAGGAAATAATGCCAAGGGGAGTGAATCCTTTTGCAAGCCATTGCATACTAAATAATATATGTGTGAAATTTGATTTGATTTAGAATGGACCATGATCATGCACCTTTATTGAAACAGGGGCAGTGGGAAAAAGACGTGAAATCTATGCACTACAGTAAATGGCGAAAGGAGGACGCTTTTCTCCATGGTTAATTTTCATGCCAGCCAGGTAGGCTATATTCCTGTTGTAAATATAAGCAACGTGCTTAAAATTAATATTAGGAAAGTTGAGATATAGATACAGTATTCCTAGCCTATAGAAAGCTGGTGGGATATTTGTCTTTTTATAAGCGGCCATCACTCTGTTTTCTCCCGCAATTGCATAAACTATTGAAATGTTGGGCAACATGAGCTCATGGGCTCTCATGAAGTGTTTGATTAGATTTTCGAAAACATTTGCATTGACGTCAGCGATTAGAGGGACAATAGCGTGCTGAGTACCAGGCAGTTAGCAAGTTTGGTAGGATACTAATAAGCAGCAGCAGCATCAGAGCTTGGAGGAACCTAATTACCTTGACAAAACGGTCATGTGGAATTTGACTGCCTTCATGAACCGTGACCGCGTGTGGTGGTAATAAGGTCACTGCAACAGCCCTAGTCTCTATGCTCACTCACAAGGCCCTACACACTTTGTTCACTAATACTCCAACATGCATACAAACACTCACTCCATCACACTCCCACACACATACATTTATACTGACTCTACACATACCCACTCACATACAACCATCACATACACTGCTGCTACTCTGTTTATCATATATCCTGATGCCTAGTCATCTTACCCCTGTACATACAGTATCTACCTCTATCGATCGAGGATCTCTGCACATTGTAAATATGGTACTGGAACTGACCTTGTATATAGTATGCTCACTTACTTTATAGTATTCATCTTATTTATTATTTTTATGCAGTATCTCGTGTGTTTTTGTTCTACCTTATTATTTTTGGTATCAAATTGTTATTGATTACTGCACTGTTGAGATTAGAGCTTGCATGACAGGCATGTCACAGTACTTCTGCATGTGACATTAAAAACTAGCTGGAGTCATTCATTATGATGAATCATCAATTCCTAATTACTAAATGGTTTGTTAATTGTTTGTAGTTATTGTATGGTTGATTTAAAGTTACATCTCTCCTTTCTCTGTCTCTATCTCTTTGTGAGCTGTATTATGAGAAAAACTAACGTGGACTGAGGAGTCCAGATATTGTACAAAATATTTGAGCATTAATGTTTGTGTGTGTGTGTGGGGGGGGGGGGGGTTACATTCACAGACACAGAAATCAGCTCATCATGGGAGACTTGGGAGCGCAGTGCTTTAGCAGGTGGGAGGGAGGAGATGGCAACAGAGAGAGCTTTATTCTGGTGACACACACACACATACACACACACACACACACACGCACACACAAACCACGATTCCCTTGTATATCTCTCAGTTAATCTAATGGCTGGGATGCCAGTGAGATGTTCAACATATCCTCCCTTCAGCTCATTATACTGTTTTTAGAAAGTTTAGTTTCCGTATTTCCCTCCACAAACACCTCATTCCTTGCTGGCATACCTGTATATATACTGATACCTTATTGATACAATCATACCAATTTTCTGTCCTTCCCGTAGCCTCATTCTCAGTGTTGCCCAGGATTTCCCCTTAAGCCCAGAGAATCCTGTACACACCAACAGAACTCTGCGCACAACGAGCTTCCAGTCCGCACCTGCAGGTACACAGGTCACCCCACAGGCCACCCTACAGATGTTTTGATCAGTTTTGTTGCTGAGAATTTTCCTGCACGCCAGGAAATGCAAACTTGTAGTGTATTTGAGGTTTAAAAATGAAAAGGGCTTCAAAAGTTAGTAATTTCAACTTTGAAATGTAAGACTTGATTTGCCCTTGCAAAAAATGTATGAACTTCCACAAAAATGACCATGAATTATAATCCACATAACCAAAATCAAATCAAGTTGAATGGTCACATACACGTGTTTAGCAGATGTTATTGCATGTGTAGCGAAATGCTTGTGCTTCTTGCTCTGACAGTGCAGTAATATCTAACAAATAATACCTAACAATTTCACATGTACCCAAAAAACACGCAAATCTAAGTAAAGGAATGGAATTAAGAAGATATAAATATATACTAAGATACAGTAGAATAGAATACAGTATATACATATGAGATGAGTAATGCAAAATATGTAAACATTGTTAAAGTGACTAGTGTTCCATTTATTAAAGTGGCCAGTGATTTCAAGTCGATGTACAGTTGAAGTTGGATGTTTACATACACCTTAGGCAAATACATTTAAACAAAGTTTTCACAATTTCTGACATTTAATCCTGGTCAAAAGTCCCTGTCTTGGGTCAGTTAGGATCACCACTTTATTTTAAGAATGTGAAACGTCAGAATAACAGTAGAGAGAATGATTTATTTCAAATATTATTTCTTTCATCACATTCCCAGTGGGTGAGAAGATTACATATGCTCAATTAGTATTTGGTAGCAATGCCTTTAAATAACTTGGGTCAAACGTTTTGGGTAGCCTTCCACAAGCTTCCCACAATAAGTTGGGTGAATTTTGGCCCATTCCTGCTGACAGAGCTGGTACAACTGAATCAGGGTTGTAAGGCCTCCTTGTTCGCAGGTCAGGGTTTTGTCATGGCCACTCCAATACCTTGAGTTTGTTGTCCTTAAACCGTTTTGCCACAACTTTGGACGTATGCTTGGGGTCATTGTCCATTTGGAAGACCCATTTGCAACCAAGCTTTAATAACTTCCTGACTGATGTCTTGAGATGCTGCTTCAATATATCCACATAATTGTCCTCCTCATGATGCCATCTGTTTTGTGAAGTGCACCATGTCCCTCCTGCAGAAAAGCACCCCCACAACATGATACTGCCACCCCCATGCTTCACGGTTGGGATGGGGTTCTTCGGCATGCAAGCCTCCCCCTTTTTCCTCCAAATATAACAATGGTCATTATGGCCAAACAGTTCTATTTTTGTTTCATCAGACCAGAGGACATTTCTCCAAAAAGTACGATCTTTGTCCCCATGTGCAGTTGCAAACCGTAGTTTGTCTTTTTATGGTGGTTTTGGAGCAGTGGCTTCTTCCTTGCTGAGCGGCCTTTCAGGTTATGTCGATATAGGACTCGTTTTACTGTGGATATAGATACTTTTGTACCTGTTTCCTCCAGCATCTTCACAATGTCCTTTGCTGTTGTTCTGGGATTTATTTGCGCTTTTAACACCAAAGTACATTCATCACTAGGAGACAGAATTGCATCTCCTTCCTGAGTGGTTTGACGGCTGCATGATCCCATGGTGTTAATGCTTGCATACTATTGTTTGTACAGATGAACGTGGTACCTTCAGGCATTTGGAAATTGCTCCCAAGGATGAACCAGACTTGTGGAGGTCTACAATTTTATTCCTGAGGTCTTGGGTGATTTCTTTTGATTTTCCCATGATGTCAAGCAAAGAGGCACTCAGTTTGAAGGTAGGCCTTGAAATACATCCACAGGTACACCTCCAATTGACTTAAATGATGTCAATTAGCCTATCAGAAGCTACTAAAGACATTCCATAATTTTCTGGAATTTTCCAAGCTGTTTAAAGGCACAGTCAACTTAGTGCATGTAAACTTCTGACCCACTGGAATTGTGATACAGTGAGTTATAAGTGAAATAATCTGTCTGTGAACAATTGTTGGAAAAATACTTGTGTCATGCTCAAAGTAGATGTCCTAACCGACTTGCCAAAACTATAGTTTGTTAACAAGAACATTGTGGAGTGGTTGAAAAACGAGTTTTAATGACTCCAACCTTAATGACTCCAACCTCCAATCTTGAGGGGGAATAGCTTTTGTCGTGCCCTCTTCATGACTATCTTGGTGTAATTGGACCATGTTAGTTTGTTGGTGATGTGGACACCAAGGAACTTGAACTCTCAACCTGCTCCACTACAGCCCCGTCGATGACAATGGGTGCGTGCTCGGTCATCTTTTTCCTGTAGTCCACAATTAGCTCCTTTGTCTTGATCACGTTGAGGGAGAGGTTGTTGTTCTGGCATCACAAGGCCAGGTCCCTGACCTCCTCCCTATAGGCTGTCATGTCGTTTTCGGTGATCAGGCCTACCACTGTTGTGTCATCAGCAAACTTAATGATGGTGCTGGAGTCGTGCCTGGCCGTGCAATCATAAGTGAACAGGGAGTACAGGAGGGGACTGAGCACACACCCCTGAGGGGCACTTGTGTTTAGGATGAGCGTGGCGGATGTATTGTTACCTACCCTTATCATCTGGGGGGGGGCCCATAAAGAAGTCCAGGATCCAGTTGCAGAGGGAGGTGTTTAGTCACATGGTCCTTAGCTTATTAATGAGCTTTGATGGCACTATGGTGTTGAACACTGAGCTGTATTCAACAAATAGCATTCTCATATTGGTGTTCTGGTGGGAAAAGGAAGTGTGGAGTGGGATTTCTGAGATAACGGTGTTGATGTGAGCCATGCCCAGCCTTTCAAAGCACTTCATGGCTACAGATGTGAGTGCTATGGGTCGGTAGTCATTTAGGCAGGTTACCTTAGTTTTCTTGGGCACAGGCACTATGGCGGTCTCCTTAAAACATATTGGTATTACAGACATGACAGTTTGAAAATGTAATTTGGTCAGTGCATGCTCGCAGTACACTTCCTGGTAATCCATCTGTCCCTGTGGCCTTGTGAATGTTGACCTGTTTAAAGGTTTTACTCACATCGGCTGCAGAGAGCTTGATCACACAGTCTTCTGGATCAGCTAGTGATCTCATGCATGTTTTAGTATTATTTGCCTCGAAGCCAGCATAGAAGTAGTTTAGTACTTCTGGTAGGCTCGTGTCACTGGGCAGCTCTTGGCTTTACTTCCCTTTGTAGTCTGTAATGGTTTGCAAGCCCTGCCACATCCAACGAGCGTCAGAGCCAGTGTAGTATGATTAAATCTTAGTCCTGTATTGACGCTTTGCATGTTTGATGGTTCATCAGAGGGTATAGCGGGATTTCTTATAAGCTTCCGGGTTAGAGTCCTGCTCCTTGAAATTGGCAGCTCTAGCCTTTAGCTCAGAAGGGGATGTTGCCTGTAATCCATGGCTTCTGGTTGGTGTATGTACGTACGGTCACTGTGGGGATGATGTCATCGATGTACTTACTGATGAAGCCAATGACCGATGTAGTATACTCCTCAATGCCATCGGAGGAATCCTAGAACATATTCCAGTTTGTGCTAGCAAAAAAAGTCCTGTAGCTTAGCATCTGCTTCATCTGACCAATTTTTTGTTGATCGAGTCACTGGTGCATCCTGCTTTAATTTTAGCTTATAAGCAGGAATCAGGAGGATAGAATTATGGTAAGATTTTCCAAGTGGAGGGCGAGGGAGAGCTTTATATGCATCTCTGTGTGTGGAGTAAAGGTGGTCCAGAGTTTCTTTCCCTCTGGTTGCACATTTAACACGCTGATAGAGATTTGTTAAGACTGATTTAAGTTTCCCTGCATTAAAGTCCCCGGCTAGTAGGAGCGCCGCCTCTGGGTGAACGTTTTCTTGTTTACTTATGGCGTAATACAGCTCATTGAGTGCAGTCTTAGTGCCAGCATCAGTCTGTGGTCGTATGTAGACAGCTTCGAAAAATACAGATGAAAACTCTCTAGGTAGATAGTGTGGTCTACTGCTTATCATGAGATACTCTACCTCAGACGAGCAATAGCTCAAGACTTTCTTAGATATCATGCACTAGCTGTTATTTACAAAAATACATAGTCCACCACCCCTTGTCTTAACAGACACCGCAGTTCTATCCTGCCGATACAGCATATAACCAGCCAGCTGTATGTTGATAATGTTGTCATTCAACCATGACTCGGTGAAGCATAAGATGTTACAGTTTTGAATGCCCCGTTGGTAGTTTAACCTTTCATAACTAGGGGGCGCTATTTTATTTTTTGGATGAAAAACGTTCCCGTTTTAAACAAGATATTTTGTCACGAAAAGATGCTCGACTATGCATATAATTGACAGCTTTGGAAAGAAAACACTGACGTTTCCAAAACTGCAAAGATATTGCCTGTGAGTGCCACAGAACTGATGTTACAGAAAAAACCCAGATAAAAATCCATTCAGGAAGTGCCGCATTTTTTGAAACCGCCTCATGGCAATGACTCCTTATATGGCTGTGGAGGAGCTAGGAGTCAGTTTACGTTTTCTACGTTTTCCCCCAGGTGTCTGCAGCATTGTGACGTATTTGCAGGCATATCATTGGAAGATTGACCATAAGAGAATACATCTACCAGGTGGTCGCTTGGTGTCCTCCGTCGCAATTATTGCGTAATCTCCAGCTGCAGTATTTTTCCGTTTGCCTCTGATGAGAAACTGACTGCCAGGAATGATTTTTCATCAAATAGAATTGTGAAAACACCTTGAGGATTGATTCTAAACAATATTTGCCATGTTTCTGTCGATATTATGGAGCTAATTTGGAATTGTGTTGACTGCATTTTTGTGTTTTTTTTCTTAGCCAAACGTGATGAACAAAACGGAGCTATTTCTCTTACACAATCTTTTTGGAAAAAATGAACATTTGCTATCTAACTAAGAGTCTCGTCATTAAAAACATCCGAAGTTCTTCAAAGGTAAATGATTTTATTTGAATGCTTTTCTTGTTTTTGTGAAAATGTTGCCTGCTGAATGCTTGGCTTAATGCTATGCTAGGCTATCAATACTCTTACACAAATGCTTGTGTAGCTTTGGTTGAAAAGCATATTTTGAAAATCTGAGATGACAGTGTTGGTAACAAAAGGCTAAGCTTGTGATTCAATATATTTATTTCATTTCATTTGCGATTTTCATGAATAGGAAACGTTGCGTTATGGTAATGAGCTTGAGGCTATGATTACGCTCCCGGATACGGGTTTGGAGTCGCAAGAAGTTAATCTGCCGGGAAGCAGTACGTCATTCACGTCGGGCTCATCGGACTTGTTAAAGGATAAAAAGTATTCTGCCAGTTCGTGGTGAGTAATCGCAGATCTGATGTCCAGAAGTTATTTTCGGTCGTATGAGACGGTAGCAGCAACATTATGAACAAAATAAGTAAAAAAATAAGTCATAAACAACGCAATGAAACAAACAAAAAAACACAATTGGTTATGAACACTTAAAATGTCAGCCTTCTTCCTCGGTGCCATCTTACTTCTAGATGATAGTGGGGTGAACAGGCAGTGGCTTGGATGGATGTTGTCCTTGATGATATTTTTGGCCTTCCTGTGGCGTCGGGAGCGGTAGGTGTCCTGAAGGGCAGGTAGTTTTTGCAGACCGCACCACCCTCTGGAGAGCCCTGCTGTTGCGAGCAGTGCAGTTGCCATACCAGGCGGTGATACAGCTCGACAAGATGCTCTCAATTGTGCATCTGTAAAGGTTTGAGGATTTTAGGTGCCAAGCCAAATTTCTTCAGCCTCCTGAGGTTGAAGAGTCACTGTTGCACCTTCTTCACCACACTGTCTGTGTGGGTGTACCATTTCAGTTTGTCTGTGATGTGTACGTCAAGAAACTTGACGTTTTCCACCTTCTCCACTATGGTCCTGTTGATCTGGATATGGGGGTGCTCCCACGATCCTCTCCTTTGTTTTGTTGATGTTGAGTGAGAGGTTATTTTCCTGGCACTACACTGCCAGAGCCCTCACCTCCTCCCTGTAGGCAGTCTCGTCATTGTTGGTAATCAAGCCTACTACTGTTGTGTCATCTACAAACTTGATTGAATTGGAGGAGTGCATGGCCATGCAGTCATGGGTGAACAGGGAGTACAGGAGGGGTCTAAGCACGCACCCTTGTGGGGCCCCAGTGTTGAGGATCAGCGAAGTGGAGGTGTTGTTTCCTACCTTCACCGCCTAGGGGTGGCCCATCAGGAAGTCCAGGACCCAGTTGCACAGGGCGGGGTTCAGACCCAGGGACTCGAAGCTTAATGGTGAGCTTGGAGGGAATCTATGGTGTTGAATGCTGAGCTATAGTCAATGAACAGCATTCTTACATAGGTATTCCTCTTGTCCAGGTGGGATAGGGCAGTGTGCAGTGTGATGGCAATTGCATTGTCTGTGGATCTATTGGGAATGTAAGCAAATTGAAGTGGTCTAGGGTGACAGGTAAGGTAGAGGTGATATGATCCTTGACTAGTCTCTCAAAGCACTTTGTGATGACAGAAGTGAGAAGTTACTTTTGGCACTGTGTTACCCTCAAAGGTGTGAAAAAGGTGTGAAAAAGGTGTTTAGCTTGTACGGAAGCAAGACGTCGGTGTCCGCGACCTGGCTGGTTTTCCTTTTTTAGTCCGTGATTGTCTGTAGACCCAGGTAAGATTTGCCGAAAGGAGGGTGGGGGAGAACCTCGTTGTTATCCCAGTAGTTGGAGTAGCAATGGTCAAGTGTTTTGGCAGAGCGAGCACCACAGTATTTGGCAGGTTTTTTCTCAAATTTGCTTAGTTTAAATCCACAGCTACAATAAATGCTGTCTCAGGATATGTGGTTTCCAGTTTGCATAAAGACTAGTGAAGTTCTTTGAGGGCCGTTGTGGTATCGCCTTGAGGGGTGATATACACGGCCGTGACTATACCCGATTAAAATTATTTTGGGAGATAATACGGTTGGCATTTGATTGTGGGGTATTCTAGGTCGGGTGAAGAAAAGGACTTGAGTTCCTGTATGTTATCACAATTACACCATGAGTCATTAATTATTCATCTTCCCGGAGAGATATTTATTCCTGCCTGCGTGATGGACTGAGAACCCAGCTGGCTGGACTAACTCAGACAGTATATCCCGAGAGAGCCATGTTTCTGTGAAACAGAGTATGTTACAATCCCTGATGTCTCTCTGGAATGAAACCCTCGCCCAGAGCTCGTCAACTTTATTATCCAGAGACTGAACATTAGCGAGTAATATACTCGGAAATGGTGGGTGCCTCCTAAGTTGGACTAGAAGACCACTATAAGTACTTCTCCTTCGCCAGTATTGTTATGGGTCCGCTTCTGGAATCAGTTAATTTGCCCTGGTGGGTGTGAACAAAGGATCCGCAATGGGAAAGTCATATTCCTGGTCGTAATGCTGGTAGAGTGCTAGGGAGTTACCATCGCTCTAATATCCAATAGTTCTTCCCGGCTGTATGTAATAACACAAAACATTTTCTTGCCAAATAATGTCAGAATTAATACAGAAAAATATTAAATACTGCAAAGTTTCCTAAGAACTAAAAGAAAGGCAGCCCTCTCTGCCGGCGTCATTTTCACGTGTCCTGTTGCTGCAGGATTATTTTCCACTCTGTAGCAAATGTGCTTAATTAAATTAAGATCCTACATCTGTATGTAAACATGAGCCATCTCTACTATAGACAAACATGATACAACAATCAATATACTGTAGATATGAAAGCATGCATTCAGGTTAAGCCTTTATGCCTGTTACAGTACATTGTGAAATTGTACTGTGGTAGTATCCTTGTTTTACTACAGTTTGCAAACAATGCCATCGTAACAGTATGTATGATTTTTAGATGATGATGGTGACAGTCTACCAAAAAGCTGTATGATGAGGAAGACCAGATCCACATGCCAACCAGAGGCTCAGACACAATGGTCTCAGATTCCACTTAAGATCCAGCACTATCTTATCACTGCAACATGACCTGAAGCTTGGCCTAGTCCAAGGCCATCTCCACTGCACTAGGACACTAAAATGGATGTAAAATGGATGTAAACAGAGATGCCTTCATTCTACCACATTTCACAAAGTCATTTCATGTTTGATTTATGCACCAATATATTCTAATTTATTTTTTATTTAACCTTTATTTAACTAGGCGAATCTGTTAAGAACAAATTCTTATTTACAATGATGTCCTACCCTGGCCTAACCCTAACCCTAAACCCAATTGTGCGCCGCCCTACGGGACTCCCAATCATGGCCGGTTGTGATACAGTCTGGAATCAAAACAGGGTCTGTAGTGACATCTCTAAGCACTGAGATGTATTGTCTTAGACTGACCCAAAATAAAGTGAATAACATTTGTTTCTTACTTGTATGTGTTACATGTAAGGTTGAATAGGTTCATGTGGATTATACAAATGACTCAATTACAGTGTTGTTCAGGTTGACTTGAAATATTGTTATTACTTTCTCCTCTGTTTTGATATTGTACTTTCTGTAACTGGTCTCATCACCTGCCCACTGCGTTTCGAGAAGTTGCTTATGAATTACACTTGCCAGAAAGTGAAGCAAGCCAAGGACTTGAACCTCACTGGTGTAAGTGTTAGATGGAACATCAGCGTTAGTGCAAAACGGGAATTGTTTTGATTAGCTAATATGTTGTGTTGACGCAATTGCTATTTCATGTTGGCTTGTCTGACCTGACGTAAGTGAGCTGTCTGTATAATACACTGCTCAAAAAATAAAGGGAACACTTAAACAACACAATGTAACTCCAAGTCAATCACACTTCTGTGAAATCAAACTGTCCACTTAGGAAGCAACACTGATTGACAATACATTTCACATGCTGTTGCGTAAATGGAATAGACAACAGGTGGAAATTATAGGCAATTAGCAAGGCACCCCCAATAAAGGAGTGGTTCTGCAAGTGGTGACCACAGACCACTTCTCAGTTCCTATGCTTCCTGGCTGATGTTTTGGTCAATTTTGAATGCTGGCGGTGCTTTCACTCTAGTGGTAGCATGAGACGGAGTCTACAACCCACACAAGTGGCTCAGGTAGTGTTGCTCATCCAGGATGAAACATCAATGCGAGCTGAGGCAAGAAGGTTTGCTGTGTCTGTCAGCATAGTGTCCAGAGCATGGAGGCGCTACCAGGAGAAAGGCCAGTACATCAGGAGACATGGAGGAGGCCGTAGGAGGGCAACAACCCAGCAGTAGGACCGCTACCTCCGCCTTTGTGCAAGGAGGAGCAGGAGGAGCACTGCCAGACCTCCAGCAGGCCACAAATATGTATGTGTCTGCTCAAACGGTCAGAAACAGACTCCATGAGGGCCCGACGTCCACAGGTGGGGGTTGTGCTTACAGCCCAACACTGTGCAGGACGTTTGGCATTTGCCAGAGAACACCAAGATTGGCAAATTCGCCACTGGCACCCTGTGCTCTTCACACATGAAAGCAGGTTTACACTGAGCACATGTGACAGACGTGACAGAGTCTGGAGACGCCGTGGAGAACGTTCTGCTGCCTGCAACATCCTCCAGCATGACAGGTTTGGTGGTGGGTCAGTCATGGTGTAGGGTGGCATTTCTTTGGGGGGCCGCACAGCCCTCCATGTGCTTGCCAGAGGTAGCCTGACTGCCATTAGGTACCGAGATGAGATCCTCAGGCCCCTTGTGAGAACATATGCTGGTGCGGTTGGCCTTGGGTTCCTCCTAATGCAAGACAATGCTAGACATGTGGCTGGAGTGTGTCAGCAGTTCCTGCAAGAGGAAGGCATTGATGCTATGGACCTCCCGGTCCCCAGACCTGAATCCAATTGTGCACATCTGGGACATCATGTCTCGCTCCATCCACCAACGCCACGTTGCACCACAGACTGTCCAGGAGTTGGCGGATGCTTTAGTCCAGGTCTGGGAGAAGATCCCTCAGGAGACCATCCGCCACCTTATCAGGAGCATGCCCAGGCGTTGTAGGGAGGTCATACAGGCACGTGGAGGCCACACACACTACTGAGCCTCATTTGACTTGTTTTAAGGACATTACATCAAAGTTGGATCAGCCTATAGTGTGGTTTTCCACATTCATTTTGAGTGTGACTCCAAATCCAGACCTCCATGGGTTGATAAATTTGATTTCCATTAATCATTTTTGTGTGATTTTGTCGTCAGCACATTCATTCAACTATGTAAAGAAAAAAGTATTTAATAAGAATATTTCATTCATTCAGATCTAGGATGTGCTATTTTAGTGTTCCCTTTATTTTTTTGAGCAGTGTATATCCTTTGCTACAGCACTACTAATATCCAACTCCGACTTCAATAATGTCTCTTCATTACCATCAATATTTAGCTTTCTTGCTGCCCAAGCATTGCAATCTGGTTGCATGAGCAGGATGGAACAGGCTGGACAGCTAGCTAACATTACTGATCGGCAAATAGGTCAAAAAGTATTATACAGGCTAGATATATACTGTAGATGACCATACTGTAGCGAGGTTTCAGTTTGATATATCACAGCCCCGTACATAGAAAAAACAGATATCCAATCAAGACATGCTGCATTTCTCACTTTGAATGAGACTGTAATGATCTATAAGTAATTACTTAGGTTTCCTTAATTTTTTATGAAAAAGATAGCAGATATTTATTTATGGAAAAGATAGAAAATATGGATTTGAATTACATCAACAACACCTTTCTCGGATATTCAAATGTAAAGCACTTCTGATATTTGATCTTTCTCTGTGAATTCAGGTTAACTGTTGACTTTAGTGGAATTTTTTACATTTCTCCTGAGATCTCACCTATGGGATAATGCTAATATTTTAACTTCTTGCGTCGAGCAATCCCTGATCCGGGATTTTATTTATAGCCTCAAGCTCATTAGCATAACGCAACGTTAACTATTCATGAAAATCGCAAATTAAATGAAATAAATATATTTGCTCTCAAGCTTAGACTTTTGTTAACAACACTGTCATCTCAGATTTTCAAAATATGCTTTTCAACTATAGCTAAACAAACATTTGTGTAAGAGTATTGATAGCCAGCTTAGCATTTTGCGCAGCATTTAGCACGCAACATTTTCACAAAAACCAGATAACCAAATAAATAAAATCATTTACCTTTGAAGAACTTCGGATGTTTTCAATGAGGAGACTCTCAGTTACATAGCACATGTTCAGTTTTTCCTGAAAGAATCTTTGTGTAGGAGAAATCGCTCCGTTTTGTACATCACATTTGGCTACCGAAACGAAACGAAAATTCAGTCACCAAAACGTCAAACTTTTTCCGAATTAACTCCATAATATCGACCGAAACATGGCAAACGTTGTTTAGAATCAATCCTTAAGGTGTTTTTTCACATATCTCTTCATTGATATGCCGTTCGTGGAAGCCTGCTTTCCCCTCAGAATCCCATGGAAAAATACCAGCAGCTGAAAATGACGCACCAATTTCGACGGAGGACACCGGGCGGACACCTGGAAAATGTAGTCTCTTATGGTCAATCTTCCAATGATATGCCTACAAATACGTCACAATGCTGCAGACACCTTGGGGAAACGATAGATAGGGCAGGCTCATTCCTGTCGCATTCACAGCCATATAAGGAGACAATGGAAAACAGAGCCTCAAAAATCCTGCTCATTTCCTGGTTGCCGTTTCATCTTGGTTTTGCCTGTAGCTCCTGTTCTAGGGCAATCACAGACAATATCTTTGCAGTTCTGGAAAATTCAGAGTGTTTTCTTTCCAAAGCTATCAATTATATGCATAGTCGAGCATCTTTTTGTGACAAAACATCTTGTTTAAAACGGGAACGTTTTTCATCCAAAAATGAAATAGCGCCCCCAGAGTTTCAAGAGGTTAACCCCCCTTTTTGGAAGATCACAGCACTATCTGGTGTCCATTTAGGGAATGGAGTTCTCAGCCGAGCTGCCAAATTTTGTTCAGGAAAATTGAGTAATTGACGGAGAAAAGAGGAAAGGAAAAGGTATTTTTAACATGCATTTGCCAATCAAAACCTAATATAGACATGACGATAATGGAACATTAACTTTTGTTGCATTGCAATGTAAGTAGGGGAGATTGTAATGTTTGTAAGGGTGCACTGTTTTGGGGTCTCTTTTCCTATGTAAAACCCCTGTACTTAGGGTAAAACAATTGAGTAAATCGGTCAGGGGTAGGGGGATCCTGCCTATGCTATTCTCCTGTACTAAACACATCGATCTTCATCTGGCTCAATCCTGCTCTATTGTAATGTGAATGGATAAGGGTTCAGTGGATTTATATGGTATGCTGTAATTACACAGGAGGGTTAAGGCAAGCAGAGAAAATTAGCCTTATCAATACCTACTAATTACTTTTACTGATGGATCCTGCACATCTCCACCTCTCATGGGTACTGTACACGTGCATTTCTTCTAATCTTCTTTTTCTTCTGTCCATATATGCACCCGATCGTGCCACACGAGACCAGTGGATTTGCACATAAAAAGTGGTCTGGTGGTGATGAACAACAAACAGCTATTCTCCTCTGCATTTGTTATCTGGCATATTTTTTTAAAGAAACGTTTGTTGGAGCTCTCTAGGACAGTGTTTAATCGTAGTGAGGGGAGAGAGAGTGACATTCCACAACAACAAACTCATATTTCTTATGTTATCTTAGTACACACATTTTGAAGAACGCTCAAAGTGTATTTTCTTGCCAAAAATAGACGTTTCAAACCAAACAATCAGTCTGTTTTTTTTATTCATTTGAAACTTGCTGGTGTAAGGTGTAATTACTGGATAATTGTTCTTTCTTATCAAAAATGACATATTTCCAGCAGCAAACAATAGATTTTAGGCCCAGTGCATCACTCTGTGAGTCCCAATGGAAAACTGACATTAATGTTAACCGGGCCACTGTTTATGAGAGTAATTGATTCAATTCCTTGATCAGCAAGATGAGTCAACAAACATCCTCAGTCTTTGATAACAAAAGGGAGACCAAAACAAAAAAGTATGAATCAAACTCTGAATCAAACTCTCACTGCTTTCAAACTGTCTGAATATAAGATATGGAATCACAGACAGCCTTGGACAGACTCTCCTTAGACATGACGTTGCCTTATAAGACAAGCAATATAGTGAAAACCTACCTGTCTACTGAAACATGTCCACCAATGCCTTGCTGACTGGGATTCAATCCAATGTGTGTTTTCGGGAAAACAATTGCACTTGACTTTGAAAAGTTCATTCAAAATTTCACATGTAGACCTCTCACAGCACCGACATCTGCAGCACCAACATCCACAATCTCTGCAAATGTTGGAAGCATTGTTGACAAACCACCGTGGATTGCATCCAACCTCACTCTCTCTCATCACGTCACGGTCTACCTTCTGAGTTGATGAATGGGAGATAACTAGTCAGTTGTACAACTGAATGCCTTCAAATGCAATGTGACTTCTGCATTTAACTCAATCCCTATGAATCAGAGAGGTGTGGGGGACTGCCTTAATCAACATCCACGTCATTGGCACCCAGGGAACAGTGGGTTAACTGCCTAGCTCAGGGGCAGAACGACATATTTTTGCCTCGTCAACTCAGGGATTTGATCCAGCAACCTTTTGGTGACTGGCCCAATGCTCCTACCAGCCAGGCTACCTGCCGCCCAAAATAGGGAAAGGAGGAATGGGATGAAGTGGGATAATATAACACCACTTTACGATTCTGAGGAATAAAGAAAAACACTGATTCAAACCAGTGAATGTGTAATCAAAAGTGAATCAACATTTCCACTCTGGATAATATTTCTTTTACTTTCTTGACATAGGCAGGGTGACGGCTCAGAGGATGCCTCATACAAACATGAAAGGTTTGACCAAAGTCTGCCACACATGAAATCCTTCACATACTGAGCAACGCAACCAAATCAAAGTACTGGCTTGGACTGATGGTTATTAATTTCCTGCTGCACATTACTTAGCTTTGGTCTCTCTTCCATCCTCTACCTTGAAGTGATCAACGTATGTGTGTGGTTTGATTTTGCTGACCCTAACCTTAGGGTTAAGGTTAGGGTTAGGTTAAGGGTTAGGGAGGACATTTATTTGGGGTCCTAACAAGGATAGTAAAACAAACATGTGTGTGTGTTTACTGAAACAGGAAATGAGAGTAAGTGCTCTGTAAGCACAGACACACTCATCTATGACTATGACATTTCACGACAGCAGACAAACTTGTTAATGGTACAGGTTCCCCAGCGGGACCAACACCCCCCCGCTCAACTCAAATGGTGGCGCACAGAATGCAAAAATATTCTTAGAAATATTTAACCTCCACACATTAACAAGTCCAATTGCTCAAATGAAAGATAAACACCTTGTTCATCTACCCAGCGTGTCAGATTTCTAAAATGTTTTACGGCGAAAACATAGCACATATTTATGTCAAACCACCACAAAGACACAGACAATATGCAGCCATTTTGTCGAACAAAAGATGCAATCACAAACGCAGGATTAAAAGAAAAATAATTCACTAACCTTTTGAAAATCTTCATCAGATGACAGTAATAGGACATGTTACACAGTACATTTATGTTTTTTTCAATAATATGCCATTTATATCCATAAATCTCCGTTTACATTGACGCCATGTTCAGAAAATGCTCAAAAATGTCAGGAGAAATTATAGATAGCTCCGCCAGATAACAGAAATACACATCATAAACTTTGACTAAATATACATGTTTTACATATAGTTAGAAAGATACACTGCTTCTTAATGCAACCGCTGTGTCACATTTATTTTTAACGTTACGGAATTAGTTCACTATGCAATAATCTGAGACGGCGCTCAGACGTAAGCAATATTTCTCCGCTATGTTGGAGTCAACGGAAATACAAAATTACAACATAAATATTCCCTTACCTTTGATGGTCTTCGATCAGAATGTAGTGGAAGGAGTCATACTTACCCAATACATTGTTTTGTTTCAGTTCGTGTGTCCATATAGTAGCATATGCTACCACTTTCAGCTCAAATGCATCAAAAATGACTTCTGGTCCAGAACAGTTGCGCATCAAAACTTCAAAATTACATATTATATGTCGACTAAACTGGTCAAACTAAGTGCAGAATCAAGCTTTAGGATGTTATAAACGTACAAAACGATTGGCAATTCAACCGGACAATCGTACTTCATCTCAGGCAAGTTGGAACAGAGGAAGGTCTGTGTCCAATTCGCACATGTATTTTCTCGCGACACCCACTCTTTTTCGTCTCAAAGGGTCAAAGTTCGCGGGATTTGCACAATCTACTGAATGAGGACATCTAGTGGAAGACATAGAAAGTGTTTCCAGATCCATAGCTGGTTGGGAAGGGTGGGGGCGATGACGTCAAAGTTGCCCCAACTTTCTGGATGCCTAAACTAGTTTGGGAGATTGCCTGCCCTGTGAGTTCTGCTATACTTACAGACATAATTCAAACGGTTTTAGAAGCTTTAGAGTGTTTTCTATCCAATAATTATTATTATTATATGCATATATTAGCAATTTTGGACAGATTTTTTTTCAGTTTACTATGGGCACGCAATTCATCCAAAGGGGGCAGTATTATGCCTAGCCTTATGTATTTTAAGAAAGAAGAGCCTTCAGTAGACAAAATAACAACAAACCACCCACTTAGCCATCGAAAACCAAAACGTGCACCCAGGGGGGGTTGAACGAACACTCTTCAGTTGGTGTTGCTTCACATCACTCATCAACTGTACCGAAATAAGTCTTAGTCATTTACATTTAAGTCATTTAGCAGACGCTCTTATCCAGAGCGACTTACAAATTGGTGAATTCACCTTCTGACATCAGTGGAACAGCCACTTTACAATAGTGCATCTAAATCATTTAAGGGGGGGGTGAGAAGGATTGCTTTATCCTATCCTAGGTATTCCTTGAAGAGGTGGGGTTTCAGGTGTCTCCGGAAGGTGGTGATTGACTCCGCTGTCCTGGCGTCGTGAGGGAGTTTGTTCCACCATTGGGGGGCCAGAGCAGCGAACAGTTTTGACTGGGCTGAGCGGGAACTGTACTTCCTCAGTGGTAGGGAGGCGAGCAGGCCAGAGGTGGATGAACGCAGTGCCCTTGTTTGGGTGTAGGGCCTGATCAGAGCCTGGAGGTACTGCGGTGCCGTTCCCCTCACAGCTCCGTAGGCAAGCACCATGGTCTTGTAGCGGATGCGAGCTTCAACTGGAAGCCAGTGGAGAGAGCGGAGGAGCGGGGTGACGTGAGAGAACTTGGGAAGGTTGAACACCAGACGGGCTGCGGCGTTCTGGATGAGTTGTAGGGGTTTAATGGCACAGGCAGGGAGCCCAGCCAACAGCGAGTTGCAGTAATCCAGACGGGAGATGACAAGTGCCTGGATTAGGACCTGCGCCGCTTCCTGTGTGAGGCAGGGTCGTACTCTGCGGATGTTGTAGAGCATGAACCTACAGGAACGGGCCACCGCCTTGATGTTAGTTGAGAACGACAGGGTGTTGTCCAGGATCACGCCAAGGTTCTTAGCGCTCTGGGAGGAGGACACAATGGAGTTGTCAACCGTGATGGCGAGATCATGGAACGGGCAGTCCTTCCCCGGGAGGAAGAGCAGCTCCGTCTTGCCGAGGTTCAGCTTGAGGTGGTGATCCGTCATCCACACTGATATGTCTGCCAGACATGCAGAGATGCGATTCGCCACCTGGTCATCAGAAGGGGGAAAGGAGAAGATTAATTGTGTGTCGTCTGCATAGCAATGATAGGAGAGACCATGTGAGGTTATGACAGAGCCAAGTGACTTGGTGTATAGCGAGAATAGGAGAGGGCCTAGAACAGAGCCCTGGGGGACACCAGTGGTGAGAGCGCGTGGCGAGGAGACAGATTCTCGCCACGCCACCTGGTAGGAGCGACCTGTCAGGTAGGACGCAATCCAAGCGAGGGCCGCACCGGAGATGCCCAACTCGGAGAGGGTGGAGAGGAGGATCTGATGGTTCACAGTGTCGAAGGCAGCCGATAGGTCTAGAAGGATGAGAGCAGAGGAGAGAGAGTTAGCTTTAGCAGTGCGGAGCGCCTCCGTGATACAGAGAAGAGCAGTCTCAGTTGAATGACTAGTCTTGAAACCTGACTGATTTGGATCAAGAAGGTCATTCTGAGAGAGATAGCGGGAGAGCTGGCCAAGGACGGCACGTTCAAGAGTTTTGGAGAGAAAAGAAAGAAGGGATACTGGTCTGTAGTTGTTGACATCGGAGGGATCGAGTGTAGGTTTTTTCAGAAGGGGTGCAACTCTCGCTCTCTTGAAGACGGAAGGGACGTAGCCAGCGGTCAGGGATGAGTTGATGAGCGAGGTGAGGTAAGGGAGAAGGTCTCCGGAAATGGTCTGGAGAAGAGAGGAGGGGATAGGGTCAAGCGGGCAGGTTGTTGGGCGGCCGGCCGTCACAAGAAGCGAGATTTCATCTGGAGAGAGAGGGGAGAAAGAGGTCAGAGCACAGGGTAGGGCAGTGTGATCAGAACCAGCGGTGTCGTTTGACTTAGCAAACGAGGATCGGATGTCGTCGACCTTCTTTTCAAAATGGTTGACGAAGTCATCTGCAGAGAGGGAGGAGGGGGGAGGGGGAGGAGGATTCAGGAGGGAGGAGAAGGTGGCAAAGAGCTTCCTAGGGTTAGAGGCAGATGCTTGGAATTTAGAGTGGAAGAAAGTGGCTTTAGCAGCAGAGACAGAGGAGGAAAATGTAGAGAGGAGGGAGTGAAAGGATGCCAGGTCCGCAGGGAGGCGAGTTTTCCTCCATTTCCGCTCGGCTGCCCGGAGCACTGTTCTGTGAGCTCGCAATGAGTCGTCGAGCCACGGAGCGGGAGGGGAGGACCGAGCCGGCCTGGAGGATAGGGGACATAGAGAGTCAAAGGATGCAGAAAGGGAAGAGAGGAGGGTTGAGGAGGCAGAATCAGGAGATAGGTTGGAGAAGGTATGAGCAGAGGGAAGAGATGATAGGATGGAAGAGGAGAGAGTAGCGGGGGAGAGAGAGCGAAGGTTGGGACGGCGCGATACCATCCGAGTAGGGGCAGTGTGGGAAGTGTTGGATGAGAGCGAGAGGGAAAAGGATACAAGGTAGTGGTCGGAGACTTGGAGGGGAGTTGCAATGAGGTTAGTGGAAGAACAGCATCTAGTAAAGATGAGGTCGAGCGTATTGCCTGCCTTGTGAGTAGGGGGGAAGGTGAGTGGGTGAGGTCAAAAGAGGAGAGGAGTGGAAAGAAGGAGGCAGAGAGGAATGAGTCAAAGGTAGACGTGGGGAGGTTAAAGTCGCCCAGGACTGTGAGAGGTGAGCCGTCCTCAGGAAAGGAGCTTATCAAGGCATCAAGCTCATTGATGAACTCTCCGAGGGAACCTGGAGGGCGATAAATAATAAGGATGTTAAGCTTGAAAGGGCTGGTAACTGTGACAGCATGGAATTCAAAGGAGGCGATAGACAGATGGGTAAGGGGAGAAAGAGAGAATGACCACTTGGGAGAGATGAGGATCCCGGTGCCACCACCCCGCTGACCAGAAGCTCTCGGGGTGTGCGAGAACACGTGGGCGGACGAAGAGAGAGCAGTAGGAGTAGCAGTGTTGTCTGTGGTGATCCATGTTTCCGTCAGTGCCAAGAAGTCGAGGGACTGGAGGGATGGCATAGGCTGAGATGAACTCTGCCTTGTTGGCCGCAGATCGGCAGTTCCAGAGGCTACCGGAGACCTGGAACTCCACGTGGGTCGTGCGCGCTGGGACCACCAGATTAGGGTGGCCGCGGCCACGCGGTGTGGAGCGTTTGTATGGTCTGTGCAGAGAGGAGAGAACAGGGATAGATAGACACATAGTTGACAGGCTACAGAAGAGGCTACGCTAATGCAAAGGAGATTGGAATGACAAGTGGACTACACTTATCGAATGTTCAGAACGTTAAGCTTACGTAGCAAGAATCTTATTGACTAAAATGATTGAAATGATACAGTACTGCTGGAGTAGGCTAGCTGGCAGTGGCTACGTTGTTGACACTACACTAATCAAGTCGTTCCGTCGAGTGTAATAGTTTCTACAGTTTGATTAATCTTTCCAGTTTGATTAATCTTGGCTATCACACAACAATATTGTGACTCTTGGGAAGGGAAGTCCATACTGTACACTAGCACTATAGTGAGTATATGGTTAGAATTTCATTTAACAGTGACCAGCCCACACAGTCTGAAGTTTGGATTCACATTAGCTGTTGCAAAAGCAGCAGCTACTATTCCTGGGGTCCACACACAACATAAACCTGACATAAAACAGAACATTTCAGACTACAACAGCTCAAGGACAGAATTACAGAACTACATCAATTATCTCTGAAGTTGAACTCTCAGACTGTCAGTCTCATCTCCCTGGATCAATGCAGGCCTTTATTACTGCTTGAAGACGCTAGTAGCTAATTGCCTCTCTGTTTGTCTCGGAGATGCTGCTTACGGATGTACATGTGTTATTAAATGTGAACCTGGAGTGATGCACTCTCGTTGTTTCCTAGAAGTCGTGATCAATGTGAGTTAGGCGGAGTCATTAGAAGTCATTACCAGCTTCCTCTCTCCTCTATTACATGGTCTGTTATTCTCTCCTCTCCCTCTCTCTCTGTCTTTCTCGCTCTCTGTTCCTTCTCTCTAACCAGCCCTGCTTGTGGGCTGATGTGAGCCATTCAATAGCCCGGTGTCTGTGCTGCTGAAGGGGTAATCAACAGCTAAAGACAGAAACACCAGACAAAGGAGAAAACATTGCCTTTAAGCAAGGAGCGTAGGAGTCTGTGTGTGAGAGAGGGCACATGTCCTCCCAGTGCTAGAATCAGGTAAAATGGTTCCCCCAATATATAAAAAGACTTGAAAAAAGGAGTCACCAAATTTTAATTTTGAAAAGGCCTACGCTGCTGGAACGTGAGTCACTTCCCCCGCCCCCACTAACTGCTTTGTTCTCACTCTCGGTTGTTACAAGCAGTGAGGCAGTGTGTTAGTGAGAGAAAAAGTACTGTGCAGCACCACCATCATTACTCACCGCACCGGATAGAGTAATTGTTTTTGGCAACAACACAGTAAGTTTAAGTAAAAGGTGCATGAATGAGAATAAACGTTGACATATTAGTAGTTAGTTAGCTTTAAATTGTCTGGTTAGTCATTTTTAGCTGTGTCAGGTTTTATCAAATTAGCTAACGCTGGGTAGTTTGGCTGTGTGAAATAGCCATGAATACTTGTTAGCTACAGAATTACTTGCACAATCACTGTCTTAGCCTTCATCATAGGGTCAGCAAGTTAACAATGGATGTGCCACCAGTCAAGAAGACAAAAAAATAGGACATAAGAGTTAAAAGACTGTAAGTAAGGTTCTTGGCAACTGCCCTCACACCCTGGCAAACTAGCTGGCAAATGTGAGTGCTGTCAGCTTAAATGTCTTTAACTTCATCAAAGTGATTATGGGTCATGAAGCTGTGTTCCATGTGTTCAGACTTTGTTTGGCATTATTATGATCGTGGCAGGAGAATGACAGCCTGACCAGACAGACAGTCAGAGAGGGAGAGAGAGAGGCCACAAACCAACAGTGAGAAGTGCCTCTTCAAGCCCATAGAGTTCATAGATTGATGGTCTGTCATAGTGTGAATAAATCTGAATTATCATTTAAGATCTCTGATGAAATTATAGCAGCTTAAGTGTAGAGGGTATATTGCATGTGTTAACTTCATGCAGGAGAGTGGCTTCCATGACGATATATACAGTAGTAACAACCTGACATGGGGGAAGTGAGAAAATTACGAGAAAATTAATCATACATTCATGGAGAAATAGTACAAAATAGTTGTTTAATTGAATATATCCACATTAACGGTCACACTGGTATTAAACCCTCCTAGAGTCGATGTCCGCGCCACATAACAATCTGTCGCTTTAAGTTTTTTTTTGCATCGGATGCGTCTCAATCCATCGCACCCGCCGATGCTAGAGCAGTGTTTGTCGGTCTTCTCTAAAAATAGGCTGTAGAGTCTAGCCGGTTTGGCTTACAAACTATTATGATACCTCTATGAAAAAAATGAGACTCTCACGAATCGATGCTTTATGAATCCCACAAGTGTCTCTGGACTCGTTTGAAGTCTGTACAGACGATCAGCCGACTTCTGTGTGTAGCGTCTGAACAATTTGGGCTACACACTAATATGACCCCTCTGTGAAAAGGTGAGATTCTCACAAACAAATTACAGTCCATAGGATGCACACAGGGCCGCACAAGACTTGCCTGAAGGTCCCCTGCTACCAGTTGAAAAAAATTGCGTGACTCGTTTCAAGAAACTAGGCGTATGTCGCGGGTCACTAATTCACAGGAGAGCCACGTTTTTTTGGCAGAAATGCATTCTGGGACTTCGGAACTTTCATGTTCCTTAATAACAAACTTGTACGCCATCTGTAAATACAAATAAAATTGTTCAATTACGAGCCTAGTTGATTTAGCCACGGAAAAGGCCGCAACCTTCCCACTAGCCATGATTGGCTGAGATAATGAGTGAATAATGAGTGGGCTGTACAAGCCGAGAGATGAGTTTGGATTGGTCTGCCATGTAGCACACTTCTGTCTATAATATGAGCTGGTCAGTATGTGTATAACGCATACGTTTATAACGCAGCTTTTTTTAAAGATAACACGTAGTAAAACTGCATGAGTGTTGCTCTCCACTTTCTGGAGGACCGAGTTTTGAAATCAGTTGAATTAGAGTATGATAGCTAAGGAGATGGAGATAATTGTGGCATTTGATTGCAAATATGCAGACAGAGTTGAAAAGAAAACTTACAGAAGGCTGAAGTATAAAACACCTGTCTTTGGATTACTGTTACATCTACAAACTAAGGACAATCATGGCATCTGTGACAGAGAGGGAGAAGTATCCATCTGTGTATATGGGGCAAGATAGACTAGCTTACAGATATTACACGTTCATAATTTAGTCAGAAAGTCATTTTCATTTCAAGTTAAAGTGTACTGTTTTGTTAATTAGGTAACTATAAAATGTGCAGTTTTGTCACATAACAATGCCACAGATGTCTCAAGTTGAGGGAGCGTGCAATTGCCATGCTGATGCAGGAATGTCCACCAGAGGTGTTGCCAGAGAATAGGAATGTTACTTTATCTACCATAAGCCAGCTCCAACATCGTTTTAAAGAATTTGGCACTACGTCCAACTGGCCTCTACTTCAGACCACGAGTGTGGCATCGTTTGGGTGAGCGGTTTGTTGATGTCCACATTGTGAACAGATTTCCCCAGTGGGGTTATGGTATGGAAATTTTAATGCAGAGAGACACAGTGACGAGATCCTGAGTCTTATTGTCGTTCCATTCATCCCCCGCCATCACCTCATGCTTCAGCATGATAATGCTAGGCCCCATGTTGCAAGGATTTGAACATAATTCTTTGAAGCTGAAAATGTCCCAGTTCTTCCATGGCCTGCATACTCCCAAGAGATGTCACCCATTGGATGCGCTGGATTGACATGTACGACAGCGTGTTCCTGTTCCCGCCAATATCTAGCAACTTCGCACAGCCATTGAAAAGGAGTGGGACGACAGTACATTCCACAGGCCACAATCAACTGCCTGGTCAACTATATGTGAAGGACATGTGTTGCGCTGCTTGAGGCAAATGCTGGTCACACCAGATACTGACTGGTATTCTTTTTAAGGCATCTGTAACCAACAAATGCATATCTGTATTCCCAGTTATGTGAAATCGATAGATTAGGGCCTAATGAATATATTTCAATTGACTGATTTCCTTATATGAACTGTAACTCAGGAAAATCTCTGAAATTGTTGCATGTTGGTTTTTGTTCAGTATTTATACAGTATGTTTCCTGATCGTTCTTATATCTCTCAAATATAGGACTGACACCTCAGAGCAAACTTCCTTTTGATATTTTGGGGGAGACTATCTGTTGTTCCATGTAGTGAATCTGTTATTGTCTTAAAATCAAATCAAATAGCTAAATGGTCCTTTGTATGACCTTGTTAAAACAATTCCGCATAGCTTAGTGGCAGTTTAGATTTGTCTGCAGGTAACCTAGTAGTTAGAGCATTGGGTCAGTAACCAAATGGTTTCTGGATCGAATCCCAGAGCTGACAAAGTACAAATCTGTCATTCTGTCCCCGTGGAAGGCAGTTAACCCACTGTTCCCCGGGCACTGAAGACGTGGATATTGATTATGGCAGCCCCCCAAACTGCTCTGATTCCTAGAGGTTGGGTTAAATGCAGGAGACATACTTCAGTTAAATGCATTCAGTTGTACAACTGACTCTGTATCTCCCTTTCTCAAAAGTGACTTGAAATTAGCATTTAAAACCTGCATTTGTTATGTGTGTTCAAATGTCAAAGTCGCTTCTACGCCCCTGCCTTTAAGGCACCTTGTTAGAGTCAGTGAAGGGCCAGGGGAGAGAACAAGAGGGAGAGGCAGCGCGGCGGAAAGAGAGACATTCAAAACAGGCTGGCGTTGTATTATGTGTGGGCTCTCATTGGGTGTGGGTATTACATTGACTTTCAGATGAATACACGGCCGCGGCCAATTCAAAGGAACTCAAAGGTTAACTAACACATTTACTGAAAATAGCCACCATCTTAACTCAACCCCAGGTTTATTTATTTTTATTTAACTTGGCAAGTCACTGAATAACAAATTCTTATGTACAATGACAGCCTACACCAGCTAAACTGAGACGACGCTGGGCTAATTGTGCACCGCTCTTTGGGAATCCCAATCACGACCGGTTGTGATACAGTCTGGATTCGAACCAGGTTGTCTATAGTGATGCCCCTAGCACTGAGATGCAGTGTCTTAGACCCCTGGGTCACTTGGAAGCCTGTCACATACCTTGGTTGTCATGGAACATTCACATGCTGTCACGCTTCTAACCTCTCATAATTTCCTTTCTGTAGACACAGAGGGTTTCACATTATAATACATTGCACCAAATCCCCATCTCATATGATTGGCTTCTCCATACAGACCATGGGACTTATCTTGTATTGGTATGTGCTACCATGCTGATCCTTCACAGTGAGAGAAAGCCCAGCCATCACATGTTCACACTAATGGCTCACGACAGATTAAGATTAGCCTCACCTCCAGCCAAGCACGTTAGTAATGGAATGTAAGCACATTTAACAAGGATTATTACAGCACACAGTACGAGCACAACTCTCATTCATTTTAAACCCAAGGACCTTTATTATATAAGATAGAAACCTTAACAGGAGTGTTTAATAGACTTCCATGCATTCTCGGTTAATAGAGTCACTCACCCAGTTCTACCGTGGCTGCATGGTACTATTAAGTCATCATATTGGGTCATCAGGTGTAGAGTGTGGTCATCTAGATAGTAATACTATTTACATATTATATATTCATACTGTGCAGCAACTGCACAACAAGAACGAACTCATCAAGACAATGTTTTCATGGCTTAACCTTAAGTGCAGAGATATGGTTGTTTCAGCTATATTTATTCTCTAGGAACTTTATTGAAAAAGGTTTTATTCTGCCTTTGAGATCAAAGTAAGTGTCTTAAAATGTCTAAAGGTCTCTCGTAGATTATTGCTGTAAACGTTCATGTGCCTTAATAACAAACTTGTATGTAATCTGTAAATATAAATAACATGTGAAATCACGAAGCATTTTAGAAATGGAGAAAATACAGAATCTTGCTCAGCCATGATTGGTTGAGATAATGGCTGGAGGTGTCACGGATCCCTCCGGAACCGTCATTACGCACACCTGGCCCACTGATTCCAACTGATTGAATTTGTATATACGTGCCCTTCAGTTTCCATTGGGTGGTTGATTGTTGTGACAATGTCTGTTGGTGCATGTGAGTACCTTTGCTGTGTGTTTTGGCTTTTGTGCCATTGTGGATTGAGCAGATTTCGGGTCCCATGTGTTAATCGTTGTGCGCTTGTGTTAATTATTCAAGGTACTCCTGGCTCTTTTGTTTGGGTTTCTACCCTGTGTTTTGTATAGCGTTTGTTTGGTCTTCGTCCCTATGCCTTTACACGGCACAACGTAATTTGGGTGCAATAAAAAAAACTATCTGTCTCCCGACTCAATGATACCAGCGTGACAGAATGCTTCTCTGTCAAATGGCACATCCTGCTCTCTGCTACTGCGGATATTTGAAATAGCCATTGGATTTAACAAATATTTTCATCATGGACTACATGTAGTTCATCATAGCTTATACATTTGATTGACTACATGTAGCTACAGCTTTCAATACAACTGCTGAATACAGCTGTCCTGAATACAGCTACTGATATCAACACAGCTGTCTTCTGTGGTTAAAGCAGTCTGCACTGGTTGAAGCTGAATGGGAAGGATTATTTTGAAAGTTTGTCTGCTATGAATCATCAAAGTCCATACACCGGTAGCTAAGAGTCTACAGTTAAAATGCCAAGATAGCTACATGTACATATGTTGTCTCAACTGTATTTTCCTTTCTAGCTATATAGCTAACTAGCTAGACAGTTGCATATGTTATATCTTGCTTCGTCCCTCAATGAGCCATTGTTTACAATGTTGTTAATTTTGATTGCTTGTGATGTTCAAAGGCGTGCATGACATGATCATCGTTTTAATGTTTGCTAGCTACTGAAAATAGCCACTGGTGCGAATGCTAATTGATTAGCAAGTTAATCAAACCCCATGTTATGTTATAGGGACACATGCTAAGTTGGCTGGCTAGCTAACCACGATGAAAGATTATACATTTTCAAGTATTTTGAAATATACATGAAGGGAGGGTGACATCTTCGATGACAATATAACGCAGAGACGAAATCGAGTGGTTTGCTTCCAAAAAGTGGGCCACAACTGGGTAAATTTAGTTTTTGCCCCTAATGGTGCTACGATGCTCTGAGATACGTACTTTTAATTCGCGTTTTGTTTTGTTGACTGAGAACACCTTCTCATTTACAGCAACGACCTGGGGAATAGTTACAGGGGAGAGGAGGGGAGGATGAATGAGCCAATTGGAAGCTGGAGATGATTAGGTGGCCATTATGGTTTGAGGGCCAGATTGGGAATTTAGTCAGGACACTGGGGTTAACACCCCTACTCTTACGATAATGACCATGGGAGCTTTAGTGACCACAGAGAGTCAACACACCCGTGTAACGTCCCATCCGAAAGACGGCACGCTACACACGGCAATTTCTCCAATCAGTGCCCGAGCGTTGAGATATTTTTGTTAGACAAGAGGAAAGAGTGCCTCCTACTGGCCCTCCAACACCACTTCCATCAGCATCTGGTCTCCCATCTAGGAAACGATCAGGACCAACCCTGCTTAGCTTTAGAGGCAAGCCAGCAGTGGGATGCGGGTGGTATGCTGCTGGAAAATCGATCGAGCAGTCAACTCCTGTGTCATATCCTTCTCCATGCCCTGATCATCAGTAATCAGATCATATTAGCTCATATGAGCTGATACCATCCCAGCCTGACTGACAAGGTGGAGGGTGGATGGTGGAGGGCTAGTCACTGACAAGGTGGAAAGTAACTGACTTTCAGGGCGGAGGGCTACTGACGGAATGACTGACAGGGTGTCAGGGTGGAGGGATACTGAGGGGAGGGGAGGATCCATGTTTGGTTTATTTAGATCCCCATTAGCTTTTGCAGAGGCAGCTATTCTTCCTGGGGTCCACAAAAAATACAAAGCATGACAAGTTACAAAACACTGGTACACAAGGACAGTCACACAAATGTAAAATGCAAATATATAGAAACAATACAAAAATATATACAGTATATATATACTAGTACAAACAACACAACTTAAACAAATGTGTGTGTTTGAGTGTGTCTGTGTGTGCATATGTTTTTGTCCCCACGACGTTGTTGTTTAATCTTTTTAAAAATGTAATTTAGCTGGTTGCTTAAGTAAATGGAGATGAAATGGAGTTTCATGTGATCATGGCTCTGTATAATATTGTCCGTTGCCATGAATTTGTTTTGGACTTGGGGACTGTGAAGAGACCCCTGGTGGCATATATTGTGGGGTATATTGTGGGGTATGGGTGTCTGAGTTGAATGTTTTAGAGTTTTTTTCATTACAGTAATACTTAGAAAACCTAGATGAGTAACAGTTATTAAATCTCTCGTCAGCCCTCAACCAGGAAAGACTGGCATGCATGTTGTTGATGTTTGTTCTGTATGTGCAGTTAAGGGCAAGGCGTGCTGCTCTGTTTTGAGCAAGCTGCAGCTTTGTTAGGTCTTTCTTCGCTGCACTTGACCATATTACCGAACAGTAATCAAGAAGTCCAGAGCCTGAACAACTAGCATAGTTGATTTGTGTCAAAAGCGCAGAACATCTTTTTATAAGAAACATACCCCTCCCCATTTTCACAACAACTTTGTCAATATGACTTGACCATGATAATTGACCATTCAATGTTATACCTTGGAGTTTAGCAGGTGTTTAGTGAAATTATGTGCTACTGATTTACAGTAGTTATCATAATCTCTCGGGAGCGCAAGACGGAGAGCGCTGGAGCAGGGGGTTGGGGAGAGCGGAGAAAGGGGGTCTTGAGCTGCGGGAGCCGAAGGTGGAGAGAGGAGACCACTCCTCTCCCATCCGTCCATTCTCTCCATCATTTGGTCCATGGCGGATACGATCCAATGGAGGACGGTGGTGTGGTGGAGAACACGTTCCTCCATCGATGGGAGAGGGGTGGCCGCTGCTCCTGCTGACTCCATTTAAAAGGTGCTTGATTCTGTAATGTTCGGGGTGTAGTGGGTGGGAAGTCAGGCGCAGGATGCAGAGAGTTCAGGGTAGTGCTAATTTAATACACAAAACAGTGAACATAAGCCAACCCCACGAAAACACAGGGCGTACAACAAAACAAACGCCCCAAACACGGGGACTTAAACTGTCCAGCAAAACCCACGGAATGGGAAACACGTAACCCACAGAAGTGCACACAAGTTACACAAAACAATCCCGCACAAAGAGCAGGCCGGGATTGTTTTGTGTAACTTGTGTGCACGTCTGTGGGCTACGTGTTTCCCATTTCGTGGGTTTTGCTGGCTAATAAAGCCCAACTTATCAGCAAATACAAAACAGGTGTAACCAATAAACAGACAAGGAGGGGGAGGAAAGAATCAGTGGCAGCTAGTAGGCCTGTGACGACGACCACCGAGCGCCACCCGAATGGGAAGGGGAGCCACCTTCGGTTGGAGTCGTGACATATGGCCACTTCACAACAAGCTGTTCTATGTTTGATGCGCGTGCTACCCAAATTGTGGCCTTCCCAACTGTAAGTGCTTGTGAAGATCAGCTTTAATATTGCAAATAGATTGTAGGTTCTATCAATTTGATTGTTTGCATCATTTATATTCACACTTGTTTTTTTGTTTTATTTTTTATTTTCTCTATACTTTTCCCCCCTACCCTACCATCCCTACCCTAATTGGACTAAACTAACAGACAGCTATACTTCTACTGCTACTTACAGCTATTTCTCACATTCACTGTACCTGTAGTTAAATAATTATACATATATTTGTAAGGTTCTGTATTTATTTTTTTAGTCAACCTTGTTTCGTTGTGTTCTTGAACGTAGCACCGTTTCTTTGTGTTCTTGAACGTAGCTCTGTCTTTCATTTTTGTTCATTGATTTCACATGTGTTAGTTTCTCACCTGGACTCATCAGCTCCTTATTTAGTTCAGTTCATTCTGTTTGTGCCTTTGTGAGGTATTGTTCATTTTGACTCTATTTGTTTTGACCCTATTACTCTGTTTCCTAGCTCGTTTGTGAGAACCAGTTATAGCCTTCAGTTCTAGTTTTGATTCACCTGCTTGTTTGCCTACCTGTGACCACGATTCCTGCCTTCTGAGAAGGCGAAATAAACACCTGCTGTGCTCTGCGTGTGAATCTACACCTTTTTCTCCCTAAGTATTCATTACAGTATTCCTAATTTCATTCACCCACATGGGCCAATCCACCCTTCATTCTGATCTTAACTCTGATGTCCAAAGATGAACCCATCTTTCCCAGTGTAATGCCATTTTGCTATTTCCTTTTGCAATTCATCCCTCCATTTTACTGTGAGGTCTTAAGTTCCTGAAGCTACCGATATTGCCCTAAAAATACATGCGTTCCTCAAGAGTATAATGATATTTCCCATTGACTGATCATGGTTTTTCAGATCCCCTATCAAATATGACATTAATAACCATGCACGGACCTGACTCCAAAAGCGAGCCACCGATGAAGTACCAGAAAATATGTTCTATTGACTCTGTTTCCTCATGGCAGTCTGACTGTTCAATGCCACATATATTGAACATTCCTTTTATAGCAAGTATCTTGTATAATAGCTTCAATTGAAAGGAAAGGATTGATGTGTCAATTGCTGTATATGTCAGTTCACAGACCGAATGCCAAGCTTTTGAGAAATCAACAACCTGCTCCCCAACTGACTTGAATTTTATATGGTATTGCTGTCAAAACTTTTTACATTAAGTGAAATGGATACATCTGTCAATTTATACTAATCATTTTTAAGCCATGTAGGATTTTTAATGGATGTCAGACTAATTCTTACATTTCTTCTTTAGATAATTGTCTCTTCCAATTTTCTCTTCCAATCATTTTGTATTGAGCATACACCTCCATACACTGTTAGTTGCTTGTGACAATTTTACCGTTGTCACACCCTGACCATAGTTTGCTTTTTATGTTTGTATGTTTTGTTTGGTCAGGGTGTGATCTGAGTGGGCATTCTATGTTACATGTCTAGTTTGTCTATTTCTATGTTTGGCCTGATATGGTTCTCAATCAGAGGCAGGTGTTAGTCATTGTCTCTGATTGGGAACCATATTTATGTAGCCTGTTTGGTGTTGGGTTTTGTGGGTGATTGTTCCTTTCTCTGTGTTTGCACCAGATAGGGCTGGTTTGGTTTTGCGCATTTCTTGTTTTGCACATTTCTTGTTTTGCACATTTCTTGTTTTGCACATTTCTTGTTTTGCACATTTCTTGTTTTGCACATTTCTTGTTTTGTTAGTCTATTCATGTATAGTTTCTTTATTAAAGAACCATGAATAATAACCACGCTGCGTTTTGGTCCGCCTCTCCTTCAACACAAGAAAACCGTTACAACCGTTCTTGTTCACAATATCCTTCATAAATATTATACCACTGTATTTTTCTCTATCAATATATTGTTTAGCAATATTATTTGCTATCATTAAAGCTGTCATCGTGGCAAAGGGTGGCTACTTTGAAGAATCTCAAATATCAACAAATCAAAATATATTTTAACACTTTTTTGGTTTCTATACGATTTATCTGTTATCTCAGTTTTGATGTCTTCACTACTTTTTTTACAATGTAGAAAATAGTAAAAATAAAGAAATATCATTGTAGGTGTGTCAACTTTTGACTGGTAATGTATTTATATATACTAATACGACTCATGATTCCATTGCTAAGTCAAATATATATATTGCCCAACTAGGACTAAATCAGAAACGTTTTTATTTAATTTTTTACAATTATTTTTTGGTCGAATGTTTTTGGAGCCAGTATGGAGAGGTCTGGGTTGCTATGTGTTCAGCTCCCACACCAATTCCCAACCGCTGTGTAGTTAATGTCAGTACTACAGTGCCTTCAGACGGTACCATCACAACATGGTAGCAGTACATGGTACCATCACAACATGGTAGCAGATCAAAACATTATTGGTTACAGACAACAGTAAGAGTGTCCATGACTTAGTCTTTGAATGAAGAGATGGAGATAAAACTGTCCAGTTTGAGTGTCTGTTGCAGTTTGTTCCCGTCGCTAGCTGCAGCGAACTGAAAAGATGAGCAACCCAGGGATGTGTGTGCTTTGGGGACATTTAACAGAATGTGACTGGCAGAACAGGTGTATGTGGAGGATGAGGGCTGCAGTAGATATCTCAGATAGGGGGTAGTGGGGCCTAAAAGGGTTTCGTAAATAAGCATCAACCAGTTCGTCTTGCGACGGGTATACAGAGATGACCAGTTTACAGAAGAGTAAAAAGTGCAGTGATGTGTCCTATAAAGAGCATTGGTGGCAAATCTGATGGCTGAATGGTAAAGAACATCTAGCGAGAGAGCACCCTTACCTGTTGATATATAAATGATGTCTCCGTAATCTAGCATGGGTAGGATTGTCATTGGAATCCGGGTTAGTTTGGCAGCTGGGGTGAAAGAGGAGTGATTACGATAGAGGAAACCAAGTCTAGATTTAACTTTAGCCTGCAGCTTTGATATGTGCTGAGAGAAGGACAGTGTACCGCCTAGCCATTCTCCCAAGTATTTGAACGAGGTGACTACCTCAAGCTCTAAACTCTCAGAGGTAGTAATCACACCTGTGGGGAGAGGGACGTTCTTCTTACCAAACCACATTACCTTTGTTTTGGAGGTGTTCAGAACAAGGTTAAGTTAAGAGAAAGCTTGTTGGACACTAAGAAATCATTGTTGTAGAGTGTTTAACACAAAATCCGGGGAGGGGCCAGCTGAGTATAAGACTATCATCTGCATATAAATAGATGAGAGAACTTCCTACTGCCTGAGCTATGTTGTTGATGTAAGTTGAGAAGAGTGTGGGGCCTAGGCTCAAGTCTTGGGGTACTCCCTTAGTGACAGGCAATGGCTGAGACAGCAGATGTTCTGAATTTATACACTGCACTCTTTGAGAGAGACACAAATACTCCTTAGCTGGCCCACAAGAATGGAATGGTCTACCGTGTCAAATGCTCATCAATAAAAATAGCAGCACAACATTGCTTAGAATGAAGGGCAATGGTGACATCATTGAGGACATTTAAGGTTGCAGTGACACATCCATAACCTGAGCGGAAACCAGATTGCATACCAGAGAGAATACTATAGACATCAAGAAAGACAGTCAGTTGATTATTAAGATTTTCCAACACTTTTGATAAACAAGGCAAAATAGAAATAGGCCTTTAACAGTTAGGATCAGCTTGATCTCCCCCTTTCAATAAAGGCAGAAAGGAGAGACAGTTTTATAAGGTTGGCGGCTTGGAGATAATAGAGGCAGCAACCTTAAAGAAGAAAGAGTCTAAACCATCTGACCCAGATGTTTTTTGGGGGTCAAGTTTCAGGAGCTCCTTCAGCACCTCGGACTCAGTGACCGCCTGCAGGGAGAAAATTTGTAGCGGGACAGGGGAGAAGTGGGAGAAGTGTTGAGCAGCCACTATGAACACAGGCTGTAAAATAGTGATCACCAAGGTCATTACAGAAAACACCAGACTGATACCTATCAGGATTATTTGTGAGGATAACATTGAGGAGAGTAGCCTTTTCTGGGTGTTTGGAGTCATACCTTGTGGGATTGGTAATAATCTGAGAAAGATTTAGGGAGTCCCATTGATTTAGGACTTGGTCAGGTGGTTTATGCATGTCCCAATTCAGGTCACATAGCAGGACAAATTCAGTCTTATTGTAAGGGGCCAGTAGAGAGCTTAGGGCAGGTAGGGTACAGGCCGGTGCTAATGGAGGACGATAGCACCCAGCAACAGTCAACAAAGAACTATTTGAAAGTTTAATGCTTAAAACCAGTAAATAAAATTGTTTGGGGACAGACTTGGTCGAGACATCGGAGCACTGAAGGTGATCCTTGGTAAAGATTGCCACTCCTCACTTTCAATTGATCTATTTTAGGAAATAAGCTTCTAGTGTTAACGTGCAAAAAATCCAGGCTTTTACGAGACCAGAAATCAGTGAAGCAGATATCAGAGCACAAGTCAGAATTGATGCTTGTACAGTAGATGGGCCAGGGTGTACATACTTTGAAAGGCTGGTCATGGCTCACATCAACACCATCATCCCGGAAACACTAGACCCACTCCAATTCACATACCGCCCCAACAGATCCACAGATGACGCAATCTCAATCTCACTCCACACTACCTTTTCCCACCTGGACAAAAGGAACACCTGTGTGAGAATGCTGTTAATTGACTACAGCTCAGCATTCCGACACCATAGTGCCCACAAAGCCATTCACTAATTTAAGGGCCCTGTGCAATTTGAAAATTGTCAAAGACCCCAGTCACCTAAATCAGAGACTGTTCTCTCTGCTAGCGCACAGCAAGCGATACCGGAGCTCCAAGTCTAGGCCCAAAAGCTTCTACCCCCAAGCCATAAGACTGGTGAACAATAAATCAAATGCACACCCGGACTATTTACATTGACCCCCCCCTGCTGATACTCGCTGTTCATTATCTATACGTATTCACTTTACCCCTACCTACTTGCACAAATTACCTTGACTAACCTGTACCCCCACACATTGACTCGGTACCGGTACCCCCTGTATGTAGCCTCGTTATTGTTATTTTATTGTGTAAGTAAGTATTTCACGGTAGGGTTGTTGTACACCTGTTGTATTCGGCACATGTGACAAATAAAGTTTGATTTGATTTGCCACGCTGACCTTCAACACGGGGGGCCCTTAGGGATGCCTGCTTAGTCCCCTCCAGTACTCCCTGTTCACCCATGACTGCGTGGCCAAGCACGACTCCAAAACCATCATTAAGTTAGTCTGTTGATACAACGGTGGTAGGGATGATCACTGATAACAATGAGACAGCCAATAGGGAGGTCAGAGACCTGGCTGTGTGGTGCCAGGACAATAACCTCTCCCTCAATGTGAGCAAGACAAAGGACCTGATCATGGACTACAGGAAAAGGCGGGCCGAACAGGCCCCCATTAACATCAACGGGGCTGTAGTGGCGCGGGTCGAGAGTTTCAAGTTCCTTGGTGTCCACATCGCCAAAAACGATCAATGTCCAAACACACCAACAAAGTCGTGAAGGGGGCACGACAATGCCTTTTCCCCCTCAGGAGACAGAATTGTTTTTGCATGGGTCCCTAGATCCTCAAAATGTTCTACAGCTGCACCATCGACAGCATCCTGAACGGTTGCATAACCGCCTTGTATGGAAACTGCTCGGCATCTGACGGTAAGGCGCTACAGGGGGTAGTGCATACAGCCCAGTACATCACTGGGACCAAGCTTCCTGTCATTCTGGACATATATACTAGGTAGGCGGTATCAGAGGAAGGCCCAAAATATTTTCAAAGACTCCAGTCACCCAAGTCATAGACCGCACGTCAAGCGGTAATGGAGCGCCAAGTCTAAGTCCAAAAGGCTCCAGCTTCTACCCCAAGCCGTAAGACTACTGAAAAATGAATCAAAGGTCCACCAGACTATTTGCATAACCCCCCCCCTTTGTTTTTACAGTACTGCTACTCAAAGGTTATTATTTTATTTTTTACTTTAGTTTATTTAAATCTATTTCTTGAACTACATTGTTGATTAAGAGCTTGTACTGTAAGTTAGCATTTCGCGGTAAGCATGTGCATGTGACAAATACAATTTTATTTTATTTTATTTGATATGAACATCTTCTTAGAAATGACACAGGGCTGTCGTAGGGACATGTCAAAATGCAGAATTTTTGCACATTTGCCCTTTTTTTGCACAGATTTATTGAATTCTTTATGTGGTCCATATTACATGGCACTTCATTTAATATAACAGGCTTTTAAAAGTCACTATTGGTGTACAATTAAAATACCAAAAGGCACTAATTTAGTGGAACGGCAGCCATAAGAAACTATATTTGTTTATTTTTTACCATTTTAATTGAAAACAATCACAGTAAGGTATAAAGTTGTTACCCAGAAATTATTTGATATTGAGATCAAAATGGCTGCAATTAAAATATAAACTCAGCAAAACAGTCCCTTTTTCAGGACCCTCTTTCAAAGATAATTCGTAAAAATCCAAATAACTTCACAGATCATCATTGTAAAGGGTTTAAACACTGTTTCCCATGTGTGTTCAATGAACCATAAACAATTAATGAACATGCACCGGTGGAACGGTCGTTAAGACACTAACAGTTTACAGGCGGTAGGCAATTAAGGTCACAGTTATGAAAACTTAGGACACTAAAGAGGCCTTTCTACTGACTCTGAAAAACACCAAAAGAAAGGTGCCCAGGGTCCCTGCTCATCTGCGTGAATGTGCCTTAGGCATGCTGCAAGGAGGCATGAGGACTGCAGATTAATTGCAATGTCCGTACTGTGAGACACCTAAGACAGTGCTACAGGGAGACAGGACGGACAGCTGATCGTCCTAGCAGTGGCAGACCACATGTAACAACACCTGCAAAGGATCGGTACATCTGAACATCACACCTGCGGGACAGGTGCAGGATGGCAACAACTGCCCGAGTTACACCAGGAACGCACAATCCCTCCATCAGTGCTCAGACTGTTCGCAATAGGCTGAGAGAGCCTGGACTGAGGGCTTGTAGGCCTGTTGTAAGACAGGTCCTCATCAGACATCACCGGCAGCAACGTCGCCTATTGACACAAACCCACCGTTGCTGGACCGAACAGGACTGGCAAAAAATCTGCCAAGATCTCAGAAAAAAACTGTAGACCTCTGCAAGTCTGGTTCATCCTTGGGAGAAATGTTCAAATGCCTGAAAGTACCATGTTCATCTGTACAAACAATAGTATAAAAGTATAAACACCATGGGGTCCAAGCTGCCATCATACAGCTCAGGAAGGATACTCGTTCTGTCTCCTGAGATGAACATACTTTGGTGCGAAAAGTGCAAATCAATCCCACAAGAACAACAATGGACCTTGAGAAGATGCTGGAGGAAACCGGTTCAAAAGTATCTATATCCACAGTTAAACAAATCCTATATCAACATAGCCTTAAAGGCCGCTCAGCAATGAAGAAGCCACTGCTACAAAACCCCCATTAAAAAAAGCCAGACTTTGCTTTGCAACTGCACATGAGGACAAAGATTGTACTTTTTGGGGAAATATCATCTGGTCTGATGAAACAAAAATAGAACTGTCTGGCCATAAAGACCATCGTTATGTTTGGTGGAAAAAGGGGGAGGCTTGCAAGCCGAAGAACACCATCCCAGCCGTGAAGCACGGAGGTGGCAGCATCATGTTGTGGGGTTGCTTTGCTGCAGGAGGGACTGGTGCACTTCATTAAATAGATGGCATCATGAGGAGGACAATTATGTGGATATATTGAAGCAACATCTCAAGACATCAGTCAGGAAGTTAAAGCTTGGTCACAAATGGGTCTTCCAAATGGACAATGACCCCAAGCATACTTCCAACGTTCTGGCAAAATAGCTTAAGGACAACAAAGTCAAGATTTTGGAGTGGCCATCACACAGTCCTGACCTCAATCCCATAGAACAGTTGTGGGCAGAACTGAAAAAGTGTGTTTGAGCAAGGAGGTCAACAAACCTGACTCAGTTATACCAGCTCTGTCGGGGGGAATGGGCCAAAATTTATCCAAATTATTGTGGGAAGCTTGTGGAAGGCTACCCGAAACGTTTGACCCAAGTGAAACAATTTAAAGGCAATGCTACCAAATACTAATTGAGTGTATGTAAACTTCTGAGCCACTTGGAATGTGATGAAAGAAATACAAGCTGAAATAAATCATTCTCTCAACTATTATTCTGACATTTCACATTCTTAAAATAAAGTGTTGATCCTCACTGACCTAAGACAGGGAATTTTTACTTGGATTAAATGGAATTGTAAAAAACTGAGTTTAAATGTATTTGGCTAAGGTGTATGTAAACTTCTGAGTTCAACTGTACATCCGCCTCCACTGAAAAGTGAACAAAACAGCTTTCTCCAGGAGCCCCAGGATGACCAGATTAGTGAACAGCAACATTGTGATGTTCTTCATACTATGGACTCCTGTTAATGGCATCAACACGCTGGCAGTGGCAGCTATATTGGTGAAAGCTAAGGCTCTGATAAAGTTTTGTAAGGTCAGTTTGAGCATTGTTGGAGCTCTGATCAACAGCTGTGTGATTCCATTCCTCTATGCCTTCACCTCCAGAAACACCAGACAGCCAGAGAACAGTGTGACTCTGGAGTGACACAGTAGTCTCTCATCCACTGTAGATTTCCAGCCACTGTCTTATAGGAACTAATATAACATACTCCTTGATTTTATATGTTTTTGTACTACTATCATTGATATTAGCATTTCGAACCTGATAATCAAATTCTATCTATCTATTCTATCTATTAATCCATTGTTTTTGTAAATATTCAAACCATATTTCAAATGAAGATACAAAGGTTAACTCTGACTTTATCAAACTATGTGATCTGGATTTTACTAGGCAAGTCAGTTTAAGAACAAATTCTTATTTTCAATGACATCCTAAGAACAGTGGGTTAACTGCCTTGTTCAGGGGTAGAATAACAGATGTTTACCTTGTCAGCTCGGCGATTATGATCTTGCAACCTTCCGGTTACCAGTCCAAGGCTCTAACCACTATGCCACCTGCCACCCCAGATGCCAAGTGGGTCAGTGTTTATCTGATTGTACTCGCAAGTCTTTGCCTGCTGTCCTTATAGCCATGCTATCTCACAAACCACAGGGGTTTTAGTCTGGACCAGCATGTGTGCAATGAGATAGAATTATAATGTAAGACTCTGTATGAGTAAATTGATTGTGTTTGTATATATTTCAGGTATACAGTACATCAATGTTCTTTCTGTGATTAAGATGCAATATTTCATAAACACCCCTCTCTATACATTATTATTCTGTCTATGATATTGATAATCAATCATGACAGAAAATCTTTGAAAATCTTGGTATTTTAGCCCATATTTATTGTTACTCGTGCATGGAATGGAGTAGGTAGATGTGTTTCCTAGCCAGAGGTCCCTCACCTATACAGTAAGTGGTGTGAGGGCAGAGGGGAAGAGAGCTGCTCTGGACAATTGAAGGTCATCCCTGCTCCCACGAACATGGTCAGGTAGCCCGTAGGCCAATTTGCATGGAGTTCATATTTAGTTTCAACATTTTGCAATCTATCTCCATCGAGCACCCACCTGTGTTGATGAATTTCTAGATGACATTTGCCTCTTGACCTTGATCAGCTTGAACAGGAGCACCAAGCAGGAGCAGAGCAGGGCCAGGGAGCCCATACTTCGCTCATACTTCAAGTTATCCGTCTGATGCTTTGTACATACACTGTCATCTTGTGGACACCATCGGAATTACAACCAGAGTGATGGCTAGAAGTGGGACCTTTCTGTTGTTATATTCTCCTACATTCAATTCACATTTCCACAAACTTCAAAGTGTTTCCTTTCAATTGTTGAGACTGTGATGTGGTTAGACAGATGGTCTGGGGGTGACAATGATGACAGCGATGACAGTGAGGAGGCGACAGTGTTGAGACAGTGATGGTGTTGACAGAGGTCAGTACCGTAACTAGATTGATGTGGCACCAGTGCTTCACCAGGCTCCTGTTCCTCATGCTCTCATCTCCCATGGCGATGGATGTTTATGACAGGTATTCATTAGGTATTTGTATTGACTGTTTTAATGCTTAATACCGGTATGATGAGTTTAGCTTAGTGGCAACCTCTCCACTCTGTATGTTGAAGCTGGTGACCACGATGTGGGCCAAGTGGGTCATCAGCCCTGTAGCCACCTCCTTCGGCAGCAGCACCAGCACAGACAGCCAGTTGAAACAGTAGTGGATGGTAGCCCCAGCAAACACCCTGAACACAGAGACATAGCCAAGTTGTTTGTTGTATGTTTGATCTCTTTACATCCGTCTAATCCCTTGTTATGGGTACTTGTACTGATTACTTTTGATAAGCTACCCTTTTAGTTCTTTTTAATGTTGGAATGTGTAATCTATCCTTATACTGTATATTCATTGTTATACATTGTACTTATGTGACTGAGTTATGTGTGTAATGAAAGAGTCCATTTCACCCTAAATAGACAATAAAGTGTTTTGATCTTTGAGTTCTGAGCATAAAGGTAATTGTCATGACAATGCCATCTGTGTAGTGCTTATGTCACGTTCTGACCTTAGTTCCTTTGTTTTGTCTTTTGTTTTTGTATGGTCAGGGCGTGACTTGGGTGGGTTGTCTTTGTTAGTTTGTCTATGATTTTCTATTTCTGTGTTTGGCCTGGTATGATTCTCAATCAGAGGCAGCTGTCAATTGTTGTCCCTGATTGAGAACCATATTTAAGTAGCCTGTTTTCCATTGTGTTTTGTGGGTGGTTGTTTCCTGTTTAGTGTTTTTGTTTCACCTTTCAGGACTGTGTGTTTGTCGGGTTTGTTGTTTTGTCTAGTGTTGCATATTTCATTAAATAATATGAACACTTACCACGCTGCACCTTGGTCCTCCTCTCCTTCCCCAGACGACAAACATTACAGCTTATTAATGTGAAAGTGTTAGTGATATGTGTTCAATGACTTGAGAAAATGTCATTGCTGCTGTTGATAGGCTCATATATGATTAGATAATGTTATACATTAAGTATGACAGCATATAGACTGAATTACAGAGGAGTAAAGTATTCCTCTCCCCCCTCTCCACTGGTTTCCCCTCCTTCCCTCCATCCCCTCTCCTCTGCTTTCCCCTCCTTCCCTCCATCCCCTCTCCTCTGTGCTCCCCTTCCCTCGTACAGTTTGAACTCATTCCTCTTCCCCACCTGCATCATGTCTAAGATGGTGTTGGTGACAGACATCCTGATGTTGGACCCCATGATGGTAGGAACAGTAGACCGCACCTCCAGCACTGTGAGAAAGGAAACACATGCTTGCATGCACACACACACACACACGCACACAGACATGCACACGCACACGCACATACACACACACACAAACTATAATGACTGACTTCTCAAAGTTACATGATTATGGTAACGCATGGGCTTCAATATTATCAAACCTGACCCTTCATATTTCAAAGTGGTTTCATACTTTAAATGCAGAAAAAATTATGGCAATTTGCAAGTGAGTGGAAGCATCTTAGGTTTTTAACTGAAGAGCTGGTTTTATTGTTGCTGGGCCCTCCCAAGATAACGACAAACTGATTCATATGTAGATGACCCTTTGAGCATTTAGGCACAACACACACACACACACACTCACAGCTCCCACAGACTGCTGGGCGGTAGTAGGGTCATTCCACAAAATGAGTGCCTTTTGCATCCCTTTGATATTTTATGTTGAAATTGTGCACAAATATTGGGTTAAAACAATGTTATATTAAATGAAGTGCCTTAATATGAATAAAGACTTGTTAAAGTTCCCTCTGTGCTACCTCTGTGACTTCTAGGAATATTTTAACCCAGTTAACCCCAACATCTCTCTAAATTTTCACCATCATTGTAAACACCTAGTTATAGTTGCTTTTCTATTTATTTAATATGATTAGTGATTCATTTGAAGGTTAAAAATAACTGTCCCTCATTTTAAGGTCAACTCTGTTACGTGAACTGAACTCCCATTTAAATATCGTGAAAATATTCCTTTTAAAATATTCAAAAGAAACATTGAACATATTGTAGCCAAATTATAGTGTAAAAGCAGGTGAACTGGTTCTACTCGTTTTGGCCATTTCTGGTGTTTCGGTGGGACACTGAGCGGGTTGAGCATACCACGTCAACCCTGTTACCAATAGATATATAGGCTGGAAATGTTTGAAAAAAAGACATTTTTGTGAAGCTTACATTCAATTTCCCCTCCCTGTGGTACACAACAAGCTTACATTCCCCTGATTGTGAGACACAAGTGGATTCACGATTTTAAGAGGAAATTGTCAGCCCTGTTACGGTCAACCCTGTTACTTTACTTGGCACTTATGCCTACTACTGTCATTTTTTTTAACTTAACCTATTGAGATGGAAATCATGCTTGAGATGTTGAACATGTGCTCTTCATGACCGAATGTCACAATTTGGTGAAACAACTGTTTTTTTTCTACCAATATACACTACTCAAAAGGCACCCAATTGGTAGAATGACCCAGTAATTGCCCATAATCCCCCTCTCGTGTCCTCTCTGAGATTGGCTGCTGTGACAGAGACAGTCCTGGTATACTGATATGCCATGCCCGCTGGTCACATACACACAGTGAATGAGAGGTGTCTGTGGATAACCCCTATTAGCAGCAGACAGTTCATACACCTGAGACTCACTGTTATAAAGTGGTGTTGGAGGGCCAGTAGGAGTCACCCTTTCCTCTGCTCTAAAAAAACAACATCCCAGTGCCCCAGGGCAGTGATTGGGGACATTGCCCTGTGTAGGGTGCCGTCTTTTGGATGGGATGTTAAACAGGTGTCCTGACTCTCTGTGATCATTAAAGATTTTAAAATATGTGTTATTTAATTAACCTTTATTTAACTAGGCAAGTCAGTTAATTAAGAAAAAATTCATATTTACAATGATGGCCTACCCCAAGGCACTTATCGTAGGAATAGGGATGTTAACCCCGGTGTCCAGGCTAAACTCCCAATCTGGCCCTCATACCATCACGACCACCTAATTATCCCCAGCTTGCAATTGGCTCATTCATCCCCCTCCTCTCCCCTCTAACTATTCCCCAGGTTGTTGCTGTAAATGAGAATGTGAACTCAGTCAACTTACCTGGTAAAATAAATATAATAATAATAATAATAACTAATCACTGACAATGAGAGAGGAGAATAGGTCAACCACTTTGTTTTAAATTCAAAAGCATGTTGTTGTCGTGTTATGACCGTCGTCAGAATGAGACCAGAGCGCAGCGTGGAAAGTGTACATCTTTATTTAAAATGAACACCAAAAAACAAAAGATCAACGAACATAAAGATCTGCAGGGCTATACAGCTACTGTGCAAAACAAAATCCCACAAACTCAGGTGGAAAACAGGCTGCCTAAGTAGGATTCCCAATCAGAGACAACAATAGACAGCTGCCTCTGATTGGGAACCATACCTGGCCAACAAAGAAATAGAAAACTAGAATGCCCACCCAAATCACACCCTGACCTAACCAAATAGAGAAATAAACAGGCTCTCTAAGGTAAGGGCGTCACATATCGCTTGTCCCTTTGACGCTATTCAGTCAATTGTTCAGATTTACAAGTCATGTTTTCACTCTCATTCAGACACTGAGAAGAAGAGAACCACTCACACACATAATGATGGAGGTGGATGTGGAGGAGCTCTGGACTGGTACTGTGACTGGGGCGGCAGGGTAGCCTAGTGGTTTGAGCGTTGGACTAGTAACCGAAAGGTTGCAAGTTCAAATTCCCAAGCTGACAAGGTACAAAATCTGTCGTTCTGCCCCTGAACAGGCAGTTAACCCACTGTTCCTAGGCCATCATTGAAAATAAGAATTTGTTCTTAACTGACTTGCCTAGTCCAATTTGTAAGTCGCTCTGGATAAGAGCGTCTGCCAAATGACTTAAATGTAAAAAAAATGTGATGCTATTCAGTCAATTGTTCAGATTTACAAGCCATGTTTTCACTCTCATTCAGACACTGAGAAGAAGAGAACCACTCACACACATAATGATGGAGGTGGATGTGGAGGAGCTCTGGACTGGTACTGTGACCAGTATCTGCACCACCAGCCCGGCTAATGGGTTAGGCAGCACCACATTGTCCTTGAAGATGTCCCCCGCTATCTTACCTTCAGTAACACACATACAGGGCATATTACCCCAGGTCAATAGACAGAGTTTCCACCTAGTTCAGAGTACTTACAGCATTTGACTTACAGTACCCTATCCAAAAAGTTGTGAATCAGCTTGTCATTACCTTGGGAATATCAGGTTCTATCTGTGCAAAGCATAGTTATGAGATATTGAGCATCAAATTTTCACATCCCAGATCTCAGAACTGTTTTGTAGTAAAAGGTACCTAAAGTGCAGAGTATTAAAATCCTGAGACATTTGTATATCTGTTTTTTTATAGGGGGTGCCATCACAGATACAGTTGAACCTTATGGTTCTGAAATGTCGATCTGGGTTCAACCATAAGGTTCTGACACTTCTGAATTATACATTTTTAAGAAAACCTTAGCTTTTTCAATACTGGTTCTCATTAAAGTCCAGTAGAACACTTCACCATTGCCTTTTTGCTTAACAATATCTACGACACAAGATTCCAAATTAACTATGAATGAAAATTGAATTTGTTTTGATTAAATGTATACATTTATTGTGGTATTGAAATTGTAGTTTTTGATATTGTAAACTGTAGTTTGTATTTATTTTTTATTGGAATGTTCGTAGATAGTCAGAACACATCAGATAAACTGTTACCACTGAAGAATGATATGACAACATCATTTAGTTTGAGATTTCTAACAGTGTTGTTTTTTTTCTCGCGTGTCATTATTGCTGGCTAGACTAGCCTAGACCATATTTGGAAGGAAATGGCAAAGATGTGTTCTGATTGGTCCATATGTATTTGTTCAGGCTTGTGATTGGATTGTAGATTAAAATGGGTTTATGCCAGTTTTTCCCAAATTCGGTCCTCGGGATCCTAATGGGTGTACGTTTCGGTTTTTACCCAAACACTACACAACTGACTGAAATTATTAAAGCTTGATAATTAGTCTATTATTTTAATCAGCTGTGTAGTGCTAGGGCAAAAACCAAAATGTACACCCCTTGGAGTCCTTAGGACCGAGTTGGGGAAACCCTGGTTTATGCCGATTGAGCATTACAAAACAAATCACTTAAAATGTACTTTAAAAAAATCTAACTTCGCAGACATATGAAGAATCATATGAAGACCAATTATATGTAACTAACTTACTTTTGACAAATTTCAGATAGAACCTTATAGTCCCAAGGTCTCGTTGTTCTAATAGTATATATCAGTTTAGTTAGTCTAGTTTATACTATGTTTATATTACGTGTAGTATTATACAACAGCATTAGTCATAGTCATATACTGTAGTCAACAGGTTTCAACTGGTTTCCTCCTCATAGTTATCAAAATGGACGAGTCAGTTTATCTGACTAGACACATCCAGAGAGGACAGACAGTGTAACCCATCCACTAGTTATGGTGGGACAGAGAATCAGTCATTACCTAATGAATAACTCATTAATAAACCCCTGGAGGGACAGATGAGTGTAATCTACTCACCGCCAGCCAGCTGGAACACTGAACTCATTGTGTCTAAAGAACAGACGAGGAGGAGGAGGAGGAGGAGGAGAGGGTTCTTGGAGAAGTTGATGAAGAGTTCTCTCATTCTGCTAGGAATAAGCTCTATGTCCGGTCCTATTAGTGGTGGCTGATCAAAACAAGCAGAGAGTAACACTACAGAGTTAGAGAATGAAAGAAAAAGAAAGAAAAGAGATTGAAAGAACACATTATTACAATGTTTTTTCCTGTAGAACAAACCTAAATTTGACGTTAATGAATTATTTCATTTTCACCAGATAAGGAACCTTGAAGGACATCAGAAGGCTCTCCCCACATTCAATCTACTACATGTTCCCTTGTATGAGAGTACTAGATGTTCTCTTGTAGGACCTAAATATAGTATCTCCGCATGCATGGTGAAAATGTATCATAAAATTCTGTACCTGTATCTTCTCCTCCCTGGGTTTGGGGGAGGAGGTAGGAGAGGGAGTGTCATCCTTCTGGTGCCCCTCGCTACTGCTTTTGAGGTCCAGAGCGGACCAAAGGAATGACAACCTGTCCTCCTTCCGGAGGTATTTGGGATGCAGGGAGGGGGGAGTGTCATGGGTCCGTACCCCTGAAAACACAGTTTATATTTCACTGAATTCAAACAATTATGTCTGAATTCAATGTTCAAGCCGAAGTTGTACTTATTTACAAAGTACCTTGAATCCACCGGGCACACTTTTTGATCTGACACAAAAATCACTGCTGGAATTGGTTAACGTTGTAGTTTCATAAAGAACCAAAATGTTCCACACGTTCTAATACCGTCTGTGTTCTGAGTTAATTGCGAGGTGCATAAGCCAATGTTACTCTCTAGCGTCAAGACAAAAATAATTAACACCAACTTGAATTCCAGACATTAAACTGCAGTACTGGCCACCTATCAGACAGTCATGGAACAGGGACAAACACTGGCCTTACATAACCCTATCTGCTTTCACTGTGTGCATCCCTTCACCAGCAAGCAAGAGAGACAGACGCGATGGCGGCCAATTAAACGTGAACAAAGGCAGGCTGCGTTTTATTAATTGACAGCTGTCTTTGATGTAAGGGGTCAACAGTCCTCTGCTCCCTGGCAGCACTGGAGATACACTTGTTTTGTAGACATCTTGCCTGTCAGTCAGATGGAGATAGCATCACTGTCCTCAGTTTCCCCCTCTAAACTCCAGCAGGAAAAAAAGTTCCTGTACTAATGGTTGTCAAACAGTCTGTTGCCTTTCTTCACAGGTGTCTCGTTCTCTCTGTAGGTGAATGCTTTTTTTCATTTCTAAGCTGATGATTTAGAGGGTTTTCAGACTGGGGGACACCTGCGAAGGCCACTAATGTGTTCTTAAAAGCCGAGTAATTTTTTTTTTTGTGATGGTAGCACTCTGATGTTCTGCGTTGTCTTTCTGGTTGGAATGTGAAAAATCGAGCTGTTATCTGAGTGTGGTCATTTGCACCAACAGAGCTGAAAGTAAGAGTAGGCTAATACTGTATATAGATCTAGAGATATAACCGAGTGTAACTCTGAAATACTTTGCGTGTGCGTGTGTGTGTGCGTGTGCGTGTGCGTGTGCGTGTGCGTGTGCGTGTGCATGTGCGTGTGTGTGTGCGTGTGTGTGTGTGTGTGTGTGTTGTGTGTATGTGTTTGGGTTGATGTCTTTTCAGAGAGATCGGTCAAAATTGTATGATGGGTTGATTGCTTATCAGGTGGGATTATTCCTGTGTCCAGTCGTTACATAGATATGTCGGAATATGAATGAATTTGGGTGTGATGTCCTTTTTTTCTAGAAGAGTGCAAAGTAATGTTTATTTAGGTTGGGGCTGAGTTTCAGTTATTCCATGGATAAAAAGACAGTCGAGCAGAGGACTTTTGGTTGAACTGAGAACTTGTATGTAAGCCTCCCGTGTGTAAAGACAGATTTTATCTCTTCGATATCATTGTAAAGACCCGTGCAAACACCTAAGTCTTTTTTTTTTTGCTCGACATTTACTCTGCTTATTTAGTATCATGTATTCATGTACACTGTATTTGTTTGAGTGCTATTTTGTGACTAATAAACCGATTAGTTGATTTGAGTAAATGCATTCCTTGTTTACAGAGCAACTATTTCACTATATGTTCAGAATTTAATATTTGTTCATTCTAAATTGTCGACTTATTTATACTGCACATAGCATATTCTTGGGTTGCACCTTGACATCCCTGATCTACTTGACAATACATTTATGCTAGAACATTGGATTGCCAGCATTTGTATCCAGCATCTTAATAATTGCTTAATTAACTGTGCAAGATAGACACATGTTCATTATAGTCACGCTGAGTCGTTGATGCAATGATTCGCTACCTTGCCAGATCCTCCAGAGACTCACAGGGCCTGTTGCATTTTTTTCACACGATAATGGAGTCAGATTAATGAATTCAGTTTTATATACTCTAAATAAGGAAAACTTGATACCAGACATACTATTTAACAACTGACTGAGTTTAAAGTTTGAAAAGGGACACCACATTTCTTGTTGATTAACAGCTCACGTCATTTGGACTCACATTGTTGACCAAAAAACAACATTTGAGACCATTAATATCACATCAATCACACCTAAACTGACATATTCAGGATAGTAGTTTCTATTAAATTGACCCATCTAAGTTTCATCTAAGTTAGGCTGAGGTATTTGTTCAAAAGGTCATCATTTAATTTTAGCCTCTCTGAGTGTAGATTAGAAACTGCATAAGATGAAGGTGTTTGTATTTGATTAATAACTCATGTTATTTGCTTCTTAAAAAGCAGCAGGGGTAATATGACATCTAGTGGTTGGAAAATTGGAATAGTATAGTATTCTCCAGTACTGCCTGTCCTCAGTGTAATTCAAGGAAATGTTTTCTCCACATTATGAATATAGGAGGCACAATGTATTTCTCGCAAACAGTATTGTTGACCAGAGAAGACTGTGCTTTAATCAGAAATGGAATAGGTAGGCCTACTGAAGAGGCTCTGAACACGATGCACACGGTGGCACACACAAACAGAGTGAGTGAGTGAGTGAGTGAGTGAGTGAGTGAGTGAGTGAGTGAGTGAGCGAGAGAACACTCAGGACTTTCCGTAAGGCTCCTTGGGTAAAAGCCTTGAGACAGAGAGTAGTCTAAAGTTAATCATTGCTCTTTGCACAGGACTTTCGTATCAGCAGTATTTTCTCCCAGATCTGTTGAACCCAGACAAATAATGCCTGACAAACAAGAGAGCAACTGAGTTCAGTGTTCACATTCCTCCTCAGGGACGGACCACATGGGAAAGACAACCTGGGAATATGCTAGAATAGATACGGTATTTGTAATTCTTCAGCTGGTGTTGAAAAGAGATTAACGTGGAGGTAATAGCAGGTTAGAGACCAATCCTGGATTTTAGCACCACACACCTGCACGCACACGCGCACACATACACGCACTGAGAGCAGTGTCTGGCAAAGGTCCAGGATCCCCTGGTAAACCTCTGCCACTACTGCTGCCATTGTAATGATGCCTTAATGCATGCCAGCAAAAATACTGTTGCCTTGAAACATGACAGTGTTACACTAAAAACAAAATCAAGCTAAAACTGAAATATGCAGTACCAGGCCTTCCGAATGGCGCAGCAGACTAAGGCACTGGATCACAGTGCTGAGGCGTCACTACAGACCTGGGTTTGATCCCAGGTGGTGTCACGACTGGCTGTTACAACCGGCCACGTACAATAGGTCCTACGTCATCCGGTTAGGGGAGGGTTTGGCCGGGGTACTTTACCTGGCTCATTGTGCTGTAGCAACTCCTTGTGGCAGGCCGAGTGCCTGAAGGCTGACTTTGGTTGTCAGTTGAATGGTGTTTCCTCCGACACATTGGTGCAGCTGTTCAATTATATTTGAACTTTCCCTCCCTCCTCATAAACCATGATGTTGATTACCACAAATTTTCCCTCAGAAATGTCTATGTCCCAGTTCCTATATATTTTCAGCATTTTGACAAATTCTAAGGGAAAATGTAGAGATGGGTCCACTCAACAGCACTGCTTTATTGTGAAGAATGCACATTCAGTTTGGTATGTACAGATAACTCACAGTACAATGATACAGCATCACCACATGTGCCCATTTCTTGTGTTCTTGTTGTCATTGTGTGTGTGTGTGTGTGTGTGTGTAGGCAGATCGATGCAGATTGACTTCAAAATTAGCACTATTACTAACAAGTAGGCTTGGGTTTTGCTACAGCGGTGCGGACATAATCCCATGAGACATAATGGACATAATCCCATGACCCTGAATCCGAATGCTACATGTTATCTCCCAGTGGTAGAAACACATTTTAAATGTTTTGTTTTAAACCTATCCCAAACCCTAACCCTTAACTTAACCATTCAGAATTAATGTCTTACCTTAATATCTTCACCCTATCCAAAATGTTAACCCTTACCTTAAATTTGATGCTGAACAGGAGTCAACACATGGTGTCAAAAACACTTAGAAATTTGACGTTTGGCGCAGAGTCTAAATGTTATGCTTGGAGAAACGTGGATAAACGTCAGAATCTGAAGTCAAATTGGTTAAATCGTGAGATCTTGTTGGTGTGTGTTTCTCTCTGACTGATCAAATGACTTTCCACCAACTCAGTTTATCAATTCAGTGTTTGCATTTTTCAGTGTGTGTAGGTATGTGACTGTGTGTGTGTGTGTATGTGAGTCTATGTGTGTGTACAGTTTTTGTTCATGTTTAATGAGCAGATGGAAGGTTCATTATTTCCCTTAGGGACCCCAGCCGTCATCACTTCAGCTCCTCTGTGGAGGACGAGGGAGTCTCAGAACATTCTGGGCCTTCCTGAAAGGTGCAAACACAGTTTGTGACATCGCAGTGAAAAGCAATTTACACACACAAAATGAACTGTGTATTAGTTGCAATTAATTCTGATAATCCCGTTAGTGGAAAAAAGGAGTCCAAAGCACGCACACATGCACACACACACAAACACACACACCTTGACTTTGTCCAGGTCAGGCCCACCGGGAAGGGATTTCTGTGATGAAAGCTGTGAGGAGAAATTTGGAATGGAGAGATTAGGCTAGAGATGAGTCACAGGAAGAAGTACAGAATGATGAAAAGGTGAATAGAGGTCATGTAAGCCACAGCGAGGTGGCTGCTCACCCTCTTGGTGTGCTGGATCTCATCGGTGGATTTGGACCTGCTCTTCATCTGTTTCTGGGGGGAGGTGATGGTGGGGCACTAGACACAAAACACAGAGAGATGGTGTCAATCACAGCTACACCAGACAGCATACCCGAGGGGCAGTGGTTCTTCGGGAATGGGGATTTGGATGGTATGTTCAAATCCTGGATGGTTTGTGCTTGTACTGCTGTTTTGTCACCACTAGCTAAGAGGTGGGACTCACTTCATTGATTTTCTGATCCATGGTTGGGCTGTCTTTACTGAGGTTCACAGTGATGACAAAGCTGGTGTTGAGGTTGCAGCTGTACACAAATGATCACGCTCTTTTTGTCAATCTGAGGAGGATAAGAGAAGAGTAGCTCATTAGTTCATGCAGTGATCGTCAAAGTCCAGCTGGTGGCGACACTGACCAAGGGAGAGCATTACTCCTTTGCACCTTATTTGGATCTGATTGCTTGTGAGGGTGACAAGTGCTTGGCCCCATTGAAGTATAAAAAACTATATACCAAAATGATTTTATGAAAACTTAGATTTGTCCCTACTGCTATGAGCCAATACAAATGCATTGAATAAAATATTCACTACATGGAACAACAGATAATCCCCCCTAAAAACTCTAAAGGAAGCTTGTTCTTAAATGTCTGTCCTATATCTGAGAGATAAGAAATATCAGGAAATGTTTGACGAGTCTTTTGAGGCCTGTGGGCGTCCAAGAGAAACCCACATGTACATGTTCGAGAGAGTCACACCGTTCCACATAGGGGTCATATTAGTGTGTAGCCCAAACTGTTCGGACGCTACAGACATAAAATGGCAAATCGGCTGTACCTACTTCAGTCGAGCCCCAAGAGTCGTAGAGCAAAACGGAGAACACCATCGTGTTCGTGAGAGTCTCAACTCACCTTAGAGGGGTCATAAAAGCCCAAACATTCGGACCCTACGGACGATTTTATGAGATAATCGATTTTCGGGATGTGCCATGGTCTGACAAACACTGCTCGAGCTCTGTCACCTTTCACCTCAGATGCAGAAGTGCGACATCGGCGGATGTGGTGGATTGAGACACATCCAATGCGTCTAGCTTCAACTTTATGGAAATGCTTGTATTATGCTAATTAGACATCGACTCTAGGTTGTTTAATAGACCCTGATGTTTAAAAGTAATCCAAAACACTGAATATAAATGTCCTCCAAAAGAGGAACAATGTATATTAACAGCATATATCATATTGTATGTACAGTACATGCAATCTCTCCCTCACCAGGACTGAGTGTTCTGTGGTAGTCTGTCAGTCCTTCTGAGGGAAATGACCTAGATGTGGTTGATTTGAGGCCTAGCTGACTGGACTTTTCCTCTCCTCTCCTCCTTATCCCTCCATTCCAGGGCCTATCTCTCTTTTTGGGAATAATTTGTTCCCTGTGTTATAGAAGTGCTATTATAAACGAGGGCCTGTAGAATAAGGGTCTGTAGACTAGAGTGTCTCATGTGTGTGTTGCCCCAGTGGAACACCCTGTGGCTCAGAGAAAACACTTCCCATTGATTAGTCCACATGACTGACTCAACGACAGCCAAGGTGACACATCCGAATAGGACACTTAGATGTGTTTATTACCCTCACACAAAATCATGGACACACATACACACACACACACACACACACACACACACACACATTTATGGCAGGCCACATACACACATATCATAACTCACATAAGCACAAACACACACACACACACAGCAAGAGGTATGTCCCCTTACACAGATTTCTGCAATGGTAGGAAAAATCACGCTGGCTGCAACTCTCTCTATTTCTCTCCTTTCACTATCCTTGAGAGAGAGAGAGACTACATTCATTAACATGCTGCAAACTATTTAACACTGAGATGATGTCACAGACACTGGGCAGATACCTTTTAGTGCAGTGAGCTGACCTAATCCCAGAATGATTGAAATAATCATATGGCCTTTTCAAACTCAATAGTCGACCACACATCCTTCCAATAGCAACACTGGGCACTCATCCTCCATAAATAAGCACCTGTCAGAGGCACATAATCACTTGAGATAATTTTTTCCCCAGCCAACCTCCTATGGGGTGCCATTTGCTTACAGTGTTAGAGTAGACAGAAAGCCCCACAGTTCTGTCTCCAACTGTCACTGATGTGGTTCCAATCCCCTATTAAGTTTTTCTCCCATTAAATGGACAACTCATACCCTATAAACAGGCAGAAACTTGGAAGGTGAAGTAAAGCCTAGCCACCTAACTAGCATATGTGCTAGTGACAATTATATCAGAGAGAAGAGGTAGGAAACACATACACCAGTGGCGGTCAATGCCGTTTAGTATATATATTTTTTTATGAGCATGGCCTTATTTCTATTACAGCATATTGGATGACTGTCATTTATAGTCCATTCACTCAGCTTAATGTAACATCGATAGGTTTAGGCTTCTACATGATACTACAATTTCCCCAATACCCATCATGAGGTTACTACAACCTAGCCTATGAATGAAGCTTTACAATGTAGGTGCACAGGTCTAAGACATTTTTTTACACTCTTCAATACACTCTTGACTGCATCAAGCTGATCTAGGTTGTAATCATTAGTCCAACAGTTGCAAACGAGAGTTTATATTGGACACATTCAGATATGTTTAACCCCGTTTCGTTCCTTTTGCTTCCATTTAAAATACATTTTTCAACAGAATTGGCGGAATGAATATCACACGCAAACACAGTTCACTTTAATAGCAGCCACATACAAACAGCATGATCACTTTGCTCGTTGTAGAATTCCTTCTCTCATCTACGAGCTCTTTTCCTCTCACCTTTTCCCTTCGCTTGTGGTCTTAAGTGCACAACACGTCAGCTGTATGTGACCAGGCAAAAAAGACTTTCCAAGCCAAACCTTCACATCATAACCACTACACACAGCCGACATCGTTGTCAACATATTAGCTGATGTCAAAGTCACATAACTACTAGAACTAAAGCGTTAGTAAACCTGCATCAATCATGCAGTAAGCAAGTAGTTTAGCAGTTACACTGGCGGACCCCGATGGCAATAAATAAATTAAACCAAAAGCTTACCTTGACTTGGAAGAGTTACAATGTTAGATGGCCATAGCCAGCTAGCTAACTGTAGTAACCTGGTAAATGTATGTTAAGTATTATGTTTACCAATAGATAGCAGTATTGACTCAATACAGGGTTTGCTTTCCACTATCCGTAGCCGTTAAAATGTCTGCCATATAACCGTGCTCGGAAATGCCTCAGGTAGCTTACGCCAGGTGCATTCCAGTAATGTTATTCTAAATTACAATTAAATATTAAAAGGTACTTACGTGTCCGGTGTCATCAATCTAAGAAGCATCCCAGGTTAATATATATTTGCAGTGGTGTAAAGTAAAAATACTAGTTTTTTGGGGGTATTTGTACTTTACTTATATTTTTTTACATTGCTAAAGAAAATGATGTACTTTTTACTCCATGCATTTTCCTTAACACCCAAAAGTACTCGTTAAATTTTGAATGGTTACCAGGACAGGAAAAGTGTCTAATTCACACAATTATCAAGAGAACATCCCTGGTCATCCCTACTGCATCTGATCTGGCGGACTTACTAAACACTCTTTATTTATAACTTATGTCTGAACGTTGGAGCGTGCCCCTGGCTATCCGTAAATTTAAAAAACAAGAATATGGTGAAATGATTTATACTTTTACATTTGATACTTAAGTATATTTCAGCAATGACATGTACTTTTGATACTTAAGTATATCAAATACCAAATATTTTTAGACTTTTACTCAAGTAGGATTTTACTGGGTGACTTTTTCTTGAGTCATTTTCTGTTAATTAAGGTATCTTTACTTTTACTTAAGTATGACAATTGGGTACTTTTTTCCACTGCTGCATATTTGGTGACAAGGATGACTATGGATGACCGCGTTGGATTTGTTTGCCACGAATTCAACGGAGTGTCTGGCGTGCAACGCTGGATGTGAGACTCGAGTGAGCGGTGGAAGAGACTGAAAGATTGATTCCCTGGATACGGATAGGACAAATGAATGACTTTGTGAGGGGAGAGAACAATATGCTCACTGCCACCATTTGATCCTAAAAATCAGGAACAGTTCTTTGCCGCTAATAAAATAACTGATGACGCTATACACAAATCCATACTCATAAACGTTTCCGGCGCATAGACATACAGTTTGATGGGAAACCTGCTGAGCCCAGATACAACAGGAGACAAGTAATTTATAGATATGGTCGATCTATTAAAAGATCACTTCAACCCCAAACCCAGTGAAATAGTGCAACAATTCAAGTTTGATTCAGGCATGAGAAAACCTATCGAATCGATGCTGGAATATATGGCTGAGTTGAGAAAACTAACACTGGACCGTAACTATGGGAATACATTATCGCAAATGCTACACGATCGGCTGGTGTGTGTGCCTCGGGGTAGCAGCCAATAGAGATTGCAAAGGCAAACACGCAGCGTTTGACTGTAATGAGGAAGATTCAAGGGGACGGCATTGAAACAAAAGTGTCAATATTCTTGTTTAGCTACAGGATCACTACTCAAGCTACAACTGGGTTGTCACCTGCAGAAATGCTGATGTCAGGGAGGTTAAGGTCAACCTTGGATCTCATCAAGACAGACCTGAAAGTGAAAATACAACAAAAGCAATGGAATCCAAAACAGAATCATGACAACAGAGCCAAACGCAGAACTTTCTCACCTGGAGTTGATGTCTACACATTAAACTATGGATTTAGTCTCAAATGGATTCCAGCTACAATTGAGGATTGCTCAGGACCAGTGTCATATACTGTGATCATTGGAATTGCACAGACTAAGGAGACACGTGGATCAGATCTGAGCTCGAATTCCAGTTTGATCCGTGGACTTGGATCAATGCTTAAACAAGCAGGACAGGACATTGGAATGTTCCCCAGAGTTGCAGTTGGATAAACAACCTGAGACCACCAGTCTGGGATGACCACCTGTAAAGTCTCCACAAAAGGACTTTGTTTCACCATCAGGTGGTGAAGTACTGGTGGCACCAGCTGCACCACCTCTGAGACGCTCTATTAGAGAGAGATGTCCGCCAGACTATAAGATCATCTTCGTAGATGTCCCGAAAAAAACGGGGGAAAAAATGACGTGATTATGAAAAAATCCTAAATGTTTAGTTGGCAGCCTAGCTCAGAAAGGAATTAAGTTGGGTTATTAAATCAAATCAAATCAAAGTTTATTTGTCACGTGCCCCGAATACAACAGGTGTAGACCTTACTGTGAAACGCTTACTTACAGGCTCTAACAAATAGTGCAAAAAAGGTATTAGGTGAACAATAAGTAAGTAAAGAAATTAAACAACCGTAAAAAGACAGGCTATATACAATAGCGAGGCTAGAAAAGTAGCGAGGATACATACAGACACTGGTTAGTCATGCTGATTGAGGTAGTGTGTACATGTAGATATGGTTAAAGTGACTATGCATATATGATGAACAGAGAGTAGCAGTAGCGTAAAAGAGGGGGTGGTGGGTGGCGGGACACAATGCAGATAGCCCGGTTAGCCAATGTCCGGGAGCACTGCTTGGTCGGCCCAATTGAGTTATTATGTACATGAATGTATAGTTAAAGTGACTATGCATATATGATAAACAGCGAGTAGCAGCGATGTACAGTATTAGCCTTAAAGGGGGAATCTACAGTAGTAACCTGGTATATTTATGTTAAGTATTATGTTTACCAAGATGGCAGTATTGACTCAAAAAATCTTATCTTACGCCTGGTACATTCCGGTAATGTTATTCTAAGTTACAATTAAATAGTAAAACGTACTGACATGTCCGGTGTCATCAATCTAAGAAGCATCCAAAGATACTACACTGACATAGCATCCCTCTCTGTTTGAGCTGGGTGTTTGAGTAGGCTAGCTAGCTAGCTGCATTCCCTAGCTAAAATATTTAAAAATACAACACAATCTCTGTCTTCTATTTCATTTTTTAATACATATTTTTTTCCTAAACTTTTCAACTATTGTCTTTCTCTTTCAGTGAACTACTCACCACATTTAATGCACTGCAGTGGTAGATAGCTGTAGCGTATGCTTTCAGTACTATATTCATTCTCTGATCCTTTGTTTGGGTGGACAACATGTCAGTTCATGCTGCAAGTGCTCTGATAGGTTGGAGGACGTCCTCCGGAAAGCGGGGGAGAAACATGAGCCTCCTAGGTTTTGTATTGAGGTCAATGTTTCCAGAGGACAGAAACGACCTATGTACCCAGAGGAGGACGGAAACTATCTGTCCTCCGCCTACACCATGGTGCTACCACACAGAGTGCTGTTGAGGCTACTGTAGACCTTCATTGCAAAACAATGTGTTTTAATCAATTATTTGGTGATCTGGACGCCAATGTCATACGCACACACAAAATAGACAAAACCAAGCAAGATACAGGTGAACATAAGACGATGAGAATGGAACAGTCACACAACGTCACACTGAATAACACACCGATCCCAAAGACGTGTCCTATACAGTACACAATCACTGGTCATCAGCTTTACCACACTCAGCCATATCCACTGTCTCTACCCTCTACTCATCCCGAAACAGTGGCCAGTGCTGCCTCACTCTCCCTGGCATTGTCACAGCTCAGCCAAGCACATCTCATCTCATCTGAGCCTGAATCAGTTCCTTACATCATGCTTCCCCACCATCTTGCTCATTTCAGGTTTACCATACAGAACATATCCTCTTTGCCCTTCACTGGCTGAGCACACTCCCTGCTGCTGTGTTGACCCCATAGTGATTCACTGACCAAGCATTTTACAAGCACTTGTTATCTAATGAATGGGTCTAGTTTTACACAACCCATGCATTCAAATGCATAGCCTAATGACTGCTGGCACAATGAGTATCTCAGCACCCAATAACAAAGGATTGAGTTCGGAAGAAAAAGAACAATTGTGCCACACAATGCAAACTTAGTGATATTCTACCCCCATACATATAGGCAGGGATAATGTACCATAAGAGCTTGAATTTGGATCACATTTTAACCACCGTTGGTATTTTTTTTCAAATGACTGAACCTCTCACACGCACACACAGTAAGCTTACCTTTCCACCTGCCTCGTTCTATGGCGCTACCTGGATATTACATATATGTGGGTCTGTATGAGGAGATAAGGCAATTTGGTCTAGAACCTCAATAGCTCACAGCATTAAATATAGCTAAGCGTTTCATCCCAAAGAGTGAGAGGTAGAGAGAAACAGACAGAGTGAGAATGAAAATGAGAGGGAGAAAGAGAGAGGAGGGTACATGTAGACCTCAGAACACATGCAGAAATCAGAAGAAAATTACAGATTATTGCAAAACCGAGGGACAAAAGGATACACACCTTTCTCCTTATTTCTCCTTCCCTTATTCTCTCTCTCACTCAGTGGAAATGTGCTGGTAGGGAGATAGTGCTCCTCATTTCACTGGTGTACTGCTGCCTCTGACAGTGCACACCCCTCTCAGCCCATTCATTGTTCCACTGACGTGCCAGGCATGCAAGGATGCACACACACACACAGACCACACCACACCACACCATAAATAACACTTTATTACTGAAATTGTTTTTCAAGCATTTTTGCAAACATACATGATTGATAACAAAGGACTACATTCTGTGTGCAGTCGAAGCATGACAGTCCTTTAGTACTAGGAATGTCACAGAGTTTATCGTTTACCGTTCCTTTATTTATACTACACACACTACCCAGACTACCCACTGCATTATTTGATCAATCAGTCTGGATAGTTTGGCATTGACATTCCTTTCACTGTATGTAAATACTTGCAAAACTATTTCAGTAGAGTGTAAAGGTGTTACGATGCAGGTGGTTTGCAGCTTACCAGCCATAGACCGCCTCGCATTTGAATGTCAGCTTGCCGGAGTACTCGAGTGAAAGATTCTATCATAATAATTGAATCTCTGATTCACAGACAAGCAATCCCCAGTACCTGCCTCCATCCGAGAAAAGCATCTTCAAAGAGGGAGCACCTTCCAGCAGCAAGTTTATGGAGGTGAAGGATGGTCAGAGTCAATCAGAGCGCAGCCCCAGTGACATGTTCCTTTCGGATGACAACACTGCTATTAATCTCAGGGACCATTAACTCAAATCTTGCGTACTAGCATCAGATGCTCGATTAGCGTTTATGTTACGTAGTCTGTCCACAAGAACTCACTCTGCGGTGGATGTGAGAGAGTAAACAGTCAGCATACAGGGGTAACTTAGATCAATATCACATCATTTATTCATGCACTGTACAATGCATGAGAACATTATAGGTTAATACTGAAGGTTGACCCTGAGTAGCACTCTGATAACACGGTGAGAAAAGGATTGGTCGTCACAGAAGACCTGGCATTCAAAGTGCAAACACAGCAAAGAAACAAAAAATGTGCTCATAAGTATTAAATGCCAATTAAATTAAATATCAAACTTTCACAAGAGAGAAAAGTACTCAAAATGCAAAATAACAAACACCTTAATTAAATATTAAATCACACACTAAAGGAAATTTACTAAAAGTACTATTAGTTCAAGTTAAATATTATAAGTAAAATACCGGAAAATATGAAAGACCATCTTGAAAGTAATTCCTTAATTGAAAAACAAAACTTCAGTTTTTTTTTAATCAAACGTCAGGGGAGGAATTGGAAGCTAAAATAGATCCTTCATATAATGACATATTGTACCTTTGACATTGGGGATTAAAACAAACAATAGAGTTAATACAGTTTCGTACCAGACACAGTGATAACACATTGGACGCTGACCTTATTCAGACAATCATAAGCAAAAGTGCTTGACTAGGTATCTTAATAGTTGTGGACTTCCTGTGCACAACTTATAATATTTGATGAACAATCTTTAAACAGGATTAATTGCTACATGTGTCAACATCCCTTGCCCAAACCTGACCTCAGCATGTTCACAAACACACACACACACACACACAGTAAAATGGGTCCTATACACACACTCACACTTACACCAGGTACACAAAGTAAAAGTGACACTTAAAAACATTCTATCTCTCAGACACTTGTTTGTTTTGAACCTATGTGGTTGGAACCTGATGAGTCTGTTACACACACTCCTGACTCTGCTGCTCCAACAGGGGTGGGAGTGGAGGATGTAGTGGGTTGGTTATCTGACTCCTCTTTAATGTCTGTGGGGGCTCCATCCCCCTGTCCCCCTGCAGCCTCTCCATCCTCCCCCTGTTGCGTCTCCTGGTCCTGGCTAGGGGGTTTCAAGAGGAACTGGGGCAGCTCTAGGTGTTCCTTGGTCAGCGGGCCTCTCTGGTCATCCACCCGGCAGGCCTGAGCTCTGGACAACAGCTCTATCATCGCTGAGAGAGAGACACAGGGGATGGGAAAAGGGGAGAAAGAAAGAGTAGAGACATATAAACAGTTTGTCTCAAATTAGGGCTAAGGTGAGACTAAAAGGTTATTGTTACAGCTATTAGGAAGTCTCCAGGGTTTAGTCCTAGAGAGGCGCAGTAAATAAGCCATGACTCGTACCATCCATCTCTTGGTTCTTCCTGACTCTGGGCTTGGGGTTGGCTGCCTGAGGGGACACATGGACCTCTGGGCCTACTGGAGATGTAGCTTGATCCTGGAAATGTTTCAGAAGAACAGACAAACACTTGCTAAACTCTGGACACATGAGTAGGGCCAGGACATTTTCCCTACCATGCGAACTGGCCATCACTATGCAGGACTCACCTGTGTGACTGGAGTTGAGCCACTGACCCTGGAACTGCTAACTGTAAAAACAACAATAGTCAGTTATAGGCAGGCTACTGTACATGTTATGGAGTTTGACATAAGGCAAAACCCTGACATCAGTCACTTAAAAGGCGCTTTTCCCAGAAGAAGCTAGAATAACCCCCCCTTCCCCAGTCCCTTTCTCCTCATTATCTCCTAGTCCCTCTTTCTCATGAGTAATGAGTAGGCCTCGGCGAGTGACCACATATCCAAAGTGAAGGCAGTTCTGGTCCCAGAGCAGTAGAGAGAGGAGGTGAGTGAACTCACAGTGACACAGCACTCAACAAGTCAAATGTACTCAGACATCTAAGGGAGAGAGAGTGAAGAGAGGAGAGAAAGAAAGAAATAGTGTACAGGCAGGCGGAATAGAACGAGCCAGAGAAGGAATTGATGCCATTAAAAAAACAGAGAAGGAAATAAAACACTGTACATAGCTGACATTTTATAACCGAGTTTAAATGGACTGGACAACCAGTGAGGTTACACAACCCAAGCACTACAATGCCCTGAATCCTGTCCATTTATATTTTCACCATGGGACAAAGAACTAGTTAAACAGGTGTGTGCTAATCAGTATGCATTCACCTTTGACCTTGTGGAGCTGCAGTGTCTTATTGGCTAGTTTGAACACATTGGTGCTCATGCTCAGTGGCACATCACTCCCACTCTGAAAAACAGGACATATGATCACACACAGACACTTTCTCTCTCACACACACTTTCTCAGTAATAAACTGGTCTTGAACATCTCTAAAACTAAGAGCATTGTATTTGGTACAAATCATTCCTTAAGTGCTAGACCTCAGCTGAATCTGGTAATGAATGTTGTGGCTGTTGAACAAGTCTAGGAAACTACATTACTTGGAGTTACCTTAGATTGTAAACTGTCATGGTCAAAACATATGGATTCAATGGTTGCGAATATGGGGAGAGGTCTAGCCGTAATAAAGAGATGCTCTGTTTTTTTGACACCACACTCAAAAAAGGAAGTTCTGCAGGCTCTAGTTTTGTCTAATCTTGATTATTGTTCAGTCTTGTGGTCTAATGCTGCAAGGAAAGACCAGCTGCTGCTGGTCCAGAACAGAGCAGCACGTTTTGCTCTTAATTGTAATCAGTAGGCTGATATAAATACTATGCATGCCAACTCTTGGCTAAGAGTTGAGGAGAGATTGACTGCATCACTTCTTATTTTTATAAGAAACATGAATATGTTGAAAATCCCAAATGGTTTGCATTGTCAACTTACACACAGCTCTGATACACACACACTTATCTCACCAGACATGCCACCAGGGGTCTTTTCACAGTCCCCAAATCCAGAACAAATTCAATAAAGCGTACAGTATTATATAGAGCCCTTATTGCATGGAACTTCCTTCCATCTCATATTGCGCAAATAAACAGCCAACTTGTTTTTTTTAAACAGATAAAGCAACACCTCACAGCACAACGCCTCTCCCCTATTTGACCTAGATAGTTTGTGTGTATGCTACGTGTGCCTTTTGTAGGCTACGTGTGCCTTTACATTTTTTTATGTAGTTCTGTCCTTGAGCTGTTCTTGTCTATTGATGTTCTGTATTATGTCATTCTGTATTATGTTTCATGTTTTGTGTGGACCCCAGGAAGAGTAGCTGCTTTTGCAACAGTTAATTAATGGGGATCCTAATAAAATACCAAATACCAATACATATTCACTCAGAATTTCAAGAACACAGACACATTCACTCAAGACATTCTATAACACACACACACGCACACACACAGTCCTCACCATGGTGACCATGGCTTCGTGTGTTCGGAGTTGGTGTTTCTGTAGTACCATAGAAAGGGCATCCAGCAGAGTCTTACTGGACTTCACCATGATGCCGAATGTCTTACCTGTGAAAACCACCTCCAACCTGAAACACACACACAGCAATATAGAATACATATTCAGAAACAGTACACAAATCAAATCAAATGTTATTGGCCGCATGCATACATTTAGCAGAAGTTATTACAGATGTAGCAAAATGCCTGTGTTCCTAGCTCCAGCAGGCAGTAATATCTAACAATTCACAACAATGCACACAGATCTAAAAGAAAAATAATGGAATTAACAAATAAATAAATATTAGGATGAGCAATGTCGGAATCCAGAGTATAAAAAGATTTACGGTACCATTCAAAAGTTTGGACACACCTACTCATTCTAGGGTTTCTCTTTATTTTTTTATGATTTTCTACATTGTAGAATAATCAAAACTATGAAATATCACATATGGAATCATGTAGTAACCAAAAAAGTGTTAAACAAATCAAAACACATTTTAGATTTGAGATTCTTCAAAGTAGCCAACCTTTGCCTTGATGACAGCTTTGCACACTTGGCATTTTCTCAACCAGCTTCACTTGGCTGCTTTCCTTCACTCTGCGGTCCAACTCATCCCAATCCATCTCAATTGGGTTGAGGTCGGTTGATTGTGGAGGCATTGACTGACCTTCATGTCTTAAAGTAATGATGGACTGTTGTTTCTCTTTGCTTATTTGAGCTGTTCTTGCCAATATATGGACTTTGTCTTTTGCCAAATAGACCTATCTTCTATATACCACCCCTACTTTGTCACAACACAACTGATTGGCTCAAACACATTAAGGAAATACATTTAAAATGTTTTTTTTTTACATTGGATTAAAGCAGAGACACAGAGCTACAAAATGGTACATCATACACTGCATTTGAGGAACCATGGGAAAGTAATTCTACTTAGAAAGTTGTAACCTCACTGTTGAGAAAATGGCCTTTGAATGTTTTAGTACCTACTGGAGAGCTCTTATTTGTCTACACCCATTCAGCCTCGTTCACACCCTCTTAATGTGTGTGTGGGATGAATAAGTAAGATGGTGCTCTGCTTCTAGCTCTTAAGCAACTTTGCAGTATTTCTGTAGCCCAGAAAATGTGCTGTGTTATTACAAACATCCGGAAATAACTTTAGGATATCAGAGAGGCGGTAACTCACAAACATTCCGACCAGAAATACAACTTTCCCGAATTGGGGTCCTATGTTTGTACCCGCCTAAGGCAATTGAACTTATCCCAGAGGCTGCTCCAAGACACCCCTGGTGGAGCGGAGGTATTCGGAGTGAACTTCTAATCTGACTCAGGAGGTGTGCATACCATCCACCTCTCCTGAGTATATTACTCGCTAATATTTTGTCCTTGGACAATAAAGTAGACGAGCTCAGGACGAGGATCTCCTTCCAGAGAGACATCAGGTACTGTAACATATTCTGTTTCATGGAATCATGGCTCTCTCAGGATATACTGTCCCCATCCATAAAGCCAGCTGGGTTCTCAGTACAGCGCGCAGACAGGATTAATTAACTACTCATGGTGTGATTGTGACAACGTACAGGAACTCAAGTCCTTTTGTTCACCCAACCTAGAATTCCTCACAATCAAATGCCAAGAGAATTGTCTTTGGTTATAGTCACAGCAACGTATATTCCCCCTCAAGCCGATACCAGGACGGCCCTCAAGAAACTACACTGGTCTTTGTGCAAACTGGAAACTGAACAAAGCAAATATGAGGAAAACACTACTGAAATTCTATCAACACATTGCCTGTAGTACTCGCGCATCAAAAACTCTCAACCGTTATTATTCTCCCTTCCTGGATGGCTACAAGGCCCTCCTCCACCATCCCTTTTGGAAAATCAGATCATGACTCCATTCTTCTCCTCGCTTCCTGTAGGCAGAAACTCAAACAGGAAGTACCCAGGTCTATTCAACACTGGTCTGACCAATCGGAATCCATGCTTCAAGATTGTTTTGATCACGTGGACTGGGATATATTTCGGATTGCCTCTGAGAATAACATTGACGTATACACTGACACGGTGTTCATCTGGAAGTGTATAGGGGATGTTGTTCCCACTATGACTATTAAACCTTCCCAAACCAAAAACTGTAGATTCGCTGAAAACTGAAAGTGTGAACACCCGCATTTAACCATGGCAAGGTGACTGGGATATGGTTGAATACGTTCAGTGCAGTTATGTTATTAAAACCTCTTAGAGATCGGGCTACTTTTTTCAACATTCTGTTAAAAATCGCACAACATTTCAACGTCCTGCTACTCATGCCAGGAATATAGTATATGCATATGATTTAGTATGTGTGCATAGAAAACACTCTGAAGATTCTAGAACTGGTTCAAAGGTGTATGTGACTATAACAGAACGAGTTCCGTGGTCAAAATCGCCAGAAAACCTGGTCGCTAAATCGACGAAGAAAAAATCAATCCGCCAGCCCATGTATTGTCTATTGGAAGGAAAAATAATTAAGAGTGAGATTACAGTTCCTACAGCTTCCACACGATGTCGCCAGTGTTGTGATTTCGATTCGACTAAATCCTTGGTCATCTGAGTAATAGCCACATCCGGTTGTCAAGTCCACAGATGTAAACAATGGAACAGGAAAAGTTAGTTACGTTACCCAAACTCGTGCTTATTGAATTCAGATCGCTCCGTGATCAATTTGATCGTTTATTAACGTTTAGTAATACCTAAAGTTGGATTACAGAAGTAGTTTGAAGTGTTTTGTCAAGGTTTATAGGCAACTTTTTTAATTTAAAAAATAACTGCGTTTAAAAAATGTGTTTTTACTGGATCTGACGGTGTTCATAAATTGACATTTTGGGTACACAAGGACCAATTTAATTGAAAAAAAGACCCAATTGTGATGTTTATGGGACATATAGGAGTGCCAACAAAGAATCTCGTCAAAGGTAATGAATGTTTTATATTTTATTTCTGTGTTTTGTGTAGCGCTGGCTACGCTAATTCCTTTGTTTACGTGCCCCTTCTGGTATTTCGGCGTGTTGCCTGCTATCAGATAATAGCTACTCATGCTATCGCCAAAAAAGCATTTTACAAATCTGACTCGTTGGCTAGATTCACAACGAGTGTAGCATGAATTGACTACCCTGTATGTGAATTTTAATGAACGTTTGAGTTTTAACGAGTGCTATTAGCATTTGGCGTAGCGCATTTGCATTTATTGCTGGAAGGTGGTGCGGTTGCGTCCCGGGTGGGCCAGAGAGGTTAAACAGGAAAAACGTCAGCACAGAGACAAAGTGTAGTCGCAATTCAATGTCTCAGACACGAGACATATGTTGCAGGGACTCGAGATGGATTACAAATTGAAAACCAGCCATGTCGCGGACACCAATGTCTTGCTCCCGGACAAGATAAACACCTTCCTCGCCCACTTTGAGGATAACACGGTGTCACCGACGTGGCCCGCTCCCGTGGACTGTGGGCTCTCGTTCTCCGTGGCCGATGTGAGTAAGACATTTATGCATGTTTTAACCATCGCAAGGCTCCTGGCCCAGACGGCATCCCTAGCCGCGTTCTCAGAGCATGTGCAGACGAACTGGCTGGAGTGTTTACGGATATATTCAATCTCTCCCCTATCCCAGTCTTCTGTTCCCACTTGCTTCAAGATATCCACCATTGTTCCTGTACCCAAGAAAGCAAAGGTAACTGAACTAAGTGACTATCGCCTCGTAGCACTCACTTCTGTCATCATGAAGTTCTTTGAGAGGCTAGTTAGGGATCAAATCACCTCCACCTTACCCGACACCTTAGACCCACTTCAATTTGCATACCACCCAATAGATCCACAGACGATGCAATCGCCATCGGACTGCACACTGCCCTATCCCATCTGGACAAGAGGAATACCTATGTAAGAATACAGCTCAGACTACAGCTCAGCCTTTAACACCATAACACCTCCAAGCTCATCATTAAGCCCTGGGTCTGAACCCTTCCCTATGCAACTGGGTCCTGGACTTCCTGACAGAGCACCCCCAATGCTGATTCTCAACACAGGGGCCCCACAAGGGCGCGTGCTCAGCCACCTCCTGTACTCGATGTTCACCCATGAATGGCCGTGCACGCCTTAGCCCCTAAGACCCTCACAAACTTTTATAGAGCATCTTGTCGGGGTGTATCACCGCTTGGTACGGCAAATGCACTGCCTGGTATGGAAACTGCACCGCCTGCAAACGCAGGGCACTCCAGAGGGTGGTGCGGTCTGCCCAACGCATCACCGAGGGCACACTGCCTGCCCTCCATGACACCTACAGCCGCAAGATGTCACAGGAAGGTCAAAAGGATAATCAAGGACATCAACCACCCGAGCCAGGGTCTGTTCACCCCGCTATCATTCAGAAGGCGAGGTCAGTACAGGTGCATCAAAGCTGGGACAAAGGCCATCAGACTGTTAAATAGCCATCACTAGCCAGCCTTCACCCAGTACCGTGCCCTGAACTTTGTCAATGTCACTAGCCGGCTACCACCCGGTTACTCAATCCTGCACCTTAGAGGCTGCTACCTTTGTACATAGACATGAAATCACTGGTTACTTTAATAATGCAACCCTGGTCACTTTAATAATGTTCACATACTGTTTTACCCACTTCATATGTATAGACTGTATTCTAGTCAATGCCATCCTATTAAACTATTGCTGTACATACAGTGCCTTGCGAAAGTATTCGGCCCCTTGAACTTTGCGACCTTTTGCCACATTTCAGGCTTCAAACATAAAGATATAAAACTGTATTTTTTTGTGAAGAATCAACAACAAGTGGGACACAATCATGAAGTTGAACGACATTTATTGGATATTTTTTAACAAATCAAAAACTGAAAAATTGGGCGTGCAAAATTATTCAGCCCGTTTACTTTCAGTGCAGCAAACTCTCTCCAGAAGTTCAGTGAGGATCTCTGAATGATCCAATGTTGACCTAAATGACTAATGATGATAAATACAATCCACCTGTGTGTAATCAAGTCTCTGTATAAATGCACCTGCACTGTGATAGTCTCAGAGGTCCGTTAAAAGCGCAGAGAGCATCATGAAGAACAAGGAACACACCAGGCAGGTCCGAGATACTGTTGTGAAGAAGTTTAAAGCCGGATTTGGATACAAAAAGATTTCCCAAGCTTTAAACATCCCAAGGAGCACTGTGCAAGCGATAATATTGAAATGGAAGGAGTATCAGACCACTGCAAATCTACCAAGACCTGGCCGTCCCTCTAAACTTTCAGCTCATACAAGGAGAAGACTGATGAGAGATGCAGCCAAGAGGCCCATGATCACTCTGGATGAACTGCAGAGATCTACAGCTGAGGTGGGAGACTCTGTCCATAGGACAACAATCAGTCGTATATTGCACAAATCTGGCCTTTATGGAAGAGTGGCAAGAAGAAAGCCATTTCTTAAAGATATCCATAAAAAGTGTTGTTTAAAGTTTGCCACAAGCCACTTGGGAGACACACCAAACATGTGGAAGAAGGTGCTCTGGTCAGATGAAACCAAAATTGAACTTTTTAGCAACAATGCAAAACGTTATGTTTGGCGTAAAAGCAACACACCTCATCACCCTGACCACACCATCCCCACTGTCAAACATGGTGGTGGCAGCATCATGGTTTGGGCCAGCTTTTCTTCAGCAGGGACAGGGAAGATGGTTAAAAATGATGGGAAGATGGATGGAGCCAAATACAGGACCATTCTGGAAGAAAACCTGATGGAGTCCGCAAAAGACCTGAGACTGGGACGGAGATTTGTCTTCCAACAAGACAATGATCCAAAACATAAAGCAAAATCTACAATGGAATGGTTCAAAAATAAACATATCCAGATGTTAGAATGGCCAAGTCAAAGTCCAGACCTGAATCCAATCGAGAAAGAACTGAAAACTGCTGTTCACAAATGCTCTCCATCCAACCTCACTGAGCTCGAGCTGTTTTGCAAGGAGGAATGGGAAAAAATTCAGTCTCTCGATGTGCAAAACTGATAGAGACATACCCCAAGAGACTTACAGCTGTAATCGCAGCAAAAGGTGGCGCTACAAAGTATTAACTTAAGGGGGCTGAATAATTTTGCACACCCAATTTTTCAGTTTTTGATTTGTTAAAAAAGTTTGAAATATCCAATAAATGTCGTTCCACTTCATGATTGTGTCCCACTTGTTGTTGATTCTTCACAAAAAAATACAGTTTTCTATCTTTATGTTTGAAGCCTGAAATGTGGCAAAAGGTCGCAAAGTTCAAGGGGGCCGAATACTTTCGCAAGGCACTGTATATACTATTCTATCCTGTGTATTCTACAGATATACTAAATACTCTATCCACATACTGTCCATAATGTCTGTACATCCCATCATATACAGTACCAGTCATAAATTTGGACTCCTACTCATTCCCTCAATCAGCTTCATGAGGTCGTCACCTGGAATGCATTCCAATTAACAGGTGTGCCTTGTTAAAAGTCAATTTGTGACTGATCTCAGGAAACTAGGAGTATGTTGTGGGTCACTACTTCACAGGAGAGCCACTTGAACGTAAACGTTTTTTAAATCAAAATGCATTTTTTGGCAGAAATCCCTTGTGGAACATGTGAAGTTTCATGTGCCTTAATAACAGACTTTTATGCCATCTGTAAATATGAATAAAATTGTTAAATTACGAGCCCAGTTTGTTTTGCCACAGAAAGAGTTAGCAACCTTCCCGCTAGCCATGATTGGCTGAGAGAATGAGTGGGCAGGATATGCCGAGATGAGTTTGAATTGGTCTGCCATAAAGCATGCTTCTGTCTATTTGAGCTGGTTAGTATGTGTAGGTAATCCTGTCTAATGCTGCATTTAAAAAACTGTATCCCATAGTAGAACTGCATAAGTGTTGCTCCCCACTTTCTGGAGGACCGAGTTTTGAAATCAGTGGAATTAGAGTATGATAGCTAAGGTGATGGAGAAAACACATGTCTCTGGATTACATCTTCAAACTAAGGGCAACCATGGCATCCGTGACAGGGAGAGGCGTCCATCCATGATGTACACGGGTAAGATATTCTATCTAGCTACATTTTCAGATATTACACTTTCAAATTTTGGCAGAAAGTAATTTTCATTTGAAGTAAAGTCTACTGTTAGCTGGTTAGCTATCTAGCTAACGTTAGTTTCCTGGCTCGCTAGCTAATGTTACATGTATGATCTTATTATTTATATCTCCGAGCCATTTGCTTTGCTAGTTTTAGGCTAATGTTTGTTAGCTAACATTGAATCCGGTTGGTTAGCTCCCTGCAGATTCATGCAGGGTAGTAACAGCATGAGTTGTGATTGTGGTTCATTGTTTAGCTAGCTAGCTAGCTAGCTACATATCTTAACAAGACTCCACTATGCAATTAACCATTTCAATAGAACGTCACTGCGATGACTGTTGATAGACATAGCTGGTAAATTAGCTCTAGCTAAATACTCAGATTTCAGAGCACAGGTAAGATAGTCTAGCTAACTACATTTTCAGATATTACACGTTTCTAATTTTGACAGGAAGTTGTTTTCATTTCAAGTTAAAGTGTACTGTTAGATAGTTAGCTAAGATTAGCTGGCTGGCTCGCTAGCTAACGTTACACATATGATCTTATTATTTGTATCTCAGAGACATTTTCTTTGCTAGTTAATAGCCTAATGTTAGCTAGCTAACATTTAACCTGGTTGGTTAGCTACCTGCAGATTCATGCAGGGTAGTAACGTCATAAGTTGGGATTCTGGTTAATTGTATACCTAGCTAGCTACATGTCTTAACAAAAGACTCCATTGTGCAAGTAACCATTTCAATAGAATGTCACTGTGACAACTGTGGATAGACATAGCTGGTAAATTCGCTCTGGCTATCCACTCTCGTCTGAGTGTGCCAGAGCGCAGAATAACTGATGAATTTATGAACGCTCAACACCCATTGAATATGGCCGGTGTCAGTAAAGATTGGCAAAAAAGCATAAATTGTTGCCAGAAGCGCAGTTGCAGTCACCAATGCTCTGGATAACTTAAAAACAGTCTAACCAGCTCTGCTAGGGCGAGTAAAATAGTCAGTGAGCAGTTCTCTCATTTGTGTATGAAAGAAGCTAGCCAATGTTAGCCAGTTATCTTGGGTGCTTGATTGTTGTTAGGACAGAGCGCTAAGAACAACCATTAAAGTGATGGGTGGGGCTAAAGCCCTTTTTGGGCTAGGTGGGGCACTAGTGACTCACCTCGCCAACATCCAGGAAAATTGCAGTGCATGAAATTCAAAATACAAAAAATAGCGATAAAATAAATCACTTACCTTTGAAGATCTTCCTCTGTTTGCAATCCCAAGGCTCCCAGCTACACAACAAATGGTCATTTTGTTCGATAAAGTCCTTCTTTATATCCCCAAAAAGTTTAGTTGGCGCGTTTGATTCAGTAATCCAACCGTTCCAGTCGTTCAACATACAGACGAAGCAATCCCAAAAGTTACCAATAAACTTCGTCCAAACAAGTCAAACAATGTTTCTAATCAGTCCTCGGCTACACTAATATGTCAATAAACACTCAAATTTAAGACGGAGAATAGTATGTTCAATACCGGAGATAAATAACGAAGTGGGCACCCTCATCCATACACACCACCAGACTACAGTCCAAATGAGAGCCACCTTGAAAAACTACAAATTCTAGCTCATTTTTCAAAAAACAAGCCTGAAACCCTTTCTAAAGACTGTTGACATATAGTAGAAGCCATAGGAACTGCAATCTGGGAGGATTTCTTTTTGAATTTCCCATATTCAAGCATTTTCAATGGGTGGTGACTTAAAAATATATATATATTTGATGGATTCTCCTCGGGTTTTCACCGGCCATATCAGTTCTGTTATGCTCACAGACAATGTTTTAGAAACTTCAGAGTGTTTTCTATCCAATAATACCAAGTATATGCATATCCTAGCTTCTGGGCCTGAGTAACAGGAAGTTTACTTTAGGCACGTCAGTCATCCAAACTTCCGAAAACTGCCCCCTAGCCCTAAGAAGTTTTAACACATAAACTCACAAATACATTGATGATGAGTGAGACAGGAAGAGGCACTGACTTACGCAAACGTTACCCTCAGCTCCAGGGTGACCTGCTGGTCTCTCAGTACGGAACAGTCCTGCTCCAGAGATAGTGGCTGCTGTAGGGAGAGCATATTCACAAACAATAGATTCTGTCACTATAGCATAGAACTTTAATAACAAAAAACTCTCGTCCCAGAGCTCAGTCCCTGAAAGGGGGCGATAAAGTGAGACTTGAGCTGAGGGTGCGGGCCTGGGCTCACCCTGTTCTTGCTGTGGAGATAGATGAGGATGTCTTTAAGGGGGAAACCTCTCTTCTCACAGAGGCCTGACAGCATTTCTCTTAGGGGAAGACCGGGCCGGGTAGGAGCCAGGGAGGCACTGCCGTCAGGCAGGTAGACACAGCAGTAACCCCCCTGCACACTACCACCACCTACATCACCCTGCCCCTGGTCTGAGGGACGGGGACTGGAGCGACCGTTCTGGATCAGAGAGTGTAGAGAGAGTGGGAGTGGGGGAAAGCGAAAGAGGGAGAGAGGGAAGAAGAGAGAGATGGGAGCAGTAGGAGAGAGGAGAGTGAGAAAGGGAGGGAATGAATACACTTAATCATAAAGCCTATATTTTTCTACATACAACATATGGTATGTCACCCTATTCTCCTCCCACAGCCCAGATGACAGAGTCAAGCCCAGTATGATGCATTCATCAGCGTTATCAGAAAGCACAGGATTTATTTTTACTGCTAAGAAGACGATACACATCTTTACATTTCTGTGTCACGAGGATTTTAGCTCCACTGAAAAATTATTAGACTGTATTAGAGATAAAAATACTTGGATGGGTCACAACTTTCTCCTACTAAATCAAAACAAGACTGAGGCACTTATTGTTTAAGCCAAAACACAGAGAGAGAATCTGGTCTCTGAGATACCCAAAGTATCTGATGATAAGCTGTAGACCACACTATCTACTCTACCTAGAGAGTTTTCATCTGTATTTTTCGTAGCTGTCTACATACCACCACAGACCGATGCTGGCACTAAGACCACAGTCAATGAGCTGTATTCCACCATAAGCAAACAGGAAAACGCTCATCCAGAGCCGGCGCTCCTAGTGGCCGATGACTTTAATGCAGGGAAACTTGATTCAGTTTTACCACATTTCTATCAGCATGTGCAAACAAAGGGGAAAAAACTCCAAACCACCTTAACTCCACACACATAGATGTGTACAAAGCTCTTCCTCACCCTCCATTTGGCATATCTGACCATAATTATATCCTCCTAATTCCTGCTTACAAGCTAAAATTAAAGCAGGAAGCACCAGTGACTCGGTCAGTAAAAAAAGTGGTCAAATGAAGCAGATGCTAAGTTACAGGACTGTTTTGTTAGCACAGACTGGAACATGTTCCGGGACCAACTGGACCAAGTGCCTTCACTGACATTTTCAACCACTCCCTGTCTGAGTCTGTAATACCAACATGTTTTAAGCCATGGTGCCTGTCTGAGTCTGTAATACCAACATGTTTTAAGCCATGGTGCCTGTGCCCAAGAAAACTAAGGTAACCTGCCTAAATAACTACTGACCCGTAGCATTCACGTCTGTAGCCATGAAGTGCTTTGAAAGGCTGGTCATGGCTCACATCAACACCATTATTCCAGAAACCCTAGACCCACTCCAATTTGCACACCGCCCTAACAGATCCACACATGATGCAATCTCTATTGAACTCCACACTGCCCTATCTCACATGGACAAAAGGAATACCTATGTGAGAATGCTAATCATTGAATACAGTTCAGCTAAGCTAAGGACCCTGGGACTAAACACCTCCCTCTGCAACTGGATCCTGGACTTCCTGACAGGCAGCCCCCAGGTGGTAAGTGTAACAACACATCCGCCACACACAGTCCCCTCCTGTACTCCCTGTTCACTCATGACTGCACGGCCAGGCACGACTCCAACACCATCATTAAGTTTGCCAATGACACAACTGTGCTAGGCCTGATCACAGACAACGACGAGACAGTCTATAGGGAGGAGTTCAGATACCTGGCCGTGTGGTGCCAGGAAAGCAACCGCTCAATCAAAGTGAGCAAGACAAAGGAAATTAATTTGGACTACAGGAAAAGGAGGACCGAGCATGCCCACCTTCTCATCGATGGGGCTGTATTGGAGCAGGTTGTCCACATCACCAACATACTAACATGGTCCAAACATACCATGACAGTCATGAAGAGGGCATGACAAAACCTATTCCCCCTCAGGAGGCTGAAAAGATTTGTCATTGGTCCTCAGATCCTCAAAAGGTTCTACAGCTGCACCATCGAGAGCATCCTGACTGGGTGCATCACTGCGTGCTATGGCAACTGCTCAGCCTCCGACCGCAACGCACAACAGAGGGTAGTGCGTACAGCCCAGTACATCACTGGGGCCAAGCTTCCTGCCATCCAGGACCTCGATACCAGGCAGTGTCGAAGGAGGGCCCTAAAATATGTCAAAGACTCCAGCAACCCTCATCATAGACTATTCTCTCTGCTACCGCATGGCAAGCGGTACCGGAGCACCAAGTCTAGGTCCAAGAGGCTTCTAAACAGCTTCTACCCCCAAGCCATAAGACTCTTGAACATCTAATCAAATGGCTTCCCAGACTATTTGCATTGCCCCCGCACCCCCACCCCCTCTTTAAGCCGCTGCTACTCTCTGTTATTATCTATGCATAGTCACTTTAATAGCTCTACCTACATATACATATTACCTCAATTACCTCGACTAACCGGTGCCCCCTCACATTGACTCTGTACCGGTACCCCCTGTGTAGCCCCTGTAGATTGACTCGCTATTGTTATTTTACTGCTGCTCTTTCTTTAATTTTTCCTTTTATTTCCTATTCAGGTTTTTTTAAACTGCATTGTTGGTTAGGGGCTTGTAGGTTGAGACTGTAACCTCATATAAATATCTTGGAATGTTAATGACATATAATGAATGGAATGTTAAATTGCATATTCAACAACTTACAAAAAAATTGAAGCTGAAGTTTAGATTTTAGGAATAAGACCTGTTTATCTTTCAGAAGAAGGCTAGTATCAGCTACATTTATGCCTTTACTAGACTATATTTTATATACGAATGCTTCCGCTCAGTGTTTGAGATCAATTGACACCCTTTACCATGGCGCTTTGAGATATATTTAAACTGCAAAAGCCTTACGCACCACTGCATCTTGTATACCAGGGTTGGCTGGACTTCTCTTGTCACTCATAGGCTCAGTCATTGGTATACTTTTATTTACAAAGCCATTTTTGGTTTACTACCATTTTATTTGGTCATTTTTATTGTTCAGAAATGTGGTGTGTGCTCTCTTTGTTTGCAGGACTGTATCCTGCTAACTGTTCCAAATGTCCGAACTGAATTTGGTAAAAGGGTTTTCATGTACTCTGTGCCATCGTCTTGGAACGCCTTACAAACTACTTTTAAATTGGAAGAACTTGTCCCGATTGGTATTTTTAAATCACTGATGAGGGATTATGAGGGATTTTGAGGCTGATTCCCTGACCTGTCAATGTTTTTAATTTGTTGTTTTATGATTTTGTTATACTCTTGTGAATTCTATGGTTTTTACTAGATTACTTGTAGTTTTTCATGTTGTCTGTCTGTAATTGTGTAATGACTTGGTGCTGCCTATCTTGGCCTGGACGCTCTTGAAAAAGAGATTTCAAATCTCAAGGAGCCCTTCCTGGTTAAATAAAGGTTAAATAATTGTTGTTTTGTTTTATAGTAAGCATTTCACTATTGTACACCTGTATAGAGACTCATCCATGATTTTATTACAAGCAGGATTGACTACTGTAATGCTCTCCTGTCTGGTCTACCCAACAAAGCCATTGGTCAACTGCATAACATACAGAATGCTGCAACAAGGCTACTGACCAAGACCAAACAGAGAGCACACATTACACCAGTTTTAAGGTCTCTGTCCTGGTTGCCTGATTGGTTTTTAAATCAATGCATGATTGTGCACCCCAATACATGTCAGAAATGCTTTTAAGTTATGTGCCCAGTATGTCCCTCAGGTGCCCTGACACTGGCCTTTTAACTATCCAAAAGCTTAGGACCAAGAGGCATGGAGAGGCAGCCTTTAGTTTTTATGTCCCCAGCCTCTGGATTAGCCTGCCAGAGAATCTGAGGGGAGACAAAACTGTGGACACATTTATAATAAATATTAAAACACACCTTTTTAGCTTTTTAGTTGTTCAGTTTTTATTGTTATTCTTTTGTTTTTATCCAATTATGTTTGTTCTGCAGTAAATATTTCCATTTTTATTTTTAATTGTTGCACTTTACCTCTATCTGCCTGTAGAAGGAGCCCAACTCCACACTGCTGTTGGACATCTGAGACTCCGTACGAGACACATTCACCTTGGGGTACGACACCTCTACTGAGAAGGGAGGGGAGGAGAGAGAAAGGGAGGGAGAAAGGATGAGGCAGAAACAGACGTGTGTGGAGTGGTAAAAATTTACCAGAGGATACCATGGGAAGAGAAGACATATTATAGATGAGCGGAAGCCTACCTCCCCATGATCCCCTCTTCTCCCGTTGCTTGTTCTTCTTCTGCTGAACACAGGTTACAAGCTATTACTCATACCCATGCAATGGATTACATCAGAGAAACTGGATATAATGACGAGATGCTTTTGTCTCCACCCTAACAATGGGATTAATTTTCCACAGAGCGGAACGGCGGGCTCAAAACATTGCTTCCATAGTTATTGTTAAAACACATCCATCCATCCCACCTTCTTGCTGTCGTTGAGGGAGGGGCTGGCAGTGGCCATGTTCTCCCATGATCCTGTGCTGGTGGGCTCAGGGGGGATTATGGGTAGTGGCGTGCCCTCCACGCTGGCCAGGGTACATTTCTGGTAGAGAGGGGAGCGGACGAAACGCCTGTAGCTGTCCATCTTCATCAGCTTAAAGATCTGACACAGGGGAGGGACGGGGACAAACAGACATGGCGACACACCAGTTCAGGTCATGACACTGCATACACCACACTTCTACACTTTTGTTGGTAATACGTTTGAGTTGCTCTACTTTCTTGCTTTAAAAGATACATTTCACCACTGCTCTTTCACTGTATATGTCCATTAATATGATATTAATATATAATATGTGCAAATATAAGCATTTCTGCATCTCTCTGGAAGAAACAGGCCATCTACATTTCTTGGTTGTAATCAAACCACAATATCCGGAATTCGTAGTGATTTCAGGATGAAGTACAACCCCGGGCGAGGTGGATCCAGTTGAGAACTGCGTATAACTATTTCTTTTTCTTTTTGTGTCAACAACAACTGTAAATGTTTAGTCATGGTGCGGTGCTCAGTACCTGGATGTGCAAACTAGAAGAAAGCACAGGCTGCTGGGGTAACATTTCAACGGTTACCTAACAGAGATATTACTCGGAGCCAACAGTGCCTGGCGGCAATAAAGAATGCTGCCTATGATGTGAATACTCCTGTGGAGAAATATCCAAATGTCTGTGGTTGTCGCCTGCACTTTCAGCCAGAGGATTTCGAAACGGACCTGAAGTCTCAATTTAGGGGGTTGCCAGGTTGTCGAAAGTTGAAAAGTTAAGTTATTCCAAGGATTGTCCCCTTCATTTCAAAGAAGAAAGCATCCTATCAGAGAACATCAGCACAGAAAATAAGCAGAGGTAACATAGCTAACTTAGCTAACTAGCTAGCAAACTATATTTGTTTATCTAAACCAACATTGAGTGTGTTAGCTTTCATAATACGCTGGCTATACATTCCAAAGCAAATCAATGTTATTAGCCAGGTGCTATCTTTTTGTCATTTAGCAGACGCTCTAATCCAGAGCAACTAGAGTTAAGTGTTCGGCTCAAGGGCACATTGACAGATATTTCACCTAGTCAGTTCAGAGATTCATACCAGCAACCTGTCAGTTGCTGGCACAACCTCTTAACCGCTAGGCTACCTGCCGCCCTAATGTGACTGGCCTATGTGTTCTAGTTACATAGTCCGATACCATCAGCATCGGCAGCGCCATCAACATAAAGCTCAGCACCAGGAATTAGTGTAAGTCACCTTTTGATAAATATTTCCATGACAAGATGAGCAAATAAATATACTGGAGCTAGCCATAAACTTGTTCCGTGTCTTGTTGTCATAGTTGGTATGTTTATAAGTAGGCTACAAATTCTTCTGTAGTTTTTCTCTCTGTATTCTGCAGGCTTAGTTGATGGCTTATGCAAAGAATGAGGTCTAAACTGGAGAAAAGCAATTGGATATCACGAAATTTGGGAGAAAAAGGGTGTAAAATACAACAACAACAAAATTCAAACCCTTATAGTCAGTTCGTTGGCATGGGGGAGAGGGGCTGTTAGTTATCCTATTCATTATTATTGGCAGTGCTTGTTTACTCAACAGCACAACTGAAGATGCGCACACACAACAGTTTAATTAGCGAAGTTTACTAGTGGTTGGGAAAAACTGTGACACCACACTGGACCCCAAGGACTGGAGTTGCCCATCCCTGCTTTAAATGTATCTCCATCAAACAGAGAACTGAATTCCAAGTGTCAATTTCAATTTAATTTGAAATTCCAATAAAATTATTGAATTTACTCATAAATTGGAGAATAACATTGATCTAAATTCAAATTTAAAAAATCTTCAAGTTATGGAATTGAAATTGAATTAGACTCTTTGGACTTTTGATTTGTAATTGTAAAAACATGTCATATTTTGAATTGAATTGAAATAGAATTCAATATTTTTACATGTCCCAGTTAATTAGATGAATTCACATAGTATAACAAATTGACTGTAGGTGTCACGTTTACCCCCACTACCCCTCTCTGGCGCTCGACGTCGCCAGTTGTCTCATGATTACGCACACCTGCCACCATCATTACGCGCACCAGCACCCAATTATACTCAACCGGACTCCATCACCTTCCTGATTACCTCCCCTATATCTGTCTCTCCCGTTGGTTCCTTCCTTAGGCGTTACTGACTCTGTTTCTGTTTCATGTCTGTACACTTTTCATGTTTCTTGTTTTGTACTATGTTCCCATGCCTCAGCCAGCTCGCCATGGTTCCTGTGCCTTAGCCGGCTCGTCAGGCTCCCACGCCTCAATTGACTCTACAGGTTCCCGCTCCTGGTCCTCGGGACCGTCCCTCTGGTCGGTGTCGTCCTGCGGCTGGAGCCACGTGTCAGGGAGGGGATACAGTCACATTGACACCCGCTCCCTCTCACTCGACGTCGCCACCTGCGCCTCATGACACTAACCTGGACTACATCTCCATCCATGTCTGTACGCTTTTCGTGTTTCTTGTTTTGTACTATGTTCTTTTTATTATTACATTTGCACTCCCTGTACTTGCTTCCTGACTCCCAGCATACACGCTACAGTAGGATTTGGTTTTAATAATGTCAACCTGTATTTCCATATTTTCAGTATAGCTAGGCTGTCTGAACAGTGACATGAACAGCCTGAAAGCCTTAGCGAATTGAGTTTGAATTTGTGTAATTGTTAGGCATAATATTGAATTTTAAATGGAATTCTTGGAATTTGCCTAACATTGAAATTCAGAGGAAATGAATTATCTTTGAATTCAATGTCTGGAATTGTAATTGAATTAAATGGAATTTACAAGGAGAGGTATTATGAGGTACAGTAGGCTTGTGTAGCTGGTCTGTGTGAGATGTGTGTGTGTATGCGGCCGCCAGGTGACAGTAGAGCAGACCTGTGTCTGGGCCTTGTCGAACATTTCAACTTCAGGTTTCTGCAGGTCCTCCTCCTCCACGCGAGCTGTGTCATCGATGTTCACAGAGTAGGGAGCATGGTCAGACAGGTATGTCTGGAAGATGGAGCGAGCCTCCTCAGCAAACTACAGGACCAGAATCAAACACAGTCACCAGACCACCTGTAACCTCAGCTCCATCAACCGACCTTAACTCCACACACTCATTCCTCCCATGTAGTTAGATGTTGTCTCATAGCACGTACATAATAGTCAACATGGAAAATGTAATACCACAAATACAGTCAAACACATAGCTAGGATTCATGAAAGAGAAGACAGAGAAATCCCACAATACCTCTTTCATCCTACTGGGAGGAATCTTCCGGAACTTCTCACAGGCCTGATAAAACAGGATGTTCTCCGCACTCACCTCTGACCTCAGGAAGGCCTTGCATGACACAACAAAGAGCATAACTGATAAACAGATTACCTACAGTACAGCTCCCTTCAGACCTGATCAGGAGAGTTTGTGTGTGTGTGTGTGTGTGTGTGTGTGTGTGTGTGTGTGTGTGTGTGTGTGTGTGTGTGTGTGTGTGTGTGTGTGTGTGTGTGTGTATGCATCTCTGGCTCACTGTGAAGTAGCGTATTCCCATGGGATCTTCCAACAGCTTCTCAAAGCACACGGCCCAGCCGACGACACCGCTGGCCTGGGCATCTCCCCCCTGGACCCCTGGTAGACTTGTACGACTGCCCCCACAGCCACGACCAGACATGTTCAGCTCTGAAAAATCACACACACGTTAACTTTTAACACCCCATGTACACACCCTGAAGCCTCAGAGTATCAGACTAGCGTTACTGCTCACACAGACATGTTCAGCTCTGAGAAATAGTCTTCAGACAGACACACATGTGCGAGAGAGTGAGCGAACACACACACACACACACCATCAATTACTTACCTCCGTCTGACACTGCCTGGCTCTGCAGAGACAAGTAAGGGGAATGTGTGTCAGTCTCAATTAAGTACAATATAACATGATGCATACCATACAGATCACAGTTACACAGACATTCAAATACATTCAAATCTAAAGTTAGAAACAAACATAAGTGGACACCAACTTTATGGAACAGGAATACAGACCAACTTTACAGATCAGAATACCACACAAAACATGAAAAATCATAAAATCACTCAACCAGATCTCTCAGGCAGTGAGTGAATGAAGGATGGTCTCAAAAACACAACAACACAGCATCAGGAAGTGGAGAGGAAAGAGAACAGCTGCATGGCTTTGTTGTTCTGACAGCTCCCCTCTATGGTAAAGCACTCAAGCAGGCAAGGCCCAAGCTCACACAGGAAGAGGGTGTCACTCTACTGCTCTCGTTCTCTCTCTCTCATTCAGCTTTCAGGACAGAAAATGTTGTTTCTTCAGCTCTAGTTAATCTTAGCCTTCCCCTCTGTGGTGAGAGTAATGATATGCAAACACTAAGACAGGCAGACACGCACACATATTCTTGTTCTTAGAGCACACATGAGACAGACCCAAGGAGAGCCTATGGCCTCACGCATACAGTGCATGCTTACAGTGTATGGCAACATATGCGTGTATTCATTTGAACATTGGGGACTCCACTCACACAACAGGAGCCACCTTGGGAATCCAGTCACCATGACAACCATGGGGAGAAGGGGCAGAACTTGTACTCCATTCGTGGTTCATTCCTCGTATCCACACTGACTCACTTTAAAGCTTTCTCAACATCCTCCTCTGAGGGTATGAGGCACATCACCCAACACACACTGTAATATGACTCAATGCACCACATACAAGGCATGACATCAACACATGATACTACTGACTAGTGACAGGATGTAGCAAGTTACCAAGGGATGGTGGAGGGGATCTGTAGGCCCATACTGAGAACATCTGGAGACTTCTATCTCCCTCACCAACTTTAAACATCTGCTATCTGAGCAGCTAACCGATCGCTGCAGCTGTACATAGTCCATCGGTAAATAGCCCACCCAATTTAACTACCTCATCCCCATACTGTTTTTATTTATTTACTTTTCTGCTCTTTTGCATACCAATATCTCTACCTGCACATGACCATCTGATAATTTATCACTCCAGTGTTAATCTGCAAAATTGTAATTATTCGCCTACCCCCCCATGCCTTTTGCACACAATGTATATTGACTCTTTTTTTCTTTTTTCTCTACTGTGTTATTGACTTGTTTATTGTTTACTCCATGTGTAACTCTGTGTTGTTGTCTATTCACACTGCTATGCTTTATCTTGGCCAGGTCGCAGTTGTAAATAAGAACTTGTTCTCAACTAGCCTACCTGGTTAAATAAAGGTAACATTAAAAAAACTCACCGGCCACATTGTGTACACGAGCGTTGCACGATAAATTTGCACATACATTTTATTCACATGTCTCGTAATGTTGCACCTCACTGAATTCAACCCAAATCTACAGAGAAACCGATAACTTACCATGTGACCAACACCAGGAACACCCAGAGTCTTCATATTCTTTGGCATGGCCGAAGCACCGGTTGGAATGCGAAACGATGCTCACACACTGGGGGGTCACAGCAAAGTGATCCGCCCTGCACTGACACACACACACACTTGGGTCCTCCTCATTTAGGACTTCCTGACTGAAAGGGAAGTGTCGCTGTGGCAACAGGCCACAAAAGGGGAAGTGTGGTTACAGTGATCACACTGCTCTTGTGTTGCCTCTTGAGAAACTCTCTGATGTGGATGGTTGGGTTGTGTGTTTCTGCCCTACTCTACTTCTTGCACAGATTAGGCATTGCAGGCTGTAGGCTTATGAGGATGAAAACACACACCTGTACTGAAAGTATGCAGGTGAAAACAAATAAGGCTAATGTACTTGAGATATAGTAGCACCAACCACAAGAGCTGTGGCTCGGCTTCCCACCCCATCAGAGATAGGGCTGGTGAAAACACTGTAGGCCTATGTATGATTTGAGGTGCTTCATAGGCTACTCAAGTTAGACAAACATTTCAGAAATTAATTAATTTTTGAAAATGTAAATTCTTTTTTTTTTAAACATTTATTTTAGTTGGTGGGCGGGTATGGTTGTAGGTGCTCAGTTTCCCAAACTTATTCTGAGCGGCCTCCTTCGCCAGGCAGGAGGAGCATTGGTAGAGCCCGCTGAAAGCTCCCATTCTCAGGGAAAAAAGCTTTTGGGATGGAATAAAATGTTGTTTTTACATAGTGCTAGAGGAGAGAGAAGAGAAGAGTTTGATAACAAAGCAGCAGTTGAAAGTGACCGCTAAGCTACTCCTTGAAGAGTCAGAGAATTTGAAGATACAAAAAAGCATTTGAAGACATGCGATTTAGGAATGCAAGCATAACAATATATTGTATAATTCAAAATTAGGCCTATATCTACAACTACATTTTGGCAATTTTAAAACTGTTTGTATCCCCAAATTCTTTCACTATTGGGAAAAGTGCCAATTCAAATCAAATCAAATTGTATTTGTCACATGCACCAAATATAATGCTTACTTACATGCCCTGAACCAAAAATGCAGTTCAAGAGTTAAGAAAATATTTACTAAATAAACTAAGGTAAAAAAACGTGATAATAAGTAACACAATAAAATAACAATAACTAGGCTATATAGAGGGCATACCGGTACCGAGTCAATGTGCGGGGGGGGGGGGGTACAGGTTAGTCGAGGTAATTTGTACATGTAGGTATGGGTCAGGATGCTCTCGATGGTGCAGCTATAGAACTTTTTGAGGATCTGGGGACCCATGTCAAATCTTTTCTCGTGCCCCCTTCACTACTGTCTTGATGTGTTTGGACCATGATAGTTCATTGGTGATGTGGACACCAAGAAACTTGAAACTCTCGACCCGCTCCATTACATCCCCGTCAATGTTAATGGGGGCTTTTTCAGCCCTCATTTTCCTGTAGTTCACTATCAGCTCCTTTATCTTGCTCACATTCAGGGACAGGTTGTTGCCCTGGCACCACACTTCCAGGTTTCTAACCTCCTCGCTATAGGCTGTCTCATCGTTGTCGGGGATCAGGCCTACCATTGTTGTGTCATCGGCAAACTTAATGATGATGTTGGAGTCGTGCTTCGCCACGCAGTCATGGGTGAACAGGGAGTAAAGGAGGGGACTAAGCACGCACCCCTGAGGGGCCCCCGTGTTGAGGAGTGTGTCAGATGTGTGCCTACCCTTACCAGCTGGGGGTGGTCCGGCAGGAAGTCCAGGATCCAGTTGCAGAGGGAGGTGTTTAGTTCCAGGGTCCTTAGCTTAGTGATGTGCTTTGTGGACACTACTATGTTGAACACTGAACTGTAGTCAATAAACAGAATTATCACATAGGTGTTCCTTTTGTGCAGGTGGGAAAGGGCAGTGTTGAGTGCGATTCAGATTGAGTCATCTGTTAATCTGTTGGGGCAGCATGCACATTGGAGTGGGTCTATGGTTTCTGGGATGATGGTGTTGATGTGAGACATGACCAGCCTTTCAAAGTACTTCATGGCTACAGACGTGAGTGCTACGGGCCGGTAGTCATGTTACCTTCACTTTCTTGGACACAGGGACTATGGTGGTCTGCTTGAAATACTTGTTGGTATTACCGACTCAGACAGGGAGAGGTTGACAGTGTCAGTGAAGACATTTGCCAGTTGGTCAGTGCTTTGAGTACACGTCTTGGTAATCCATCTGGCCCCGGGGCTGTGTGAATGTTGACCTGTTTAAAGGTCTTGCTCACATCGGCTACAGAGAACGTGACCACGCAGTCTTCCGGTACAGCCGGTCATCCAGAACATTGGCTGCAGAGAGGGTGATCACGCAGTCTTCCGGTACAGCCGGTGCTCTCATGCATGCTTCAGTGTTGCTTGCCTCGAAGCGAGCATGAAAGGCATTTAGCTTGTCTGGTAGGCTTGCGTCACTGGGCAGTTCGCGGCTGGGTTTCCCTTTGTAGTCCATAATAGTTTGCCAGGCCTGCCACATCTGACGAGCATCAGCGCCGGTGTAGTATGATTCAATCTTTGTCCTCTATTGATGGTTTGTCTAAGCGTCCGGATTAGTGTCCCGCTCCTTGAAAGCTGCAGCTTAGCCTTTAGCTCGGTGCGGATGATGCCTGTACTCCATGGCTTCTGGTTGGGATATGTTCGTGTGGGGACGACGTCGTCAATGCACTTATTGATAAAGCCGGTGACTGAGGTGGTATACTCTTCTATGCTATCGGATGAATCCTGGGACATATTCTAGTCTGCCATTATAAACCTATGTGTTGTGATAATTGCATTGTTTCCTCTATAACCTGTTAGTTCATACAGTATTCCTTGCAATCAAATGTTACTGGTCACATACGCATGGTTGGCAGATGTTAATGCGATGTGTAGCGAAATGCTTTTGCTTCTAGTTCCGACAATCCAGTAATATCTAACAAGTAATCTAACAATTCCCCAACAAGTACCTCATACACACAAGTCTAAAAGGGGGAGTGAGAATATGTACATATAAGTATATGGATGAGCAATGGTCAAGCGGCATAGGCAAGGTGCAGTAGATGGTATAAAATACAGTAAATACATGTGATATGAGTAATGTAAGATATGTAAACATTATTAAAGTGCCATTATTTAAAGTGCAGTGATCAATTTATTAAAGTGTCCAGTGATTGGGTCTCAATGTAGGCAGCAGCCTCTCTGAGTTAGTGATTGCTGTTTAGCAGTCTGATGGCCTTGAGATGTTTTTCAATCTCTCGTTCCCAGCTTTGATGCACCTGTGCTGACCTCGGTTCTGGATGATAGCGGTGTGAACAGGCAGTGGCTTGGGTGGTTGTTGTCCTTGATGATCTTTTTAGCCTTCCTGTGACATCGGGTGCTGTAGGTGTCATGGAGGGCAGGTAGTTTTCCCCCGGTGATGAGTTGTGCAGACAGCACCACACTCTGGAGAGCCTTGTGATTGAGGTTGGTGCAGTTGCCATACCAGGTTGTGATACAGCCCGACAGGATGCTCTCGATTGTGCATCTGTAACAGTTTGTCAGCGTTTTGGGAGACAAGCCAAATTTCTTCAGCCTCCTGAGGTTGAAGAGGAGCTGTTGCACCTTTTTCACCACACTGTCTGTGTGGGTGGACCATTTCAGTTTGTCTGTGATGTGTACACCCAGGAAAGTAAAACCTTCCACCTTCTCCACTGCTGTCCCTTCGATGTGGATAGGGGGATGCCCCCTCTGCTGTTTCTTGAAGTCCAAGGTCATCTTCTTTGTTTTGTTGACGTTGAGTGAGAGGTTGTTTTCCTTACACCACACCTCCTCCGTGTAGGCTGTCTCGTCGTTGGTGATCAAGCCCACTACTGTTGTGTCGTCTGCAAACTTGGAGGCGTGCATGGCCACAGGGAGTACAGGAGAGGGCTGAGCACACACCCTTGTGTTAAGGGTCAGCGAAGTGGCAATGTTGTTTCCCACCTTCACCACCTGGGGGCGGCCAGTCAGAAAGTCCAGGACCCAGTTGCACAGGGCAGGGTTGAGAACCAGGGCTTCCAGCTTGATGATGAGATTGGAGGGAACTATGGTGTTGAATGCTGAGCTGTAGTCAATGAACAGCATTCTTACATAGGTATTCTTGCTGTCCAGATGGGATATAGCAGTGTGCAGTGTGATGGCAATTTCATCATCTGTGGACCTGTTGGGGCGGTATGCAAACTGAAGTGGATCTAGGGTGGCCGGTAAGCTGGCTGTGATATGATCCTTGACTAGCCTCTCAAATCACTTCATGATGACAGAAGTGAGTGCTACGGGGCGGTAGTCATTTAGTTCAGTTATCTTTGCCTAATTGCATACAGGAACAATGGTAGACATCTTGAAGCATGTGGGGACAACAGACTGGGATAGGGAGCGATTAAATATGACCGTAAACACACCAGCCAGATAGTCTGCGCATGCTCTAAGATTGAGGCTAGGGATGCTGTTTGGGCCAGCAGCCTTGCGAGGGTTAACAAGTTTAAATGTTTTACTCACATCAGCCTCGGAGAAGGAGGGCGGGGGGAGACGCAGTCTTTGTTAGCGAGCCACGACGGTGGCACTGTATTATCTTTAAAGTGGGCAAAGGTGTTTAATTTGTCTGGAAGCGTGACGTCGGTGTCCGTGACGTGGCTGTTTTTGTTTTTGTAGTCCGTGATTTCCTGTCGACCCTGCCACATACGTCTCGTGTCTGAGCCGTTGAATTGCGACTCCACCTTGTCACTGTATTGGCATTTCGCTTGTTTGATTTCCATGGTTAAATGCAGTGGATCGCGCTTTCAATTTTGCGAAAATGCCGCCATCCATCCACAGTTTATGGTTAGGGTAGGTTTTAATAGTCACAGTGGGTACACCATCTCCAATGCACTTCTTCACCAAGTCAGCGTATAGGTCAATGTTGTTTTCTGAGGCTGACCGGAACATATTCCAGTCCGCGTGATCAAAACAATCTTGAAGTGTGGCTTCCGATTGGTCAGACCAGCGTTGAATGGTTCTCGTCACTGGTACATCCTGAGTTTCTGCTTATAAGACGGAATGAGCAAGATGGCGTCGTAGTTGGATGTGCTGAAGGGAGGGCGGGGGAGGGCTTTTTATGCATTGCAGAAGTTAGAGTAGCAGTGGTCGAGAGTATTAGCCCTGCGTGTTGTGCAATCAATATGCTGATAGAATTTAGGTAGCCAAATATGCCTTGATAAAATCCCCAGCTACAATAAATGCAGCCTCGGGATATATAGATTCCAGTTTACATAGCCCAGTGAAGTTCCTTGAGGGCCATCTTGGTGTTAGCTTGAGGGGGAATGTACACAGCTGTGACTATAACTGACGAGAATTCTCTTGGTAGGTAAAATGGCCGGCATTTGATTGTAAGGAATTCTATGTCGGACTTGAGTTCCTGTATGTTGTTGTGATTATACCATGAGTTATTAATCATATAGAATACAACCCGCCGTTCCTCTTCCCAGAGAGGTGTTTATCTCTGTCAGCGCGATGCATGGAAAAGCCTGGTGGCTGATGCGATTCCGACAACATATCCAGAGAGAGCCATGTTTCCGTGAAACAGAGACTGTTGCAATCTCTGATGTCTCTCTGGAAGGCAACTCTTGCTCGAATTTCGTCTACCTTGTTGTCAAGAGACTGGACATTGGCGAGGAGTAAACTCGGGTGCGGTGAGCAATGTGCACGTCTACAAAGCCTGACCAGAAGGCCGCTCCTTCTGCCCCTTCTGCAGCGCAGTTGTTTTGGGTCGGCTACTAGGATTAGACTCATTGTGGTGGTGGTCCGAACAGAGGATCTACTCCTGGAAAGTCATATTCCTGATCGTAATGTTGGTAAGTTGATGTTGCCCTTACATCCAATAGTTATTCCCGGCTGTATGTAATAAGACTTCAAATTTCCTGGGGTAACAATGTAAGAAATAATACATTAAAATACGAAATACTGTTTAGTTTCCTAAGAACGCGAAGCAAGGCGGGGCAAACGTCTCTGTGGGCCATTGTGGGCCTAAGGCCAAGACAATATGAAGACACAGTAATAAATTCAACCACACCTTTGTTTCATCTCAAAGCTAGAGAGCAACCTATTTCTAGTGAAGTTCACAAAACATATTGCATGTAACAAACAGTTACATGACCTACAACATGGTCAAGCAAGGTAATTTTTCCGACATTTTCAGACTACTGAACAACTATTGATTTAGAACACCAGTGAGTTACCGCAAGTGGCAAAGAACGTAAGCTAAATATGATGTGGCTGTTCGTGTGTGTGTGTGTGTGTTGTGTGTGTGTGTGTGTGTGTGTGTGTGTGTGTGTGTGTGTGTGTGTGTGTGTGTGTGTGTGTGTGTGTGTGTGTGTGTGTGTGTGTGTGTGTGTGTGTGTGTGTGTGTGTGTGCGTGCCTGCATGTGTAGAAAAAACTTGTTGACACCCCACTTGTATGGAGATGCCAACACCATCCTCCCCGCTTTCATGTTTACAGTACACATTTTTTTTACCTAGGCTACCTGGCCAAAATGCTTGCTCGCTAGCCTAACTTCCTTTAGGTAGTTACATTAGTCTTCTACATCTGGCTACATATTGAACTTCCATACTCTCAGTCCAGGGGCACAATGTAGGAATTTATGGTTGGATCAGAATCCCCATTATAATTATTGTCCAAATACGGAGAATTAATTAAAACCACAAGTCCAAATCACTATCTCTATCCATGGCTAATTTAGGAAAGGGCCAATTTTAGCTAGCTAGCTAGTCACTGGAGGACAACAACACGACGAGATGCAACAATTCAAGTCGTTTCTGTCAATTAAGTATTTATCTTAATGCGATGTGATAGGAGTGAAGCCAAATCCAAACTGGCTTCCCTTGACACTTTATTTTGGTGCGCCAGGACCATTCACAGTTGAGCTGACTCAGTTTAGCTCAATGCTGATTGGGTATTAACTTATACTTTTTTTCAATAAGGGAGGCCAAATGCTTCTCTGGCTTCCCTTGCATTAAACGTTATGGGCAGCAACAATGTCATACTCTTTATGACAAGACAGCATCAGATAGATGGCCAACACATACAGAGACAGAGGGAAGCTGTTTCGCTAGCTGACATGCTTTCTCCAGTGAGAAACATTCAGCCTCTTGCGAATTGAAGGAAAATTATGAAAACACAGAGAGATGAAAGAAAATGTATTTTATATGTTTTTTTCTTTTTTCTAGGTAAATGTTTTTTGGGGAAGCCTGACTTCCCTTGGCATCCACGAATACACTCCACTGCTTTTCCTTATCCTGCCCAGAGACTAATAGGAATTGATTTATTTGAGCTCTCTGGGAGGTGTAAATTACAGTTTATCCTCAATTAGGCTTCAATGACTGGTAAAAACTGCAAGCTAATTGGCAAGAGAGGAAGAAAGTAATTAAAGAAGCGCGAGAGAAGGAGAGGAAAAAAAGTGTGGTACTTTGTCAGTGTATTTGTTTGATCAACAGCACTCTCTGGTGGCCATAGAGGAAGTGAATCTGAAGACCTCAGAACGGACCTTTATGGCTTCAGAGCAAGACTGGCATGTAGTGGGGAAAGATTAACTTCATATCCCATGATGCAGTGTACTGTACTTTTGTACTGCTCCTCATGTTTTAAATGTTCTGAGTATGGAAAAAGGTCTCTTGCTACTTTGGAAGTCAACACAGAATTTGCATGGGTCAGTTATAATGTCTGCAATACATTCTGATAACAGGTGCATTGACACAACAGTCTTTTGTGAGTCAGTCCCTGCGTGCAAATATTATATAGCCAAGTCTAGGTTTGACCATTTGATCACTGGCATTTTGTTCTGACCAACTCAGTGGCCTTGTTGTTTGAGTGTCCACCCGGATATTGGAAGGTTGGGAGTTTGATGCCCTGATGAGTCATATCAAAGATGGGACCCAATGCGGCTCTGCTTGGCACACAGCATTGAGGAGATTGGGTTTAATGTTCTGTGATACATTAGCGTCCAGGGGGTCCATCAAGCTGCCTCATGCTACAGAAACAGGAGATAGGCTCCTGTTCCTATGAGCCGTTCCAGCTTGCACACTCCAAGGCCCGTGCAAGGTTAATGACTAATTACTTACTAATTGTGTTCTGAATCCTGTTAAATAGTCCAATAGCACCCAGGATGGTCTTAGTGCAGCAATCCAACAACAAACTCCAGGCACCAAGTAGAGCGCAAACACAGTCTTGTGTTACTGTCTAGGAACTGTGGTTGATGAGGTGATTTGCATTGATATCAGTCCCATTGTAGATGGTCTTCTCCAGAAACAAAAGGTAATTCTGTATGTTAGGCAAAGTAAAGACGGTCACTCACTCCTCGCCAATGGAACTCAGTGCATGACCAGAGAGACTCAGCACAAGAGGTAAAATACTTCATTCATTTCAATAATGTAATGTTATAGGCTAATGTATTTAATTATACTGTCAACAGGTTAAACAAATGTTATTCAATTCTTTGTGTAAAGTTTTCTAGGTTTTGACATTATTGAGAATGCCCTGAAGTAAATATTGTTTTTAGGTTTAATTTACATTTGAACCCATTTCTATTTGGATTAACTCTTTCGATGAATTAATAGAAACTGAATGAAGTCTCCTATCTCTGTCAGATGGTACCTATGAAAACGATGACAGGGACAGGCCTCTATTCGCTTGCTTGCCTTCTCATCAGTAAGGAACAATCCTGTTACCATTTTTTTTTATCAAGTTGTTTGTTATTACCTTGTGAATATTATGGATTCTTCTTCCTCCCCATATCAAATGTTCTACTATGTATACCTCTCTCTCTTTCCCTTTATCCTGGCACTCAATCTTCCATCCCTCTTTCCCTCCTCGCCCTCCACACTCCCTCTCCCTTTCCCTCTATCCGCCTCACTATTCTCTCTCTATCTCTCTCACCTTGCTCTCTCTCTCACTGAAGGCAGTGTCCGTTCTACCTGTGTTCCTTTGGAGTGTCTGAGGTGTGACATAATCCCCTCACCTGAAGTGTCTGGGAATCACAAAGCAGATGAGGGTAAACCCTTCACTTTACATATTACCCTGACATTTTATCTTTCAAATCAGACCATTATAGTATTCGAGCTTAGTGTTCCTGTGTTAACTTGACCTTTCTTGAAACTCCGACAAACTCTAACTATGGCTGCTCTGAAAATATAATTTTTTTTATAACTCTCCCTCAGCCACCTGTGAACACCTGTGCTCCAACACTACCCAATGTCTCAATAACACTGGTCAGTATTAATTTCATATCAGTCAGTATACTCACTACCTCCAATACATAGTTGAGTTCTCCATTTTGATATGGTGGTTGTAGAAATGTTAATTAAATATGAATGTATACAGTACCTGTCAGGCCCTGACCTTAGAGAGACTTTTTTATTCTCTATTTGGTTAGGTCAGGGTGTGACTTGGGTGGGAAAATCCATGTTTCTATTTCTTTGTTGGCCTAGTATGGTTCCCAATCAGAGGCAGCTGTTTATCGTTGTCTCTGATTGGAGATCATACTTTGGCAGCCCTTTTTCCCACCTTTGATTGTGGGATCTTGTTTGTGTGTAATTTCCTTCTGCACTGCATGTAGAGTTACGTTCATTTTTTGTATTTTGTTGTTTTTCGGTGTCATTTTAATAAAAGTAAAATGTACGCCTACCCCGCTGCACCTTGGTCCAATCCATCTTTAAACGATCGTGGCAGTACCAGTCAAAAGTTTGGACACACCTACTCATTCAAGGGTTTTTCTTTATTTTTAACTATTTTCTGCATTGTAGAATAATAGTGTAGATATCAAAACTATGAAATAACACACATGGAATCATGTCGTATCCAAAAAAACTATTAAACAAATCAAAATATATTTTAGATTCTTCAAAGTAGCCACCCTTTGCCTCGATGACAGCTTTGCACACTGTTGGCATTCTCTCAACCAGCTTCGTGAGGAATGCTTTTCCAACAGTCTTGAAGGAGTTTCCACATATGCTGAGCACTTGTTGTCTGCTTTTCCTTCACTCTGCAGTCCAACTCATCTCAACCCATCTAAATTGGGTTGAGGTCAGGTGATTGTGGAGGCCAGGTCATCTGATGCAGCACTCCATCACTCTCCTTCTTGGTTACAGCCTGGAGGTGTGTTGGATCATTGTCCTGTTGAAAAACAAATCATAGTCCCTCTAAGCGCAAACCAGATGGGATAGTGTATCGCTGCAGAATGCTGTTATTAAGTGTGTCTTGAATTCTAAATAAATCACAGACAGTGTCAACAGCAAAGCACCCCCCACCATCGCACCTCCTCCATGCTTCACGGTGGAATCCACACCTGTGGAGATCATCCGTTCATCTACTCTGCGTCTCACAAATACACGGCAGTTGGAACCAAAAATCTCAAATTTGGACTCATCAGACCAAAGGACAGATTTCCACCGGTCTAATGTCCATTGCTCGTGTTTATTGGTGTCCTTTAGTAGAGTTTTCTTTGCATCAATGTGACCACGAAGGCCTGATTCCCGCAGTCTCTTCTGAACAGATGATGTTGCGATGTGTCTGTTACTTGAATTTTCTGAAGCATTTATTTGGTCTGCAATTTCTGAGGCTGGTAACTCTAATGAACTTATCCTCTGAAGCAGAGGTAACTCTGGGTTTTCCTTTCTTGTACCGGTCCTCATGAGAACCAATTTCATCATAACACTTGATGGTTTTTGTGACTGCACTTGAAGAAACTTTCAAAGTTCTTCAAATTTTCAACATTGAAATGAATGATGGACTGTCATTTCTCTTTGCTTATTTGAGCTGTTCTTACCATAATATGGACATGGTCTTTTACCAAATAGGGCTATCTTCTGTATACCACCCCTACCTTGTCACAACACAACTGATTGGCTCAAATGCATTAAGAAGGAAAGAAATTCCACAAATTAACTTTTAACAAGGCACACCTGTTAATTGAAACGATTTCCAGGTGACTACCTCATGAAGCTGGTTGAAAGAATGCCAAGAGTGTGCAAAGCTGTCATGAAGGCAAAGGGTGGCTACTTTGAAGAATCTGAAATATAAAATATATTTTGATTTATTTAAAACTTTTTTGGTTACTACATGATTCCATGTGTGTTATTTCATAGTTCTGATGTCTTCACTATTATTCTACAATGTAGGAAATAGTCAAAATAAAGATCAACCCTGGAATGAGCAGGTGTGTCTAATCTTTTGACTGGTACTGTATATATCTGTCTCTCTCTGACAAAATGTCTCTGAGATAACCAGAGACAGGGACTCTGTGCTGTCCTAATTTGTTTCTCTCTGATATTCTCTCCTTCCTCTTTCAGATGTAGAGAATTGCATAAAAGGTATTGTACAGAAGGTGACCTAGGGGAATGTGACAAACAAAACAAAAATCACAAAACTCTGGCCCCTATCTATGACAAACAATATATGCATTTTGTACAACTCTTTTTAACCCCTCTTTAACCACTCTTCGATTCAACAGATTTTGAAGTGTTTCTGAACACCAGTAATGGATTTGAAGTGGAGGAGGGTGATGACCTCACAATGGAGTGTGCCCACGACTTACCGGTGAGAGATCATATCCTGCTGGTGTTTGTCTGGCTGAAGGATGGGCTTCCCCTGGAGGGCGAGAACAATAGCACGGTGACCTTGGAGAGGATAGGCATAGATACCCCTGCCGAGGGGAAATACACCTGCACCATCCAGAGTCCCTGTGGCAACTTCACCTCAGATCCAGAAGAACTTGAATTTAAAGGTAGACACACTCGCCAGTCATATTTGGGACTTGAAAAGTCTGTTTCTACTCATAATCAAATCAAATCTAATTGTATAGTCATATGCGCCGAATACAACAGGTGTAGTAGACCTTACAGTGAAATGCTAACTTACCAACCAACATTCTAGTTTCAAAAAATACAGATAAGAATAACAGATAAAAGTAACAAGTAATTAAAGAGCAGCATTAAAAAATAACAATATATACAGGGGGGTGCCGGTAGAGTCATTGTGCGGAGGCACCGGTTAGTTGAGTTAATTAGTGACTATGCATAGATGACAACAGAGAGTGACAGTGGTGTGGAGAGGGGGGGAATACAAATAGTTTGGGTAGACATTTGACTAGATGTTCAGGAGTCTTATGGCTTGGGGGTAGAAGCTGTTTAGACCTAGACTTGGAGCTCCGGTACCGCTTGCCGTGTGTTAGCAGAGAGAACAGTCTATGACTAGGGTGGCTGGAGTCTTTGACAATTTGTAGGGCCTTCCTCTGACACCGCCTGGTATAGAGGTCCCGGATGGCAGGAAGCTTGGCCCCAGTGATGTACAGGGTCATTTGCACTACCCTCTGTAATGCCTTTGCGGTCAGAGACCGAGCAGTTGCCATACCAGGCAATGGTGCAACCAGTCAGGATGCTCTCAATGGTGCAGCTGTAGAACATTTTGAAGATCTGAGGACCCATGCCAAATATGTCTGATGGGGAATAGGTTTTGTCGTGCTCTCTTCATGACTGTCATGGTGTGCTTGGACCATGTTGGTTTGTTGGTGATGTGGACACCAAGGAACTTGAATCTCTCAACCTGCTCCGCTGCAGCCCCATTGATGAGAATGGGGGCGTTCTCGGTCCTCTTTTTCCTCTAGTCCACAATCATCTCCTTTGTTTGATCACGTTGAGGGAGCGGTTGTTGTCCTGACATCAAACGACTAGGTCTCTGACCTCCTCCCTATAGGCCGTCTCATTGTTGTCGGTGATCAGGCCTACCACAGTTGTGTTATCAGCCAATTTAATGATGGTGTTGGAGTCATGCCTGGCTGTGCAGTCATGAGTGAACAGGGAGTACAGGAGGGGGCTGAGCACGCACCCCTGAGGGGGGCCTATGTTGATGATCAGCATGACGGATGTGTTGTTACCTACCCTTACCACCTGGGGCGGCCCGTCAGGAAGTCCAGGATCCAGTTGCAGAGGGAGGTGTTTAGTCCCAGGGTCCTTAGCTTATTGATGAGCTTTGAGGGCACTATGGTGTCGAAAGCTGAGCTGTAGTCAATGAACAGCATTCTCAAATCGGTGTTCCTTTTGTCCAGGTGGGAAAGGTCGGTGTGGGGTTCAATAGAGACTACATCATCTGTGGATCTGTTGGGGCGGCATGCAAATTGGAATGGGTCTAGGGTTTCTGTGATGATGGTGCTGATGTTAGCCATGACCAGCCTTTCAAAGCAATTCATGACTACAGACGTGAGTGCTTCGGGTTGGTAGTCATTTAGTCAGGTTACCTTAGTGTTCTTGGGCACATGCACTATGGTGGTCTGCTTAAAACCTAGCGTCCCACCTGGCCAACATCCAGTGAAATTGCAGAGCGCCAAATTCAAAAACAGAAATACTCATTATAAAAATTAATAAAACATACAAGTGTTATACATCGGTTTAAAGATTAACTTCTTGTTAATCCAACTACGGTGTCAGATTTCAAAAAGGCTTTACGGCGGAAGCATACCATGTGATTATCTGAGAACAGCGCCCAGCAGACAAATCATTACAAACCGTTACCAGCTAAGTAGAGGAGTTTCACAAGTCAGAAATAGCAATACAATTAATCACTTACCTTTGATGATCTTCATATGGTTGCACTCACAAGACTCCCATTTACTCAATAAATGTTTATTTTTGTTCGATAAAGTCCCTGTTTATATCCAAAAACCTCAGTTTTGTTTGCGTGTTTTGTTCAGTAATCCACAGGCTCAAACGCAGTCACAACAGGCAGACGGAAAATCAAATAGTATCCGGAAAGTTTGTAGAAACATGTCAAACCATGTTTATAATCAATCATCTGCCTGACGTCGTCAATATAAAAGGTAAACAAGAAAGGTGCGCTCTCGGTCGCGTGCATTGAAAACCTCTGGGACACTCATTCAGAGTGGTCTTACTCTCTCATTTTTCAGAATACAAGCCTGAAACAATTTCTAAAGACTGTTGACATCTAGTGGAAGTCATAGGAAGTGCAATTTCAGTCCTAAGTCAATGGATACTGTAATGGCATTCAATAGAAAACTACAAACATAAAAAAATCCCACTTCCTGGATGGATTTTTCTCAGGTTTTCGTCTGCCAAATCAGTTCTGTTATACTCACAGACATTATTTTAACAGTTTTGGAAACTTTAGAGTGTTTACTATCCAAATATATTGTGTGCATATCCTAGCTTCTGGGCCTGAGTAGCAGGCAGTTTACTTAGGGCACGCTTTTCATCCGGAAGTGAAAAGAGAGGTGGAAAAAGTCAGTGAAGACACTTGGTGGTTGGACAGCACATGCTAGCAGTACACGTCCTGGTAATCCATCTGACCCTGCAGCTTTGTGAATGTTGACCTGTCTAAAGGTCTTACTCACATCGGCTGCGGAGAGGGTGATCACACAGTCTTCCGGTACAGCTGGTGCTCTCATGCATGTTTCAGTGTTATTTTCCTCGAAGCGAGCATTGTTTTTGTTTTTTATCATCCGGTTGGCTTGTGTCACTGGGCAGCCCTCGGCTGTGCTTCCCTTTGTAGTCTGTAATGGTTTGCAGGCCCTGCCACATTAGATGAGCCTCAGAGCCGGTGTAGTACGTCTCGATCTTAGTCCTGTATTGACACTTTTCCTGTTTGATGGTTCGTCGGATGGCATAGCGGGATTTCTTATAAGCTTCCGGGTTAAAGTCCCGCTCCTTGAAGCGGCAGCTGTAGCCTTTAGCTCAGTGCAGATGTTTCCTGTGGTCACTGTGGGGACGACGTCATCAGTAAACTTATTGATGAAGCCAATGACAGATGTGGTGTACTCCTTCCTCAATGCTATTGGAGGAATCCCGGAACATATTCCAGTCTGTGCTAGCAAAACAGATCATAAATGGATCAGTCGATGTCACAGTATTTATTTTTAGTTACTACTCACTAAATGAGCCTGGTGTGACAGTTACAAAAAAATTACGTGTTCAATAGAATTCCTGAATTGCAATAACACCCTGTGTTACTTCCTCTGTCTCCCACTGGGCTGTCGCTCTGTGCTGTCCCTCTGTCTGTCAGACCTGACAGTGGTGATCATTGTGATCTGTGGTGTGTCTGCTGTGGTGCTGGTCCTGGCCCTGGGCATGGGCGTCAAGATCATGCTGAAGAAGGACTTTGGTGAGTCATTCACAACAAGAGAAACAATGAATAAAACAACCGTAAATGTGTAACTTTGCATGTATATATATATATATATATATATATATATAAAATATTTTTTCTCTCTACAGCGAAGACCAAGACCAGGATGCAGCATAATACTCAGAACCTACGGAACACCGCCAACACAACAGAGTAGGGTTTCCTTTTTCCCAAAAACCTAGCCATTTTCTTCCTGAGAAAATTGCAAGCCTTTCCCGGGCATCCATGTATTCCCGTTAAAACAGGAAAGGCTTTTTAAAAGCAAATACAAATCTGATTCACTGTAAATGGAGAAACATACACACGTGTCTAATGGTTTCTTGCTCTATTTGTTGCAATTTAAAGGTCCAATGCAGATGTTTTTATCTCAATATCAAATCATTTCTGGGTAACAATTAAGTACGTGCAAGAATTTTGCTAGGACTGTCTGGGAGTGGTCTAGGTGGTGAGGGGAAACTGAAAATGTGCTTTTATTGGCAGAGAAGTTTGGAACTCTCTTTCTTATTGGTCTATTAACTAATTTACCGCCTGTTGATGTCACCAGGTGGGCCAAAACTTTTTTTTTAAACTGGAATTATCACAATTTTCACAAATTCACATTATTATTTGAAACTCTAGGAAATCACGTTTTTCTAGGCCTTAAATCAACATAAATTTCCTCAAAGTCACCACACCGTTTCGTTGATGTTGCCTAGTTTTCATGTAGGTCTATGAAGAACTGTCGGCCGACTGATAAAATATTGTTACAGCCTAGTGAAGATTACGGTCATAACCATGTCATAATATGTCATAATAGCTGACATAACTGTTATAATATGATAATAACGCTGTCGTGACGCTTATATTTCGGCCTGTTGTGACATATATTGCGTTATTTTATGGCTGGTTATTATGCAAAACATTCAATTACACCATAGCCTACATGTCTACAATACGTTTATGTTATATTTCTTGGTTGAAATTGACCATATTAAATGATCATTGTAATGGAGCACACATTGATGTCAGACATACACCTACCTCAATGCTCTCTTGCTAATGACTGGGATGAATGCAGGAGCAGATTTCAGGAGCAGGACAAGACACCCTCTTTTTGACTGATGATATAAGGGCCTATCTGTCTTATATTTGATATGTATTCGCGTTCCCATTAGCCACTGCAAAAGGCTTCAGCTACTCTTCCTGGGAAACATGACATAAGACATAGTACATAACATTATTAGTCAATGGACTTAACTACATACATGTAAAATGTAACACATAGCCTACATTTCAGTCCATACACACAATATCTAGGACAAATACCTGGTACAGTGCAAATTACAATACAATTTATGTAGAATGTCTGTGTCTCTTCACAGTCCCCTTTGTGCAGTAAAGTGTTATTTTAATCTGGTTCTGTTGCGAGCTTGAGCTGTATGATTAAGGTGGTCATAATGCTTCTTGACAGTGACATAAAGTGTATTTTGTTAGTCCAGGTAGAGTGACAAAGGGAGGTCATAATGCTTCTTGACAGTGACATAAAGTGTATTTTGTTAGTCCAGGTAGAGTGACAAAGGGAGGTCATAATGCTTTTTGACAGTGACATAAAGTGTATTTTGTTAGTCCAGGTAGAGTGACACAGGTAGGTCATAATGCTTCATGACAGTGACATAAAGTGTATTTTGTTAGTCCAGGTAGAGTGACACAGGGAGGTCATAATGCTTCATGACAGTGACATAAAGTGTATTTTGTTAGTCCAGGTAGAGTGACACAGGTAGGTCATAATGCTTCTTGACAGTGACATAAAGTGTATTTTGTTAGTCCAGGTAGAGTGACACAGGGAGGTCATAATGCTTCATGACAGTGACATAAAGTGTATTTTGTTAGTCCAGGTAGAGTGACACAGGTAGGTCATAATGCTTCATGACAGTGAGTATAAAGTGTATTTTCTATGTTATTTAAAATATGAAAAGGAAAAAAAAAAAACATGACTGTAAAGAATACAATACAACAACAACAACAACAACAACAAACAATGAACAAACCTTCAAACAAAAGGAAACCTCTTGGCAGGGAAAAACTGAATAAATAATAAATGTGTGTTTTAACACTCTTAACCAGCCATGAAATAACACAATATATGTCACAACAGCTGTAAATATATGGGTCATGACAGTGTTATGATCAGTGTTATGACAAGTTATGTCAGCTGTTATGACATGTTATGACCGAGTCATGACGTGTTACGACACTGGGTGTCAAGTAAAATGTTACCAAATTTACATTAGTCTTCGTCGACCTTTGACTGAAAGATGTCAGCCAGCTTTTTGGTCCTTTTCTCTCTCCTTACAACTGGCTATCAGGGGAATTTGCGACAGTTTGGGCTGTTTGTACTTAATGATACCTTTTGGCACGACATATCCAATGCACCACTAAACAAACAAATAAGCAAATAGTAGCGGAGATTCAGAACCGTGGATAGCAAACAACATGGAACAAATGTTGCAAATGTCCATTTCCTTGAGCACTTGTGTGGACACAAAGTAGGGTTGTCAGATGTTCTGTTAACTGTGAGTGGCCACAATTGATATTTCCAGCCTCTGCCAGTGCAGAGGACTGAAATCTCATACCTGTTACCGGTATTAAACCACCCAACAGAAGTATTTGGCTATTGACCAGGTCCAGAGAAACATACATACAGTACCTATTCAGTTTTCACTTGTTTATGCCTCTGTATCTGTGCATGTAGTAAGTAGACTTTACCTTGAGCCAGAAAACAAAGGTTAAGTCCTCAAACAAACCTGGATATTTCTGTCTGTCTCATTCCAGACTTTCAAAGTACTTTAAAAAAAAGGAATAACAATGTTTATTTTCTTGTAAATGTATTAAATTCCAGCCTAGATTATTGTCGCCCTCCACAACTCTTTCTAATGTGTGTGTTTGTTCCATCACTTGTGAGAAATTGCATTTCATTTAATAAACAAGTAAAGATTTGAAAAGATGACTATCAGAGTTTTCTAACTAAGTGCATGTGTGCGTGTGTGTGTGCGTGTGTGTGTATATGTGTGTAAGAGGCCTGGCCAGGCCAGGGCGGCTCTATTGTGTAACCAAGCGACGGGCTCTTAGCAACCAGATTAGCCACTCCTACTTCACAGCGTCTCCATTTAGTGGAGTAAAATCACCAGGAAATGCTGTAATCCTCTCTCGGGCCTATTGCATGTAATCCTACTGCCTGCATATATAGGGACACTGTGTGTGCTCTCTTTATTTATATGTGTTTTGGTGTGAGTGTGAATACTGTATGTGTTAGTGTGCGGGAAGAGAGAACAGTGGGTATGTGTTTGCAGTACCATATGGTAGTCAGGCTTAATTTTGTGTGTGTGTGCATGTGTGTACGCGTGTGTGTGTGTGTGTGTGTGTGTGTGTGTGTGTGTGTGTGTGTGTGTGTGTGTGTGTGTGTGTGTGTGTGTGTGTGTGTGTGTGTGTGTGTGTGTGTGTGTGTGTGTGTGTGTGTGCGTGTGTGTGTGTGTGTGTGTGTGTGTGTGTGTGTGTGTGTGTGTGTGTGTGTGTGTGTGTGTGTGTGTGTGTGTGTGTGTGTGTGTGTGTGTGTGTGTGTGTGTGTGTGTGTGTGCATGTGCGTGTGTGTGGTGGAGTGTCAGTTAGGCTGTTTCTTCAGTTTCCTCACTAGCAGGTGGCTCAGAGATAATCCAAGTAAAGCTCCAAGTGGGGATGGACGGAGGGAGGGAGGGAGGGAGGGAGAGGGGGTTGAGGGTGACTGTGGACAGAAGACGAGGGCTAATTCCGGTCTCCTAATCCTAGTCCCATACCCCCCTCCCCCTCTTTGACTTTTCTTCTTCGACGACCCAACAGTGCTGAGCAAGCTAATGTAGGGAGACAACTCGCCGACCGTCACACACACACTTAGTCATACACACACCAGGGTTTTTTAAGAGGAAGAGGCAAAAGCAGGTGCCTTGTTGTCACCCTAACGAACAGGTGACCTATCCTGGATAGCAGTTGGCGTACCTGTTGGGTTTAGCAGAGAATGTAGCTGCAGCCTATCGGCTAGACCACACAACACACACCACCATGGGAGAAGCTACAAAGGTATGTGGCCTAATATGGAGGCTTCTAATGGCTCGTCGTGTGTTTGTGTGACCGACGGGACATAATTGGAGTGTTCTCTTGATATGAGTGAGCTCCACAAGAGTGTTAGCAATTTCTTTTGTAATGAATGTTCTGTCTCTCTGTTTTCAGTAGTCAGAGAGTCTGTTTGTGGTATTATATTCGGTAGTCAGAGAGTGTGTTTGTGGTATTCTTTTCAGTAGTCAGGGAGTCTGTTTGTGGTATTATTTTCAGTAGTCAGGGAGTCTGTTTGTGGTATTCTTTTCAGTAGTCAGAGAGTGTGTTTGTGGTATTATATTCGGTAGTCAGAGAGTGTGTTTGTGGTATTATATTCAGTAATCAGGGAGTCTGTTTGTGGTATTCTATTCAGTAATCAGGGAGTCTGTTTGTGGTATTCTTTTCGGTAGTCAGAGAGTGTGTTTGTGGTATTCTTTTCAGTAGTCAGGGAGTCTGTTTGTGGTATTCTTTTCGGTAGTCAGAGAGTGTGTTTGTGGTATTCTTTTCAGTAGTCAGAGAGTCTGTTTGTGGTATTCTTTTCGGTAGTCAGAGAGTGTGTTTGTGGTATTCTTTTCAGTTGTCAGAGAGTGTGTTTGTGGTATTCTTTTCAGTAGTCAGAGAGTGTGTTTGTGGTATTCTTTTCGGTAGTCAGAGAGTGTGTTTGTGGTATTCTTTTCAGTAGTCAGAGTCTGTTTGTGGTATTCTTTTCAGTAGTCAGAGTCTGTTTGTGGTATTCTTTTCGGTAGTCAGAGAGTGTGTTTGTGGTATTCTTTTCAGTAGTCAGAGAGTCTGTTTGTGGTATTCTTTTCAGTAGTCAGAGAGTCTGTTTGTGGTATTCTTTTCAGTAGTCAGAGAGTCTGTTTGTGGTATTCTTTTCAGTAGTCAGAGAGTCTGTTTGTGGTATTCTTTTCAGTAGTCAGAGAGTCTGTTTGTGGTATTCTTTTCAGTAGTCAGAGAGTCTGTTTGTGGTATTCTTTTCAGTAGTCAGAGAGTCTGTTTGTGGTATTCTTTTCAGTAGTCAGAGAGTCTGTTTGTGGTATTCTTTTCAGTAGTCAGAGAGTCTGTTTGTGGTATTATTTTCAGCAGTCAGAGAGTCTGTTTGTGGTATTCTTTTCAGTAGTCAGAGAGTCTGTTTGTGCAACATGCATTAATCTTATTATATTAGTCAGTAGGCTATTACATTAATGGGGCCCTAATAAACGCTACTGCTTTTCTAAATGAAGTGGCAGATTAAAGCTTACACAGGAGCGATAGGGAAAGAGAGGGAGAGAGAGACACTGTGAGAGCGAGCAGGAGGGATAGATAGAAAGGGGGGGCGAGAAAGGGAGTCATCGTGCTGTAAGTCAACTGTCTCAAAGAGACAAGGCTTTGACAACTTGCCCTCATTTCTTAGGTCAGGGGCTTACTTAGGTTCTAAACATACAGTGTGTGTCATAACAAGGTGTTTGTTGTACTGAACCCTACTGGGGGAGAAAAATGCAATTTTGTGTCTGTAGATTGCCTCATAAACCACACAGCATGTCATTAAGTGAATGGAAATTATCTGAATGGGAATGTTGCCAGTCATTCCCGGGTGGTGCAGTGGTCCAAGGCATTGCATCTCAGTGCAAGAGGCATCACTACAGTCCCTGGTTTGATTCCAGGTTGTATCACATCTGGCCGTGATTGGGAGTCCCATAGGGCGGCGCACAATTGGCCCAGCGTCGTCCGGGTTTGGCCGGGGTAGGCCATCATTGTAAATAAGAATTTGTTCTTAACTGACTTGCCTAGTTAAATAAAGGTGCAATAATTAAAAAATTCCTCCATCCGTGTACTTCCTGTTTTCTCCCTCTGATGATTATGTAAATGATGTGGGGCGTGCTCTACTTGTGGCCACTAGAAAGGGGGCTACTAGGGCTACTAGGTTTCTTTTGTCATCAGCTACAAATCGGATGAATGGATGCATGCATACATTTCATTCAACACCTTGAAATTGATATGATCACATTATAATAAATTGTCAAGTGTGTTGGGATTGTTATGTTATGGAAAATGAACTACGGTGTCAAGCATTAATAAAATGAACAGAATGTCTTCCTCAGGGCTTGCTCTCGGTCCTTCAGAAGTTGAAAGGGACCACAGAGAGTGTGGAGCTGAGGATAGTTCTACTGGGTCTGGATAATGCAGGCAAGACCACCCTTCTGAAGAGCCTCGCCTCAGAAGACATCAACACTATCACACCCACACAGGTCAGAAGGTTAGGGTTAGACATACAATGCACACACACACACACACACACACACACACACACACACACACACACACACACACACACACACACACACACACACACACACACACACACACACACACACACACACACACACACATGTCTTACTATACTTGTGAGGACTTTCTGGGGACCAACAATTGATTCCCATTCAAAATCCTATTTTCCCTAAGCCTAACCTTAACCCCTAACCCTAAATCTAAACCTAACCCTAACCATAACCCTAATTCTAACCCTAACCCTAAACCTAACCCCTAAGCAGGAAATAGCGTTTTTACAGGTGAGGACCAGCAAAACTTTTCTTGTGAGGACTTCTGGTACTCACAAGTATGGTGAAACGCGTACACACACCGATGCACACTCCCCCCCCCCCGCTCTCTCCCTCTCTCTCTTGCTCTCTCTTACTCTCACAGCATGTAAGACACCATCACATTCACGCATATACACAGCTATAGCATTACTCCACACTTGCACTTGTCTTTTCCCACCACCACTGATTTTGCTGATAGCATTTTCATTGAGAAGAAATGCACTTACACCATGACTGTGATATTTGGTTGTCTCACCTAGCTATCTTAAGATAAATATACTACCTGTAAGTCGCTCTGGATAAAAGTGTCTGCTAAATTAGTCAAATGTGATGTAAATGTACTATCAACACTCAGGTGATGGAACAAAACATCACATCACCCCGGCACAGACAAAAGATAATGACTCCAATGTAGCCGTAGCCTCTGGGACCAGGGTTGGGAATAAGGTAGAGGAAAGGTGAAAGAGCAGGGTGGACTTCAGTGAGAAAGCAGGATGGTAAGGATTGGCTCAACAGGTAGCATGCTGGTAGCATGAGGCTGAGGCCTGTCTCTACTGAGGGATCATGTTGTTACACAACCTCTCACTGCTGAGCCAGATAGAGGCAGTGTTCTGAAAAAGGCTGTGGCCCATGTCAGGGCAACACTTCCTCTTAGACATGAAAAGCACAACCCTGGTTGAGCAAAGTTGTTGTTGTGGTTGTCCTTTGTTCACAGGTCTATGTTTAACTGTCTTAAGTCGTAAGTCTCGTTCATTCCCTGTTGTTCTGACAGATTATTTGGTTGAGATCACAGTGATGAATGGTGGGCTTGACTTGACTTTATTTCATCATTTTAGCTGCTAGCTGGGTAGAGGTCCTCAACAACAGCTCTCTAATGAAATGCCCTGTCATACAGTACTAACCCTTGGTTTGTGTTTGACACAAGGGCTTTAACATTAAGAGTGTGGCCTCACATGGCATGAAGCTGAACGTATGGGATATCGGAGGACAGAGGAAGATCCGTCCCTTCTGGAAAAAATACCTTGAGAACACAGACTTACTGGTGAGCACCTAACAGGGTCATTCAGATCTACTGCATTCTGTCCCGTGATCCTCATGTTGTGATCAATGGTAGCTCATTAAGGTAAGGAGAACCACTATGCGCAACAGTCCCATGATATGAATGCTGTGGGTCTAGAGGATGATATTGCATGTAGTAATTATGTCATGGCTATGGCGAAATTATACTTTTGATCACTATATGTTTCCTGGCTCTTTTAGATGTTTATAGTTCATTATTTTCGACTTCCAGATCTATGTCATAGACAGCGCAGACAAGAAGCGGTTTGAGGAGACGGGACTGGTAAGCATGGCACACCTCATAGCTGTAATAGCTGTCTGTAATAGCTGTCTGTAATAGCTGTATGTAATAGCTATCTAGCTGATGTGATTACATTCACAGCCTTATCTCGTTGATCACAGCCCATTTCATTGTCTGATTATGTCTAATTACATAGTTGTCACTGATCTGTATCTGTGCGTTGAGTTCTCTTTCTTGCTGTCTCTCTCTCTCTCTCTCTTGCTGTCTCTCTCTCTCTCTCTCTCTCTCTCTCTCGCTCTCTCTTTAGGAGCTGGAAGAGTTGATCGATGAGGAGAACTTAAAGGGTGTGCCAGTGCTCATCTTTGCCAATAAGCAGGACCTGGCCACGGCCTCACCCGCCAGTGAGATCGCTGAGGGACTCAACCTGCACACGTACCGGGACCGTCAGTGGCAGATCCAAGCCTGCTCAGCAGTGTCAGGGGAGGGAGTACAGGTCAGTACTGTTCAACTGGAATTAGACCAAATGATTGACTGGTTGAGGTGCATATTAGTTAGAATCAGGAAATCAGTATATTTTTCCTGAAGGTTTGTGTTAGCACTAATCAGAATGACCGAAAACACCTGAACATGTACCAAAATGTCCCTGCATGTTGAGATTTGAATGTAACCATATTTTCCTCCTCACTCTGCTCTGTTTTCGATCACCACAGGATGGCATGAACTGGATTTGCAACAACATTGTAAATAAGAAGAAATAAACTACCAGCCCTACTGTATCAATCCTCATTTTCACCAGAGAGAAACATACCCAAATATTGTATTTTTACACTGTCTGGTTATTTTATTACTGCAATGTGTGTGTGTGAGGTATTATTTTAAATGGTGCTCCAATGAGAGAAGAATACTGGCCCTAGAAATTTAAGGAAAGTTTTTTTTATATATTTACAAATATGCCCTACGTGAATATGCTGTAATAAAATGATCAAATTTACTTAAATTAGCATTATGTCCATATCCTGTCATTTCTGTTTTACCCCATGTCTGGAAGCTTCACTTGGAGAGTCTCTGTGTTTTCCTATTTATAATATTACACATATTGACATAAAGATGTAATAATTTTGTTTGAGTCAGTCAGTCAGTTCGGTAAACACCAGAGTAGAGTATGTGTAAAGTATGTGTGTAATGTACAAGTATTTGTGTTTTGAGATTTTGAGATTTTTTTTTTACATTAAAAGCGTTAGTCATATTTGCTTCTCAGTCTATTTGGTTTCAAACCCTTGGTCAAATATAAGCGTCAAAATCATATTCAATCACTCCTGCTCATGGAACATCTCAGAGTTTTTAAAGGCCCAGTGCAGTCAAAAACATGATTTTCCTACATCTAATATATATATTTTGTACCTTTATTTAACCAGGCAAGTCAGTTAAGAACAAATTCTTATTTTCAATGACGGCCTAGGAACAGTGGGTTAACTGCCTGTTCAGGGGCAGAACAACAGATTTGTACCTTGTCAGCTCGGGGATTTGAACATGCAACTTTTTGGTTACTAGTCCAACGCGCCAACCACAAGGCTACCTTGCCGCCCAGTTCAAGTCAGAAGTTTACATACATCTTAGCCAAATACATTTAAACTCGGTTTTTCACAATTCCTGACATTTAATCCAAGTAAAAATTCCCTGTGTTAGGTCAGTTAGGATCAACACTTTATTTTAAGAATGTGAAATGTCAGAATAATAATTGAGAGAATGATTTATTTCTTAAATCACATTCCCAGAGGGTCAGAAGTTTACATGCACTCAATTAGTATTTGGTAGCATTGCCTTTAAATTGTCACACTTGGGTCAAATGTTTCCGGTAGCCTTCCACAAGCTTCCCACAATAAGTTGGGTGAATGTTGGCCCATTCCTCCTGACAGAGCTGGTGTAACTGAATCAGGTTCGTAGGCCTCCTTGCTCACATACTCTTTTTCATTTCTGCTCACAAAATGTCTATAGGAATTGTGGTCAGGGCTTTGTCATGGCCACTCCAATACCTTGACTTTGTTGTCCTTAAGCCATTTTGCCACAACTTTGGAAGTATGCTTGGGGTCAATGCCCATTTGGAAAGACCCATTTACGACCAAGCTTTAACCTCCTGACTGATGTCTTGAGATGTTGCTTCAATATATCAACATAATTTTCCTGCCTCAGGATGCCATCTATTTTGTGAAGTGCACCAGTCCCTCCTGCAGCAAAGCACCCACACAACATGATGTGCCACCACCATGCTTCACGGTGGGGATGGTGTTCTTCGGCTTGCAAGCCTCCCCCTCATCAGACCAGAGGACATTTCTCCAAAAAGTACGATCTTTGTCCCCAAGTGCAGTTGCAAACTGTAGTCTAGCTTTTTTTATGGTGGTTTTGGAGCAGTGGCTTCTTCCTTACTGAGCACCCTTTCAGGTTAAGTCGATATAGGACTCATTTTACTGTGGATACAGATACTTTTGTACCTGTTTCCTCCAGCATCTTCACAAGGTCCTTTGCTGTTGTTCTGGGATTGATTTTCACTTTTCGCACCAAAGTACATTCATCTCTAGGAGACAGAACCCGTCTCCTTCCTGAGCGGTATGGCGGCTGCGTGGTCCCATGGTGTTTATACTTGCGTACTATTGTTTGTACAGATGAACGTGGTACCTTCAGGCACTTGGAAATTGCTCCCAAGGATGAACCAGACTTGTGGAGGTCTACAATATTTTTCCTGAGGTCTTGGCTGATTTCTTTTGATTTCCCCATGATGTCAAGCAAAGAGGCACTAAGTTTGAATGTTAGCCTTGAAATACATCCACAGGTACACCTCCAATTGACTCAAATGATGTCAATTAGCCTATCAGAAGCTTCTAAAGCCATGACATAATTTTCTGGGATTTTCCAAGCTGTTTAAAGGCACAGTCAACTTAGTGTATGTAAACTTCTGACCCACTGGCATTGCAATACAGTGAATTACAAGTGAAATAATCTGTCTGTAAACAATTGTTTGGAAAAATTACTTGTGTCATGCAGAGAGTAGATGTCCTAACCGACTTGCCAAAACTATAGTTTGTTAACAAGAAATTTGTGAGGTGGTTGAAAAACGGGTTTTAATGACTCCAACATAAGTGTATGTAAACTTACGACTTCAACTGTATTTCCACACTATGAGGTTGGAATAATACTGTGAAATTGATCAAAATAACATAATGCAATTTTAATGTAACAGCTGCATGAAAATACCACCTGGAATTTCAGCCTGTTTTGTTGGGATGTAGTTGTGGCCTGCCTGGTGACATCGTCAATTAGTTCATAGAGAAACAAGAAAGAGAGTTCCAAACCTCTCTGCCAATAACAGCTCGTTTTCAATTTCCCCCTCACCACTCAGACCACTCCCAGACAGTCCTAGCAAAATTCTTGCTTGAGGAATTGCTATTTGCTAAGAAGCTATTTTTGATTATTTTTGACCATTTTAATTGAAATCAATCAAAGTACGGTATTTAATTGTTCCCCTGAATTTATTTGATACTGAGATAAAACGGCTGCATCGGACCTTTAAAGAAAGATATTTTGAAGGCAGGAAAGCCCATCCATTGCCTCCTGATACAGTGGTCCAGTATATGGATGGAGATTGTCACACACCCCTCTCGCGGAGGTACTTGGCCATGTCACACACCTTCTTGTTGACTATGCCGCCATGCACCCCTCGTTTTCCCATCACAAACACCAGAGCCTTGGTCGTCAGGGCAACCGTGAGAGCCAAGCTCTCGCTGCCTTTGGTCCGGATGTCAATGAATAGGATCTCTGTCTCAGGACCTGTCATATGGTCTCGTATCACTGCCATCTTCCGACCTCCAACGCTGACCCCCTCCTGCAGGAGACTTCCTCTGTCTTTTCCCACCAGAGCCTCCACCTCCAGTGGACAGATGGCAGCCAGGACACCGCCAGGCTTGGAGGCCCACACAGCCTTGTTGTCGTACAGGCCAACGATGGCTACGTCCTCCACAAACTTCTCCTTCAGAGTGGCTTTGATATAGTCCCTCCACTCTGCCATCGTTGTTCAATCAAGCAGCTGACAGATGGGTTGTTTGTTGACAGTTGTTTTGACTGTTCAGCTGTATCTGGCTTTGTCGTTTTGACAGTACAAAGCAAAGCTTGATTGCTAGCAAAATGTATAATTCTGTGTTACCATAGCGATAGAATCTTTTGATAAAGGAATTTCCATAGCAACCTGTATGCAGATCAAAGCCTATGGCTAATGAAAGATGCTGTGGCTGACTAATATCTATCTTTGCAACAACTTCACCCTTGGCCATATGGTGCTGAAGCCAACCTGTGTGGCCAACAGATGGCAGTATTGGAGAGGATGAAAATAAAGTCATGCTTCTGTGATTTGAGTCATTGATATGCAGGGAGAGACTTTGGTTGTGACACATAATCAGAAGCTGAACCATCACAAGATTAGCCTCTTAAATCATGTGTGAAGCCTGGCAAGCCTTCATGGTGATGACTCCGTAGGAGATGCAAAAATACCTCATCACCTGTTCCCTACCCTACACAGTCCTCTCGTCTAAGCCTCATCCCACATCAATTTATTGAACAGTCCATTCTACTATATGACAGTGGGTTTTACTTCATTTAGAGCTATTTTTCCAGTCTGCCTTCTCCAAATTGAGGTGATTGTGTTGTGTACAGAAGAGAGACAGGTTTTGATTTGAACGTTTCGGCCTACTGTTGGTGACTCGGTATGATTATTTTCCCCAATATGTGTTCGAATGGTGGTGATATCACGCCTCTTAGCAAGGAATGGTTGTCATGATGACCTTCCCCTGTTGGCCCCTTCACTTCATCCATCTCTGTCTTCCTCAACAGGTTGAAACGCAGACCGTCTAACTGTTGAGATGTTTGAAGCCACAGATGCATGTAGAACAACATACACTCCCCCAACTGAGCTGCCACCAACGCGAAAGAGACAAAACTTTAACTTTGCTGGAGTACTGAAACACATCGTAATGAGATGTTTTGAAACATTACAGGGTGTATTGTAAACACCACTTAATCAAGTGTTGTGCAACACCTTGCCAGGGACTGGGAGCCCTACCGGAAAGGTTGAAAACATTATTTTAGTGTTTCGAGTTCTGTTTACGGTAGAATTCGATACCTTCACTTTTGGTGTTGTTTCCTCTTTCCAAAGCTTCTAAACACTATTATGGTGTTTCAAATTCTGTCCAGTACAGAATTAGATCACTTCTTCAGGAGTATTTTCATATTTAACACTGATTTATGTATCTGATCATTTGCCAGTTTAACCTGTTTTGGCAGGCATTGTTGAGCACAGTGCTCAATCCACCATCAGAGATTGTATAGCCAGCACTGCAGGATACTGTATTTGCCTCTACCATTAAAAGCTGGATATGTGGGAATGGGTCGTCTCATCATCGAACGTAATTTTGCCTGACTGTTTTGGTATCCATTCAACATGATCCATTACACCTCATAACAACCCACTGGGCACATCACGTCATTTCAACGTGGATAATTGGGTAATATTTGGTTGAGACATTGATCGATGAGATTACAACTTAAATTCAACAGCTCAAAAAGAGATTATTTTCCATGTAGATTCCATGCCACAATACACTGACAAATGACATAGAAAAATAGTTGATTCAACCAGTGTGTGCCCAGTGGGAAGCTGCTTAATACTAATATACAATAAAAGTCTACTTTTCTTTTTTTAAACAACATTGTGTAAAAGTCTAAATATGTGAATTACCCACAATCCTCTAAAAACAGAGCCACGTGGCAAAATAGGAAGTGCAAGAAGCTTAAAACCAGACTTCCAATGAGTTAAAGCACAACATTTTCTCAATCTTTGGTTATCCTTATTAAAGAAACTCACATTTTGAGCAACATATTAAGTCAGACTTCATCTGAATTCTTTGGGTAAAATGAAATGAACAAATCAATTGAAACAGCTTGCATTCATTTTTATTAAGTATACTTTGGTTGTTTGTTTTTTGGGGTCAATTTCAATTCACCCCAGAATAATTATTTTAGAATGTGGCTGTGTGGTTGAGTGTGTAAAATTACAATTAAATTCCAAATAAATGTATCATCTTACTGCTACAGAAGTCTGGGGTGCAATTCCTGCTTCCGCCTGTCCCACTTTCACTTCTCTGTCTCCTCCTGTTTCTAGTCTTAATAAAGCACTGAAAAAAATCAAGATGTAATTCAACTCCAAAATAATATTCTCCATAGGCCCTTACCATCAATCAATATTTGAACCATAAAGCATTAGCATTTCTTAACCATTTGATTATGAGAATGTTTTTTTGTGTTTTGATGTTGCCTTTTACATGCACTGAAACCCCAAAAGGTATTCTCACGAGACTCTCTTAAAAAACCCAACATTGATATTGAAGCACCACTTTGGGTGTTTCAGAGTACTTCTATTCTGTTTTAAAACACTTTCTGTGTATCATAATGCTTATATTTGGTTTACATTCAAACACCCTCCAAACACCTAGTCTCTGGTTAAGTACAGTACTGTTCATGGATTCATTACAAAATCATGTTGTTTTTTTTCGTCTTTCTATTTTTACAGTGGAACAAACTGACTAATCAGCCATGACAGTAGTCCCCTACCTCACTTCAAGCGATCCTCTGCCACCTGCCATGACCTCTAACCCTGTCTTGACCCCTGCCTCTGGTTGGAGGAGGAGCACATGCAGGTGAACACCATCCTGATCGTCATCAGGCCAGAAGAGAACTGGCCACCCCTCATTGCCTGGTTCCTCTCTAGGTTTCTTCCTAGGTTTTGGCCTTTCTAGGGAGTTTTTCCTAGCCACCGTGCTTCTACACCTGCATTGCTTGCTGTTTGAGGTTTTAGCCTGGGTTTCTGTACAGCACTTTGAGATATCAGCTGATGTAAGAAGAGCTATATAAATACATTTGATTTGATTTGATAATCTTCTGCGTGGTCCGCTTCCTGCTCCTGGTAGCCTTCTTCTACACCCCGGCCCGCACGCGGCTTCATTCTGGATCGCAAGGATGCCACCTTCCGCGGCAGCTCCATCCGACTGCCAGTCTGTTGGGAACGTGGTCTGAAGGACATGAGAGAACTAGAGAGGCATGCAGACAGGAGAGGAAGGCAACAAGTCCTCTCTGAACTATGATGCTTTCTATTATTTTCAGACTTTGTATGATGTTTTCATGCTTCTATATTCATTTCCTGTGTTATGCTACCCAGCATGCAACAGTGTTGAGGAAGTATGGGAGGCATAGACCTGTTTGGGTGTTTCAAGGAGGAGCAGTAGGATGTTGCACTACTGTACATAACTTTTGAGTGCATGTGCACAGTACCCACTAACGTGAATAAATGAATATACTGTATATAGCATACACAATGTATTGCCCTTTTCTGGAAATCTGTCTGTCATGGGTTGTGTGTTCTGTATATCACCATTTCATGAATAATATAGTGCAGAACAAATCTACTGCTTATGTATAATGACTTGTCTGTTCTGTGCGTTCCCTTTCCATGTATCATGAAACAGTTTCCACACACACACACACACACACACACACACACACACACACACACACACACACACACACACACACACACACACACACACACACACACACACACACACACACACACACACACACACACACACACACACACACACACACACACACACAGTGTATGTTTGACCTTTAGTGACTTGCCTCTAAGTGGTCTCTATTGTAACCCAAATGCCAATGCAGTATATGTGTGAGCGTCAATGAAAATAAGCTCCATTAGACTTGCTCAAGCTATGCTGTCACCTTGTTTTATTTCCACAGTGTTGACATGTTGTTCTATTCTCTTGTGCAGTAGGCTATGCATGAGAAAGGCTAACACAGCGGAGTGAACTCACACAGTGCAGCGGGAGCTAACAGTGAAAGGCCAGAATGCATTTAGAAATGTGTTACAAAGTAACTATATGTGCTCTATTCAATATGTAGGAATCATATACATTCTCTTTTATGTCAGGTCAACAGGACATTATTAAATATATATGACTAATCTTTATACAGATAAAACATTTCTGGCGTTATCACAAATTAGAGTGGACTACTTTAAATTGTACATATTGTAGATTGCCATAACATGGACACATTGGACAAATAAGGCACAACAGAGCTCTGCAACAAAATAATGTCCATGGTTAAATGTTACCCGAGCCTTCAGCGTTTTGTAACAAATGAAACAACTATATAAAAACATAATTTTTGTTCAAGAAAGTTATTACAGTATAACTATCATTATTTATACACAGCCACAGCTTGAGCCTTCGCCCTAAGTGGCCTATATCGCCATGGTGACTAAGGGTTCACGACACGGAGCACATGGCGCTCTTCTCCGAGCAGTGGGAGTCAATGGAGCCGTCTGGAGATGCCATGATGGAATTATGCACGTCAAACTCTGGAGAGTCTAGCTCAATGTGACTGTCCTGTAGACCGTTGTTATGGTGGAGGGCATCCTTATAGTGAGACTGGGAGACGGAGAAAAGAGAGAGGTAGAAAAAGAGGGGCAAGAGAAAGGAGGACAGAATGAAAGAGGGGAGTGAGAGGGGAGAGGGCAGAAAGAAAAAAGCGGAGAGCGAGAGAAAATGTGTCAGAGTCAAATCTGAACTCTTCTCCTTCCATCTAAGTGAACTCCATAGGTAACAATCCAGCAGTGTGAGCCTCACCCTTCTCACCTTGCTGACAGACATCTCCTCGGCCCGGCATTCCTCCAGAGACTCCACCAGGGAGTGGTGGCCTGAGATATCCATCTTGATACGGTGGGAACGTATAGACTTCACATCATCCTCATCCTCCCTCGCCACCGACGGGAACACCTGGATCAAGGAGAGAGGGATAGAGCCATGACACGAGGGATAGACCGGCGATATGAAAACAAAGATTCTCAAGATTTAGCAAGGCATTTGATGTCACAGTTAAGCTAAGCCATGAGCAGTCCAGGCACAAAGCTAATTTCATAAGATTTTGATATGGGCTAAGAGTGGAAATATTATTATATTGACTATCTGCTATGAGCAGTTGTGATGTTTCATTTGATTTCTTCGCAACATAAATGTTCCCATTTAAAATCAAATGAATTCATATGTGCCCTCGGGGCAGCCATTCACAATATATTTCCTTATCTTTTTCCTTAGAGCAGAGTTATTGACAGAAAGCACCAGACCATAGATACAGTAGGCTACATTACCAGTCTGTCTTGGTCTCCACTGGTTTCAGGGGCTGAGATAGTGGCCTTACTGATGGCCTTGCTGATGGTCTGGGTCTCAAACTGGGGACAGGCAGCCTGGGCATTCCCATCCTTATCCCTCTTTCCCTTCAGCCAGTATGTCTCTATCTCTACATTACCCTGGGAGGGAGGGAGGGAGGTTTCAGTTAAGATTTCAATTACAAAAGAGGACAACAAATCACACAAATAGAGGCACAGCTCATATACACAAGATGCATAAGCAAGCATACAGACACACAGGCAGACACGCACGCACGCACACACACACACACACACACACACACACACACACACACACACACACACACACACACACACACACACACACACACACACACGCGCGCGCGCGCGCTCGCTGTGTGAGTAAGTGATAAGAAGAGTTGATGTTAATGGACAGCTGTGAGGTTGATCATTAAAGTTGCAGGGAGCAGAGAGCCTTTGATGAGAAAGTGAGTCACTGCTGCCTCCTGATAATCCGCTGGCTCACAAACCCTTAGCAGTCATTTACTTTAGCATTTCCTTTGGCTCAAAGACAGACCCAGTGATGACATTTAGACCCCCACCACCAAGCTATGGTTTGTGAATACCAGTATAGGGTGAGGTTGATTGGTTAAAATAGTTGACATGCAAATTATACAACGGTTGGTCTCTCGTTCTCAGATTCTCCCACAATGCTTTAAAAACAGCTTGGAGCAACAGCAGGGAGAAGGATGTTACACATTAAAATGAGAATGTTTTGATGACATCGATTGGGAAATAATAGCATTCATTCCAGTAATTATGGTCTTAGCCCTCCAGCTGTGTTGTACGTGGGAGGGCCATGACATAGAAATATGATCACTCTAATTATATGCGTCATAATGACTTTGATTCTTGAATGGGAAGACAGAGTCCGTGCTGGCTTCAAATTTCAAATGACCTCACGCTGCGGACATGGTGACCAGTTGGTCGCTATTAGTTACAGGGGTCGGTAAGGTTGCCATTGTGACATTGGTGACCCCTGACCTTGATGGTGATAGTGCCTCTCCTTTCGAAGATGAAGTGACTTCCCTTCAGATGCTCATAGGTAGCGCTGCTGAGCTGGATGTGCATCTCCTGAATGGGACAGAGAGAGTGAGAGAGAGAGAGAGAGAGAGAGAGAGAGAGAGAGAGAGAGAGAGAGAGAGAGAGAATAGTCAGATCAGTCATATCATGATCAGTCATAGAACACCTGGATGTTAGAAATGCATCTTCATTTATCTTCTCCTCTCCCACTCCTTTTCTTTGACTCTCTTTTGACTCTCTCTCTCTCTCTACCTTGCCGTTGCTCTCCATGGCTGATGCGGTGTGGACAGTGTCGCCATGAAGACCGTAGCGTGGCATCTTATGGCCCACCACCCCGGCCACCACCATGCCAGAGTGGATCCCTGCAACGCATATCTTCTGTTACTGACCCAACTAAACACACATCTGCTTCACCATGTGTATACGCACAACACACAGCCACTGAGACTCAGGATGAGAGTGGTTCCCATTGTGTCTCCACTCACCCACTCTGATCTGTATGTTGTTGCCATTGGAGGGGTCCTTGAGGTGGTCTATGGAGCGCACCATGTCCAGGGCCATGTCGCAGATGTTGTGGGCGTGGTATTTAGTCTTTTCTGGAGCCCCCGCCACCACCATGTATGCATCCCCTATGGTCTCAACCTAGGAGGAGAGAATAGGGTTAACATATTACACACACACGCCAAGTGATCAGTTGTCTCACACACACACACCTTGAAGACACGGTGCTTCTCGCTGAGTGTGTCGAAGAGTGTGTACATGGTGTTGAGCATGGAGACCACCTGCATGGGCGTGATGTGGCTGCAGATACGGGTGAAGCCCACCACATCACTGAACAGGATGGTCACGTCTGGAAACACCTGCAGGTGAGACGGAGACAGGGAGACAGGTTGACAGGGAGACAGGTGGGACAGGCTGGACAGGTGGGCCAGGGAGACGGGTAGACAGATGAGACACACACGCCACCCCAACCTTGGCCATGCTAACAGTCAATCCTGACCTCACAGGTGTTGACGGCAGGCTCTCCCTTGCGTAGTCTCTTGGCCACGGGTTTAGGGATCATCCTGTAGAGCAGATCATCTGTCTTCTTCATCTCATAGTCTAGCATCTTCATACTCTCCTCCAGTTTACTGGACTTCTTCTGTTCCTGCACTCACCACAGGGCGGCGATAGAGAGGTGTCACAGCACTGAGTCAATCTGACCATAGACATATGTCGTATCCCAAATAGCACCCTATTCCCTTTATAGTGCTCTCTGGTTAATGGTAGTGCACAATATAGGCAATAGGATATTATTAGGGATGCTTTAGTACAAATCAGTAAGTATAGTACAAACAGTATCATATGATATATACCTGTATGAGAGCTCTCTTGAGTTCCTCTGACTGCTGGGTTCCTGCCAGTACCAGGTCTCTACTGGAGTCATGCATACTCAGGTCGTTGATATAGAGACCGGTTTTAAACATGGCACTCAGACTCTCCATCCTATAGAAACACAAACACAAGCACACACAATGCTATTCAACAAAACAGGACAAACCACCAATGAGTGTGTGTGTGTGTGTGTGTGTGTGTGTGTGTGTGTGTGTGTGTGTGTGTGTGTGTGTGTGTGTGTGTGTGTGTGTGTGTGTGTGCGTGCGTGCGTGCGTGTGTGTGTGTCTTACACAGGGGTTCCCAGAAAGATGATGGACTCCCACTCAGGCATGTATCTCATCTGTCCCTTCAGTTTCAGACAGCGACTGCCATCACCCCAGCTCTCCATAGCATTAGCACTGTTGCCATCTGAGAGGGGAGAAGAACAGCGTCAAATCCACACACACACGCACGCACACAATCATGCGCACACAAGCACACATGCGCACACACGCGCACACACACGCACGCACACACACACACACACACACACACACACACACACACACACACACACACACACACACACACACACACACACACACACACACACACACACACACACACACACTCACAGGGGTCAGGTCAGTGTTGGTGTGAGGGTTCTAAAGCAGTGTTTCTCAATACTAGTGCCGGGGACCCAAAGGGGTGCACATTTTTGTTTTTGCCCTAGCACTAACACAGTCGATTCAACTAATCAACTCATCATCAGGCATTTGATTTGAATCAGGTGTGTGGTGCTAGGGCAAAAACAAAAATGTGCACCCCTTTGGGTCCCTGGGACCAGGATTGAGAAACACCGTTCTAAAGGATCGTGACCTTTGTAGTCATCGCCGATGATGGACTGGAAGGCCATGAGCTCCACGTCTACGTCAGCTGTACGGTTAGCATTCTCATAGTCCGAATCTGAGGGAGAGAGAGAACATACAGAACTGTCAACCTTCAAAAACCCTACGAGATGGAGGGAATATAGAAGGCACTATCAGAAAAACACACAGGTCTGTGTTGCCCCCTTTAAATGTGTTCTTCTCTTACTTTGGACTCTGTTATGAAGGTTCCTCTCTCTCTTCACTGGCTCCTTGGACATGATCTCAAACAGGTTGTTGGGGTGGGAGATGATCTGCGTGGATTTAAACCAGATAATATGTTCAATGTCAGTACAGGACATTGAGAAGAAGAGGAGAATAGCAAATGTGTGTGATGTTTTAAGGGGTAGGAACTAGAAGTGTTTGTGAACAGAAGAGGTCTCACCATGTTCCAGGTAAACTCCACCAGTGGGCGCGCCAGCAGGAAGGCATCATTGATCTTTTTCCCATCCAAGTCAGGGAAGACTGTGGCCAGGCCAGAGCCCACGTTGTGCACCACCATGTCCTACATCGAGCACACAGAGAAGATTCATGAAATGTGGTATGTCTAAGCACGGATGGCTACGTTTTACGTGTGGATTTAGCACGGTACAGCGACACGTGTTCCTTCGCAAAGAGGCAATGCTGATGCTAACGGATATCCAGATGATGTCGGGAGTGGTCTTCACGGGAGGAGGAGCAGAGGAGCGACTGGTGGTTTACCTGTCTGAAAACGATGTTGAAGGGGAAGACTTCGAAGAAGAAGTCGCTGGTGATGGGCAGAATCTCCTGCTCCTCCTCGTCCTCCTTCATGATGTAACGGTAGGCGGAGTTGTCAAAGTTCAGCCTGCAGAAAACGGAAAACACAGAAAACATACCACTTAGTCATGCAATGTATACATGACATCCACACACGATGGATGCGATTCCCAAATCATGTAAACAATGAGACTTCATGAAAATCTGTACTTAGAAAAGCTGATCATGAAAAGCTGTACATACACAGATACATAGATGTACATAGATACACTCCGTGATTATCCATTGTATCCATTATCCATTGGCTTCAGTGCTACTAAGCAGACGTTACTGGGTCGAATGCACATGATACAAATGGAGGTTGATTTGTTTAGAGGGTTGCCTGAGTCCCAAATGACATCTTATTTTATTGCAGCACATTTGACCAGAGCACTACAGGGTGCCATTTGGAACACGAGGAGTGTTTGTGTAGTCTGACTGACCTCATGGTGACGTGTGAGTAGTCTCCCACCAGTTGTTCAGACAGCACCTCCACGTGGATATCCGTGTCATAGAATTGTTTCCCCATCTGTCTCAGCTGGCCCATGGCGTAGTGGAGGTAACCCTTACGCTTACTCCTACAGGGCAGGGGGGAGGGGAGGGGTGAGAGTGTATTTGGTGTATGGGTGGTGGAGTTATTCATCTCTCTCTCTCTCTCTCACACACTCACTCTCTCTCTCTCTACTTCTCTCTCTCTCTCATCCTCGCCTCTCAGACCTGTAGTGGAGGGTGACTCCGGTGGCTGATTCCTCCTGACAGAAGAAGGTAGGGGGCTGGACCTTGGGGTAGCTGAAGCGCAGGTACTCATGGAGGTTATCCAGCCCGTTCACAAAGTCACGCACGTGACGACCCAACACCTGGGACACGCAGACACAGAAACAAGAGCTCAACACAGAGATATATAACCCTTATCAACAAAAGAAAATGCAACAACTCAGCACAGACACAACACATGCGCACACACACACACACACACACACATGCACGCACGCACGTACGCACGCACACACACACACACACACACACACACACACACACACACACACACACACACACACACACACACACACACACACACACAATACAGATAAATAATGCTGAAAAGCAATAATCAAAAACACAGTTCCAGTGTAAGAGCTAGTCGCACCTTGAGGATCCTGTCGTAACCGTACTTCCCCACGAAGCCCAGGAAATAGACCCCCCAGGAGTTCATGAGCTCGTTGTAGGGGGTTCCTGTCACTCCGCTGGCTGCCTTGGCAATACGCGGGATGACACTTTCACTGTACACCTGCAAACACAGACAGGTGTTCACAGACAGAACCTCGGTCACTTTCACTGTACACCTGCAAACACACAGGTATTCACAGACAGAACCTCGGTCACTTTCACTGTACACCTGCAAACACACAGGTGTTCACAGACAGAACCTCGGTCACTTTCACTGTACACCTGCAAACACACAGGTGTTCACAGACAGAACCTCGGTCACTTTCACTGTACACCTGCAAACACACAGGTATTCACAGACAGAACCTCGGTCACTTTCACTGTACACCTGCAAACACACACAGGTATTCACAGACAGAACCTCGGTCACATTCACTGTACACCTTCAGAGAGACACAGATGCTGACGGAGATCATCAACAACAACAGACAGAACTACAGACACTTTGACTTTAGACCTGCAGAGAGACATTTCTACTCAAGGCAATCTATAGAGCTCAAACTAGAAATTAGAAACTAGAACTACATACAGAGTGCTCCTGAACATTTCTAAATACTGTATCAATTGGCAGATCAGGACCCCTCAAAACATAAATCCATAACGGTTTTATTTTGTGAGCAAAATGTCAAAAATCTACCTGGTGGGTGACAAAGGAGTGTAGCCTGACATCGGCCCTCTCTCTGACCAGTTTCCACACATCATCTCCATACGACTCCTTGATGAAGTCATGCAGAGACTCACACAGCAGTCCATACATCATTCACCCTGCTTCAGTCTGCACTGGGACCAAGACCTAGGAACAGAACAGGCTCAGCCCACAGAAACACAGTAGGGAAAAAGAGTTTCAGTGATCCAAGCACCTGTGACACGAGCGAATGAGGTGTAGGTTAGCCAAAGCCGAGCTCAAAGCCTGTGTTCCTCACACGGTTTGGTCCATTTGACTGATGACTTATTCAAACTAAAACTTAGTTGAATCCTTGTTACCAAGGTCTAAAAGCCTCAGTGTGTGTGTGTGACGCTGCTTCCGACCTCATTTGCCAGCACTTTCCTACGGCACTGTCTAAGTCTCTTTTTTGAATTATCCTATAAGACTACCTTGTGTTGAGGACAGCTAGATTCCTTCCTTCCCTCCTTCCAGCCCCTGTTTAATCTGCAGATCTTCTAGACAATCAGTTTTAAAGGAACCTTCATTACACAAACACATAGCTTCAATGGGCTCGTATTGTCCTGTTGTCAGCTGTCACTACCTGGTGGTCCTGCAGCCCACTCCACATGACAGCAGCACACTGTATAGGGGGCCAGAGGGGCCAGCCCTCACTAGCAGATGACACCAGTCAAGTGGGTTTCCCCTCTATGTTCTGTGCTAAAGAGTTAGATACCAAATGGTGTCTTGACTGTCCAATTTTTCAGGAAAGATGATAGTTATCTGCTGAAAAACATACACTAATCCGAATGTGTCATTTTTTACATTCACTGGTGCTACATCAGCAGGTACAGGGTACCTACACTGAGCAAAAATATAAACGCAACATGCAACAATTTGAAAGATTTTACTGAGTTACAGTTAATATAAGGAAATCAGTCAACTGAAATAAATTCATTAGGCCCCAATCAATGGATTTCACATGACTGGGAATACAGACATGCACCTGTTGGTCACAGATACCTTTTTTTAAAGGTAGGGGTGTGGACCAGAAAACCAGTCAGTATCTGGTGTGACCACCATTTGCCTCATGCAGAGCGACACGTCTCCCTCATATAGAGTTGATGAAGCTGTTGATTGTGGCCTGTGGAATGTTGCCCCACTCCTTTTCAATGGCTGCGTGAAGTTATCGAACATGCTGTTGAACACAGAGCATCCCAAACATGCTCAATGGAAGACATGTCTGGTAAGTATGCAGGCCATGGAATAACTGGTACATTTACAGCTTCCAGGAGGTGTGCACAGATCCTTGCGACACAATTGCATTATCATGCTGAAAAATGAGGTGATGGCGGCAGATGAATTGCACAACAATGGGCTCAGGATCTTGTCACGGTATCTCTGTGCATTCAAATTGACATCGATAAAATGCAATTGTGTTTGTTGTCTGTCTAATGCCATACCATAACCCCACAGCCAACATGGGGCACTGTGTTCATAACGTTGACATCAGCACACCGCCTGCCCACACGGCACCATCTGCCCGGTACAGTTGAAACCGGAATTCATCCGTTGAGACCAGACTTCTCCAGCGTGCCAGTGGCCATCGGAGGTGAGCGTTTGCCCACCGAAGTCGGTTACAACGCCAAACTGCAGTCAGGTCAATGCCCTGGTGAGGACGACGAGCACGCAGATGAGCTTCCCTAAGAAGGTTTCTGACAGTTTGTGCAGAAATGTTTCTGTTGTGCAAACCCACAGTTTCATCAGCTCTCCGGGTGGCTGGTCTCAGATGATCCCGCAGGTGAAAAACCAGAATGTGGAGGTCCTGGGCTTGCGTCGGTACACGGGGTCTGCGGTTGTGAGGCCGGTTGGACGTACTGCCAAATTCTCTAAAATTACATTGGAGGTGGCTGGTTGAGAAATTAACATTCAATTCTCTGGCAACAGCTCCGGTGGACATTCCAGCAGTCAGCATGCCAATTGCACGCTCCCTCAAAACATAAGACATCTGTGGCATTGTGTTGTGTGACAAAGCTGCACATTTTAGAGTGTCCTTTTATTTTCACCAGCACAAGGTGCACCTGTGTAATTAGCATGCTATTTAATCAGCTTCTTGATATGCCACACTTGTCAGGTGGATGGATTATCTTCGCAAAGGAAAAATGGTCACTAACAGGATATAAACAAATGTGTGCACAAAATTTGAGAGAAATAAGCTTTTTGTACATATGGAACATTTCTGGGATCTTTTATTTCAGTTCATGAAACATGGGACCAACACTTTACATGTTGTGTTCATATTTTTGTTTCACATTGTTACAAAGTTACATAAATGCAAGATTTTGTATGATTTATTAGGACAGACTGGCCTGTTTTCTGACAGGACAGAGAGGGGACTTTAGAGCCATTCGAATGATGAGAAAATCGATAAGCAATCTCAACTGTGATGAGAAAACATCCTTATCAGAGAAAAACTCTGGTATTGATCAGTCTCAAAACAGCCTTTGGATTACATAGTTTATGGCTTTAAAAAATAAAATGGGATAAAAATAATGAGTAAAAAAAAAAAAATTGTTTTATGAACCAATAAGCAAGCACTTCACGGTTGCCTCAAGCGATGGTAATCAGCTCAACAAGAAAAAATGAAATTAATGCCTGAGCAATTATTGCTCACTACAGTGAATGGAAAAACACTAGAAAGTAAATCAATATGAAGCACAAGCTCTTCAATGCCTCAATGGTCTTCTGTAAATGTAAAGTGGGGCCCTGGAAGGCAAGAGCAGCACAGTGAATGTGTCCAGGCAAATCTAACAAAAAATAAAACTCTGCCAGGAACTAACCTCTAACCCTTGAACCCGCCTATGCCCTCTCCACCCCAATGACCTCAACTCTTTGACTGGCACGTCACGAATTCTGTGAAACACAGGTGGGCATCCTGATGACATCATCCTGTGTGTGTGTGTGTGTGTGTGTGTGTTTATTTATTTCACCTTTATTTAACCAGGTAGGCAAGTTGAGAACAAGTTCTCGTTTACAATTGCGACCTGGCCAAGATAAAGCATGTGATAAAGCATAAAGCATAATGTGTGTGTGTGTGTGTGTGTGTGTGTGTGTGTGTGTGTGTGTGTGTGTGTGTGTGTGTGTGTGTGTGTGTGTGTGTGTGTGTGTGTGTGTGTGTTCTGACGGAACAGCTGTTGACTCCGTCCAGACAGTGACACTGAGCCCTCAGACGTGGAGGCCAAGCATTTAGCTGCTCCTTGGCATGATGAACGGACACACACACACACACACACACACACACACACACACACACACACACACACACACACACACACACACACACACACACACACACACAGAGGGGATCAGATTTGTATTATCAGGGACACAGGAGGGCAGGGTTGTAAATCCTTACACCCTTACACCCCCTCCCAACCAGCCCTCTCAACTTACCCCCTTGCCCCCCTCATCCCCTGGCTCTCTCGCTCCTCGCCTCTGTTAAAATAACCCGTGAGGTTAGCACCCGGAGCATCCAGGGATCACTGGTATACAAACTGTTCCCTCACAGATGAGAAGCATCAGAGTGGGATAGGGAGTCATCCCAGATCCAGAGACGATAAATCACACAGCGATATACTCACCTCATATCACCTCATTTCACCTCACATCACCTCTACGGCTGAACCTGTGAGAAGAGAGACAGGTAAGATAGAATCATATGCAGGATCTGGGGTTGATCTAGGCAACGTGCAAGATTTTACTCCAACTTGGGTATTGTCCAGCACAGTGCAGTGTGAATATGTCAACAGATGTGTGTGAAAATGTAATCTACATGTCTTACAGCAGGAAACACAGATGTAACTTTCTGTTTATACATGTTATTTGTTATCCATCTGCCAGCCATGCTGATGGGCAGAGGTGGAAAAAGTACCCAACTGTCATACTTGAGTAAAAGTAAAGATACCTTAATAGAAAATGGCTCAAGTAAAAGTGAAAGTCACCCAGTAAAATACTACTTAAGTAAAAGTCAAACAACACCATTTTCTAGTTATTTTTTATTTATTTTCACAGATAGCCAGGGGCACACGCCAACATATAATTTACAAACCAAGCATTTGTGTTTAGTGAGTATGCCAGATCAGAGGCAGTAGAGATGACAAGGGATGTTCTCTTGATAAGTGTGTGAATTGGACCATTTTCCTGTCCTGCCAAGCATTCAAAATGTACTTTTGGGAGTCAGGGAAAATCTATGGGATAAAAGTACATTCTTTTTTTCAGAATGTAGTGAAGCAAAAGTAAAATTTGTCCAAAATATAAATAGTAAAGTAAAGTACAGATACCTCCAAAAAGTACTTTAAAGTATTTTTTACTTATGTACTTTACACCACCGCTGATGGGGAGCAGTCATGCAGCTACAGCTTATGTTTGGAGCATACATCTTACTGTGGTGTTCAGAGTTAATGATAGCTTCCAGAAAAAAGCTCATCTCTAAGGGACTTTCTATATTAGATGTAGAAAATATATTACGCTCAAACAACATATTCATGAGTTCTATTCACGTTTCCATACACAAAAGATGAGTCGTGTGGAACTGTTAAAATTATACTCTGATTAATTCATATATATGTGCATGTTTTTTTGTTTGTTGGGGGGGGGGGGTGGGGGTCTTTGAGTGACACACTGTAGCCAACTACTGTGATCTTGTAAAAGATCTAAAAGATGTGTTTGAGCGTGTATTCCCAAACCAGAGCCTAACGTGAACTCTGTTCATCCGTTCACCTCATCCATCCGCCACCAGAAGAAGATGATGCAATCAGTGTATGATGACCTGTCCAAGCAGAGGATACAGCAAGCCAAGGCTCTGTGTACAGAGGCCAGGGGAGGTAAGACTATAGAGATATATTCAATTACTATTCCCATTCAATTCTACAGTTCCATTCAGCTGAATATACTTTATTGATCTCCCGAAGGGGAGATCAGCTCTGAGAACAGCAGAGTTCAAATGTCTGTCAGCCTAGACATGGAACTGAATAAACCTGACTAAACTCCAAAGCGGGGACATTAGGTTTGACTTAGACAGCAGTAGCAAACAGTTCATACACCCAGGCATAGGCTACAGAGTATAATTATTAATCACACGCCGCAACACAGTAGTACTCACAAACTTATAGAGTACGTTAACGGATTAAACCCTAGAGACTCTACATTAAAACTCTGGAGTTAGAACTCTCAGTGGGCCGAACAATACTCAGGAGGCAATTCCTAGTGGTTTTGTTTGTCTGTTTTCTGATGGTCTCAGCCAGCAGCGGGTGCTGGCATCAGGCCCATCTGACTCAGCATAATGTGATCCTCCGGTTGGTGGGTTTTAAACAGGCACTTCAAAAGGCAAGTCCTGTCGACAATGCAGCTGGCATAAGGCAGGAATTCACATAAACTTTACTGAGAGAGTGAGTGAGAGAGAGAGAGAGAGAGAGAGAGAGAGAGAGAGAGAGAGAGAGAGAGAGAGAAAGACAGAAAAAGAGAAAGAGAGAGGCAGAGTTCCTATAAGGGATACTTCTTACAAACATCCTATTGATATACCCAGTTACCAATGCAACACTGCACCACAAAAAACATTACACACCCTCAGCCTGCATCTCTCAGGGCTATTCCAAAGTTATAGTGTAATGCTACAATCTGGTGGCCATGCATGGGGCCAAATAGGAAACTCAACACTAGGGCTTTGTGGATAAGTGATGATATGATATTTGAGGTTATGGTTTACGGGTCGGGTCAGTTGATCTTCAATAAATAGTTTGGAGCTGAGAGGAGCCAGAGACCTTAATCTCCTACGTACTGAAAAAGAACACTTCATGAGTCATGAGGAAACCCCTGTTGCTGGGGGAAGCCAGGTTCTATCTTTGTGATTCAACATTCACAGGGTTTCTCTGACTGACACAAGCCAACAGATAGAAATGCTACTGTGCAAGTCAAAGACAGATACAGCAAATCAGATTCTATCTGATCTGATTCCCTGTAACTCTCTTATTCTCGGTATTTGTCTGTTTGTGTCTCCAGTTCATGCCTTTCCCTGCTTACTTGTCTTACTTACTAAAATGGTTTAATTACTTTGACTTAGTGGTACATGGAGTGACTTACCCCATACAATGGAAAGCACTTTGAGACCTAGTGAAAGACAAACATAATACTTTATCTTTATGCTGTGCTTTTGTTTGTGTGTGCCAGGAGGTATGAACTTGGGGAAGAAGATCAGTGTTCCCAAGGATGTGATGATGGAGGAATTGAACCTTCCGTCCAACCGCGGCTCCCGCATGTTCCAGGAGAGACTGAGACGGGTGGAGAGATTTACACTGGAGAACCAAGTCCATGACCATTACAGCAATGTAAGAACACACACACGTGCATGTATGCACGGACAAATTCACGCACACACACACACACACAGACATTCTCATACATACACATTCTCACATGTCAAACACACACACCCTGCCTCTCTCCACTAGAGATGCCATGACATTTCAATGTAGAACAGAATGCTCAATTAATGTTCAAAGATATTTTATTTCTATGGAAACACAATAAGGTAACACTGTACATATACAGACATATCCACTGAGCTATCCACACTGTTAGACCCACGGACTTGTCATCCTGATGTGCAGTATTGTGCAAGCAGCTTGTTAGCCTGTTGGATTTATGGTTAGAGCTGTTTGATGAGGCAGTGAAACCTTGGCTGTCCCCTCTCACTTTCTGCTTTGCTGTACTCTGTCCCCTTGGAGCACGAGAAATGGGCCAAGGATATTGGTAGAAATCAGAGGGCCACACTTCTTTGGCTGTCCCAATAAGAGAACCTTTTTTGGTTCCAGGTATAACTTTTTGGGGTTCCATGTATAACCCTCTGTAGAAAGGGTTCTACATGGAAAAGCAAAGAGGTAGAACTATTTTGTGTTTCATGTATAACCCTCTGTGGATGGTGTTCTACCTGGAACCCAAAAGGGTTCTTCTATGGGGACAGCCAAATAACCCTTTTCAGGTTCTATATAGCACCTGTCAGGTGGAAACATAGAAATTCTAGGCGAAATCTACTGTAATGAGTGGATATCATTGGCTGTATGATTGAGGCAGTGGAACTGTCCCCAAAATTGGTTGTTATTCCAAGGTGGTTATTTTCCCATGATAATGCATACAACTGAGTTTGAATGTAGCTAATCCAGAATGTTATTGTGTCCCTGCCCAGGGCCTTCCAGAGCCCTTTCCCCCCCAGACCATACAGGGGCCCCAGAGGGGGAAAGAGAACCAGGCATATCTGATGCCTGGCAACCACAGCCTGATCACCACTCTACAGAAGACTGAGGCCATGAACGGCAGCCCCAACGTCATTGCCCCAGGTAGCTGGTAACATGAGTGATTAGAACCACATGGCTTAAAGGGATAGGTCACCCCTACATTCAAAGGGTTGGAATATTGGCTCAGCTTTACTTCAGATTACTTTTGAGCTATGGAAATGACAAACTTTGATTTTGGGATGAACTACCCATTTGAGTGTGCTGTTATGACAAAGGGGGTTTAACCACCCATTTTGGACACGTTACATTTTGGAAGGACAAGGTTAAACAACACACTATTGCTCTGACTGTTTTTAAAGCTGTGCTTGAGAATATCTGATAACACTCTGGGTGCTAGTGTGTTGAGTCTATCAGTGTATCTGTGTCCTGACCTAACAGTAGGTTCGTTTTTGGGTCTGAGTGACAGCCAGCTAAGCCTTGTTTATTGTGCTGGATTTACACCAAGTTTAACCATTTCTATTGTAGCCAGGACCAACATCAGATCAAACAACCTGCTTTAAATGTGTAAACCCTAAGAGCTTTCAGGGACTGAGTCTGGGACTGACCTTTGACCTCAGGCTACGTGGGTCCCCTGAAGGAGATCCCTTGTGAGAAGTTTAACCTGACAACCAGGTCCTACTGTTCCCCCTGGAGGGAGGCCCTGGGTGACAGTGACGACCTCAGGTCCTCCCTCAGCACCCAGTTCCCACAGAGGGCCACACTACAGCCCGCCAACTACAGGTGTTTCAACAGGTCAGTCTCACTACCTCACTAACCCACAGGGGGTCACACTACAGCCCGCCAACTACAGGTGCTTCAACAGGTGAGGAACTGAGTTCACATGGAACCCTGACACATATAGCCAAGTCACAAACATAGACGACCTCTGAGGACTGCACACTTCACAGTACAAAGGCAGGACAATATTATGCATGTATTCTTTGGAAAGACAAATTCAAGACCCCACTCATCAAAGCGAACATGGCTCGGGCTGAGGCTTAATGCACGTTTAGCACAGGATCATCATCAAATAGAGCCGCAGATGACCGAAGCATGTTATCAAATGAATATCACAATAATCTCTTAAATTAGCTTCCTCGGCACGCGTCCATGTTTCCACTGTTTGAAAGCAATCCCGCCTCTGACTCGCACCCCCTTGGACTGTGGCTGTCAGGCGGGCGGCTATTTTAACATGGGCTCGTGAGAAATGATCCCCCAGGGGGCTTGCATGCCTTTCAGCCCCTTAAAGACTGATGGCGCACAAAGGGGCTCATCTTACCCTGGCACACGCAAGATTGCGTCACACCGATGAGGCAAGAACAAAGGCTAAACTTGGTCTGAGACTCTCCTCACACACAACTATTAGTCTACTGTCAGTCATTTTGGTACCAATCATTCAGTAACTGAAGCACACAGATGCATTGATTTACTCCTTTAATTAACAAGGTATCTGGGGTTAATTAAGTCTAAGTTTAAAGTGAGGCATACAAACTGTGTGGGACAACTGGGATGAAGCCCCATCTATCGTCGGATGATTAAGGATTCTCACTAAATTCCCAAGATGATTATTTCCGACCTGAAAGATTAGTTAAACCAGGCCAGCCAGGGTCATTAGTGGAGCTCTGTGTGGATGCCTGGGTATCACAGAACATCTAAAAGCTTATTTCTACCCACCTGTTGAGTGAGAAAGATCTGATACCCAGAGAACGTCTTTGGTGTTATGTAAGCTACTGAGTCACTCTTCCTCAAATATACACGTCTAACATAAGCATCCCTCTCCCTCAGAGCGGCCATGCCATTCGGAGGCGCACAGCAGAAGAGTATGAGGGTCATCCCAGTGATGGGGTTCGAGCTGTTGGACTCCCAGCGCCTCCCTGGTACGACCCTGGACCGCATGTGTAAACGGCCCAACTTCAACAGAGTACCACGGGGATGGGGTCACGACTACTCCCCTGAATCCACCGACCTGTGAGAGGACCACCACTTCCTGTGACCTTTGTGAATTCGCAGGCTGAAAGACTTAAGCATCGTTTTACTCTTATTACACTTCCCTCCTGATTCAAAGATGACTCCCTCTAGAGTAGGTAGCCCCAAACTATTTTTATATTAAGATGCTTTCATCTATTTAATGGTTATATTAGGATAAGGGCCTGTGGTTAAGGGCAAGTTCTAACTCGAGGACTCTGGTATTCAGTCAGTGCCATAGGGAAAGACTTGTGAATGGTAAGATTGCTTCCTGATGAGAGCTCTGTGGATGTGCCTGTGCGGAGGCCAACTGAGGACGTCTGTATCAATCAACAGCTCATTATTAGAGTTGAGCCCAGGCAAACGAAGGCCAGTTGAGGGGAGAGGTGATTTGTTTCTTTTTTAATCAAAAACAGCCTCGTACTTAGCCCAACTGCCCCATTTCCCAACTCTACAACTCGACATAACTTTTGGCTCCCTTCCCTCTCTCCTACCATCACACTTCCTTCCTCCGTCTTTCTTGCCCTCTGTTATAAAGGATTGATTTTGTGATATTGATTGCTTTAAACGTAAATGATAGAGAACTTGTTTTAATGGCAGAAGTGGACAACAAAACATCACAATAATAAACTGAATCATTTTTGTGGAAAATGAACGTTGTATCAAAAATCAAATCCATAATATGAATGAAAATCAACAGGTCTAAAAATGGTCCTTTCAAGGGGCTGCTCTGCAGGATGCCTTGTACATTTCAACAATTTCTCCATTCTGATGTTGTAAGTCTAAATACACTGATCCATGACATTTTCTAACACCCGGGTGAACCTCAAAGTTAGATGACATTGCCACTGGATGCTGATGTAAGGCCCGTTATGCATTTCACCCCATAATTACGATGGTGAAGACTGGGGGAGGGTAAGCTGATCCTAGACCTGTGCCTAAGAGAAACTTCTGCCCAGGCCAATTATCTCAACCAGAGATGTTTGGCATAGCAAAGTATCACCATGGTAACTAGTCGCCATGGCGGGCAGCGTGGGCACCCATGCGCTGGGGGTCCTGGGACGGGTAGTGGATGTGTCCTGGGGGTCTCATGCCCATGGGAGGAGGGGGACCCATCGAACCCATGTGGAACATAGGCGCACCAAAACCTGAAGGTAAAAAAACACAACATAAATGAACAAGGTACACATTAGGTGTCACATTGTGTGAGCGCTAGCTCAGTGACATACTAAACTGCAACAAAAGAATATGTCCTCACGGTCAACTGCATTTATTTTCAGCAAATTTAACATGTGTAAATATTTGGATGGCTTCCCTGTAACGCAAAGCGTTGAGATTGCTTGCAATGACTACAAGTGCAGTCCGATGATGTGACACACCGCCCGAGACAATGAAGGACCCTCCACCTCGATCCCGCTCCAGAGTACAGGCTTTGACGATAAACACAAATCCGACCATCACCCCCAGTGAGACAGAACCCTGACTTGTCAAAAAGCACTTTTTGCCAGTCCTGTCTGGCCCAGCGATGGTGGGTTTGTGCCCATAGGTGACATTGTTGCCGGTGATGTCAGGTGAGGACCTGCCTTACAACAGGCCTACAAGCCCTCAGTCCAGCCTCCCTCAGCCTATAGCAGACAGTCTGAGCACTGACGGAGGGATTGTGCGTTCCTGATGTAACTCGGACAGTTTTTGCACGTCGTCTGCCACTGCGAAGACTATCAGCTGTCTGTCCTGTAGCACGGTCTTAGGCGTCTCACAGTACGGACATTGCAATTTATTGCCCTGGCCGCATCTGCAGTACTAATGCCTCCTTGCAGCATGCCTAAGGCACGTTCACACGGATAAGCAGGGACCCTGGGGATCTTTCTTTTGGTGTTTTTCAGAGTCAGTAGAGAGGCCTCTTTAGTGTCCTAAGTTTTCAGAACTGTGACCTTAATTGCCTACCGTCTGTAAGCTGTTAGTGTCTTAATGACAGTTCCAGAGGTGCATGTTCATTGTTCATTGAACAAGCATGGGAAACAGTGTTTAAACCCTTTACAAAGAAGATCTGTGAAGTCATCTTTGAAAGATAATTATCTTTGAAAGACAGGGTCCTGAAAAAGGGACATGTCTTTTTTGGCTGAGTTTATAAGTATGGCCAGAATTTTTCCAGGGCAACAAAGGTGTGACTGGTACCTGGAGGTGGTGGGTTGATGCCGGGCGGCGGGGGCAGAGAGATGTTCATGACATTAGGAGATGTACCAGGGTCCAGATTGAAGTAGTTAGTGGGAGCGTCTTCTTCCAGAGCAGGGGGTGGGGGAGAGCTGTGGGAGAGAGAAGAGAGTCAGAACAAGAACACAGACCGGCTCTCACACACACACAGTCTTTCAAAGCCTCCCAGACAGACTTACCTCCAGGCAGTCCTGGCACAGGGTCTAATCTGGTTCCCATCTCACTGACCCCATCCTGATAGGCCTCCTTTCCTCTGGCTGCCTGAGACCTGGACAGTCACAACACATTAGGGTACACAGTGAGTAGGGTGCAGGGATGCATGGAGACCAAATATAAATACTCCCAAATATTTTTGCCCTACAAGGTTGTCACCATCTGTCTAGAAAGGAAGGACTTCCAATACATTCTCCTCCTTTCCTCATAACTGGTAAGCTTTCACCTCTTACCTGCCCCACTTGACGGTGAGCCTGCGTCCGTTGATGATGAGCTTGTTGAATGACTTTTCTGCAGCAAGCTCAGCTGCCTGCCGTGTGGCAAACTGGATGAAGGCACACTGCTGCCTCTGGACAATGGTGGTGGTCCGGATCTCCCCAAACTGATAGAAGTGATTCCTGTAGAAACAGACACACAACGATTGAGGGCACAAGTTCCCAACTGCGTCACAGATCATTAAAACTGACTACCAGCAATCCTGGTATATTTATAAAAAATAAATAAAAAAAAGTTCAAATCAACTGACACTATAATCAGAAACCTACCTCAGCTCTGCATCTGAGATGGTATCTCCCATCCCCCCTACATAGAGTGTGGTGATGGTCTTGTCCTCAGGCGTGTCCAGTCTGGGCATGGTGGAGGCCCGTTTCAGCAGCTTGTCAGCCACTGGGTCATTAATACCATAGTAACGGTCCTTAATGTTCTGGTCTGCCAGGGGATCATCTGGGTCTGTGGGCTTCTCGTGCCTGATGCGGCAGGGAGAGAATGTGCATGAGAAGGAATAGTTCTCCCCAGTCAATGTAGGTTGATTTCTTGCTCAACAGCACCACCAAGTGAAATGTCATTACAAATCACAGAGACAGGAGGGGCTGTATCTATATAGTCATTGCACATGAACCAACTGTAGCCCTTATTAAGAGATGGAGCTATCTTTTAGATTGCGCTCTCACCTATAAGGACACTCCTCTCCTCTCTTACACTCTCCCTTCACCCAGAAGGAGCAGATGTGGGGTCTGTTCCTCTTGTAGTAGGGTGTCGTGCGGGCCAGCTTCAGCAGCATCTCACTGGAGCTGGGGGCCTTACCCAGCAGACCCACTGGCCGTGTCCCATCAGAGTTCCCTATCTGAGGACACAGGGAGTCAGGGAGATAGAGGGGGTTAACAGGGGTAAAACACTGGAAGTTGAATGTGAACACAGAAATACCGGGGATGCAGCCATCTCTCCACACATACCTCTCTCTCAGCATTCTGTGTGTAGTACTCCTTGTTCACGTCTGACTTCGGCACGTCATCCTTGATGTCCAGCCCGGTGTCCCTGACCTGGATTGGCAAACCTGTCGAGCACAGACGTGTAAATGTCTTGGATTCGGTACTGAATGGGGACTTAGTTTTGGCATACTTTGGTTTTCCAAAAAATGTAACCGATGTGACTTCCTCATCAAAAGAAAGTTAATATTTACAGATTATTTGTTTTTGCTTAGATTCATCCAGCCGGTTTTAAAATATGGGCGAAGGTGCAATACCCCCGCTCCTCAGTATGCCTTATATTTAACAAAAACTACACCCAAAAGTAATAAATATGTATCCACCCGTACCAGCTCGGGTACGGTACTATTCAGTACCCAGGTGGAAAAACCCAATTACATGTGGCTTTAGTAAAGTCAAGGTCCCCATGACTTGAACAAGTGGTAAGCAGTGTTGTCCATTAGCGCTGGCAGTCGGCTAATTAGCCAGCTACATTTTCCACTTCAAGCTAACGTTTTATGGGCTTATTTTGGACCTAAGCTTGTCACCGGATATCCCAAACACAATCAAATACAATTTTTGGGGTTCGCATACACAGATTTTCGGCATTGCTGATTAATTAGGGCCAATATCAAGTTCATAACAATCGTTAATCTGCATTTTTGGGTACCGATTATGGCCGATTACATTGCAATCCACGAGGAAACTGCTTGGCAGGATGAGCACCTGTTACGCGAGCGCAGCAAGGAGCCAAGGTAAGTTGCTAGCTTGCATTAAACTTCTCATAAAAAAAAAAATCTTCACATCATGACTAGTTAACTACACATGGTTGATGATATTACTAGGTTGTCCTGTGTTGCATATAATCAATGCGGTGCCTGTTAATTTATCGTCAAATCACAGCCGACTTCAACTTCCCCAAACGGGTGATGATTTAACAAAAGCGCATTCGTGAAAAAAGCACTATCATTGCACAAATGTACCTAAACATAAACATCAATGTCTTTCTTAAAATCAATACACAAGTATATACAATTTTTTTTAACCTGCATATTTAGTTACAAGAAAATATTGCCTGCTAACATGAATAACTAGGGAAATTGTGGCACTTCTCGTGTTCAGTGCAAGAAGAGTCCAGGTATATGCAACAGTTTGGTCCGCCTGGCTCGTTGCTAATTATGACAGAACCTTGAAGGTTGTGCAATGTAACAGCAATATTTAGACTTAGGGTTGCCACCCGTTCGATAAAATACATAACGGTTTCGTATTTCACTGAAAGAATAAACGTTTTCAAAATTATAGTTTCAAGATTTAACCATATTAATGACCAAAGGCTGGTATTTGTGTGTTTATTATATTATAATAAATTTGATAGAGCAGTCTGAGCGTTAGGTGGTAGGCACCAGCAGGCTCGCAAGCATTCATTCAAACTTTACTGCGTTTGCAGAAGCTCTTCGCAATGTTTGAAGCACTGCACTGTTTATGACTTCAAGCCTATCAACTCCTGAGAATAGGCTGACAATACTAAAGTGTCTATTTGAACATCCAAGTCAAAGGTATATGAAATACAAATGGTAGAGAAATAGTTGGTGTCATAATATCATTCATATATTTAAATACTACCTAAAACTTCTTAACTGGGAATATTGAACTTTTGAATATACAACTTTCATATGTTCTGAGCAAGGAACTTAAACAGTAGCTTTTTTTACATGGCACATATTGCACTTTTACTTTCTTCTCCAACACCATTTTTGCATTATTTAAACAAAATTGACCATGTATTTTTTATTTGAGACTAAATAGATTTCATTTGTGTATTAAGTTCAAATAAATGTTCATTGTTCATTCAGTATTGTTATATTTGTAATAATGACAATTACTTAGATTAAAAAAAAGTTTTAAAACATTGGCTAATTATGTCGGTATCGGCTTTAAGGTCCTCCAATGGTCGGATGAAAAATCGGTCGACCTCTAGTTGACAGTACATGACAGAGCAAAAACGAAGCCATGAGGTCAAAGGAATTTTCCGTAAAGCTCAGAGACAGGATTGTGCCGAGGCACAGATCTGGAGAAGGGTGCCAAAACAATTCTACAGCATTGAAGGTCCAAAAGAAAAGTGGCCTCCATCACTCTAAATGAAAGATTGGAACCACCAAGACTTTTTCAAGAGCTGGCCGCACAGCCAAACAGAGCAATCGGGGGAGAAGGGCCTTGGTCAGGGAGGTGACCAAGAACACGATGGTCACCCTGACAGAGCTCCAGAGTTCCTCTGTGAAGATGGGAGAACCTCCCAGAAGGACATCTCTGCAGCAGTCCACCAATCAGGCTTTTATGGTAGTGGCCAGACGGAAGCCACTCCTCAGTAAAAGGCACATGACAAAAGGCACCTAAAGGACGCTGTCCATGAGAAACAAGATTCTGGGGGCAAAGGTTCACCTTCCAACAGAACAACGACCATAGGCACACAGCCAAGACAACACAGGATTGGCTTTGGGACAAATCTGAATTTCTTTGACTGGACCAGCCAGAGCCCAGACTTGAACACTATCGACCATCTCCGGAGAGACCTGAAAGTAGCTGTGCCGCGACGCTCCCCATCCAACCTGCAGAGACGAATGGGAGAAACTCCAAAAACATGTCCCAAGCTTGACGCGTCATACCGAAAACGTCTCAAGGCTGTAGGTGCATCAACAAAGTACCGAGTAAAAGGTCTGAATACTTATGTAAATATAATTGCATTAAAAAAAAATGTTTTTAATAAAGCTGCAAATACTTCTAAAACCCTGATTTTGTGTGTGTGTGGATTGATGAGGGGGAAAACAACTTTGATCAATTTCAGAATAAGGCTGTAACATAACAAAATGTGGAAAAAGCCAAGGGTTCTGAATACTTTCCGAATGCACTATGTATATGATGGTGTGTATAATAGACATTATGGACAGTATATAAACAGAAATAGTTATATAGGACGCGTCTACTAGAATATACATATGGTGTGTAAAACGGAATGGTAAATATTACTTAAGTAACCAATGTTTAATGATTATGTACATAGGGCATCAGTCACTACGGTGAAGGGTTGAGTACCAGGTACTAGCCGGCTAGTAACAGACTAAAGTTTGGGGCAAGGTACTGCGCAAAACTCAATTCGCCTTTGGGACAACGGCTCCCATTGTCAGGACAGAGACATATACATAGATCTCTGGCTGCAGTCAAATTTCTTTACACGGACGAGGGAGAGTGCATGATGCTCGTGAAATTGCATGTCCCATGTTATGTACACTGAGTGTACAAAACATTAAGAACACCTTCCTAATATTGGAGTTACACACATCCCACCTTTCGCCCTCAGAACAGCATCAATTCATCGGGAATGTACTCTACAAGGTGTCAAAAGCGTTCTACAGGGATGCTGGCCCATGTTGACGCCAATGCTTCCCACAGTTGTGTCAAGTTGGCTGGAAGTCCTTTGGGTGGTGGACCATTCTTGATACACACAGGAAAAAATTTTGAGTGTGAAAAATCCAGCAGCATTGCAGTTCTTGACACAAACCGGTGCACCTGGCACTTACTACGATACCCTGTTCAAATGCCCATTCACCCTCTCCATGTCTCAATGCTTAAAAATCCTTCTTTAAACTTCTCTCCTCTCCTTCATCTACACTGATTGAAGTCGATTCAAAAAGTGATCACATCTTTTACCTTGACTCAGCTGGTCAGTCTATCATGGAAAGAGAAGGTGTTCGTAATGTTACTCAGTGTAAGTGGTAACGATGAGTCGAAATCCACAACTTAAGAGGCTTTCTGACAATTTATTTTAATTTGAGTGTAGTGGCGAATAGAAGGCCATTTACTGTGCGTTGATTGATTACTTATATCTCCCTCTCTAACTTCAAGCAATAGCTGTCAGAGCAGCTTACTGATCACTTTACCTGCACACAGCCCATCTGTAAATAGCACACCCAATCTAACTACATTTGCACATAGATTTTTCTATTGGGTTATTGACTGTACGTTTCTCTATCCCATGTGTAACTCTGTTTTTGCCACACTGCTTTGCTTTATCTTGGCCAGGTCAAAATTGTAAATGAGAACTTGTTCTCAAATAGCCTACCTGGTTAAATAAACGTAACATAATATTTAAAAAACTGAACAGTGAGTGCTGACCAGTTTAAAACAGGTTTTGAACTGACTGAATAAAATCAACCTCCTATATCCCTTTGCCATTCATAAATGATACAACGTGGTTATATGTCCATGGTATCGCATCGGGACAAGTAAACCAAAGGATTTCCTAGGATGCCGGGGCTTGCCAGGCAGTGACGCAAAAGTGAGTGACTCGTCAGTCAGTGTACCTTAGCGAATCGGTGAGAGAGCCATTCATTTGTCTCTTTAATTTGCATAGGATACTGGTAGGCCTAGGCTTTTTGGTGATTAACTGCAGATAACATTTGATGAAGAATCATCACTGCAGGAACAATCGGTAGTGGAGCATCTCATTCTGGTCCAAATATGAAAATTAGGGAACCACCTTTCCGAAGAGGCAACGAGAATGCCCATCTGCGTGTGTGGTGCACACGTCTACCACGTTCTGTAGCTGTTAGCAATGATGCTAATGAAAACAGTCTTCTGTTAGATGGTAAGGTTTTCCCAAAAACCTGCTCAATTAAACATTAACTACAAAATATCCTATGCTTACATGGCAGAATGATATGATTATATTCATCAATCCAGTGGGTATATGTTTTGCAAACTCTACCATCATGTGCACTACAACAACACTGTTAAAAAGCCTAGGTGCCCACTTGAATTAAAAGGGTAACTACACCCAATTCAAAAATTCTCCAGTGTTTCCCAGACCTCAAAAGTAGTCTCCTGATGCGTTTTAAAACTTCTTAAGGATGGGGGCAGTATTGAGTAGCTTGGATGAATAAGGTGCCCAGAGTAAACTGCCTGCTACTCAGTCCCAGAAACTAAGATATACTAGTATAATGCATACAGTGGGTCAAAAAAGTATTTAGTCAGCCACCAATTGTGCAAGTTCTCCCACTTAAAAAGATGAGGCCTGTAATTTTCATCATAGGTAAACTTCAACTATCTAGAAAATCACATTGTAGGATTTTTAATTAATTTATTTGCAAATTATGGTGGAAAATAAGTATTTGGTCAATAACAAAAGTTTCAATACTTTGTTATATACCCTTTGTTGGCAATAACAGAGGTCAAACATATTCTGTAAGTCTTCACAAGGTTTTCACACACTGTTGCTGGTATTTTGGCCCATTCCTCCATGCAGATCTCCTCTAGAGCAGTGATGTTTTGGGGTTGTTGCTGGGCAACACGGACTTTCAACTCCCTCCAAAGATTTTCTATGGGGTTGAGATCTGGAGACTGGCTAGGCCACTCCAGGACCTTGAAATGCTTCTTACGAAGCCACTCCTTCGTTGCCCGGGCGGTGTGTTTGGGATCATCGTCATGCTGAAAGACACAGCCACGTTTCATCTTCAATGCCCTTGCTGATGGTAGGCTTTGTTACTTTGGACCCAGCTCTCTGCAGGTCATTCACTAGGTCCCTCCGTGTGGTTCTGGGATTTTTGCTCACCGTTCTTGTGATCATTTTGACCCTACGGGGTGAGATCTTGCGTGGAGCCCCAGATCGAGGGAGATTATCAGTGGTTTTGTATGTCTTCCATTTCCTAATAATTGCTCCCAGTTGATTTCTTCAAACCAAGCTGCTTACCTATTGCAGATTCAGTCTTCCCAGCCTGGTGCAGGTCTACAGTTTTTTTTTCCTGGTGTCCTTTGACAGCTCTTTGGTCTTGGCCATAGTGGAGTTTGGAGTGTGACTGAGGTTGTGGACAGGTGTCTTTTATACTGATAACAAGTTCAAACAAGTGCCATTAATACAGGTAAGAAATGGAGGACAGACGAGCCTCTTAAATTTGAAACTCCCCATCCCGGATCCGGGATCGTGACTAAAGCCTCAGGCTCATTAGCATAACGCAACGTTAACGATTTCTGAAAATTGCAAATAAAATGAAAATAATGCGCCTACTCTCAAGCTTAGCCTTTTCTTAACAACACTGTCATCTCAGATTTTCAAAATGTGCTTTTGAACCATAGCAATTCACTAATTTGTGTAAGAGTATGCTAAGCTAGCTTAGCATTTTGAGTAGCATTTAGCACGCAACATTTTCACAAAAACCAGATAACCAAATAAATAAAATCATTTACCTTTGAAGAGCTTCGGATGTTTTCAATGAGGAGACTCTCAGTTACATAGCAAATGTGCAGTTTTTCCTGAAAGAGTCTTTGTGTAGGAGAAATCGCTCCGTTTTGTACATCACATTTGGCTACCGAAACGAACCGAAAATTCAGTCACCTACAACGTCAAACTTTTTCTGAATTAACTCCATAATATCGACCGAAACATGGCAAACGTTGTTTGGAATCAAATCCTCAAGGTGTTTTTTCACATATCCCTTCATTGATATATCGTTCGTGGAAGCCTGCATTCTTCTCTGAATTCTGTGGAAAAATACTTGCAGCTGACTTTTGCGCACCAATTTCGGCGCAGGACACCGGGCGGACACCTGGTAAATGTGGTCTCTTATGGTCAATCTTCCAATGATATGCCTACAAATACGTCACAATGCTGCAGACACCTTGGGGAAACGACAGAAAGGGCTGACTCACTCCTCTCGCATTCAAAGCCATATAAGGAGACAATGGAAAACGGAGCCTCAAATCCTGCTCATTTCCTGGATGCCGTTTCATCTTGGTTTTGCCTGTAGCTCACGTTCTAAGGCACGCACAGAAAATATCTTTGCAGTTCTGGAAACGTCAGAGTGTTTTCTTTCCAAAGCTACCAATTATATGCATAGTCGAGCATCTTTTTGTGACAAAATATTGCGCTTAAAACGGGCACGTCTTTTTATCCAAAAATGATATAGCGCCCCCAGAGTTAACAGGTTAAAGAAGAAGTTACAGGTCTGTGAGAGCCAGAAATCTTGCTTGTTTGTAGGTGACGAAATACTTATTTTCCACCATAATTTGCAAATAAATTCATAAAAAATCCTACAATGTGATTTTCTGGATTTCCCCCCCTCATTTTGTCTGTCATCATATGATGAAAATGACAGGCCTCTCATCTTTTTAAGTGGGAGAACTTGCACAAATGGTGTCTGAGTAAATACTTTTTTGCCCCACTGTATTTGGATAGCAAACACTGAAGTTTCTAAAACTGTTTGAATGATGTCTGAGTATAACATAACTCATATGCAGGCAAAAACCTGAGAAAAAAATCCAACAAGGATGTGGGAAATTTGAGGTTAATAGTTTTTCAACTCATTCCCTGTTGAAGATAGTGGGATATTGGTCATATTGCACTTCCTAAGGCTTCCACTAGATATCAACAGTCTTTAGAACCTTGTTTGATGCTTCTACTGCGAAGTGGGGGAGAATGAGTCAGAGGTCTGGCAGAGAGCCACGAGCTCAGTCTCGCGTGCTCACGTGATAGTTCTCTGTTCCATAGCATTTCTACAGACAAAGGAATTCTCCGGTTGGAACATTATTGAAGATTTATGTTAAAAACATCCTAAAGATTGATTCTATACTTTGTTTGACATGTTTCTACGACCTGTTTTTGGACTTTGTCAATAGTTTCCGCTGGACTTGCACGCGCTTCGTGAGTTCGGATTTGTTTACCAAACGAGCTAACAAAGGAGGTATTTGGACATACATGAACTTTATCAAACAAATCAAACATTTGTGGAACTGGGATTCCTGGGAGTGCATTCTGATTTAGATCAAAGGTAAGGGAATATTTATAGTGCCATTTCTGACTTCTGTTGACTCCAACATGGCGGATCTCTCTTAGGGTTGATTTGTCGTCTGAGCGCCGTACTCAGATTATTGCATGCTTTGCTGACACAGCGGTTGCATTAAGAAGAAGTGGATCTAAAATTCCATGTATAACACTTGTATTTTCATCAACATTTATGATGCTTATTTCTGTAAATTGATGTGGCTCTCTGCAAAATCACCAGATGTTTTTGGAACTACTGAACAACGCGCCAGTGTATACTGAGATTTTTTGATATAAACATGAACTTTATCGAACAAAACATACATGTATTGTGTAACATGAAGTCCTATGAGTGTTATCTGATGAATATCAAAGGTCTGATTAATTTCTCCATTTCTGCTTTTTGTGACACCTCTCTTTGGCTGGAAAAATGGCTGTTTTTCTGTGAATAGGCACTCAACTAACAATCGTTTGTGTATTTGAAATCGGACACTGTGGTGGGATTAACAAGAAGTATATATTTTAAAATGGTGCAAAATACTTGTATGCTTGAGGAATTTTAATTAAGAGATTTGTTGTTTTGAATTTGGCTCCCTACACTTTCACTGGCTGTTGTTGTCTCGATCCCGTTAACGGGATCTCAGCCATAAGAAGTTAAGCATTGTTGTAGACTTAAACAAAATTAGATGTTCTATCCATTTACAACATTTTATTTTGAGATCAAAAACATGGAAATACAAAACCATTAATTTATTTTTCAAGATATGGGCAGTATCTTGCAGTAACATTTTAAATAAGAATTTAAGCTCAACAGAAGACAGGTTACTCTACGTACTTGTGGAAACCACTGAGTAAGGTGTACAGGTAAGGCATCTATGAATTATATGACCTACCGTACTCCAGGTCAAGCAGACAGGTCTGACAGACGTTCTTCATCTTGCTGCAGGTCTGACACACCTCTGTCTTCTTGAAGCGCATCCTTGTTCCTGGACACCAGCGGAACACAGTGAAGGGACGAGCACAGATCTGATGGGAGGAGAAGTGGAGAGCAAAAAGTTCAGTGTTTCTGCTGCAGTCATTTAGTTGTGGTGCTACGCTTCTTACATCTGCAAACAGCTAGCTTGTATTTTTTTTTGCAAGTTGGGCCTAAATCTTGTTAGCCGCTAGGGTTGCACATTTTGGGGAATATTCAGAGGTGGAAGCCTTCCGTGGGGATATATGGGAATTAACGAAAATATATGCAAATTACTATTAATACCATTTAAAATTAAGATATTTTCATTGGATATATTTACCATATGGAGAAACATTTTTACCTTATGAGTAGACATAATTGCAAATGATTAAATCCTTCCAATAAAAAATAACTACGAATTTAACTTTTATTAAATGAGTTGACTCTTCACATGGGATGATTCCACTGAACAACAAAAGAAAGAATATTGAATGATCCCCGATGATCCTTCGCATCTCCCAAAAACATTTTCAGCATACAGATGAAGTCGGAAGTTTACATACACTTAGGTTGGAGTCATTAAAACTTGTTTTTCAACCACTCCACAAATTTCTTGTCAACAAACTAGTTTTGGCAAGTCGGTTAGGACATGTGGCAGCATCGTGTTTTGGGGGTGCTGTGCTACAGGAGGGACTGGTGCACTTAATAAAACAGATGGCATCATGAAGACAAACATATGTGAATATATTGAAGCAACAACTCATGACATCAGTCAGGAAGTTAAAGCTTGGGTGCAAATGGGTCTTCCAATTGGACAATGACCCCAAGCACATTTCCAAAGTTGTGGCAAAATGGCTTAAGGACAAAGTTTTAAAAAAAAGTGGCCATCACAAAGCCCTCACCCCAATCTCATAGAAAATGTGTGGGCAGAACTGAAAAAGCGTGTGCGAGCAAGGAGGCCTAGAAACCTGACTCAGTTACACCAGCTCTGTCAGGAGGAATAGGCCAACATTCACCCAAAATATTGTGGGAAGCTTGTGGAAGGCTACCCGAAACGTTTGACCCAAGTGAAACAATTTAAAGGTAATGCTACCAAATACTAATTGAGGTTGTAAACTTCTGACCCAATGGGAATGTGATTTAAGAAATAAAAGCTGAAATAAGTCACTCCACTAGTATTCTGACATTTCACATTCTTACAATAAAGTGGTGATTCTAACTGGCCTAAGACAGGTATTTAAAAATTGAATAAATGTATTTGGCTAAGGTGAATGTAAACTTCAACTTCAACTGTACATCTCTAAAATGAGAGTCTAGAAACTATAGCTTTGGTTGTCTTCCTCAGGCTTCCATGTCTTCTCCCTGGACCTCCTCAATGTCCACCTTTTTAACAGCACTCCGAGTTCGCATCTTCACTGTCCAACCTTGTTGAGGATGGCTCATTGCCAGGCCACCAATTTTTCACCCCTTGTATTGGTCAGCCTGTTGCGTGCTTTGGTGTGTGTGTTCCCATACAAGGACTAGTTGCACTCTGAGGCGGCTGATATTAGTGGGATTTGGAGGATGATGGAGGCATCAGGGGAAAGAGCCACAGATCAACAAAGTCTCTTCTACCAGGTGGCTGATGAGATTGGCAGTCGTGCCAACCTTATTGCATCGCCATCCCAAAGCCCTTGCTTAGAAGTTTACTCCACCAGACTGCCAAGAGCCTTGCCCTCATCCAGACACCATAGGCCTAGTTGATCTCTGCACCAGACCGGATGCTCTTGCCAGCATACTTCGGGTCCAACATGTACGCTGCGGTGTGTATGGGCTCCAGACAGAAGTCTTCACACCTTTTGATGCATTTCAGAACTGCAGTTTCCTCTGCTTGGAGCAACAGTGAAGTGGGCAGGGCAGTACAGATTTATTCTCTTACATCTGCAAGCAGAGTGAACATCAGACAGGATGGCATGGTCTCCTGCAATCCATGCAATGGCTACTGATATAGGTTTCAGGTAGCTTACCACTCTCTCCCAAAATACATCATCCAGGAGGATCCTCTTGATGGGGCTGTTTATACCGGCAGACTGTGATATGGCCATTTCTTGGAGACTCCTTCCCCCCAGGAGACTGTCAAACATGACAACACACCCCCAAATGGTGTTGCCGGGCAGCTTCAATGTAGTGCTCTTATTCTTCTCACTTTGCTTGGTGAGGTAGATTGCTGCTATAACTTGATGACCCTTCACATACCTAACCAGTTCCTTGGATCTCTTGTAGAGTGTATCCATTGTTTTCAGTGCCATGAGGTCCTTGAGGAGCAGATCCAATGCATGAGCAGCACAGCCAATGGGTGCGATGTGAGGGTAGGACTCCTCCACTTTAGACTAAGCAGCCTTCATGTTTGCAGCATTGTCTGTCACCATTGCAAATACCTTCTGTGGTCCAACATGTGATTTGGCACAGTATTTGCAAATGTACACAGCATTTCCTTCTACATTAACTGCAGTGAAATGTCTCCACACATCAGATAGTGGCTGTGGCATTTTCCTGTAAAGATTAGGAAAAAAAGAAAGTAAAATACAATTCCATGTACAGATAGTTAAGCAGTTAGATTTAAACAACTCCTTTGTAAGATAAATGAAACACTCCTCAGTTAGCAGGCTCAAGTAAGCTAAAACCCACACGGTAGCAAAAACTTACTAGCAGAAACGGTTAACAAGTTAGAAAATATTTAAACGCACTTTACTGTAGGCTACTATTTACTAGTTGACAAAATTGTCATGAAATGTATTCACCCCACCCAGTATTGTAATCAAAACTTACCAGAAAGCATGTATGTAGTCATCGGCTCAGACAGTGTAGTAGCGTGGGCTCAACAGCATCTCATTAGTGTGCAAGATCTTGAGAATCAGCTGTACATGTGATGGAAGACTGCACTGCATATGTGATGAAGAATGCACTGTGCATGCAGAGGGCTGCAATTCCATTTAATTGGGGATAGTTTAACCAAAATATGCCACAAGACTTAGAATTGCCTAGTATATCCCACAAAAAAAGTTTCACTGTTATAAGCTAACTTTTTTGATGAATTTAAGCAAAATTCCCGGGCTTAACTTCCCATGGAAAATTTCCTGACCCGTCGCAACCTTATTAGCCGCTAATGCTAATCGCTAGTTAGCTGGCTAGCTAATAAATGTACTGAAATGTAATTCGCTACACAGTCTGATCATACGAGTGATGGTTTATACCTAAATCAGCATGTTTGTGCAACAGTATCTTCTAAATCAGAGAGAAATACGCAAAGCATGAATATGTTAGCTACATGAAGTAGCTAAGAGAAAACATTCAATGTAGCCAAAGATTATATGGTCCTCTAGGAAACATTAACACTGGTTCCTACCCTGTCACCGTAACTCCTCCCTGGCATTTTCATTAATTGTCAGGCCAAAGACTGTATTCTAAGTGCCCACTATTATATTCTAACTATAGAATTATAATAATCATTCTATTCCCATGATTCCAACAGTTCGATTGAGACATATCCAATGCAAAAAAACAATCTATTAAAAATGGAGAGATTTTTCTGGGGATTTTTTGGTATTATGCTAATTGGATTTCCTCTAGCCGTAGAAATAGACTCTAGGGGGTTAAACATGGCCATTGAACATAGTGACAGGGCCCCACGCAATATTTCAAGATATGTATTCACTGAATACTGCACTTCCTATATTGCATAAGAAGACTAAACTGGAATAATGAACTATATTACCTTGCATTCTTTCCCATACTTTTCTTTGCTCTGTTAAAAACAATGAGTATAAAATTAAGGATTCTGCAGCAAAAGTTTGAATTTCAAAATAACAAGTGCAAAGACAAACTGGAAAGAAACTCACCATGCGGATGTATGGATTTTCCCCCAAACATGTCTGACACAGAATTGGGAAATCCTGGAGGAAAATACAAAAATGTTAACTTAAAGTGCAGCCAACACGCAGCAATCCTGGTCTATCATAATAACAGAGCCTCGTGGTTTCTGGTCACAAGCTACACATTCTCACACATTTCTTGCTTGACCCAGTGTGTACTCTGGCCATATGCTACAAGTGCTGGATCCAGTAGCACCTACTTTACCATCTGTTGGAAGATGTGGTTTCAGTCAAACTTCTAACCATTCAGGTCTTCAACATCAACCACCTCATCAGGAAGCCTAAATGTAAGCATCTCCTGAGAGCACAAACTTCCTGTGTGAAGTCTTGGGTTGCAGGGTTCACACCCAAGAGAGAGAGTGAGGTGAGTGTTTGTTTACAAGTGTGTTTTGAGTTAGAATCAAAATACTAACATAATAGGCTAATATTTCTGGAGGCTCTACAATGACAAGAGTTATCATACAAAATTAAGTCTGAAGTATGAGGGCCAGATGTATTAGGCCTATATGGGAACTGGAGGCATATAGAGAGAAGTTGGGACAAGAGAGTATTGTCCTCCAAAGTCAACCCAGAATACGATCTGTGCAACCTGACAGTACTTCTCATGGCTGGATGATGTGTCAGGTTGCTTTCGCGTAACCGGTTGTAACTGAACCCCTAAAAGATAAGGCTCAACCATCCTTACAATTCATACACTGCCAGTTCACATGAGCCTGTGCTATTCTGACTATGTGATGGTTATTGAGGGACCCCTTTTCCCATGACTGTCCAAGTCGTGTGTACGTATTAGTCAATATAACTTTATAACTACACTGCTCAAAAAAATAAAGGGAACACTTAAACAACACAATGGAACTCCAAGTCAATCACACTTCTGTGAAATCAAACTGTCCACTTAGGAAGCAACACAATACATTTCACATACTGTTGTGCAAATGTAATAGACAACAGGTGGAAATAGGCAATTAGCAAGACACCCCCAATAAATGAGTGGTTCTGCAGGTGGTGACCACAGACCACTTCTCAGTTCCTATGCTTCCTGGCTGATGTTTTGTTCACTTTTGAATGTTGGCGGTGCTTTCACTCTAGTGGTAGCATGAGACGGAGTCTACAACCCACACAAGTGGCTCAGGTAGTGCAGCGCATCCAGGATGACACATCAATGCGAGCTGTGGCAAGAAGGTTTGCTGTGTCTGTCAGCGTAGTGTCCAGAGCATGGAGGCGCTACCAGGAGACAGGCCAGTACATTAGAAGTGGAGGAGGCCGGAGGAGGGCAACAACCCAGCAGCAGGACCGCTACCTCCGCCTTTGTGCAAGGAGGAGCACTGCCAGAGCCCTGCAAAATGACCTCCAGCAGGCCACAAATGTGCATGTGTCTGCTCAAACGGTCAGAAACAGACTCCATGAGGGTGGTATGAGGGCCCGACGTCCACAGGTGGGGGTTGTGCTTATCGCCCAACACCGGGCAGGACGTTTGGCATTTGCCAGAGAACACCAAGATTGGCAAATTCACCATTTGCACCATGTGCTCTTCACAGATGAAAGCAGGTTCACACTGAGCACACGTGACAGAGTCTGGAAACGCCGTGGAGAACATTCTGCTGCCTGCAACATCCTCCAGCATGACCGGTTTGGCGGTGGGTCAGTCATGGTGTGGGGTGGCATTTCTTAGGGGGCCGCATAGCCCTCCATGTGCTCGCCAGAGGTAGCCTGACTGCCATTAGGTACCGAGATGAGATCCTCAGACCCCTTGTGGTGCGGTTGGCCCTGGGTGCCTCCTAATGCAAGACCATGCTAGACCTCATGTGGCTGGAGTGTGTCAGCAGTTCCTGCAAGAGGAAGGCATTGATGCTATGGACTGGCCCACCCGTTCCCCAGAGCTGATTCCAATTGAGCACATCATGTCTCGCTCCATCCACCAACGCCACGTTGCACCACAGACTGTCCAGGAGTTGGCGGATGCTTTAGTCCAGGTCTGGGCGGAGATCCCCCAGGAGACCAACCGCCACCTCATCAGGAGCATGCCTAGGCGTTGTAGGGAGGTCATACAGGCACGTGGAGGCCACACACACCACTGAGCCTTATTTTGACTTGTTTTAAGGACATTACATCAAGGTTGGATCAGCCTGTAGTGTGGTTTTCCACTTTAATTTTGTGTGTGACTCCAAATCCAGACCTCCATGAGGTGATAAATTTGATTTCCATTGATCATGTGTGATTTTGTTGTCAGCACATTCAACTATGTAAAGAAAAAAGTATTTAATAAGAATATTTCATTCATTCAGATCTAGGATGTGTTATTTTAGTGTTCCCTTTATTTTTTTGAGCAGTGTATATCTCCCCTGTCTCTAAGCTGATATGCCCAATGGGACGAACAAGCACTGTTGAATTTAAAGAATTGACGTGCGGCAGCCTAGGGAAGCCCTTCAATGCCAAACTGTGGTGATTTTTTTTATAGTTCTAAAAACAGTCCAAAATCCAGATATTTTTTATATCACAGAGATATCTTTAACAGAGCCCAAGTTGCGGGCTTTTAAATCTGACTTTAGCCAAAAAGTAGAAACAGAAAACATAAAAAAATTGCACTACATTTTTTTTCATATTTCACTTAAAGCACCAACACTCAGCTTGATTGTTTAAAACTGCATTTGCTGGTATTGTTTGCATTAAATAATAATTACTAGAACAAATGATTATACTTTACAATAATAGACTTATATTTGAATTGAAGCCAAATATGTAAATGTTATATTCCCATTAAAAAAATATAAAAAAAACATTTGCAAAAAATAAATACATTCTCTCATTATGGGGTTTCGTATGTAGATTGATGAGGAAAGAAACTTTAATCCATTTTAGAATACGGTTGTAATGTAAGAAAATGTGGAAAAAGTCAAGGTTTCTGAATGCTTCCTAAATACACTATCCACCAGCTTCTTATTATAGCATTACCACTCAACCTCCCCCACACACACACAAAAAAAACATTTCTTTCATAATTTTTCTACAATTCACAAGAGGCTGAAAGTATCTCACAGGAGAAAGCACCGTGTGTTAAATTAGCCACAGATAGAGATAGGGATTTGGACTTGCAGTTTTACTTAATTCTCCATACTGGCCAATGATTACAAGGGAGATTCTAATCCAAACATTAATTCAAATATTGTTGTGACCCTGGCCTAGAGGATGGAAGTTAAACATGTACAGTAGCTAGATGTAGAAGGCTAATATTAACTATCTAACGTTACCCATGAATGTAAGTTAGGCTAGTGAACAAGCATTTTAGCCAGGTAGCCTAGGACAACAAATAATAAATGTCGTGTATGTCAGAGTGATAGAACGTTTTGTCAACATGAGAGGATGGCGGCAGTGGCGTTTCTCTACAAGTAGGGTGAGTGAACATGCGTTGCATGAACGTGCTTACATACAAGCCCTTAACCAACAATGCATTTAAGAAAAAAATAAGTGTTAAGTATTTACTAAAACAAACTGAAGTAAAAACAAAACAATTAAATGATTAACAATTAAGGAACAATAATAAAATAACTGTAGAGAGGCTATATAGAGGGGTCACAGGGTAGTCGAGCTAATATGTACATGTAGGTAGAGGTAAAGTGACTATGCATGGATAACAAAGTCTATGACTAGGGTGGCTGGAGTCGTTGGTAATTTGTAGGTCCTTCCTCTGACACCGCCTGGTATAGAGGTCCTGGATGGCAAGAAGCTTGACCCCAGTGATGTACTGGGTCGTACGCACTGCCCTCTGTAGCGGCTTGAGGTCGGAGGCCGAGCAGTTGCCCAATTAGTTGTCTTATTAGCTCGGCCTTATTTAGTCATATATATCACGGTCGCAAGCATATGAATTAACAGGGGGAATGCTACCCCGGTGATTTTACCCACGCACCGCTACGGCCAGTTTATAAAAAAATGTAAACAGCTAAACCAAATACTATTACTTACCCCTTTCACCTGTGGCTAAACCGCTTCTAGTTGACTAGTTATCTAGCTAACTTGCGACACAGCCATGCTTGCGCTACTAACGTTCGCTAGTTGACGTTAGCCTTTGGTAGCAAATCATAATTCACATACTGAAGTATTGGCAAAGTTAAATTAATTACGAGGTTAGTTTATCGTTTCATATACCCTCCTTTTCCAGGTTATAATACACACAATATTTCTACGATTTAATACTTACCGCGTCTTCCCAATTCTGTCTGTTGTATGTGTTAGCTCCTAGGGACGTCGCCATTTTTACTTGTGGTCGTAAAATACAACCCTATCGCGCATGCACCGCCCCGACAATGAATTCACATCCCACAATGCAGCACGGCGCATGCTTCTTTTCATTACATTAACCTCCTATTTTATTTAAATAAAAAAATATAAATATGAAAAAGAAACTCATTAATCATTATGCAACTATATTAATGAATATCTGGAATTAATTGAAGATGTGCGCCTGGTTTTGGAAAACCCCAATTAGCACATTTGAGCTGTAGTTGGAGGATGTTTCAGATTAGGGATGAACACAAATGGAGTCATAACACCCTAACGTTTATATAAGGTCGTGGAAGAGGCTCTCTGCTGAAACACCACATACAGGGATAATAATAAATCTCCAAGCCTAGAGGTTGGCACAACAGGCAGGAGGTTGGGCTCAGACAGAGATGGGGTCAACTGTACAATCCCAGACTTTCAATTCAGGAAATATGTTGTTTGAAGTTCATGAAATTGTGATTTTTTTCACAAGAAATTATGGGTCATTATTTTGATGAATTTAAATGAATTTCCCAAACTGACTTGAGTAGTTGACCTCTAGGTTGAAGACATTGGTTGATCTTAACTCTGGACTTGGATGTTGTTCAGATAAAGGCAGTAATGCCCTCTCCTGCCGTGAACTGGCTCACCTATCACTGGGTATAGCAGTCTCCTGTGTTTTCACATGGCACAGGACAGCCACTGTCCCTCCCTCAGGACACATCAATATAGTTTTTAATGATGTACTCATCCGACTACCTCTGTTTAGTTATCGATTGCCCCTGTGGCCAGGGCGGATTTTAAATGCCTGATATACTCCCACATTTAGCCACAGGACACACATAGTATTGACTGAGGACTGCATCTGCTTCATTTTGGGGAAAACAAAGACAATAAAGTTAACTCTCTCAGTGTTGGCTTCCTTGCCTGTCTTGGACTCCAAATTATTTGTGTGGTGTTACCCCCCTTGCCCCCTGTCATAAGATCTGGGTAAGACAGGCAAATCTGTTTGAAGGACGGCTTCGTCCCGGGTTTAGCCCCTCCAAAATCAAATTACAGGCCACATGTGTCTCAAGGTCAGAGGACATAGATGTGTGGTGACTTTATTCCCCTGAAAACTGATCCTGAATCAGTTTTACATTATTTGCTTGTTCAGGGGGATGAAGGGTTTGGAATGAGACATCGGCGTTCAGACAGACACTTGTTGTTAGCCCCTCTCTGTTTTAGAGAGAAAGAAGAAAGGTGAAGCCATGGAAACATACAGTGTTTCCAGCTATTTATTTGCTTAACCTTCAACTTCAAGTCTCCACTTGAAGTGGTCCTCATTAAATCTCGCATACAAGCAGTATGTTTGTTTTTTTTGGTCTCGTCTGTCAATGTGTTGTCAGCAACCTTGACAGAGATAGGCAATACAAGTCCACATAAAACGTGATAAAAATAGCAGACTACTTATACTTATTATTACAGATTACATGTTAATCATAGGTCTGCCATGATGAATATTGAATAATGTTTGCATGAATGCCTCTTCGGTTGGGCTCTTCAATGGTCTGGAGAGCCTCTTGAAAGTAGTGGGGTGACAATGGTTTGAATTGTGTGATTACTATTTCAATGCAGCCATAATCTCAGTACTTACTTGGCAAGCAGTACTTGAATGAATTTACAGTATATCACACATTTTCAACCAACGTATAAATGAATGAACAAGTAGGAACTATTTCTGAACTCCTTTTCATCCGTATTACTAAATAAACAAATTAAAATATTGTGTGAACTACTGGACAGACTGTCCAGAAGATGAGCTAAATATGTAATTTAACTATTCATTTAATGAGATAACGCTGTTACCTGATTAGGGACAATTGATGCCGTGCTGGTGCCCCCTGTCGACCATTGTGGGGAAGTGTTGTATAGCTCTGCGGAAAGAGGGACATTCTGACATTCCTCTCATCAGACAAGTCTGCAAAAACGGGAGAACGGAGCCCGGGTACAGGGAAAGCGAGATGAGGCGTCGTGTTTGCTTTGGTTGAATCCAAGAATTAATTCTACCAGATGCCGATTGAGAAGGTGAGTGTGACAAAGTACATCGTTTTCTGGTGCAAATGTTTTGGTCAAGACGAGCTGATCGCGGCTTAATCGTTCAACTACTAGCCTCGACTGGCTTGCTATCATCCACTCGCCTTGGCGCAGACTGAAAATGCAGCCACAGTTTTGGCCTGGATTTCCCATGAATTGAAAACGAAGCCCGGGTAATTACAGAGTTGAATATCACAGCAGTTTTTGGCTATTCAATAGTGGCACCAATGAAGGCCATTTGTATGAATTCTAGTCGAAGTTTTCCGCCTGCAATTGTGTCCGGGTGTTTTAATATCTACATCAAGCAAGTGAAGCCCCGTGATACAACTTCGCACGAGCAATATATTAACTTATCATTGTAACTTTGTGGCCTGTGAGTATCGATGGGATTGATTGTAACTGTTCAGTAAATCTACTTACCATTCTGAATGAGTGTACAGACAGAATCTGAAAACACTGTCGAAGTGGGAAAACAACCTGCGGTTGTCTTCATTCTTTGCAATGTTGCTGATTGGAATTATGCGAGAAAAAGTGTACATATATTTCCTTATTTTTATACCTAAAGATAGAGCACTTTGGACCACGTTTTTTCTGACTGCACCCAACAATTCATTTTTAATTCAATAACGTTTCACGTGACAGTGGAAAGTTGGTTATGTAGGCTATGTCCCGCTAGGACTGACTGATGTAGAGGGAAGGCAGTAGTGATTAGGCTGCTACATCGTTTGTCGAGAAGAGTCTTCCTTCAAAGTAGCCAACTTCAGTATCCACCCTTCATAGTTTTTGAGAAACTGTAGGCTACATAACATCATTATAGTGATGATATACATCCACATGACTAAGTAGTACAAAGATGTATATCCTACGTTTACACATGTTTTTATACCCACGTTTTTCTATTGAGTCAAATTCAGACAGTTTCCACATAGAGAAGTGCCAGTGCATTTTTTTTTTACGGCTGCTGCTATGTGATCAAATCTCAGCAGAACTTCATCCTAATGTGCTGTTATAAAGGATATGTAAGGCTGTTATAAGCATGTTATAAACATGCTGCTGTGTTGATGAGAATGTAATGCTATTCATGGAAAGTTTAGGCTGATGGGAACCACAGTAGCCCCACAACATGCCAGTTCTTGTATTTTTCCATGTCAGTGCCCCTCAAAGCCATGCTCAGTAGTGATGGGTCGTTCGCGAATGAGTCGGCTCTAAGAGTCGGCTGCATATCAGGAGATCCAAATCTATTTATAAAAATATTTTAAAAATTAAGATATGAATAATCAAAAGATTTAAATGGATAGAATTAACTAATTCAAAGAACAAAAAATAAAATAAAGTAATATAGGCCTAAATGCTCAAGCTCACACATTCGTTCAGACTGTCTGCTCAGACTAACAGCCTCACCTGTTGTTCCTGTCAATCAGACACGCAGTGTCAACCAATGAACCAAAGATGCGTGAGGGAGGACCGAGCCAACTCACTCACAGTCACTCACTTAGCAGCCGAGGAGGGAGGAAGGACAACTGTGAAAACAACAGCTGGAAAATGAGTCAGAAGCACAGTAGCATTTGGATGCATTTTAATAATGTAGACTGTTAGAGCAGTGTAGAATTTGCCAAAACAAAATCTCATATAAAGCTGGTTCTACGCACAACCTACACCGGCATATGCGAACTATGCACCCAACTGTGAAGCTAGCTGTTGCGGAGCTTCGAGAAACTAGCGGGCCTGCTAGTGATAGTGGTGGAGCCAGCACCTCCACACGTGGAGATGTATCCACTCAGTCAAGTAGGCCACCTCCGCGACCCACAGCAACGCAGGCTTCTATGGACCACTTTATGCCAAAGTCTATGTCTGTAGAAAAACAAGGCCAAATTGATATTGCATTGGCTAAAATGATTGTCACCCATTTCCAGCCTTTTCCGATCGTGGAGGACAGAGGTTTTAGAAATTATAGCAATAGTCTAAATCCAATGTACACAATTCCAAGCAGGAAACCCCTTTCAAAATCACTTATTCCACAACTGTACAAGAGCACACAGGCTTCAGTGTGGGAAAGAGTCCAAAAAGCTACTGCAGTTTGCCTTACCACTGACTGCTGGACATCAAGGGCAACCACTTCTTACATGTTGATTACATGTCACTTCATTGAAGATCTTTCGATATCTAGCTGTCTTCTGGACTGCTTTGAGTTCAGCGACAGACACACCTCAGAGAACTTGTCAGAAGAACTGTTGAGAGTGGTCAGAGAATGGCAAGTAGATGGAAAAGTGGCCTGTTGTGTTAGCGACAATGCAGCTAACATAACCAAAGCCATGAAAATGTTTAAATGAACCCATCGTCCATGTCTTGCCCACACAATCAACCTGATTGTAAGACATGTTCTGAAGGTGATGAAGTCCACTGTGGACAAAGTGAAAGCAGCTGTGGAATACTTCCACAGGAGCACAGTAGATGCTGAACAACTAAAGTCTACACAACGTCAGATGGGGCTGCCTGAGCTGAGGCCTAAACAAGACTGCACTACCAGGTGGAATTCAACATTGTATATGTTGAAGCGGTTTCTTGAGTCAAAGGATTGCATCATCTCTACCCTGGCCATTGTCAATGCTCTGACCCAAGAGGAATGGGAGGTGGTGGAGGAGGTGTGCAGAGTCCTGGAACCCTTTGAGCAGGTCACTGTGGAGATTAGTGGAGAGAGGTACAGTAAGCAGTTATTACTACATCATTATTTAATCCAGTATTATATATGTGTATGAGCAATAGATGAGAATGTAGTAGCAGTAGACAAAACATGAACCTGAACTAATAAGTTACTGTTCTCTCTTTTCAGCTATGTGACAGCCTCAAAAATGATACTCCTGTGTAAGGGCCTGCAGCGAATCACAGCCAGCCGCTAGAGAAAGGCAAATGTGACCACAGGACATGTGACAGAGTTAATGGACACCCTATGTTCATCAATGGACAGAAAGTTCAACAGAATGGAATATAATCCCGTACTATCAGAAACCGCTGCACTTGACCCCAGGTTTATGAAGTTATCCTTCAGTGATGCCAGAGAGAATGATTAGGCTCTTCAAAGAATAACCTCAGCAGCAGGGAGGGACAGCCCCAGTAGTCAGCTGGCTCAGGCAACAGGGCAACAGGAAGAAGAGGGATCAGATGGAGCAACAGTAGTGCCACAAACATCTGCTCTTTGGATGCTGTTTGACGAGAGAGCAACTGGGGATGCAGCACGAAGGAACCCCTCAGCAGATGCCATAATGGAGGTCCGATCCTATTTGGAGGTGGAAGAGCTGGTGGAAGAACAAGGCCTCTGTCTACCCACGGCTTACTAAAGTCATGACAGGGAGACTCTGCATAGTGGTCACATCCGTTCCCTCTGAGAGGGTCTTCTCGAAAACGGGACAAATAATTACTGAGAGAAGAAACCGCATCAGCCCCTCGAAAGTCAGGCAGCTTGCATTTCTGAATGCAAATCTCTCATAAAAGCAAAATATGGTCAACATTGCTGTGTGCTGCTGGTTATAGCATGACAATAAAGAAGAGAGAGAAAAGAGGGATCAGTTTAATGTTTTAAGTGAGATGATGCAGTTTTGCACATTGCTATTTATTTTTCTTTTATATGGTGTGATTTTCTATTATTATGTTGTTCAGATTGTATTAGTTTTGAATTGTTACATTTATTTGCACTTTGTTTATATACATTAAAAAAGTTATACTTTTAATGCACATGTGTAATAGCATCCTTCATTTTGACATTTATTTCAATTTGTGGGATGCTGCAGTTTTGCAAATTGTTATTTATTTTTATTTGATTTGCTTCCATATTCCATTTTGCTGTTCAGATTGTATTAGTTTTGAATGGTTAGACTTATATGCCCTTTGTTAAATTCAAATGTTTAATAGCATTCTTTTTCATAACAAACCAATGCATTTTTAAATACATTGTGGTTAAGGTAGACTATGATTTTCATTCAATAATTTCATTAGAATTGTTTTAACACCAATCATAGTCAAACTATCTCAAACGGTTCGACAAAACATATATTTTTTTAAAAGAGCCGTTTGGGAGCCAAAAGATCCGGCACTTTTTGGTGAGCTGAGCCGAACGAGCCGGCTCACTGAAAAGAGACGGAACGCCCATCACTAGTGCTCAGTGTGTGTGGGGGGCCAACCCAGAACCCAGTCTATAGAATAAGAGGGGAACCAGGAAAACTTCCAATACATTAGGTCCACTGACCCTATCCTTCTTCCCCAGCACAAGACTGCTGGCGTACCCATAGACATGCAGTGGCTGTTCCATAGTACTTCATCCTTTGACTTCTCCCTCTCCATTAGTTTGTCCGCTGTATGCTCTTTGGCCAATTGATTGTAAGGGATCGATTCATTAGATGTTTATATACGATATTTATTCAGATTATATGTTGAAATTGGATTTCTTGGAAAAGATCAACGGAGTGGCATTTGGTACTGACTGGGAGAGTGTTGTAGTAAACACATTTGGACAGTACAACTACAGCACAGCCCAGTATTAGTGATTCACCAGATCATATCAGTAAAACTGAGAGGAAAACCTTGAGAGTTGTTTGAATAAAAAAAAGGCAGAGGTGGGACCAAGTCACTTATTCGAGTCACTAGTAAGTCTCAAGTCGAGTCCAAAGTAGAAAGGGTCGAGTCAAATCCTAGTTCAAATCAAGTACAAAAAAAATAATCTTTGTGCAATGTCTTGTTTAGCTACAAATCTTTGTATATTTATTGAGGGTACTAGACAGTCTTTTTCAGTCTTTTTCATCAACACTTTTTGATTATGTAATAATACATTTTAACAACAAATTCCAAATGCAAGCTTCATAAGTAAACTATCAATTTCAAGAAATGTTGACATACCAAAAGACCAGTAGGTCTATGCTAATATTTGTTGCTTGCCCCATTGCTGGTGGGCATGCAAAGTAAACTGTTAATATTCTTGATCACCCCAAAACATTTAAGCGGCATATTTATTGATGGCAATCCTCTCTCTCAAGAATTTGACGCTTGCACTGCACCTGATACTACACTGAAAAAAATCAAGGTTTTAAATGGTTCTTCCTCAGCTCTTAAATGGATACTTTGAGTGTTCATTTAACTCTTGAATCAACACTAGAAATATTACTCAGAAAAAAATCAACAAGTTAACACTGGCCAATTTGCTGTATGCTATGAAAGGGACACATCTGCAGGGATACTTCGTAATGTTGGCAATTATGCCCTTTATCTACTACCCCAGAGTCAGATGAACTCATGGATACCATTTCTATGCCTCTGTGTCCAGTATGAAGGAAGTTAGACGTAGTTTTGTGAGCCAATGCTAACTAGCATGAGGCTAACACTAGTTAGCGATTGCACGAGTGCTAGTTAGCAACTTCCTTCAAACTGCATGCAGAGAAATACAAATGAGTTCATCTGACTCTGGGGTAGTAGATAAAGGGCATCATTGCCAACATTACAAAGTATCCCTTTAAGGTTCATAGGAGAACTCTTACCCGATAAACAACCTTTGAGTTAAGTGTGGGGTTCTTGACATCTACGGTTCTTCAGAATTCTAAAAGACTCTTCAAATGTATGGAAGCCTGCAGATGTGTCCCTTTCATAGCACACAGCAAATTGGCCAGTGTTAACTTGTTGATGTTTTTTGTGTGTAATACTTCTAGTGTTGATTCAAGAGTTAAATGAACACTCAGTGGTTTAACAGAACCCCAGTGTTGGTGTTAATATCCAGAGTTGAAACAAAACCACGCCCATCGTTATCATATTTCCCAGCATGCTCTATTGCAGGTCGATTAACATAATTGTTTGTTTCAATATCTGTATTTTTCCATGTACACACATTGATTGATTAATTAATCTTATGCTACTCAAATATAAATAACATAACTTTTTCTAAACTATTCCAATCTGCTACTTGGACTTATTGCACATGCTACTGAAATGGTTGTTCCAGTTTAAATTGTTTAGGAAGCCTCATATCTTAGTCTTCCTAACCCTGGCAGTCATTCTGAATGCAGGTTGCGGATTAATAAAAGTTGAATATCCCCACTCTGGCTGGATTCCAATAGGAATTACACATCACTTTGCAAGCCAGCACATACTGTATGTGACTTGCAAGCCTGATGTGGCCTGTAAACTATTGAGTTTCAGGCAATTGTATTAGTAGCAATGTTAATCGAAATTGTTAAGTTTTTAAAAAACTATATTAAGAAATGCAACAGTTGAACAATTGATGAAAATACTCAAGTTTTAGAATTTTTATATTTCATTAGAAATTGACTGAATTATAGCACATAAAACATTTCACTGGCACAGACATGGAGTTCAGGGATTCAATCTATTGTCAAATGTAAAAAATGTTTTCTTAGAATGCACACATATATACATGTTCTTATTGTATCAGGTTTCTAAAATAGTATTTTGTGTTAAAATAAAGAAAATTATGTGCCTAATTTGCATAAACACACTGGCTGTATTTTCATATATTAATAGATTTACATAAAGGGGTGGGACAAGGCTGCAACCACTGCAAAAACATGCTCTGTCTACCCTACCTGCACTCACCTGCACCGTCTCGACTGTCTCATTAATTAAGCATTTCGCTACACCCGCATTAACATCTACTAAATATGTGTATGTGACCAATACATGTTATTTGAATTACTTTTGTCACATTATCTTGCATAATTCAATGTGTATCAAAAGCAGGATAACCTCGGATTAAAAATCAACATGCTGGCTTGAGATTACACCTAATATAAACATACTTTACATTGTTTGTGAGATCAGACATAATACCACTATAATCCGAATGTTCATTTTTGGAAGTTGCTTTCATTTCAGCGCATCTAAACGCGCATGTAAACATTTCAACTCTATTAAATAGAGCGTCTGCTAAATGACTTAAATGTAATGTAAATGTAAATTATAACTTTTTTAAATTCCACCAAATGAACACCCATCAAAAATAAAGTTCCCTTTCTTCTCTTTCTTGTGATGCAAGTGTTGATAAGGTGCATTAAATCCCAGACGAAGCTTTAGCTTTCTTATAAGTACAAAGGAAAGACAATGTATTTTGAACCCATTTCAACTGTTACCGGGGTGTGTTTGACTGGTTATTACAAACATTTCCACAGTCGTAACGTTGACGGGGAAAAAACGATAGGCACAAGCAAGAGTATGAAAGAGTCGCAGGAGTAAAATGAAAGCAATCAATCCAGAGAGATTTAGAAGTGACAAGTGGATTTTGCACCTTTCAAACACAGGAATTAGACGGCTGAAAAAGACAGTCCTTGGGTGGGCGGGGCATGCACGCTACTAGTAATTAGGGTAAAACTAGAAGGCCTTATAAAATATATGTATCGTCTTAAAGAATTTAATTTGAATGACAATCAATTCACTTAGGACCTCACTTGGTGAAGGCCACAAGACTGAAAATGAATGAATGCAACAACATGTCTCTGTCCATAGCAAACACAGTCACGTGTGGTACTGGTAACTTTAAAATTCACGGAAAAGGCACCCTGGGATATATGCAAACAAGGGGGCTTTGACACCAAATTGGATTAAAGTGTTTTTCTGAACTCTGGTGCGTTTACCCCCTGAGTTCAGTCCGTTTTGTCACGATCGTCGTAATGAGCGGACCAAGGCGCAGCGGGAGTATAGTTCCACATATTTTTAATCTCCGTGAAACAAACAAAACAATAATGAAACAACGAAACGTGAAGTCATGACGTGCACACAGGCAACTAAACACAAACAACATCCCACCACGCAAGGACCAAGCAGCGTGCCATGGAGGAGAATGTGTTATGGACATGGGAGGAAATCATGGGAGGACACGAGACCCTACCTTGGCAGGAGTCGCCAAGGAGCATGGAGGGACAGCGACAACGTCAGGGACCAAGAAACCCCAAGATTTGTTTGGGGGGAGGCACGAGGGGTGGCCGGTTGAGCCGAGGAGCCCATCTGAGCCCATCTGGGTGTCGATGGAACAATGTGAGGAAGGATACCGGAGAGAGGGGTTAGCAAGGAGTAGGCTGCAGCGCAGACGGGCTGAAGAGTGGGTCATCAGTCTGGTGCCATCTGTGCCGGCTCCGTGCACTAGGCCTCCAGTGTGCCTCCCCAGTCCGGTACGTCCTGTGCCAGCTCCCCGCACTCGCCCGGAAGTGTGTGTCACCAGTCTGGTACCACCTGTGCCGGCTCCACGCACTAGGCCTCCAGTGTTCCTCCCCAGTCCGATACGTCCTGTGCCAGGTCCCCGCACTCGCCCTGATGTGTGTGTCACCAGTCCGGTACCACCTGTGCCGGCTCCAAGCACTAGGCCTCCAGTGTGCCTCCCCAGTCTGGTATGTCCTGTGCCAGGTCCCCGCACTCGCCCGGAAGTGTGTGTCACCAGTCTGGTACCACCTGTATCGGCTCCAGGCACTAGGCCTCCAGTGCGCATTCACAGTCCAGAGCTTCCAGCGACGGTTCACAGTCCAGAGCTTCCGGCGACGGTTCACAGTCCAGAGCTTCCGGCGACGGTTCACAGTCCGGAACCTCCAGCGACGGACAACAGTCCGAAACCTCCAGCGACGGTCAACAGTCCGGAACCTCCAGCGACAGTCAACGGTCCGGGAACCTCATGCAGCATTATATAATTTCATGTCCCTGAAATATTCTCTTGAGTAGCAGCTCATTTCTGAATGCATCGGATGCAGATCAGAGGGCTATACCAGGGATAATAGGCTACTGAATATACCCTATTCACATTGCATTTAGAGCGGCTATTGCATTGTTTCATCGCGCATGTTGTTTGTTTGAAGGTCAATAAGGTCAAGGTCAGTAATATGAAGATTGGGACACACGCGAGCTTCATGATAATCATAGATTGCTTTAATGTAAGAGTGTAGCTGTCAGGCCTACAGCAAATCAGAAATCTGTTCGTGAGCTCAATTGTTTTCAAACGTTTTGACCTGTGACCCCTAAAAAGGAGTGATTCAAAGCTTGCGACACTCGCGCACTCTCACAGGGCTAATGCCCGCACGATGGCTGCGCCAATGTAGCCTGTCATTACAGCCATAAAGCATGATGCATTTTCAAAATGCAAGATACAGATTTTGCGCTGAAAGTCATTCATGTTAGCAGTCAAAATCAACTTTGGATATCATGTCACATTGTACACAAGTATTGAAGGTAGTGTGAAGTTACAGCTATCTTTAGTGGCTTAGCCAGTACCACCACTGAGGTATATCATTTTAACTCAACCAAACTAGGCCTATGTGAAATAGGAAAATTATCAATGAAATCACCAGGTAGCCTATTATTCTGGAAAAGATGTGTCCATAGTAGATTGCTAAACTGTATTTAAATGGATAATATTAATGTAGGTAGGCTTCTCTGTTTTTGGCAGGCAAACCCGGAGAAAATTAAACAAGCGCTTTTTGGTCACAATTAAGTCTGGTTATGTGCGCCCGCTTTTGCATGCCAATTAGAGCGTTGGGCCATTAACCGAAAGGTTGCTGGATCGAATCCCCGAGCTGACAAGGTAAAAATCTGTTGTTCTGCCCCTGAGCAAGGCAGTTAACCCACTGTTCCCCGTGTGCCAAAGGCGTGGATGTTGATTATGGCAGCCCCCCGCACCTCTCGGATTCCTAGAGGTTGGGTTAAATGCAGAAGACACATTTCAGTTAAATGCATTCAGTTGTACAACTGACTAGGTATCCCTCTTTCCCAATGCTGATCATTGCTCAACAGTCAAGCGGTACAATTCTTTGGTTCTGAAGCACAGATTAGATGTTGAAACAAGAATTTGGTGCTGTGCTGTTGGCCGACATTAGTAACCAGATCGAATAAGCAAAGGTATAAATATATAATTTATTAAATTGAGATTTTGTGTCACTAACCCACACAGGTTATTTTGGAATTTTGTTTGTAGAAACGTCTTGAAATGATAAATATGTAAATAAGTATTCAACTCCTTTGTTATGGCAAGCCTAAATAAGTTCAGGAGTAATGGTGGTGGTGTATCAATACACCCAGTCAAAGATACAGGCATCCTTTCTAACTCAGTTGCCGGAGAGGAAGGAAACTGCTCATGGATTTCACCTTGAAGTCAATGGTGATTTTAAAACAGTTCGATTTTTTAATGGTTGTGATATGAGAACTGTGGATAGATCAACAACATTGTAGTTACTCCACAATACTCACCTAAATGACAGAGTCAAAAGAAGGAAGCCTGTACAGAATAAAGCATATTCCAAAACATGCATCCTGTTTGCAACAAGGCACTTAAGTAATACTGAAAAATGTGTCAAAGAAATGCACTTTCTGTTCTGAATAAAAAGTATTATATATGGGGCAAACACAACACAGTACTGAGTACCACACTTCATATTTTCAAGTATGGTGGTGGCTGTATCATGTTCTGAGTATACTTGTCATCGGCAAGGACAAGGGAGTTTTTTAGGATAAAAATAAATGGCAAAATCCTAGAGGAAAACCTGGTTGAGTCTGCTCTCCAACACACTGGGAGAAGAATTCACCTTTCAGCAGGACAATAACCTAAAACACAAGGCCACATCTACGCTGGAGTTGCTTACCAAGACGACATTGAATGTTCCTGAGTGGCCTAGTTACAGTTTTGGTTTAAATCAGCTTGAATATCTATGGCAAGACCGATTGTTGGCAGTCATGGGGGGTGTCTGTGTGCGTGTGTATGTACGTGTGCGTGTGTGTGTGCGCACGCGCTCACATGCGTGGCCGTGTGTGTCTGTGGCTATGTGTGTGTGTGACTGTGTGTGTATGGCTGCCTATGTTTGTGTCTGAACACACCAGTATGCAGTATGCGGTGGTGGAGGTGGATCAGATTACTGAACGATTAGCCACGGCCTCCTCTCATTCCCTCAGCAGCCCAGGCCCAGGGAAATGATTTTCCACTGTCATAATTCCCCCGCTGAATTATCCTGTACAGTGACTCATACACACATCATATAGGCCTAGTTAGTAGTTACTGTGGGGATGACACTCACTCAGGAGAATGGAAGATAGATGAGATGAGGTAAGCCAATGGTCATGGTCATGACTCATGCTCGGAAGGATGCAATTGACTATATTGTCAGAATTCCTGAGCACAGTACATGAATAATGTATTCTTAATCAAGGGTTAAAGTAGTAGCTTCATTCCCAGGACGGCTGGTGTGTTATGAACTAGTGACAATGTTAGGCCTAGGTTTAGTGGTAAAACATTTGATTTGTGGTCAGAAGGTTCCGTACTTCGGTTTCTCATATAGCTAGGAGACAAGCACCCTGATGAGGTGTTGATGACCCAGTTTGATGTCCTCTCAGGCTGGGGCTGATTTGGGGTGTGGGAGACTGGGAGTGGAAGTGAATGTGGCTGGAGTGAAGTGATGTGAAATTCCAGAAACAGAATAGCTTTGAAACCGAACCCAGCCGTTGTGCCCACATCTCGTCATCGCTCCGCCGCCAGGAACACATGTCAGAGGCCATCCACGGAGCCTCTGGAGGAATTTACACTCGTTGGAAAGTTAGGAGGGGGGGCTCAGGCGGGCAGGGGAGAGATAGAGATAGGGGAGAGGCGGAGGTGAGTTTCCAAGGTGTTGCTCCTCTGGGCTGGGATCGGATACATTCTATGAGACTCCAATAGACGGCGATAATGGAGGTATGGGGTGTAGCGTTACACCACATCGCACATGATTGGATGGTGAGGGCTGGGAAAGTGAGAGGAGAGCAATTTCATCCTTGTAGTTCTATGTAGCTCCAGTTTCCTGTAAGGGACAAGGAGACCTTCCAAATAGACAGTAGGCTCACCTATATTGCGTTCCCCTGTTTCTGATTCACCTTGTTTTACAGTTTATACTAAAAATCTTTCCACTGTCATAAAGTAGGCAGATTTAAATAGTTTGAGAAGTGTAAGATACATTTTATGTGAAGTGTAACCGAATAACATTCCGATTCATTATACCGGTGTCAATATCGCTAAGATTACATGCTCATGTTTGTGTCTCTTTTGCTTGTATAGGCTACATGACCTCTCTGTATTTAAGGCTGGGGTTAGCTAAGGTCCTATACGTTTCTTCCGTGACAAACAGGCTGTGTAAAAGCACTTTTGAAATGAAGAAGAACTGAATAATAGATAGGTAAAGAACTTAAAGCCATGTAGACTGGCCTATATTATCGGTGTTCAAACCCCCAGCGGCCTGCTGTTTCTTCCCTAGCCCCCCCCCCCCCCCTCTCTCTGCTATGAAAGGTTATTATATGCAAGATGTAAAATGTTGGCTGTTTTATTTAGTGGTTTAAAAACAAGCTGGCTGGATGTTAATGGGATTCACCTTAGTGTTTGGCGTTTGCCCTGGGGGCATGGTTACATTCACACAGCATGGGAGCAGCACTCCAGAGCTAGCAGCGCTACAATAGCTGTTAGTGAATGTATTTCAGAGTACGAGAGAGTCTGGTAATGGGAATGAGCCACTTCACCGCTGGATGCTATGATCGTGTCCTCAAGTGCTATTGGTTACAAGTTCGGATGAGTTATGGTTTGTGGATACATTTTGCCATTAATTGTGTATTGCGTGTGTGTTGTTTACCTTGTCGGTGTGTGTGTCTGTAGGTACGGGGATTTGAGCCTCAGGGTTTGAGATATAGGCTAATGGTTAACGAGGGTATGTAGGGGGACAGGTGGAGGGTACTCCTCGGCTCTCTTTTGTTTACCCAGTTGGCCCCTGCACATTGATACTTCACACACACCCAGATAGGCCTCACACTCTATAAGCTGTAGAACTGTCCACGTGCAAACCACCATGGCCTTAAAACACCTTCCTGTCTGAATGTTCCTCTCTCTCTTTTCTGTCTCTTTCCCTTCCTCGGTCTCTGCTCGGTGAGTGTATAGGTTAAACCGTTTCAGAGTGACTGCTTCATAAGGAAGTGCGTCAGCGATGTTGTCCCCATAGTGAAAGTGTGCTGCTTTTCCAACCAAAAACCCTGGATTAACAGAGTTACGTGCCAAGCTAAAGGACAGGGTCAACACACATAAGGCTTTAGTAGCTAACCCTGAGGCTATGAACACGTACAAGGTACTGGGTGATCCTGCCTTCCGAAGCTGACATTTAAAAAAATAATAATAATAATGTATTTCACCTTTATTTAACCAGGTAGGCCAATTGAGAACAAGTTCTCATTTACAACTGCAACCTGGCCAAGATAAAGCAAAGCAGTGCGACAAAAACAACAACACAGAGTTACACATGGGATAGACAAACGTACAGTTAATAACACAATAGAAAAATCAGTATACAGTGTGAGCAAATGAAGTAAAGAGGTAAGGCAATAAATTGGCCAATAGTGGCAAAGTAATTACAATTTAGCAATTTACACTGGAGTGATACATGTGCAGATGAGGATGTGCAAGTAAAAATACTGGTGTGCAAAAGAGCAGAAAAACAAATATGGGGATGAGGTAGGTAGTTGGTTGGATGGGTTGTGTTACAGATGGGTTGTGTACAGCTGCAGCGATCGGTAAGCTGCTCTGACAGCTGACGCTTAAAGTTAGTGAGGGAGACATAAGTCTCCAACTTCAGTGATTTTTGCAATTCGTTCCAGTCATTGGCAGCAGAGAACTGGAAGGAAAGGCGGCCAAAGGGGGTGATGGCTTTGGGGATGACCACTGAAATACACCTTCAGGAGTGCGTGCTTCGAGTGGGAGTTGCTATGGTGACCAGTGAGCCGAGATAAGGCAAAGCTTTACCTAGCAAAGACTTATAGATGACCTGGAGCCAGTGGGTTTGGCGACGAATATGTAGCGAGGACCAGCCAACGAAAGCATACAGGTCGCAGTGGTGGGTGGTATATGGGGCTTTGGTGACAAAACGGATGGCACTGTGATAGACTGCATTCAATTTGCTGAGTAGAGTATTTACTCCTGAGGTGCTGATTTGCTGCACCCTCTACAACTACTGTGATTATTATTATTTGACCATGCTGGTCATTTATGAACATTTGAACATCTTGGCCATGTTCTGTTATAATCTCCACCCGGCACAGCCAGAAGAGGACTGGCCACCCCTCATAGCCTGGTTCCTCTCTAGGTTTCTTCCTAGGTTTTGGCCTTTCTAGGGAGTTTTTCCTAGCCACCGTGCTTCTACACCTGCATTGCTTGCTGTTTGGGGTTTTAGGCTGGGTTTCTGTACAGCACTTTGAGATATCAGCTGATGTACGAAGGGCGAAATAAATACATTTGATTTAATTTGATTAGAGTGTTGGGGGCTATTTTGTTAATGACATCGCCGAAGTCAAGGATCAGTAGGATGTTCAGTTTTAAGAGGGTAGGTTTGGCAGCATGAGTGAAGGAGGCTTTGTTGCAAAATAGGAAGCCGATTCTAGATTTAATTTTGGATTGAAGATGCTTAATGTGCGTCTGGAAGGAGAGTTTACAGTCTAGCCAGACACCTAGGTATTTATAGTTGTTCACATATTCTAAGTCAGAACCGTCCAGAGTAGTGATGCTAGTCGGGTGGGTGGGTGCGGGTAGCGATCGGTTGAAGAGCATGCATTCCGTTTTACTAGTATTTAAGATAGAGATTGACCGATTATGATTTTTCAACGCCGATACCGATTATTGGAGGACAAAAAAAAGCCGATACCGATTAATCAGACGATTTTTAAAATGTATTTGTAATAATGGCAATTACAACAATACTGAATGAACACTTATTTTAACTTAATATAATACATCAATAAAATCAATTTAGCCTCAAGTAAATACTGAAACATGTTCAATTTGGTTTAAATAATGCAAAAACAAAGTGTTGGAGAAGAAAGTAAAAGTGCAATATGTGCCATGTAAGAAAGCTAACGTTTAAGTTCCTTGCTCAGAACATGAGAACATATGAAAGCCGGTGGTTCCTTTTAAAATGAGTCTTCAGTATTCCCAGGTAAGAAGTTTTAGGTTGTAGTTATTATATGAATTATAGGACTATTTCTCTCTATCGGTCCCTCTCCTTGTTCTTCTAGCCATCGCCGATCCACCTGTCATTTTCCATTTGTTTTGTCTTGTCTTCCCACCCAACTGGTTTCAATTCCATCAATTACATGATTTGTATTTAATCCTCTGTTCCCCTCATGTCCTTGTCCTGTATTTTTTATTGTAAGTGCTTGTGCACGTTATGTCTGGTGTGCGTCGGGTTTTGTACCCATTTATTAATTGTTCTGGTTTCCGGTGGGTTTTATTATTAAACTGCGCCATTGGAAACACAGTTTTTGCTCTCCTGCGTCTGACTTCTCTTCCGCCAGTACTTACCCTTACAAGTATAGGCTAGCAAATTTTATTTTAATTTTTAAATATAATAGGGCTTATTTGTTTCATTCGTAGGCTGACGCATATATACCTATCATAATATTTCCTCTAATGTTATTGCCCTGCCTCCTCTTTCTCTTTCCGTTGTTGCTTCATTCCTTCCTCGCAGTTAAATGAAATACTTTTTCTTGATCATTCTAATGACATCCTTGAATAATAAAGGCCTAGATTTAGATGTGTACAGTTCTCTTCACGAAGAGTGATTAAATGGTTATAGGTCTGAATAAATAACTGCTATAGCCTACCGTCATTGTGTGTTTGCTCGGCTTTTAGCTACCCGTGAGTTCTATTGGCTGCTGTATTTAGCATTCTGCAAAAAAGAGCTTGCAACATTCTTCAAATAGTCAATTGGTATAAAAAAAGCAAAAAAAATAATGTCCAGCAAGCATTTCCATTCTAGCTTTTGCTGCATGTTGACTCCAAGAGCTGAGGACTGTTTCTTTTAAGGAGAGAGACCAGCGGAGCACAAGTGCTTTCATATTGCGCAAGAGTCAGAGGCTATAAGTTAGAAGCTTATTACGCATAACCCATCAATATTTAACTAAACATGAGGCTAACACTGCATTGAATGTATTACCTGAAAGAGGTAGGCTAGGACATATATAGGGCTATATGTCAATCAAATCAAATCCTATTTTATTTGTCACATACACATGATTAGCAGATGCTATTGCGGGTGTAGCGAAATGATTGTGTTTCTAGCTCCAACAGTGAAGTAATATCTAACAATTTCACAACAATACACACATCTAAGGAATGGAATTAAGAATATATAAATATTTGAGCGAGCAGTGTCAGAGCGTCATAGATTAAGATACAGTAGTAGTATAGGACATAATACAGTATATACATATGAGATGAGTAATGCAAAATATGTAAACATTATTAAAGTGACAGGATGATCTATTTTGGATGCAATTTGAATGGAGTTCATGGAGAGAGCGAGTCTGTGAGAGTGCTTGCGCGTGCACTGATTTAAAGCATTGATATTCGACTGATGGGCTGTTTTAAATCTACAGCAGCAATTAAAACAAGTATAATCTTTACAATTAAAGAACAAGGTGACCCCCAAAAGCCCTTGGAAATGATTAAATTAGATGCGCATTCGGTCTTTATATTATTGTAGCATAGGCTATGTCGGGCCTACCTGTCACAAGAAAAAAAGTTACCATGATGAGAGGATAGGTCTACATCCATTGTGAACTGCACTCCGTACTGAGATGGGCTGTCTGTCCCTACCCAGAGTGTTGATTCATCATGCGGAGAAAGTAGAGAAGCAAGATTTAGACATTGCACATAATTTAACAGTTCCATTTCACAACATGCTGTTCATATAAATAATTTACCAGTGTCTCGCAGTTATTTATCCCTGGAAAAGGAAGTGGTTTTAGGCAGTAAATCCCAGTAAATTTCATTAACTGAGTTTCTGCCATTCAACTCTAGTGCTTAGCCCCCTCCTGTTCTCCCTGTTTTCCCATGACTCCATCATCAACTTTGCTGGTGACAAAATGGTGGTTGGCCTGATCACTGACAGCGATGAAGCAGCCTACTTTTGTAAAAGTGTGTGCTGTCTCTTTATCCAGTAATTACATCATTCACAAGGCAGGCAGTTCGCTGAGGCAGTAGATACTCTTTTGGAGGGATGTGAGAGAGAGACCAAGTAAGTGAATTAATAAAGTTTTTGATGGCAATCAGCATTGAAATGTTTTGCTATGGTTTTCATATTATTACAAACAAAGTACTACGGTAGTGAATTGATGTTAGCTTTAGCAGTCAGCAAGGAAAGTTAGCCTACAAAGCTGGAAGCTACCGGTATCTTCCTCCATTGTAAAGTGAACAGTAATTAACAGTTCGAACATTTCTATATTCCTGCCGGGGCGGCAGGGTATGCTAGTGGTTAGAGCATTGGACTAATAACCAGAAGGTTGCAAGTTCAAATCCCCGAGCTGACAAGGTACAAATCTGTAACACAGGCAGTTAACCCACCATTCCTAGGCCGTTATTGAAAATAAGAATTAATTCTTAACTGACTTGCCTAGTTAAATAAAGGTAAAATGAAATTTTTCAAGTGTGTTAACTTCTGTCAAGCATGAGCAGGGAGCTAATATGTGACTCATTTCAGGAAACTAGACGTGTCGCATGGCACTACTTCACAGGAGCGCCATTGAGCAATGCAATTTTTGGCAGAAATACCTTCTGGAACATGTGGACTTTCTTGTGCTTTAATAACACAATTGAATGACCTCTGTAAATACGAATAGAATAGTTAAATTACATGCCTAGTTGGTTTAGCCACAAAAAAATACAGAAACCTTCCCGCTAGCGATAATTGGCTGAGATAATGAGTGGGCTGGACATGCCGAGAGGTGAGTTCGGATTGGTCTGCCATGCAGCATGCTTCTGTCTATAATATGAGCTGGGTAATCCTTCCTAACGTGGCTTTTTTTAAAGGTATCACGTAGTAGAACTGTATCATTTTGCTTTCCACTTTCTGGAGGACTGAGTTTTGAAGTCAGTGGAATTAGAGTATGATAGCTAAGGGGATGGAGAAAATGTAGGTGTTTGATTGCAAATATGAAGACAGATTCAAAAAAGATAACACACAGAAGGCTCTTCTATAAAACACCTGTCTCCGGATTACATCTTCAAACTAAGGGCAACCATGGCATCTGTGACAGAGAGAGAATCGTACATCCATTTATATGGGTAAGAGAGTCTAGCTACATACATTTCAAGTTTAAGTGTATTTCAAGTGTACTGTTAGCTAGTTAGCTAGCTAATGTTACATGTATGATCTGTGTAGTAATATTATTAATATTATAATAGTATTTTTTAACTCAGAGCCATTTGCTTTGCTAGTTGTAGTCTAATGTTAGCTAGCTAACATTGAACCTGGTTGGTTAGCTAATTGCAGATTAATGCAGGGTTGTAACGTTATGAGTTGGGATTATGGTTCATTGTTTAGCTAGCTAGCTACATGTCTTATCAAAATACTCCACTATGCAGGTAACTATGTCAATAGAATGTTTATGATGTCACTGCGACAACTGTCGATAGACGTAGCTGGTAAATTCGCTCTGGCTATCTACTCTGATTTCAGAACACTCTTGTCTGATTGTGCCAGAGTGCAGAATAACATTTACGAACACTCAACACCCTTTGAATATGGCCGGTGTCGGTAAACGTTGGCAAAAAGGCGTCATTAAATTGTTTTCAGCAGCACAGTTGCAGTCACCAATTCTCTGGATAACATCAAAACAGTCTAACCAGCTCTGCTAGGGTGAGTAAAATGGTCAGATTGAGCTGTTCTCTCATTTGTGTCTGGAAGTAGCTAGCAAGCTAGCCAATGTTAGCCAGTTAGCTTGGGTGCTTGACTGCTGTTAGGTCAGAATGCTAACCCTACTTTTCGGAGAGCGAAACGCTCTGAATTTAGAAATGGACAATCTGACAACGCTCTGAGTTTACGAACGCCCAGAAAACACTCTGGCATTCCAGATTAAATTTACGAACACACCTGTAGTATAAGCCAGCCTTTAGTCTTGAAATCTTTGGTTGTTTAGTACATAGCCTCACATGTGGATCTTTAAAGAGATGGATGGGGCTAAAGCTTAAGAGGGTGTGAACGACACTGAATGGTTGTAGACAAAGAAGAGCTCTCCAGTAGGTGTCCCAAAACATTCAAAGGGCCATTTTCTCAAAATTGAGGTTATAAGTTTATCAACTTTCATCAGAATTTCTTTCCCATTGTTCCGTAACTGTAGTGTATGATATACTATTTTCTAGCTCTACTTTTATCCAATGTAAAAAACACCATTTCAAATTTAGCTAAATAAGACCAAATCAAGCCGGTCGGTCACATATGATGCTGCCCAGACTCACAGTGCTGGCTAGCAGTCAGTAAGTGAACCAGGCACGGCGCACGCTATAATAAGGGGTTGGCTGTGCTGATAGACAGGCTTAATCCGTGAGACACATTTGACAGAAGTACCGAAAGTAACACAAATTTTAATACCCACCATTTCAATGTTCTAATATTGAAAAAGTAACATTTCAGTATACCGTGCAACACTAGCAAACGGCACATACACTGCTGCAAGAATTGATTGATTATAGAGATTAATATTACCATTCGAAGCTGCTATATTGTTTAGAACAATTTTTATTACCATGAGTATTCTGCTACCAGCTAGAGCTGGGCGATATGGACAAAAATCCATGTCGCGATAAATTGCCTGATTTGATTTGATGGAATAACGATAAATAGAACGATATGTTTACAACATTAATGTGCACCACTTTTTTTATTACCCTTTACTACTTTGATGGTTGTAGACATCAATTGTCCCATTAACAATCGCACATATTAGCAAGCTTATTTAATTTAAAACACATTTCTCTAGTACAGGCTAGAGGTCGACCGATTAATCGGAACGGACGATTAATTTGGGCCGATTTCAAGTTTTCATAACAATCGGAAATCTGTATTTTTGGACACCGATTTGGCCATTTTTTTTCTACACCTTTATTTAACTAGGCAGGTCAGTTAAGAACACATTCTTATTTTCAATGACGACCTAAGAACGGTGGGTTAACTGCCTTGTTCAGGGGCAGAACGACAGATTTTTACCTTGTCAGCTCGGGGATTCAATCTTGCAACCTTACCGTTAACTAGTCCAACGCTCTAACCACCTTCCTCTCATTGCACTCCACGAGGAGCCTGCCTGTTACGCAAATGCAGTAAGAAGCCAAGGTAAGTTGCTAGCTAGCATTAAACGTATCTTATAAAAAACAATCAATCAATCAATCATAATCACTAGTTAACTACACATGGTTGATGATATTACTAGTTTATCTAGCGTGTCCTGCATTGCATATAATCGATGCAGTGCGCTTTTGCAAAAAAGGACTGTCGTTGCTCCAACATGTACCGAAGCATAAACACCAATGCCTTTCTTAAAATCAATACACAAGTATATATTTTTAAACCTGCATATTTAGTTAATTTTGCCTGCAAACATGAATTTCTTTTGACTAGGTAAATTGTGTCACTTCTCTTGTAACAGAGTCAGGGTATATGCAGCAGTTTGGGCCGCCTGGCTCGTTGCGAACTGTGTGAAGATTATTTCTTCCTAACAAAGACAGCCAACTTCGCCGAACGGGGGATGTTTTAACAAAAGCGCATTTGCGGAAAAAGCACAATCGTTGCACGACTGTACCTAACCATAAACACCTTTCTTAAAATCAATACACAGAAGTATATATTTAGGGTATTGCAAACTAATTTGCCAGGGTTTTACGTAATTATGACATAACATTGAAGGTTGTACAATGTAACAGCAATTTTTAGACTTAGGGATGCCACCCATTAGATAAAATACAGAACGGTTCCGTATTTCAGTATTTCACTGAAATAATAAACGTTTTGTTTTCGAAATGATAGTTTCTGGATTCGACCATATTAATGAATGACCAAAGGCTCATATTTTTGTGTGTTATTATGTTATAATTAAGTCTAAGATTTTATATTTGATAGAGCAGTCTGACTGAACGATGGTAGGCAGCAGCAGGCTCGTAAGCATTCATTCAAACAGCACTGTCGTGCGTTTTGCCAGCAGCTCTTCGCAATGCTTCAAGCAATGGGGTGTTTATGACTTCAAGCCTATCAACTCCCGAGATTAGGCTGGTGTAACCGATGAGAAATGACTAGCTAGTTAGCGGGGTGTGCTCTAATAGCGTTTCAAAAGTCACTCGCTCTGAGACTTGAAGTAGTTGTTCCCCTTGCTCTGCAAGGGCCACGGATTTTGTGGAGAGATGGGTAACGATGCTTCGAGGGTGGCTGTTGTCGATGTGTTCCTGGTTTGAGCCCAGGTTTGGGCGAGGAGAGGGACGGAAGCTATACTGTCACACTGGCAATATTAAAGTGCCTATAAGAACATCCAATAGTCAAAGGTATATGAAATACAAATGGTATTGAGAGAAATAGTCCTATAAATACTATATTAACTACAACCTAAAACCTCTTACCTTGGATTATTGAAGTCTCATGTTAAAAGGAACCACCAGCTTTCATATGTTCTCATGTTCTGAGCAAGGAACTTAAACATTAGCTTTTTTAGATGGCACACATATTACTTTTACTTTCTTCTCCAAAACTTTGTTTTTGCATTATTTAAACCAAATTGAACATGTTTCATTATTTTTTTGAGGCTAAATTGATTTTTTATGGATGTATTATATTAAGTTAAAATAAGTGTTTATTCAGTATTGTTGTAATTGTCATTGTTACAAATACATTTTAAAAATCGGCCGATTAATCGGTATCGGCTTTTTTTTTGGGCCCTCCAATAACCGGTATCGGTATCGGCGTTGAAAAATCATAATCGGTCGACCTCTAGTACAGGCTACTTATTTGTGATGAACGATATCAGCAAAATGCCTGCGATAAGTGATCAGTGTGGTCGGTGTTGATCATTTATCATTCCAGCTCCACTACCAGCCACTTTAATCCCTGTTTCCATGTACATTCCTTCTTCAATCACTCCAGTACCCCTGCACATTGTAATAATGGTATTGTCACTGCACTGACCTGCATACTGTATAAGATCGGTATATAACTGCATTATCGTTTCTTTTCTTTTTTTGTCTCTGGGATTTCACGTTTTATTTGTTATCTTTATTACTACCTTTATTGTGCATTGTTGGGAAAGAGCTTGCCAGTTAAGCATCTGACTGTACTGTTTTACACCTGCTGTATCCTGTGCATGTGACAATAAAACTTGAAACTTGCTACTCTCTTAGCTGTGTCTCTGTTCTGTGTTTACAACCAGGCCAGGTGACTGAGGAATGACTGGCCACACAGGGTCAATGGGAGCCTGCAAGCCAGTGTGTTAGCCAGCCAGAGCAACATGATAACCTAGTTACAACCTAACCACAACACTAAACCATCTGCAGCATCTGTTGCTCCCCAAAAGCTCCTCTTCTTCCCCCTCCCTGTGTGAGAGCAGAGCAGCAGACCACCTTTTCAGACCCCAGCCATTAGCAGGGCATCTGGTGTCCAAGCGGCTCCATCTGCAGAGGCATGTGGCCCCACTGTCAACAACACAGGGCTATGTGTGTATGCTAACGGCCCACATCTAAACAGGTCAGCCTCGTAGTCTGTGGGGAGATACTGTGCACAGATAGATAGAGTGTGTGTGTGTTGGGTTGGCTAGGGTCATTTCCATTCCATTTCCAAGTCAAGAGTTGTGTATCAGCCGCTGGAAGATTTACCAGAGCCAATTGCCCTCAGCAAATAGCAGAATTGGAGTGAATGAAATGTCTTTGACCCCCATCTCCTCTGCCAGCATGGACTCTGCCACTCCACTGATCCGCGCCAGTGCAGCATCTGTTCGCCTGCTGTCCATTTGTGTCTGCCCATCCTGAGTGACACGGGACGGGTCTGTGGGACAGGTGTTGGCATGCCCAGGGGTCAGTACCCAAACACAGCTGTGGCACCTCTACACGCCACAGATCCCACGGGCTGCAAACAATATCACAAGGGTTGTGTTTGTGGGTTCAGGGGGGGTTGTTTATTCACGGGGTCTTGATTAGACCGATCTTGTTTGAAACAACATCAGGTGCAACCAGGGCTCTCAATTCACATTTTTCATTGGTAGCACTGGAACCACGTGAAATTTAGGAGCACCAAAACATATGATTTTTAAAAATGGATTGATTTACAGCCTATATTGGTCCTATATGAATGAAATGTTGTGCCCTAGAAACTAATATGTAACACAGTAAAGACATAGTTTATTATAAAAGCTAAAAGGTTGATACCTGTCGTTGAAATTAGTCATTTTTGGAATATTAGGTTTCTACATAGTGTAAAAGCATTATTTTCCTATTGAGAAGCATTACATCAATTATTCTGTCTCTTTAACAATGTCTTGTGATGACAACATACAAGAGATCTGTCATTCATTCATTCATTGCTATGATCATTGATCTCTTGCTATGATGATTGATCTCTGGCTATGATCATTGATCTCTGGCTATGATCATTGATCCCTTGCTATGATCATTGATCCCTTTTCCCTTTCTTTCTGTGCCCACAAATGTTTGGATATACTGGTGACGTTATCAGGTTGTTAGCTAGCTAGACAATGAGGTAACACGACTGAACAAAGTGTAAACAAATGGTTAACAACGGGCAAGTAGTTTTGGAACAGCCTACAACGTAGTTTATGAATGGAAAATGCAGACCCGCTATAGGAAGCTGAAATGTTGCACCAGTAATATGGGTCAGGTCTTTTGACCTGGTCGGACTAAAAGCCATCTGTTTTCGCTGTAGTAATGCTGCAGTTATGACTCTATCTCATCACTTTTTTTTTATCTAGGGCACTCGGAAACAATTGTACAGGGCAAAACCTTATCATTGCAACAATTATTATCTGGGAGATATTTTTATTTTTTATCTGGTCGCAAGGCAAAATGCTTTGTGGCATATGCAACCAAATTGGTCGCATTTTAGAGCCCTGGGCGCAATACGGCTGACTAGACTCAATGGGTTTTTGGGTCGCAGCTGTGTTCAATTCGGCCTACACCATTTAGATTCCGGGTCAATTTGGCCCATACAGACCCAAGTACATCAGATCATAAATATATGATTTTAACCTTCCAAAATGTGCTCTTTCATGTGCTTTTTTCCACAGAGTTGATAGACCCAACTGTTCAACATTTAGAGCCAAATATTTGATTGGGAATTTTTTTGATTTTTTTTGCCAAACTTCATTCATTCCCTTGGCCTCTGAACTAGAGTTTGACATGGGAACATTCCGGCAGGAATCCTGCGATCCGGCAGGAATGGGAGTCAAGTTCTAGAGTCATGTTCGGGACAGGACAGGCTCGACAGTCTACAGGAACAAAGGGGTTTTGGTGGTGGGGGTAGAAATATATAATGTGTGGAGCATAATTTTTTTAAACAAAATATAAAAGCAACATGCAACAATTTCAACAATTTTACTGAGTTATAGTTTATATAAGGAAATCGGTCAATTTAAATAAATAAATTAGGCCCTAATCAATGGATTTCACATGACTGGGCAGGGGTGCAACCATGTTGGGTGGGCCACTGACTGGGAAGCCAGGCCAAGCCAATCAAAATGAATGTTTCCCCACAAAAGGGCTTTATTATAGACATATTATAGACATCAGTTGTCTGGGTGGCTGGTCTCAGACAATCCCACAGGTGAAGAAACCAGATGTGGAGGTCCTGGGCTGGTGTAGTCTGCAGTTGTGAGGCCAGTTGGCCATACTGCCAAATTCTCTAAAACAACGTTAGAAAGGGCTTATGGTAGAGAAATTAAAATTAATTTATCTGACAACAGCTCTTTTGGACATTCCTGCAGTCAGCACGCTAATTGCTTGCTGCTCTAAATTGCACATTTTAGAGTGGCCTTTTATTTTCCCCAGCACAAGGTGTACATGTGTACATGCTGTTTAATCAGCTTCTTGATATGCCACGCCTGTCAGATTGATGGATTATCTTGGCAAAGGAGAAATACTCACTAACAGGGATGTAAACACATTTGTGCACAACATTTGATAGAAATAAGCATCTTGTGCATATGGAACATTTATGGGATTTATTTTACCTTTATTTAACTAGGCAAGTCAGTTAAGAAAAAAATCTTATTTTCAATGACGGCCTAGATTAACTGCCTAGTTCAGGGGCAGAACGACAGATTTGTACCTTATCAACTCGGGTTACAACCTTTCGGTTACAAGTCCAACGCTCTTACCACTAGGCTACCCTTCCGCCCCCGGATCTTTTATTTCAGCTCATGAAACATGTGACCAACACTTTACATGTTGCGTTTATACGTTTGTTCAGTATAGTTTACCTAATAAAAATCTAAAATAAATAAATGCTAATTTCTCCCTTCCTTAGGCTCACCCGCTCCAGTTGTAGCCAGTCACTACTTTACCTTAGATTCGTGCGGAGACATACACAGTTGCACATGTCATGAGTTCATCCGACACTGGGTAAATAGAAGGGCTGCCTTCATTGCCAAAATATCGTAATGCGGTTGTTATCAGCTGTGTGTGCACTGTGCAGGCAAATGTCTCATTAGCGCTGAGCCTGCCAATCGAGGCAGTTACTATGGCTACTCACACAGAGAGCGCACTATCGCATTTCGTGGATACTCACACTGCTCTCAGGACAGGTCTGCCGGTTTTGATTAACTGAAGTACCTTTTCATAACAGGTTAGGAGAATTTACGCAGCAGATTATGATAATTAACGTGGCAGGTTGGGAGAATTAGGTTAGGTTTAGCAAAAATGGTCCATTACGCGACTGAAACACATCTAGCTACCACCAGGCCTACCCTGAGAACAGTCTTGGTTTCCACTAATGTGATTCTGTACGCAGAGCGCGGTACAGACAAACCAGCAGCTAAAGAGGAAGTTAATTTCTGAGCCTAAAAATGAGCATTGGACAGGCAGGGGCGATTTTTTTTTTATCAAGATGGGAGAGGAATGTTCTGTGGTTATAGAACTATTGCATGATCAGGAAAGTACAGGAGATGGGGTCAGGGAGCCTAGCTGTTAAGACTGTTGGGCCAGTAACCTGGTTCGAAGCCTTGAGACAAGTAGTTGAAAAATCTGTTGATGTGTCTTAAGCAAGGCACTTAACCTCAATTGCTCATGTAAGTCGCTCTGGATAAGAGCATCTGCTAAATGATTAATATGTAAATGAATGAATTTTCACACCTGTGTCAACCTCTATTCTGAACATCCCAGGGAAAATATACTTATAGTGTTTTTCAGATTTTGTTATAGATTAAATAGTTTTACCCCTCATCAATCTACAGACAATACCCCATAATTACACAAGAAAAAGAGGTTTTTAGAATTTTTAAAAAATGTATTAAAAAGATTTAAAACTTCACATTCACATAAGTATTCAGACTCCTTACTAAGTACTTTGTTGATGAACTTGTGGCAGCGATTACAGCCTTGAGTCTACAAGCTTGGCACACCTGTATTTGGTGAGTTTCTCCCATTCTTCTCTGCAGAAGAAGGGGAGGTTGGATGGTGAGTGTTGCTGCATAGCTATTTTCAGGGCTCCAGAGATGTTAGATCGGGTTCAAGTCCGAGCTCTGGCTGGGCCACTCAAGGACATTCAGAGACTGGTCCCGAAGCCACTCTGGCGTTGTCTTGGCTGTGTGTGTAGTGCAATTGTCCTGTTGGAAGGTGAACCTTAGCCCCAGTCTGAGGTCACGAGTGCTCTGGAGCAGGTTTTCATCAAGGATCTCTCTGTACTTTGCTCCCTTCATCTTTCCGTCGATCCTGACTAGTCTCCCAGTCCCTGAACATCCTGCCACAACCGTAGAGATGGTGCCAGGTTTCCTCCAGATGTGACGCTTTGCATTCAGGCCAAAGAGTTCGATCTTGGTTGCATCAGATCAGAGAATCTTGTTTCTCATGGTCTGAGTCCTTCAGGTGCCTTTTGGCAAACTCTAACCGGGCTGTCATGTGCCTTTTACTGAGGAGTGGCTTCCGTCTTGCCACTCTACCATAAAGGCCTAATTGGTGGAGTGCTGCAGAGATGGTTGTCCTTCTGGAAGGTTCTCCCGTCGGGACTCTTGAGCTCTGTCAGAGTGACCATCGGGTTCTTGATCACCTCCCTGACGACAGCCCTTCTCCCCCGATTACTTAGTTTGACTGGGCGGCCAGCACTAGAAAGAGTTTTGGTGGTTCCAATCTTGTTCCATTTAAGAATGATGAAGACCACTGTGTTCTTGGGACCTTCAATGCTTCAGAAATGTTCTGGTACCCTTCCCCAGATCTGTGCCTCAACACAATCCTGTCTCTGAGCTCTACAGACAATTCCTTTGACCTCATGGTAAGGTTTTTGCTCTGACATGCACTATCAACTGTTGAACCTTATATATACAAGTGGAATTTATCACAGGTGGACTCCAATCAAGTTGTAGAAACATCTCAAGGATTATCAATGGAAACAGGATGCACCTGAGCTCAATTTTGAGTCTCATAGCAAAGGGTCTGAATGCTTACTCTATGTAAATAAGGTGTTTCTGTTATTTATTTTTTGTTTGCAAAAATGTTCTAAACATGTTTTGAATTTTTTTTATTTTAATCATTTTTAGAATAAGGCTGTAACGAAACCAAAATGTGAAAAAAGTAAAGTGGTCTGAATACTCTTCAAATCAAAATCTAATATTTAGCAGATGTAATTGTAGTGTAGCGAAATGCGTGTGCACACACACACACACACGTGTTTTACAAGTTTGAGACCCATACTTAGGAAAGTAAATGAAGGGACATGGTGGAAAAATAGGAAAATAGTTTTTTAGTGATGGTAAACTCTTTTATGTGTCAAATTGACTCGGAACATAAGGGAAGGGTCAAGGCCCCAGGTTGCCCGTAACAGTTGGACAGTGTTCAGGGGTTATTTGGGTGTTGGGACTGACTGACAGGGAATCTGGTCTGGTCCACAAACAAAAACAACCTACTTTACCCCCGCTGGAGTGTCAAGTGGATGGATATTCCTCCTGAATGGGACACAGGTGTGTGGGCCATGATGTGTGTGTGTGTGTGTGTGTGTTAAACCCAGAGTGTGATTGTTTTCTCCTCTTAATGACCTGCAGAGGCCTGCTCAGTGACTCTCAATGGGCCGTGATGGGTGAAGAAGGGCTTGGCTAATTAATAAGAATTTGTGGTTTTTAAAGCATACTTAAACACGTTCCAAAGAGGTCTCTGGATTCTTCAGTCATGATGAATCCAGAGACTTCACTCTCCTCTCGCTCCCATCCCCTCTTCCCCTCCACCGTCCCTTACTCCATTCCTTTGAAGGCCTACTGTATACTGGTCTCTGTTTGGAGAATTGCTTCTCAAACGTGTTGTGTCACGCCTAAAGCCATTAAGACATTCCAACGTTGAGATTTTCTTATGACCCACCTACAAAGAACATGTTTCTAGGCTCAACCCAGACTTATTGCCCAAGAGGGACTGGCCACAACCCACCACCATGTGGGAAACACTGCTGTAAAAGTCGTGAAGAGTAGGGCTGTTGTAATGCGACTCTTGGTGTCCCCTCCGTCCTCCTGTCACCCTCCTCTGACCCCCTGACCAAAGGCCCAAGGAGCCAGGGGTCATCCAGTGTTTTTCATTAGTGCCTAATCAGCCTTTTACAGACTCATTTTCCACTTCATATTAACTAGGCTACATTTAATTTTAAAAGTTAAAATTCGCTAGTCCTTCAAGCCCTCTCCCGCTATAATGAACGATGGGTATCTTCTGGTGATCTATTGACAGGATAGGCTCCTGACAGTCACAACACAAGCGATGACAGGGAAACGCAGCAGAGAGGAAGAGGCGAAGTGAGCTGTTTCACTCTCGCCAAAATCTGTCCAAATGAGCCCAATGTGTTTCTATTAGCTTTTTTTTGGACCTAAGCTTGTCGCCTGCCTTCCTGGCTTTGGGACAATGACTTCCATTCTTAGGGTGGAGACATGAGCATCTCGTCAATATATTTGTAGTCAACTTTCTTTATGCTGAGGAGGGAGAGAGCATAATGCTTGTGAATTTGCACGTTCCATGTAATGTAAGTGGTAACGGTGAGTAGAAATCCATGACTTTTCTGGCACGTTCATTTATTTTCTTTTGCGTGTTTCACATAGTCAGCCATGCAGAGTCGAGGCTATTTACTGTGCATTGATTGACAACTGAACAGCGAGTGTTGACTAGTTTATAAAAGGCGTCGAACTGACTGAATGAAGTCGATCTCGTATATCCCTTTGCCATTCATAAATCATGCAGCGTGGTTAGATGTCCAAGGTATCGCAATGGGACAAGTAACCAAAGGATTTTTAGGTTTCCTTTCCTAGGATGTTGGGGCTTGCCAGACAGTGACGCTAATGTGATTAACACAGAATTCAACAATATAAAACATGTATTGACTTAGTAGGGAATCAACTAAATTATTTGAAAATGAATTCATTTGGCCAAGTTTATCATAAGCCATGAACAGAATGCATCAGGGATTTGTATTTCCAGCAACTTTCTGAAGAGGCAACGAGAGCGGCTGTGTCTGTGTGTGTGTGTGTGCCTACCACTTTGTGTAGCCATTAGCAATGATGCGAATAGAAACATTCCTCTGTTAGATGGAAACGCTTTCCCAAAAACCTTCTCAATTATAGGGTAACTACAAAGTAGCCTACGCTTACCTGACAGAATGATATCATGATTATTTGAATCAATCCAGTGGGTATTTGTTTTGCAAACTCCACTTTCACATGTGCACTACAAAAACACCACTAAACAACAACCTTTTGCTAGGGGCGCACTTGAATTAAAGAGGAACTACACCCCAAAATAAAAATATCTCTGATTTTTTTTCTTAGACCTCAAAAGTGGATTGCTGATGTGGTTTAACTATTGTTGTGGACTAAGTGTGATTTTGAGAGCAAAAACCTGGAAAAAATCAAAACCTTTATTTTATTTTTCAAGATAATGTGGGGTATTTACTTATTTTTTATGTTTCAATAAAATGCATAATTTGATGAACAAACATTGTGGCAATTCATATATTGCAGCAAAACTGTAAATTAGACTTTAATCTCAAGAGAACACCGGTTAAATGTAAAAAAAATAATAATAATAAAAAATAAAGGTTTATCTTATTAAAAAAATAGGCCTGATCATAGACCTTAGGTCTAGACCTACACAATATTCAAAACAACTAAGAGTACAATGAATTCATACATGCTCAGTAATAAAACATTTAAAGTCATGTCTTGATTAAACAACCATTTTTTTGTGATATTGTGTAACTTGATAAAGTATTCAATAATTTCACTGTGTTTTTCAGGTGGAATCAAGGCATTAGAATGTACCAGAGGCCACCAAAATAGAGCTCCTTCTGCAAAAAAATGTAGAACCCAGGCAAGACCCCACCGACACAGGGTATGCCTGGCTGGCTACTTTTTCTATTTGGCTGGCTACTCTTATGTACTTATGTAAAAAATTCATCTTGTCTGTGGTGACGTCACCATCCCTCCGGTGATGAGTAACGACACGTAGGTGTGCTCTGGGGACACACACACACACCCTGAAAACTCTTATCTCCTCTTGGAAAGGGGTGTAGGGTGAGGTAATGGATCGTTGAACCCCGGTAACCCTCCATGTTTGGGTGTCTCTCTGTTAGTAGTAGCTGCTATCTCCCTTCTGATCTTATCGTGTGTGTTTAACCCTGTGAACTCTACAGATGTTGAAGCTCCTGGCCTGTATATTAGAACCATACAGTAGATCTAGACAGCCTATGTAACCCCCAGCCCCAAAGCACTGCTCTCATTTCTCTCTACCTCCCCCTTTGCTTTCCAGCAGATTCTCCTGGTCTCACTCTCTCCTTTTTATTTTATTTAAGTCATCTTCTTAATGTCCAGAATCCATTTATTCTGCCCCTTGGCGCTCTCTGGCAATGGCTGGAGACGGTGTGTGAAATGAAATTTGGTCTCCCACTCTCTCTCCCAGTACTGACACGGGCTAGCCGGGAACAACTCAATAAGGGAGAGAGGGAAAGATGGAGAGAGTAGTAGCCTGGTGGTTAAGACCATTCGGCCAGTAACAGAAACGTCGCTGGTTCGAATCCCCGAGCTGACTAGGTGACGAGTGTCAGCTGGATTCTAGCGTCTGTTAAATGACAAAAAGGTAAATGAAAAAGGCAATTTATCCTCCAATACCGTCTCTTTCCTCAGGGCTTTTAATGGAGTAACACCCTCCCTTCCTCTCTTCCTTGTACTTACTATCACAGTCTTCTGTGATAGTACTAGTTAGTCCTTTATTGGGTCGGATACCCGAAGTTCCCCACAGTTGATCCACAAAGAAATCAGCTGGCGGATGGAATGAAAACGTTCTTTAAACCCAAGGCTCGGCTCGCGGTTCAGAACAATTATATTGCGGTTCGGAAACGTTTTAAATCATGATTTTGGGGGGTTTGTTTTACAAACTCAGGAGCTTGTTGTGTGGTGAAATCCATTCTGTGAGTGGTGAGGCAGACATACCGTACCAGCCACCCATGCAGTGGATCAGGGAACTGTCCATTATTTGTGTGGTGCTGAAACATATGTATTATCCCCCCAGGTGACAATATGTTGACAAGTTTACATTCCCTGGCTAGCCTAGGTTATGAAAATGGCTAATGCAACCGGAGAAATAAAAATAAAGGTCCTCAAGTGTAATATATTATACAAATAAAGTTAACAAGATGGAATATGGGGAAATCTGCACCAAATAAATGTTTAATCTTCAACACAGAAATTAAACCAAAAATAGTTTACAGAATACTTTAATCATTTGTTTTAATTTCCAGTGTCCTCCATCTCCAGTAACTGAAGTTAATTGATGTTTTCTTTCTTCTAACAATAGTGTAAAATTAACAGCCTTACAGAAAGACTCATGTGAAGGCCAAATTACAGAGGAGGAACTTCTTGATGAAATGAAAGCCTTTAAGTCCGGAAATACTCCAGGGCGCAAATCTTTTTTCGATGTACTCGGAGGTCTGTTATTAGCATGCTTTAACCACTCCTAACAAAATGGTAGATTATCAGATACTCAGCGAGGTCTGATTTCACAATTACTGAAACGTGACACAGGTGGAAAATATAAAGATCCAGTCCACCTAAAAAACTGGAGGCCCCTTACACTTCAGTGTACAGGAGAAGATTTTTTTTAATGCGTAACGCATTGAATTAAAAAAGGTATTGTTGGAATTTATTCATCCTAATCAGACAGGTTTTTTACATGGACGATACATTGGAGATAATATAAGACAAGTAATGGGAACAATAGAACACTACAAAAAATCTGGGAAACTGATTTTGAAAAGGCCTTTGATAAAGTACAACTAGAATTTATTTTATTTTTGGAAAATCTCTTATTCAATGGGTTAAAGTTAATAATTATAGTCACACAGGTGTAAAATAATAAATAATCTGTACTTCTCAGAAGGTATTAAACTGTCGAGGACTAAAACAAGGTTGTCCACTTTTGGCATATCTATTCATTATGGCCATCAAAATGTTAGCTATTAAAATCAGATCCATGGGATTGGGCTAGACATCCATAGCTCAACAGTACAGTAAATTGTAATAAAAAGAGGAAAAGCCCCTAAAAATAAAAACATCCATAGCGTAAAAGCGAAGGCCTCATTGTACGCCGATGACTCAAGTTCTCTTTTAAATCCGCAATCTGGATCCCTGCACAGCCTCATAGAGGATCTACATGATTTCTTGAACCTCTCTGGATAATAAGGGAGGTTCAAGAAACCTATTACGTGTGCCAAATATAACATTTACATATCTGTGTAGTTTACCAATAACATGGTCTTACGGTGAAGTGGACATACTCGGTATTCATGTCCCAAAATAAATAAATAAATCTCACTACAATACATTTTTATAGAAAGTTTGAAAAAATAGATAAGATCTTGCTACCATGGAAAGGTAAATACCTGTCTATTTGTAGGAAAATCACCCTGATTTAATTATTTATCCCAGTTTTATTATTTATCCCAATGTATCTATTTACTTATGGCCGTGCCTACACCGAATAACTTGTTTTTTAAATTATATGAGAAAACCAGTCAAAAATAAACAGACCTATTATTATAATGAATATGAATTAGGAGAGTTAAAATTATGAAATATTAAAGCATTGAACCTCTCACTAGTGGCTTTGACTCTGTTGTCCTTAAGCCATTTTACCAGAACTTTGGCAATATGCCTGGGGTCAATGTCCATTTGAAAGACCTATTTGTAACCAAGCTTTAACTGCCTGACTGATGTTTTGAGATGTTGCTTCAATATATCAACATAATTTTCCTTCCTCATGATGCCATCTATTTTATGAAGTGCACTAGTCCCTCCTGCAGCTAAACACCCCCACAACATGATGCTGCCACCCCCGTGCTTCATGTTGATATAGGACTCGTTTTACTGTGGATAAAGATACTTTTGTACCTGTTTCCTCCAGCATCTTCACAGGATCCTTTGCTGTTGTTCTGGGATTGATTCGCTCTTTTCGCACCAAAGTAGGTTCATCTCTAGGTGACAGAAGGCGTCTCCTTCCTGAGCGGTAGGACGGCTGCGTGGTCCCATGGTGTTTATACTTGCATACTATTGTTTTTACAGATGAAAGTGGTACCTTCAGGCGTTTGGAAATTGCTCCCAAGGATGATCCAGACTTTTGAATTTTTTTTCTGAGGTCTTGGCTGATTTCTTTGTATTTCCCCATGATGTTAAGCAATAAAGCACTGAGTTTGAAGGTAGGCCTTGAAATAGATCCAGAAGGTATACCTCCAGTTGACTCAGATGATGTCAATTAACCAATTAGAAGCTTCTAAAGCCATGACATAATTTTCTGGAATTTTCCAAGCTGTTAAAAGGCACAGTCATCAAATCAAATCATTTTTTTTATAAAGCCCTTCTTACATCAGCTGATATTTCAAATTGCTGTACAGAAACTCAGCCTAAAACCCCAAACAGGAAGCAATGCAGCACGGTGGCTAGGAAAAATTCCCAAGAAAGGCCAGAAACTAGGAAGAAACCTAGAGAGGAACCAGGCTGCGAGGGGTGGCCAGTCCTCTTCTGGCTGTGCCGGGTGGAGATTATAACAGAACATGGCCAAGATGTTCAAATGTTCATAGATGACCAGCAGGGTCAAATAAAAATAATCACAGTGGATGTCGAGGGTGCAACAGGTCAGCACCTCAGGAGTAAATGTCAGTTGGCTTTTCATAGCCGATCATTCAGAGTATCTCTACCGCTCCTGCTGTCTCTAGAGAGTTGAAAACAGCAGGTCAGGGTTCCATAGCCGCAGGCAGAAGAGTTGAAACTGGAGCAGCAGCACTGCCAGGTGAACTGGGGACAGCAAGGAGTCATCAGGCCAGGTTGTCCTGAGGCATGGTCCTAGGGCTCAGGTCCTCCGAGAGAGAAAAAGAAAGAAAGATTTAGAGAGAGCATGCTTAAATTCACACAGGACACCGGATAAGACAGGAGAAATACTTCAGATATAACAGACTGACCCTAACCCCCAACATATTAACTACTGCAGCATAAATACTGGAGGCTGAGAAGGGAGGGGTCGGGAGACTGTGGCCCCGTCCAACGATACCCCCGGACAGGGCCAAAGAGGCAGGATATAGGACATACACCAGTCAACTTGGTGTATGTAAACTTCTGACCGTCTGGAATTGTGATACAGTGAAGTATAAGTGAAATAATCTGTCTGTAAACAATTGTTGTAAAAATTACTTGTGTCATGCACAATGTTGATGTCCTAACTGACTTGCCAAAACTATAGTTTGTTAACAAGAAATTATTGGAGTGGTTGAAAAACGAGTTTTAATGACTCCAACCTAAGTGTATGTAAACTTCCTACTTCAACTGTATGTATGTATGTATGTATGTATGTATGTATGTATGTATGTATGTATGTATGTATGTATGTATGTATGTATGTATGTTTGTTGACATTATACAATGCATTCTGGGTGTCAAGTAAACGTCTGTCAGACCAAAGATGTTATGATGAGGTGAAGGAATGGTTCACTCATCTTTCGGGTAAACTTTCAGAAGTGAGTGAAGGGAAGTGAATTATCATATTTTCTCATCTTATTATCTTTGGTTGATGCGAAAAACAAACATGGCGGCGTGCACAAACTACCCATCATCGGATTTACTTTAGATTTCTAGGAAGTGTTTTACTCAATTATTTCGATCAATGTTGAGCTCACCCGTGATGTGATTAATTATTAAATAGTAATTGCTATTAGCTAATTCATATTGTGGTTTCTGTCAGCTGAGAGTTATCTAAAGATGACCGCTTGTGTTACGTCAATATTTCCTCTGCACAAGGACTAATGTATCTTACATTTTCCAGTTTGGATGATTGTGTGTACTGTTGCTACTTCTGTGAAAGTCTGAACATTGCATCCAAAAATAAACTTGCCACATTCAGGACATAACTTTGTAAGGACTGTGTTTGTGCAAAATGTTTCTGTAAAAAAGACAGTGTGGTTAGCTCAAATGCTGACAGTTGCCTCAATCGAAACTGGATGTTCTAAATAAATGTTCGAATCAAACCGGTTTGAGCGTACGCACCAGGGACCACTGTAGAATGATCACACCCGTTTGTTGGTACGTGTGAAAAGGTTCAAAGTTAATTTGTTACATTTCTTTCCTTCTTAATGCGTTTGAGCCAATCAGTTGTGTTGTGACAAGATAGGGGTGGTATACAGAACACAGCCCTATTTGGTAAAAGAGTTGCAAAAACCATCAAGCGCTATGATGAAACTGTCTCATGAGGACTGCCACAGGAAAGGAAGACCCAGAGTTACCTCTGCTGCAGAGTGGATAAGTTCACTAGAGTTACCAGCCTCAGAAATTACAGACCAAATAAATGCTTCACAGAGTTAAAGTAACAGACATGTCTCAACATCAACTGTTCAGAGGAGACTGTGTGAATCAGGCCTTCATGGTTGAATTTCTGCAAAGAAACCACTACTAAAGGACACCAATAAGAAGAAGATATTTGCTTGGGCCAAGAGACATGAGCTATGGACATTAGACCGGTGGAAATCTGTCCTTTAGTCTGATGAGTCCAAATTTGCGATTTTTGGTTCCAACCTCCGTGTCTTTGTGAGACGCAGAGTAGGTGAACGGATGATCTCTGCATATGTGGTTCCCACCGTGAAGCATGGAGGTGTGATGGTGTGAGGGTGCTTTGCTGGTGACACTGTCAGTTATTTAGAATTCAAGGCTCACTTAACCAGCATGGCTACCACAGCATTCTGCTGCCATACGCCATTCCATCTGGTTTGCGCTTAGTTCCACTATCATTTGTTTTTCAACAGGATAACGACTCAACATCCCTCCAGGCTGTTTAAGGAGAGTGATGGAGTACTGCATCAGATGACCTGGTCTCCACAATCACCCGACCTCAACCCAATTGAGATGGTTTGGGATGAGTTGGACCGCAGAGTGAAGGAAAAGCAGCCAACAAGTGCTCAGCATATGTGGGAACTCATTCAAGACTGTTGGAAAAGCAAGTGAAGCTGGATGAGAGAAAACGAAGAGTGTGCAAAGGGTGGCTTCTTTTTTGGTTACTACATGATTCTATATGTGTTATTTCATAGTTTTGATGTCTTCACTATTATTCTACAATGTAGAAAATAAAGAAAAACACTTGAATGAGTACGTGTGTCCAAACCTTTAGACTGGTACTATATATGTTTATTGATGGAGTGGGGTTAGACTATTTAGAAGGCCCTTTTTTCAAAGCAATTTGAGTTGTCAATGTGCCGCATCTCAAATGTTGAATAGACAAACTCATTAATGCATGCAGGGAGGGGAATGATAGCCAACTACTCTGGAGTCATACAAACAAGTCATAGATCTGCTCTCGGAACAATTATATGCAGGTGGGTTAGGATGTGGAGAAAAATCTGTCCAGATGTCGGGCATCAGATGGAGCTCGGAATTGATGTGGGCGTTTTCAAATACGGACCCATGCAGAACTCTACTACTAGGTCTCTGTTGGATCATTAATATGGGGGACATCTAGCTGGCTTTACCATAATGACTCCTTGCGACATTGGTTGTCAGTGTCTCCCTGTGCTGTTGTACATCAGTGGTCTCCTTATAAGTTTCTTTATTGAGCATGTCTTGTTCTCCACGTTTATTGTTAATCAGACGAAGCATCTCAGGAAGAGCCCCCGCCCTCCGCACTGTAATATGTAATTATGTCAGTGCACTGAATGCAAATTAGTCTAGTGGGATGGCAGGAGCTGAATAGCTATGGTTTAGGGATGGGGAGGGAAGAGAGGTATAGTGGTGGCAGAAGAGTGTGTGTGTGTGGGGGGGGGGTTGTAAGTCCTAGTCATTGCCTGGGCCCATTCATCATGCAATGCCTGCTGGGATGCGCGGGGGTTAGCCGCACACAATCACAGCCTGTTCTGCTCTGTTCTGGCTGTGACTGCTCTCATGTGCTCTGCTCTGTTGTGTTCTGTGGTCCTCTGTTCTCTTGTTTTCTCCTCTTATTCTTGTGTTTTCTTGTCTTCATCCGTATTTCTTGTCGTGCTCTGTTGTTGATGTTTACCCCCATCCCTCCTCTGTCTGTCTGACAGCTCTCTACCAGAACAAATGTGTGCTCCAGAAAAAAAAAACATAATTGCATTGTTTGTATGTCAGTGTTGTAATGAACAAACATCAAAGTTGGGCCTGCTGTGATGCTATGTTATGAGAGCAGAATACCTCTGGTCCGTCCAAGTGTACATCCTCCATACAGGCCTTGGTCTAGTGCTTTCAAGTACAAACCACTTAAACGGACTTCAAAGGGCAACATGCCTTCACATAAGTTTAGGACTAGTCCTATTCCTAGCTCGAACTCTAGCAACATTATAATGTATGTCTCACACCTGTGTTTTAATCTGCGGAGGAGGTATCACCGAGTCATCTGCTGTGTTTTCTAATGAAGTTGGGGAGATGTGACGACATGTCATGCATCTAATTTCCTGCTTAACTGTGTTGATGTTGGGGCTGATGCGCTGGCTCCTATTGGTGTTGCTGTGGTTAATCTCCCACTGCGACAGGAAAACGTGGAGTCACTGGGGGATACGGGGGGTGGGGGGGATATGGCATCAATAATTAGATTTGTCTATGCTACCTTCCCTGTGTGAGCAGAGGGACGGGGATAGCGATAGATTGAGACAGGGAGATGGGAGGGAGGGATAGCTGAGAGAGTGAAGTTTTTGTTTTTCTATTGATTGATGTACAGATATCTTGAGAAGTTCTGGATGTTGTGCAAAGTTACTTTGTTTTGCACAACAACTAATGTCCCTCAAAGTTTGTCATGCAACTAATGAAAACAAACATTATTCCAGGCACAGCAAAACATCATGTTTGAATGAATATGCTTTGGAGTTTATTTTCTTTTATGTCACTCTGTAAACAGTTCTGAGCACATTAATAACCTCTAGCGACGAGCAATCCCGTATCCGGGAGCGTAATCATAGCCTCAAGCGCATTACCATAATGCAACTTTTCCTATTCATGAAAATTGCAAATGAAATGAAATAAATATATTCAAACACAAGCTTAGCCTTTTGTTAACAACACTGTCATCTCAGATTTTCAAAATATGCGTTACAGCCAATGCTAGACAAGCATTTGTGTAAGTTTATCATGGCATAATGCTATGCTAGCTCTGCTGGCAGCAGGCAACATTTTCACAAAAATAAGAAAAGCAACCAAATTAAATAATTTACCTTTGAAGAACTTCGGATGCTTTCACTCAGGAGACTCCCAGTTAGATAGCAAATGTTCCTTTTTTCCAAAAAGATTATTTTTGTAGGCGCATTAGCTCCCGTTTCTTCATCATGCTTGGCTGAGAAATCGACCGGAAAATGCTACAACTATAACGCCAAACCTCCATAATATCGACAGAAACACGGCAAACGTTTTTTAGGATCCATCCTCAAGGTGTTTTTAACATATGTATTCGATAATATATCCGTCGAGGCAGTTGGTTTCTCATAAGAAACGATTGGAAAAATGGCTACCTCAGTATTTTATGCAAGGTTTTCTCCGTGAGACACCATGCGACCACTCGCCCTATATGGTCTCTTACAGCCATTCTCCAATGGAAATGCCTAAAAAGACGTCACAATGCTGTAGACACATTGGGGAAAACGTGGAAAACGTAATCTGACTCCTAGCTCCTTCACAGCCATATAAGGAGTCATTGGCATGAGGCGGTTTCAAAAAATGCGGCACTTCCTGATTGGATTTTTATCTGGGTTTCGCCTGTAACATCAGTTCTGTGGCACTCACAGACAATATCTTTGCAGTTTTGGAAACGTCAGAGTGTTTTCTTTCCAAAGCTGTCAATTATATGCATAGTTTAGCATCTTTTCGTGACAAAATATCTTGTTTAAAACGGGAACGTTTTTCATCCAAAAATTAAAAGAGCGCCCCCTATATCCAACTAGCTTTAACCTACATGAATCGCCACATGCGCAAGGATTTTTATGCCTTTGTAATCTTTGGGCGGGCTACATAAGCGTTTCTAAGGGTCCAAACAGTGTCATTTAAAAAAAAAAAAAAACGCTTTCAGTGTAAACTTAAATGACTAAAACCAGATCTAAAGTATGTATAAAAAATAATAGACCTATATATTTTTTTAATATTGTAATCTTTGAGTACTAACAATGACCATAATAAAAGCTACACAGTCTTGGACAATTTAAAATGTCCAAAATAATGAATTTAGCAGTGTACATATTGTTATTATGTTTGAGCAAAAGAACACAGCATTAGCCATGGCATAATGGCTATAATTGCAGGAAACCAGCTTTAAAACTGCAAAAAATATATAATCTCCATGGCAGAATATGTAAAATTGCAAAAATGTAGCTTTACAATTGCAGCATTTTCTAGCCACTGCATGACAAAATGTGTAGAATTGCAGGAAATTAGCTGAAAGATTATATGATTTCTTTACAATGCCAAGGTAGAAGCCTCTAAAATGTACTCTACAATTTAGCCAAATCGACAGAAAGACCGCGCTCATTGCCACACCCCTGCCACGCCCACGACCTAAGCCCTTTTTTTATCCATAAAAAACCCTGCATGCATAAGCCTGCTTTCGGCAGAAGAACAATGTTTGTGACAAGCCTATTTTTCCTGTAGACCCAGATCCAGGGCTTGATTGATTAGGACCTTAAGCCAACTTGCTGTTAATTATGGGGAAGATAAAGCTGCACTGTAATGTTGCTGCCTGCCTGGGAAATAAGTAATGAATTAGTGATAAGGCTCTCAGACACAGAGACAACACCATTACAATGGCATCTGTTTACTTTAGATGGACAAGTTGGATCTTGCCATTTGCAGAGTGGGTGATCTGAGCTTTTCTGGTGTAAAGAGAAGGGATAGGCTAGTGTATCAAACACTCTTGCCTTTCCTTTTTTCTCTTTCCTGTTCTCTTTGTGTCACCCCATCTATCTCTTTCTTTTGCTTCTATCGTTCTCTCGCTCTCCCTCTCTCTCTCTCGCTCTCCCTCTCTCTCTCTGTTTCTCACTCTCTATCACCCCATATATCTTTCTTTCTTTCTATCACCTCATCCCTCTCACCTTCCATCTCCCAGCAGAGTCATTCCATGTCATTCTAGCAAGCCAGAACACCCACCATCTTAGATTGTTCTGAAATATTTTCTGTAGTTAAAAACAGATACGATTAGCATTCCTGCAACATTATTTTGTTGACATTTAATTTGATCTCTGAGAAATTAAGCTAATTGATTGCACCCACATTGGCCATTTACATTTTTAGGATTCACATAATCTTCTATAAATATAGTACCTAACATCTGATTTGGACCAAACCTTTTCCTACCATTGATTTAAGAGATGAGCAATCCAATAAAATTATAAAAAGCCACCCACGGACCCTCCATACAAATCCCACCTCACAAAGCAGTATACAGTTTTCATTCTCTATGCCTTGCGGCTTGGAATATTGCTTCTTCATCCTATGTAGTGTATTTCCTGGAAATCTGGTATTCTCTGTGATCCCCCCCCCCCTCCTGTTCAAGAAAACTAGTCATTCATATCGCTTGCATTATTTACCATATGTTACTGTGGAAAGTACACAAAAAAATCAATTCAAGCAATTCAGTTTGTCCTTCTCATATCAACCCTAATGGTTAATCCCAACTCTACTTGAATAGTCTAACAAATGGCATATTTCTGAGAGGGCTATCCCTATGGTGCAATTCTCATATGAAGATTTTTCCTACAAGCCCAAAACGTTGATGGAGAAATGGGCCAGTGACTAAAACTGTTGTGCCAACCCTAATAAAATGATACAATTATAAACCATTGCATGGCATTCATATGTTTCCCGAAAACATCTCTATATGTAGTGTGATTAGTGACATTTACCATTAAACCCAACCCATATACAGTGTGTATTTGGGACTTTCCCCGTTTCAAGACCATTTAGACCATAACATCAAAGCCATTAGAACTGCTGGGTTCACCAGGAATGATCTAACTAATCCCAACCTTTTTTGAAGGGAAGAAACCACACACAGAGGGGCCATTCCTTGGCACAAATTAAGCCGAAGAGAAGGACCAACTGAATTGCTTTCATGACGGAATGGCTTGTATCGTGAGGATGACCACACAATTTATTTTCATCATGAGCATGGGGGTGGGTGGCTTGTGACTGTGTCATTGGATTTCTCATGTTTTACTCATTGTTAGGGAGAATTTTGGTCCAAATCAGATGTTAGGTAATATATTTATTGGCAATTATATGAATCTAATAAATTAAAATGGCCAATTTGGGTGCAATCAATTAGCTTGATTTTTCTGAAATTATATTTCAATAGAAATAATGTTTCTGGAATGATAATTTTATCTGTTTCTAACTAGAGAAACAATTTCACCACAATCTGAGAGTGCGTGTCGAAATCCTCTTTCTTGTGCTGGTTGAGGTGCTGGTTGAGGTGGATCCAGCAGTCTTTCTCTCCTTCCCTCTGGACACTACTGACAATGACACTAACTTCTTCTCCCCAATTGGAGCTGGAACTGCCACTAGCTGCTAATATATTGTACTATGGCTGTGGATTAGGCTCCTAGCTCCTAACTGCCCTGTATGAGAGCTCTAATACAGCAAAGTCAATCCCCACACTAATATCAGCAACAACAACAACAACAAAAAGTTTTATTTTAGACCTGATAGGTTCAGTGAAAATCCAACTGACATTTACTCCTGAGGTGCTGACCTGTTGCACCCTCGACAACCACTGTGATTATTATTATTTGACCCTGCTGGTCATCTATGAACATTTGAACATCTTGGCCATGTTCTGATATAATCTCCACCCAGCACAGCCAGAAGAGGACTGGCCACCCCTCACAGCCTGGTTCCTCTCTAGGTTTCTTCCTAGGTTCTGGCCTTTCTAGGGAGTTTTTCAGAGCCACTGTGCTTCTACACCTGCATTGCTTGCTCTTTGGGGTTTTAGGCTGGGTTTCTATACAGCACTTTGAGACATCAGCTGATGTAAGAAGGGCTTTATAAATACATTTGTTTTGATTTGATTCAGTGAAATGTGTTGTTTTACAGGTTCAGCCACAGTAGTACAGTGCCCCTGGGTTTTATGTGCCTTGCTCAAGGGCACATATTTTCACCTTGTCAGCTCAAGCATTCAAATCAGCGGCCTTTCGGTTAATGGCCCAACACTCTAACCACTAGGCTACCTGCCACCCTGGCGATTACTATTCACTCATACAGTTCTGGACTTTCACCTTAGTTCAGCACCTCTATTGACAAACTCTCCGGCCCAGTATCCCCACCACACTACTTGGATAAGCTCATTCCGTTCCACTCCTCTAACCCACACTTTTTCTAACCATCATGGGATAGGGGAAGGGGCTAAGGGCGTGAATTGTCACCTGATGGATACATGGTGGATCCCCCCCACCCCTTCCCACACACATACACACTAGGGTTCGGCGATATTACGATGGTTTCATCTATCGACGATGATGGACAGCTGTCACTGATGGTGACGACATTGTGACGTGACAGACGATGGTTTAGCCTATTTGAACTTGACTGGCGCAGCGCCGTACAGAAGGGAGTCGGGCAGCACATGAGTGACGTTTGAGTAATTTGCCTCTTCCTGTTTGCTATAGCCTATTTCAATACATATGTCGTGTACAGAAAGCAAGAGAGGAATGTAGACTAGACAGAGGGGATAATTCTACCACCGCAGCGCAAAATGTTCCATGCAGAAGCTCCACCAGAAAGGAACTGTTTGAAATGATTTACCTGCACTTACCCTCTGCCCAGGCTTTCAACGACATTATCTTTCATCATGATTGGACCAGTTGTAGCATGCGATTTCGTGCTATAGCCCAACGGTAGGCCAATAGGGGGGCGATACCATCGTATACTGTATCACGGTGTTCTATGAGTTCATAATCACGATGGTACAGAGGTTGACATCGCTCAAGCGTAACACGCACGCGCGCGCACGCTCCCTAGTGCCTACCTCCCTTTACCAACCCCTGTTATGCTATTGAGCAGGATTCAGTCCCAGGTTTAGTCTCTCAGTGAGAGATCAGAGTGTGACAGAACTATAATTAGCATCACCCACCATGTCTCCTAGAGGTCACCATCATTCCAAAGCTCTACTCCTCCTCTCCTCAACCCCTCCCCTCCTTACCTCTGACCCATTCACATGATACACAGCGTCTCGGGTGACATCAACCTTTCATAATGGCTTCCTCTCACCAATCTTCCCTTTCCTCCTTCTGTCTTTCCTTTCCTTCCTCTCGTCAATCGCTCCGGCTAAGTAAATTAGGGTGATTTCAATAAAGCTACCATCGTCCACCTCACTCCATTAGTTTGATTAACACCCAGTGGTTCCTGGTTCCTCTATGTCCCGGAGTCGTCATCCGTCTCTCCTCTCCTTCTCCTGGTCTCACTAGATAAGGAGGTAGTTGTGCCTTTCATGAATCCTTGTAACCTAGTTACTGGTGCTCAGCAGGGGAGAGAAAATCATTTAAGGAAGTGGCTTGCTGAGGCAGTGCTGGTACTACTACGAAACCCAGGAGCCCTCGTAACCAAGGTTTTCACTCATAACATTTTTCATCTGATGGATGTATTCTCTTTGTTTGGTTGTTTTTCCTCTCTAGAAGTGAAATTATAAGGAGGCCTGTTTTCGGGTTAGTCTGCTACCTGTTGGGAGCTATTGGAGGACATTTGGCAGCCATCTTGTTTTGGGTTGGTATGAGCTCTGCCTCCTTAAGTACAGATCTAGGGTTATCTTACCCTCTAAAAATCCAAACCTTAACCATACACAGGGAAACGTACATAGGGAAACTGACCTCGGATCAGTGTCGAGAGGGTCTTTCATTCCCAAGAGGCCCAGGACCAGTCATTGTCAGGATTTTCAGATTGACTAGAATAGAATGAGGTCATTCTGAGAACTAATGCATTTTATACAGTGTGGCAAAAAAGTATTTAGTCAGCCACCAATTGTGCAAGTTCTCCCACTTAAAAAGATGAGAGAGGCCTGTAATTTTCATCATAAGTACACTTCAACTATGACAGACAAAATTAGATTTTTTTTTTCTCCAGAAAATCACATTGTAGGATTTTTAATGAATTTATTTGCAAATTATGGTGGAAAATAAGTATTTGGTCAATAACAAAAGTTTATCTCAATACTTTGTTATATACCCTTTGTTGGCAATGACAGAGGTCAAACGTTTTCTGTAAGTCTTCACAAGGTTTTCACACACTGTTGCTGGTATTTTGAACCATTCCTCCATGCAGATCTCCTCTAGAGCAGTGATGTTTTGGGGCTGTTGCTGGGCAACGCGGACTTTCAACTCCCTCCAATGATTTTCTATGGGGTTGAGATCTGGAGACTGGCTAGGCCACTCCAGGACCTTGAAATCCTTCTTACGAAGCCACTCCTTTGTTTTCCGGGCGGTGTGTTTGGGATCATTTTCATGCTGAAAGACCCAGCCACGTTTCATATTCAATGCCCTTGCTATTGGAAGGAGGTTTTCACTCAAAATCTCACGATACATGGCCCCATTCATTCTTTCCTTTACACGGATCAGTCGTCCTGGTCCCTTTGCAGAAAAACAGCCCCAAAGCATGATGTTTCCACCCCCATGCTTCACAGTAGGTATGGTGTTCTTTGTATGCAACTCAGCATTCTTTGTCCTCCAAACACGACGAGTGGAGTTTTTTACCAAAAAGTTATATTTTGGTTTCATCTGACCATATGACATTCTCCCAATCTTCTTCTGGATCATCCAAATGCTCTCTAGCAAACTTCAGACGGGCCTGGACATGTACTGGCTTAAGCAGGAGGACACGTCTGGCACTGCAGGATTTGAGTCCCTGGCGGCATAGTGTGTTACTGATGGTAGGCTTTGTTACTTTTGTCCAAGCTCTCTGCAGGTCATTCACTAGGTCCCCCCGTGTGGTTCTGGGATTTTTGCTCACCGTTCTTGTGATCATTTTGACCCCACGGGGTGAGATCTTGCGTGGAGCCCCAGATCGAGGGAGATTATCGGTGGTCTTATATGTCTTCCATTTCCTAATAATTGCTCCCACAGTTGATTTCTTCAAACCAAGCTGCTTACCTATTGCAGATTCAGTCTTCCCAGCCTGGTGCAGGTCTACAATTTTTTTTCTGGTGTCCTTTGACAGCTCTTTGGTCTTGGCCATAGTGGAGTTTGAAGTGTGACTGTTTGAGGTTGTGGACAGGTGTCTTTTATACTGATAACAAGTTCAAACAGGTGCCATTAATACAGGTAACGAGTGGAGGACAGAGGAGCCTCTTAAAGAAGAAGTTACAGGTCTGTAAGAGCCAGAAATCTTGCTTGTTTGTAGGTGACCATAATTTGCAAATAAATTCATTACAAATCCTACAATGTGATTTTCTGGATTTTTTTTTCATTTTGTCTGTCATTAGTTTAAGTGTACCTATGATGAAAATTACAGGCCTCTAATCTTTTTAAGTGGGAGAACTTGCACAATTGGTGGCTGACTAAATACTTTTTTGCCCCACTGTATGTGGTCAGAGGTTAAGCATCCATACTCTGCTGCTCTGACCCCTGAGAATGGGCTAACAGCTGTGGTTTACCTTACATTCTTTCCCACCCGCTCTCAACTCTTCAATTTCCCATTTTTTCTCTTTCATTCCTCTCTCATATTTCAGGGATTTGCATCAGTTTCTCTCACCCCTCTCTTTTTATTGGAATTAGCCCTCTCTCTCCTATCATTATTCTCTCTCATCTTTCAATCTGTCCATTAATTCGCCTTTTGATTCTAGCCTGTCTCTTTTTTTCATCATCTCTCTCTATCGAAGGCTCTCTCTCATCCCTTTCTCTCTATCCGTCCATTCAGTCCTTGCTCTTACTCTCCTTCTCCCCCCTCTCATTCTCGATCTCTTTTGCTCTCTCTGTCCCTCCAACCCCTCCCCCCCCTCCCTCTTTCTCTCCTTGGTTGTTGTTAGGGCCTGTTGAATAATGAAAGCCTGGAAGGGCCATAGGCCAGAGTACCAGTTAACCCTTTGATCTCTGATCACACATGACAGATTGACAAGGGCATCCGCCTCATCCTCCCTATCTCTACCTACATGTACCCACAATACATCCTGCCTTATTGATGGGGGTTTTAACCAGCAGGAAGTTGCTCTAGTGCCATAGCCTTTGTTATCTTAACATTGATGTTTTATTGAAGCCCCAGAAAAGGCTGTGATTAATTATTAATTTGGGTGCAAGACGTTAGGGCTGCGCGATACGTGTAAAAAATGTAATTGTTATTCCTTTTACCAAATATTACAATTTTGATTTGACTTGCAATATAGATTTTTTATTTTTATTTTTTTACTTGGGAGAACTGTTGGAATCATGGTAATAGAATGTGTTATATGAAGAACCAAACTGTTCCAAACAAGAACGATGCTGCTTTACAATCTGTTGACTGCATTTGACCCAACAGAAGAACAGCAGGGAGGAGGAACTGTGCTGCTTGAGTGACAGGGTGTGAGGTTTGTGTGTGTGGAAAGCAGCCGAGAGAGGGAAAGAGACGACAGGATAAACTATAAAAATGGGCGTCACATGTGGCTGGGTGATGTTTCAAACTATTGCGATCTGGAGATCTTTTGCGAAATGGATATTGCACATGTCAATATTGCGATTTCGTTGTGAATTTGATTAACTGTGCAGCCCTACAATAGGTGTCATGACATTCTCAGCCCCTATTCTCTACCAAGGTTTTCCAGCACAGAGCTTTGACCAACTACAGTAGCTATGTTGGACTATTGTACCTCAAACAATGTGTCTGTAGGTTGGTTAGGATTCAAACCTCAAACAGCCAAACTCATACTCTTAGAGTAGGGCCTCCCACAATAATGTTATTTGTACCGCATTCAAGTTAAAGTATTGGATTCTTCACACTAATCCAATTCCACTACCTTTTCAAGCTTTTTAAAATTATATTCAAACAAGATTTGTTTTTATACCTACAAGACCATTGTGCTTGATTGAGCAAGCCGTTCTGTCTTGTCGTAATGTGGTACCAGCCTGTATTCCCTTAAACCGTTTTATTTAGCAATACATGTCATTGGGGTGGCAGGGTAGCCTAGTGGTTAGAGCGTTGGACGAGTAACTGAAAGGTTGCAAGTTCAAATCCCCAACCTGACAAGGTACAGATCTGTTGTTCTGCCCCTGAACAGGCAGTTAACCCACTGTTCCTAGGCTGTCATTGAAAATAAGAATTTGTTCTTAACTGACTTGTCTAGTAAAATTGAGGAAAAATTAATATTTAATTAAATATTTTTGGGGGTCAGTAGGTGGTGGTGGTGTGTTGGACACAGACACTCGTATATAGAGGTCTATAGAGCTCGTCTGCATTCCTGATTTCTGTAACCGATAGCTTCCCTTGTAATATTGACATAAACTCAGAAATATGCTGATCAATGGGCAATACCGGCACTGAACACAAGGTGCGCTATTTTGAAACCCCACAGAGCATCTGTAATCCTAAAGTTAGCAATGCTAATAGGTACATATAGAATCCCATAGAGAATGCTAACTAAATGCTAACGAGCGCATTGCGAACATTTTACACAGTCTCTGACCTAAACTATTTTCAGAACAGACATCCCAGCTCATAAAGAAATGCAAGTAACAAAAAAATGTTACTCACAGTTTGCTGCACAAAACAAATATTATACAGCAAGGCTCTTGATCCAGGAGGGGATTCTCTGCTGTTACCAGGCAAAGCATGATTTTGGAAGAAGCTAACCATTTAGGTAGATAGCTAACTAGATACTAAATTAATTGCCTCTGCCCTCCCTACTAAATTAGCTAACCAGCTACTAAATTAGCCAACCAAATGCACAACTGCCAGAGCATTTAAGACATTTTAAACAGTTAAATTATTAGTTATAAAATATCTAGCTGGCAAACATTTAGCTGTTAATTCCATACTGTAACAAGATCACCTTGCTCGTGCTGCACAACAGTGAGTGACTCACAAGGCTCCGGTCTCTCGTCGTTGTGTGCTTGTAAACAAACACCACTTGACTGTCGACCACTGGGGAACTTCATAATGAAAAAGTGACCGGTGATATAAAGAATGCGGCCTTCAACTAACGTATTGCACACGTTGACTGGAGGTATTTACTTAATAAGTAGCTACAAATATTCACATTTATAATTTAAAAAAACTTTTGACGGTATTGAAAAAACATTCCCCGTCGCTATTTCCAAATAACCTGGTATACGGTATACCGCTTGAGCCTACAAACTAATGCGCTCTGCTCCAGCAGTGGAGGAGCCGGATGTTTCAGTGGGACCAGAAGATAAACAAGTGCATAGATAGGGCCTTGCACTCCGTCAATCAGCTGGGGTACGCATTTCAGGGAGCACAATCTGCCCCTCTGCCATTAAGGAGTGTTTCCTTGGGATGTACCGTAGGGGTGGAGGGCATAGGTAGACAGTGTCCTTCGCCCCTGCCTGTTGGGTACTCTTTTCCCACAGTTTTGTTAGAGAGGGTGAGGGCAGGTGTTCGGCAGGCTTTAGCGAAGGACTCTGGGTGCTAGCTAACTTGGACTCCGGTACACAGCAGACGGGATAGGTAGCTAACTAACGATAGCTAGGACACAGGTATACTGTGGTGGATTGTTTTCCTTTCGTGCATTGTTTTCCCACAGTTCCATTAACGATGCAGGAACCAATGGGATGCTCAATCCCACATTATTGGCAAGACGCATGCAGTAGTACACACACTACAGTCCCTGTCCATTGCCACTCAGTGATGCTCTTTTAAGAGCCACCTAACAATTGAAAATAAGCGCACACCGTACGTGTGTGTGCGGGCCGAGTGTGTGTCTCAGGACTGCAATACACATTTGCATTTTTAAGTTATTGTTTTCCGCTTGTCTGATTGGTCTTGATATCTTATTAGGAAAGGCAGAGGCAATTAAGCCTGTAAACATGCACCATCACATACATTTGCATGTATTATTCAGTGAATAAATCCATTTTTTTGCTTACTGTACATCTGACACGTGTATCAATTAATCAATCTTGTAATACATAATCCAATCACCCAATGTTAGGCACTCTGCCGGGTCTTATTAACCCTTGATAATCAATATCCACTCCCTTTCTTCTTAAGTGCTCGTCGTAAGCTTTAGAGACCCAGCTACAGAGGCCCAGAGGCCAGGATGTATTGATCGTTTGCTCTGATTGGAAGCTTCCCATCAGGAGTGGGGGAAGAGTGGGGGAGGTGGTAGTCAGGGTCACAGACTGGGTAAATCATCTTACCTTTCTCATCGCTTTCTCCCTCTGTTCTGTTACCACAGCTGTCCCAGGCAGCAGGAGAGAAAACATGGCGCCGCCTCTGCCTGTGTGTGTTTGAAGGCCGTGTGGCGGAACGAATAGGAAATGTTACATTGGGTTTACAGTGACCGTTTGTGGCTGAATTTACTTTGGCAGCTGGTGAAATGTTGTGCATGTCATGCCAGAGACAGGTTTCACATTTTACACAGCCAACACACCGCTCTGCTGCAGTGTGTGTTTGTGTGATTTGATGCCCATAACTCCCCCTCCTAACACACACACACACACATCCACGCTCCATTAAACTGTCAAACGGGTGTGTATACGCTGCTGCACACTGGCATTTAATCCATAACTGTCCCGTTTCCCCAGAACGGACAGTGAAAAGCACAGCAACCTCCCCACACACACACACACACACACACACAGACAGTGAGCTGGGGGGGGGGGTAGAAATGAAGGAAGGCAGGGTAACAGACAGAGCCCAGATAGACCTGTCATCTCCTTGACATCCCGCATGTCTCACCTAATGCTGGTTGGGGATGGCAGGGCTGGCTGGGCGGGGGACTTGGCGGGTGGAGTGTTATGGAACAACAGCTGTAACTGGGGCTGGGAAGGTAGGAGAGATGGCTGAAGCTGTGGGGGAGTGGCAGGGCTAGGTATGTTTGTATTCCATGAAGTAGCGAGTAAAATCATATCAGTCACCGTCATGAGGGCACAGTGTTCTGTCTTTTGTTTGTTTATGCAAACCGTGACTGTCTATATGGATTGTTATTCTGCATCCAGGCAGGCCTATCTGCTGTTGTTGATTAAACTGTGAAAGCAAGCTGATGATGATGATGATGATGATTCTCAATGCAACCCGCTCCCCATCCTCACCAGCCAGTGAAAAATGCTATCCGTTTCATCTGGCTGAGACAAAATATGGGCAGCACAGCACAACATAATGTCTCCCTCTCTTTTGTCAGCTATTCTTCCTTACCGCGGTATGCCCATGGGAACCCCTCTTCGTTGCCGGAATCACAGGCAAATCTGTACGGGCTGCTCGGCTTTCTCTTTTCTGGACATGAAAGAGGGAGGGAGGGAAGAGAGAGGGGATGGAGGGATAGAGAAGGGGATAGAGAAAGAAATAGGGAAGAGTCATGTTCCATTGAGAGTGATAATGTTCTGGTACCTGACACGTAGCCAGGCAGGCTCTTAAATCCAGCTCATCATCATTTCATGAGGAGGTATTGTAGTGCTGCTTATCACTGTCTGATCAGCCATCAGAGCCGGTGTTATCCCCCTCGACCCACAGATTGATTGGGCCAGATTTGAGGAGGTCGGGAGGGCAATGGTGGCTGTTTGTCCTGCTGATCTGAGCTTGTGTTTCAAAAGACTTGTTTTGGGTTTGGCACACCCTTTATGTGGTTTGTACTGTGTTCTTGGCAGGTTGGCATGTGTATTTTTTTGTTTTATTTCATCGTATATATTATATATGGGTTATATACAGTGGCGGACAAATACACTGCTCAAAAAAATAAAGGGAACACTAAAATAACACATCCTAGATCTGAATGAATGAAATATTATTATTAAATACTTTTTTCTTTACATAGTTGAATGTGCTGACAACAAAATCACACAAAAATGATCAATGGAAATCAAATGTATCAACCCATGGAGGTCTGGATTTCGAGTCACACTCAAAATTAAAGTGGAAAACCACACTACAGGCTGATCCAACTTTGATGTAATGTCCTTAAAACAAGTCAAAATGAGGCTCAGTAGTGTGTGTGGCCTCCACGTGCCTGTATGACCTCCCTACAACGCCTGGGCATGCTCCTGATGAGGTGGCGGATGGTCTCCTGAGGGATCTCCTCCCAGACCTGGACTAAAGCATCCGCCAACTCCTGGACACTCTGTGGTCATGATGTCCCAGAAGTGCTCAAATGGATTCAGGTCTGGGGAACGGGCGGGCCAGTCCATAGCATCAATGCCTTCCTCTTGCAGGAACTGCTGACACACTCCAGCCACATGAGGTCTAGCATTGTCTTGCATTAGGAGGAACCCAGGGCCAAACGCACCAGCATATGGTCTCACAATGGGTCTGAGGATCTCATCTCGGTATCTAATGGCAGTCAGGCTACCTCTGGCGAGCACATGGAGGGCTGTGCGGCCCCCTAAGAAATGCCACCCCACACCATGACTGACCCACCGCCAAACCGGTCATGCTGGAGTATGTTGCAGGCAGCAGAACGTTCTCCACGGTGTCTCCAGACTGTCACGTCTGTCACATGTGCTCAGAGTGAACCTGCTTTCATCTGTGAAGAGCACAGGGCGCTGTAAGCCCAACCCCCACCTGTGGACGTCGGACCCTCATACCACCCTCATGGAGTCTGTTTCTGACCGTTTGAGCAGACACATGCACATTTGTGGCCTGCTGGAGGTCATTTTGCAGGGCTCTGGCAGTGCTCCTCCTTGCACAAAGGCGGAGGTAGCGGTCCTGCTGCTGAGTTGTTGACCTCCTACGGCCTCCTCCACGTCTCCTGATATACTGGCCTGTCTCCTGGTAGCGCCTCCATGCTCTGAACACTACGCTGACAGACACAGCAAACCTTCTTGCCACAGCTCGCATTGATGTGCCTTCCTGGATGAGCTGCACTACCTGAGCCACTTGTGTGGTTTGTAGACTCCGTCTCATGCTACCACTAGAGTGAAAGTACCACCAGCATTCAAAGTGACCAAAACATCTGCCAGGAAGCATAGGAACTGAGAAGTGGTCTGTGGTTACCATCTGCAGAACCACTCCTTTATTGGGGGTGTCTTGCTAATTGCCTTTAATTTCCACCTGTTGTCTATTCCATTTGCACAAAAGCATGTGAAATTTATTGCCAATCAGTGTTGCTTCCTAAGTGGACAGTTTGATTTCACAGGAGTGTGATTGATTTGGAGTTACATTGTGTTGTTTAAGTGTTCCCTTTATTTTTTGAGCAGTTATATTGGCACTCTTGCACTTTTCTTAAATAATTCCCTATTTCTTAGAAAATAAGCTGCAATTGAAGAAAATGTTTGGTCTTCCACATAGTTATTGGATTGCCAACATTGCAGAACCCATTTGAGGAATAAAAAATGGTTCTGCAATGTTGGCAATCCAATAACTACGTGTGGAGACAAACCTTTTTCAATTGCAACTTATTTTTTAAGAAATAGGGAATTATTTGTTACATTATATTGTGTCTGTGCACAGTAGTGTTGAGTTGGTTTGTACTGTGTTGCATATTGCCTATTATGCCACGTCTCCTATAAGAGTTCACCTTGTATTGTTTCTGCACAGTAGTGTTGAGTTGGTTTGTACTGTGTTGCATATTGCCTATTATGCCACGTCTCCTATAAGAGTTCACCTTGTATTGTTTCTGCACAGTAGTGTTTTGCCACCGTGAATCTATATGATCTGTAGTTCATAGGAGAGATTTATCGCTTGGTCTGGTTCAGCAAATCCATAACATATGTTTAGCAAAAGAATAGCTACATATCCCACGTTTGTCTTCCGAGTCAGATGCACGAGGTTACAGATAAAAGATGAAATCATAGCAGATGTTTTATGTTGATATTTATTTTTCTAATGCACAACTTCTTAGAGATATCAAGCTATTATCCTGGCTTCTCTGACTGTCAGTGTGATAAGATAAGAGAAGTCCCCGCAGCATATTACAGTTTTGTGTGCACTAAGCTCGTACTTCTCTTTGGCCTATCAACAGTCTGACTTTCACCTCTGAAAGACCTCTTCTGTATTGGAAACACAAGGAGAGCACATTAACAATGCTCTCTCTTTCTCTCTCTCTCCCAATGGAGATGCTTTGTGCTACTGCTGGCCCGGTGTCCTTCAGTGTTGTGTCCTTCAGTGTTGTGTCCCGAGGTGGCAGTGGATAAACAATCTGAACAAACACTCCTCCCACTCACATTGATCCCAAGGTCTCTGTCCATCCCTCTCTTCCTCTCTCTCTCTCTACAGTATGTCTCTGTCTCTGTCCATCCCCCTCTTCCTCTCTCTCTCTCTCTACAGTATGTCTCTGTCTCCGGTTGCTTTCTCTCTGTTATTGACTCTTTTTGTTCTGTTCTGTTTTACAATTGACTTATGTTACTCTACACCTCTAGTGTGTTCTGTTCATGTCCCCTTTTTATCTTTCTACATTTCTCTCTCTCTGTCTCTTTCTCCTGGCTAATGTCTCTCTCTCTCTCTCTCTCTCTCTCTCTCTCTCACTCTCTCACTCTCTCACTCTCTCGTTCTCTCTCTCCCCCCCCCAGCTGGACACCATCACCACATTGATTCCACCTGCCCTGGTATTATATGAAAGCCACCCCTCACCCCTTCTCCCCCTCCAACCCTGTCAAAACAAATGATAAATGACCACCATTGCTCCAACCATTGTGACTTTGTCTCAGGGACTACAATCTAATTTCTCTCCTTAGAAAATCTAAGTAAACCACCACTCGTCTGTGCGTGTGTGTTTGTATCTTATTCACTGCCCCAGGCCCTCTTGATTTCCACACATAAACCCGTCGGCCATCTTATTCCAGCGCTGCAGGACATCCATATGCATGACATAAAGTGGAGGAATGGAGCGATTTAATCCATATACAATATACACCATAGGATGCAGCCTCCTGTGGCCCCTAGCTAATAGCCACCGCTGTCACTCAACTTACAGAGAAAATGTCTGGAAATATTGGAAATCATTCCAAGTGCAGTAAATTATACTTTCTCCTTGATTGCTTAATCATAACTCAATATCCAACCTACTGGAATGAATTTGAAATTAGTTTGAGCCGACATTGAGTTAAGAAGGGTGAGATTGGCTAGGAAGAAGCTCAGAACACATTTGGTCCCTTCAACAGATGTTGTGATCTTTAAGTGGTTTCACTACCCTCCTTCATGGATTCTCGTCTTGTCTGGCAAATATACAGTGGGGTCCATAATTATTGGCACCCTTGATAAAGAGGACAAAAAAGAGTGTACTGGTGTACTTGGCCAAAGAGCTCTATTTTCATGTCATCTAACCATAGCACCGCCTGGAGTTTGATAAACAGCATTGGCACTTGGATGGAAACCGGTGCTATGTTCAGATAACATGAAAATGGAGCTCGTTGGCCACGCACACCAGTGGTGGGTTTGGCATTGAAAAACAGAAGCATATGCAGAAAAGTATCTCATACCTACTGTAAAATACGGTGGTGGATCTATGATGTTATGGGGCTATTTTGTTTCCACTGGTCCTGGGGCCCTTAATTAAGGTCAATGGCATCATGAACTTGACTAAGTACCAGGACATTTGAGCCAAAAACATGGTTGCCTCTGCCAGGAGGCTGACACTTGGCTGCAAGTGGATCTTCCAGCAAGACAATAACCCCAAGCACACATCAAAATCTACAAAGAAATGCTTAATTGACCTCAACATTTTGCAATGGTCATCAGTCTCTGGACTTGATCCCATTTGAAAAGCTGTAGTTTGAGTTGAAAGGGCAGTCCATAAGTGCAGACAAAGGATATCAAGGATCTGGAAGTATTATATATGACGAAATGGTCTAAAATCATTTTGACCACTTTCTTTTAAAAATACAAAATAATAATACTTGTTAAGCAAAATGTCTTTCTCTGAACAATTGTATTATTATAAAATAATATAGTTTCCCAATTTTTCTGCTTTCAATGTAGCTCGGTATTTGTATTGTTTATTTTATAAAGTATTTTATTGCTCATCTTTATCAAGGCTGTCAATCATTTTGGCCCACACTATTTTTACACTACTGTTACTGCTACTGTTATCTCTTTGTCCTGTACCAGCCAATTTAAAGATGGGACCTGGTGCGTCTCTGCTTGGCACTCAGCATTAAGAATATAGATTGGGGGTAAGGCCCTGTGATAGACTTGTTGTTTGAGTGAAAGGCATTCATTTTCCTCCGTTTTTGGGGGGATAGTGTGTGTGTGTGTGAGATGTGTCTGTTGTGTGTTCATTCATCTCTATAATGGGGTAAGGGGTGTGTTGAGTTGATGTTGTATGTTCCTCCGCTAATGAACGTGTGTGTGTGTGTGTTTGCATGTGTGTGTGTTTGCGAGTGCACAGGCATGTGCACTGGCGTGTGTGTGACCGGATGTGTGCATCTGTTGGTACCAGTGGAGGCTGCTCAGAAGAGGAAGGAGAGGACCATCCTCCTCAGTGGATTTCTTAAACTTAAAAATGGTAAAACATTGAAAAACTAGACTAAACATATTCACGTCACCAAATAATTGATCAAAACCCACAGTTTTGCAATGAAGGTCTACAGTAGCCTCAATAGCACTCTGTTGGGTAGCACCATAGTGTAGCCGGAGGACAGCATGCTTCCGTCCTCTTGGTACATTGACTTGAATACAAAACCTCGGAGGCTCTTGGTTCTCACCCCTTCCATAGCCTTAAAAAAAGTAATTATAACAACTTCGGGAGGACATCCTCCAAACTATCAGAGTTCTTGCAGCATGAACAGACATGTTGTCCACCCAATCAAAGGATCAGAGAATTAATTTAGTACTGAAAGCTTAAGCAACCGGTAGCTAGCACTGCAGTGCAGTGCATAAAATGTGGTGAGTAGTTGACTGAAGGAGAAAGACAATAGTTGAACAGCTTTAATAAGTACATTTCTTCAAAAATGAAGGAGAAGCAAGAGCGGGAGAGATTTCACCTTTTTTTTCAGTTTCACTTACTTAGCTAGCAAATGCAGCTGGCTAGTTTAGTTACTCAAACAGAGGGATGCCATGTTAGCTAGCGGTCTATGACTTTCCAACACAACACTGGAACTCTTCCAAGTCAAGGTAAGCTTTTGGTTATATTAAATTATTGCCACTGGGGCCTGCCGGTCTAACTGCTACCTGACTATACACTGTAACGTTACTGGCTGTAGTGGGTTTACTAGCGCATTAGTTCTATTAGCCATGTTGACTAGGATGTTACTTTAGCAAATATGGGGACAACGATGTAGGCTGTGTGTAGCGGTTATGACATGGTTTAGCTTGGAAAGGTTTTTTCACCTGGCCACATACAACTGATGTGTTGTTCATTGAAGTCCACAAACGAAGTGAAAAGGTGAGAGGAGGAGAGTGCACAGAGGCTAGAATGAATAGAACGTGGCTGCTATGATCAAGGGTGCATTCAATCCACTGATTCTGTGGAGAAAAAAAATCTTAAAAGGAAGCAAACGAAACAGGGATGAAAATACCTGAATTTGTCCAATAGAAACGTTAATTTGCAATTGTTAGACTAATGATTACACCATTACAGCTAGATGCAGGCAATAGTGTGCAAGGTGTTATTGAATGTGTCACTGTCGGTCCATGTGTCACTGTGTTTCATCTCAAATTTTTCTCTCGACCTGCGTGCAACTACGTTGTAAACTGTCATTCATAGGCTAGGTTGTAGGGAACATTTTTGTATCATGTAGTAGCCTAAACCTATCGATGTTACATTGAACTGGATTAATGGAATATGAATGACAGTTATCCAACATGCTGTAAAAGAAATAAGGCCATGCTCATGAAATAAAATATTTTAAAAAATCCTCCCTCATCATAAACTGCACTGACCGCCACTGATTGGTACCGTGTGTGTCTGTGTCTCCCTGCCTCTACCATAGTATTCCCATGGCGTCGCTATTTCAAATACCATCCCGGCTGCTTTCCCCAGAGTGTGGTAATCCATTTCACACGTTTTCCAATCCCCTCAGATCCTCCGTATCTCCAGTGAGGCGCGGCTGTATCAGAGATCCCAGATTCTCAGTTTGGAGAAGCTGCTTTTAGAGGCCATCTGAGCGGAGAAGACCCATACATATTTCATCTTCTCTCCCCATGTTTTTATTCATCTCAGCCCTAATCGGCTCTCCACATTCTGAATGTATAATCATGCTATTATACTGTGCCTGCTGCAGTTAGCTTCAAGCTGGGGATCTCTGGGCTAGATAACATCAGATACAATCACATCAGATGAGCTAATGTGGTTAGAAACTAGCTCTGTCCACCACTGAATATGCAGGTAGGCTACAGAAATAGCCACAATCGGTCTCATTTCTGTCCCAAAACGGCCCTTTTTACTGTCTTCTTCTCAGAATTGCGCTTAAGAATGTCGTGGGTTCAGGGCTCCAGGAGTTAACGTCCAGATCAGCCCATGCACTCTGTCCGATTACCTGTCGCTGAATAACAACACAATTAGGGAACGGCCGATATAGAACTTGTTTTAAGGTCGATGGCAATTTTTGGAGGGCAAATCCAATATTTGATGGCGATATTGAATGTCATTTAATTTTAAAATGTTGTTGACAAAATTTCCCAGAGACAGCAATGTGTTCATTAATGAATACAGTCTAACATCAAATAATACATGTGACTTTGGTAAAAAAAAAACAATCTTACTAGCTAGTGTGTGCCAGCTAGGTGACGTGTGCTAGCTAGCTAATGTGCGTGTAGTGACACAATGCTTGTAGTGACATAATGCTAGTGGGCGAGGCATGTGTGCTAGCTAGCTAATGTGCGTGTAGTGACACAATGCTTGTAGTGACGTAAGCTAATCGCCGTCGTACTGTTGCAAGTACCCTAAATGGCAGTGGGCGCGATGTGTTATGGGCACTGGGTGTAGTTACTGCAGTCTGCAGATAGATATTATTAGATTAATAATAAATATAATAATAATAATATATCCCATTTAGCAGACGCTTTTGTCAAAGCGACTTACAAGTCGGCTGGGGCCACTACTTTTACATATGGGTGGCCCCAGCGGGAATCGAACCCACGACGCTGGCGTTGCAAGCGCCATGCTCTACCGACTGAGCCACACAGGACCTCTCTTGGTCACTCTTAAGACACTTGTCCTCTCTCACATGCAACAGTTTGTCAATAATTAAATAAGACCAGTCATTTTACCTAGTGAACGTTTTTGGAGACAATCAACTTACTTTTTCTTATGGTTCGCATATTATAGCAAATAAAGTTTTAAGGTAGTGAACTGTACACTATCTAGCAACGTTAGCTTTCGGTGACTGAATGAAAGCTATTTTCCAAGCTACCTGGCTAGTTAACTAGTTAGCTAGCTACCGGTATCTTGTTTTGTAAAGTGCTGTAGCCTGTTATGCACTTTTGTTTTGTTGATCAGTAAATTAATGAATACTTTCAATTAGGGATGTAACAATTTCCCGAAAGGCATGGGTCCCCGATTGTAATGTTTTTAAGATAAAAGTGCATCGGTCCACGGACCCCAAACCGATCAAAATGCAGCATGCATCCGTCAGAAAATGATTCAAACGTGACAGATCGCCAGTTCACTCATATTACATTTTTTTTTTTTTTTACTAGGCAAGTCAGTTAAGAACAAATTCTTAATGACGGCCTAGGAACAGTGGGTTAACTGCCTGTTCAGGGGCAGAACGACAGATTAGTACCTTGTCAGCTCGGGGATTTGAGCTTGCAACCTTCTGGTTACTAGTCCAACGCTCCAACCACCAGGCTATACCTTCTGAAAATACTTATCATCTTTTGTGACAACTGATGGATCCTCTCCTTCAGTGTTGAACTGCATGACAGTCATTGATCTACAAGTCAATTTGCATGCCGAATAACCCCAGGCAATATCATCAGCCTAGTCAGACTGTACACTGTGCCCAGATTCACGCCTGTTCCTGATCTTGCACATCTGCGTGGAACCTTAAGCAAAGTTTCAAACTGTCAAAACGATTCAATTTTGAGATTGGGTGAAATCCAGACTTGTGCTACACAGTACTAGTCAAAAGTTTGGACACAATTCAAAGGTTTTTCTTTATTTTTTCTATTTTCCACATAGTAGAATAATAGTGAAGACATCAAAACTATGAAATAACAATCATGTAATAACCCAAAAAGTGTTCAACAAATCAAAATATGTTTTATATTTGAGATTCTTCAAATATAAATTATTTCAACCAGCCTCATGATTTTTGATTTATTTAATTTTTATTTAACTCGGCATGTCAGTTAGGAACAAATTACTATTTACAATGACGGCCTACCGGGGAACAGTGGGTAAACTGCATTGTTCAGAGGCAGTTCCGGAGCAGATTTTTACCTTGTCGGCTCAGGGATTCAATCCAGCAACCTTTTGATTACTGGCCCAGTGCTCTAACCAATAGGCTACCTGCTGCACCATGATGTAGTCACCTGGAATGCATTTCAATTAACAGTTGTGCCTTGTTAATTTGTGGAATTTCTTTCCTTCTTAATGAGTTTGAATCAATCAGTTGTGTTGTGACAAGGTAAGGGTGGTACACAGAAGGTACCTCTATTTGGTAAAAGACCAAGTCCATATTATGGCAAGAACAGCTCAAATAAGCAAAGAGAAATGACAGTCCATCATTACTTTAAGACATGAAGGTCAGTCAATCCGAAAAATGTCAAGAACTTTGAAAGTTTCTTCAAGTGCAGTCGCAAAAACCATCAAGCGCTATGATGTAACTGATTCTCATGAAGACCGCCACGGGAAAGGAAGACCCAGAGTTACCTCTGCTGCAGAGGATAAGTTAATTACGGCTATCAGCCTCAGAAATTGCTAAAGGACACCGATGAGAAGTGCCAAGAAACACAAGCAATGTACATAAGAAACACAAGCAATGGACATTAGACCGGTGGAAATCTGTCCTTAGGTCTGATGAGTCCAAATTTGAGATATTTGGTTCCAACCGTCGTGTCTTTGTGAGACTCAGAGTAGGTGAGTGGATGATCTCCATATGTGTGGTTTTCATTATTGGTAAGTTATTTATAATTCAAGGCACACTTGACCAGCATGGCTACCAGAGTATTCTGCAGCAATACACCATCCCATCTGGTTTGCGCTTAGTGGGACTATCATTTGTTTTTCAACAGGACAATGACCCAACACACCTCCAGGCTGTATAAGGGCTATTTGACCAAAAAGGAGAGTGATGAAATGCTGCATCAAATGACTTGTCCGCCACAATCACCTGACCTCAACCCAATTGAGATGGTTTGGGATATGTTGGACTGCAGAGTGAAGGAAAAGCAGCCAACAAGTGCTCAGCATATGTGGGAACTCCTTCAAGATTTTTGGAAAAGCATTCCAGGTGAAGCTGGTTGAGAGAATGCCAAGAGTGTGCAAAGCTGTCATCAAGGCAAAGGGTGGTTACTTTGAAAAATCTAAAATATGTTTTGATTTGTTTAACACTTGTTTTGGTTACTACATGATTCCATATGTGTTATTTCAAAGTTTTGATGCCTACTATTATTTTACAATGTGGAAAATAGTCAAAATAAAGAAAAACCCTTGAATGACTAGATGTGTCCAAACTTTTGACTGGCACTGTATTTTCATTGGCTATGTCATGTCTTATTTGTAAGCCTGTAAATAAAGATACATTACTAACTCAAACACTTAGTCTGCAAAAATTACTATTTAATTAGTTGGTGATGGTGATTTCAGAACAAACAAACATACAAGCTACATTGACCCCCCTAATCTGATAGTGGTAGTTGGGTGGTGGATGCTGAGTATCCCTTATGGCTCAGCTCAGGTGCCTACATAGTACATACACCATAGCCATACATCATTTACACACACACATAGAGTTGAAGTCGGATGTTTACATACACCTTAGCCAAATGCATTTAAACTCAGTTTTTCACAAATCCTGCCATTTAATCCTAGTAAATATTCCCTGTTTTATGTCAGTTAGGATCACCACTTTATTTTAAGAATGTGAAATGTCTGAATAATAGTAGAGAGAATGATTTATTTCAGCTTTTATTTCTTTCATCACATTCCCAGTGGGTCAGAAGTTTACATACTCTCATTTAGTATTTGGTAGCCTTGCCTTTAAATTGTTTCACTTGGGTCAAACTTTTCAGGTAGCCTTCCACAGGCTTCCCACAATAAGTTGAGTGAATTTTGTCCAATTCCTCCTGACACAGCTGGTGTAACTGAATCAGGTTTGTAGGCCTCCTTGCTCACACACACTTTTTCAGTTCTGCCCACAGATTTTCTATAGGATTGAGGTCGTTGTCCATTTGGAAGACCCATTTGCGACCAAGCTTTAACTTCCTGACGGATGTCTTGAGATGTTGCTTCAATATATCCACATACTTTTCTTTCCTCGTGATGCCAGCTATTTTGTGAAGAGCGCTAGTCCCTCCTGCAGCAAAATACCCCCACAACATGATGCTGTGACCCTCTTGATTCACAGTTGGGATGGTGTTCTTCGGCTTGCAAGCATCCCCTTTTTCCTCCAAACATAACGATGGTCATTATGGCCAAACAGTTCTATTTTTGTTCATCAGACCAGAGGACATTTCTCCAAAAAGTACAATCTTTGTCCCCATGTGCAGTTGCAAATCATGGTTTTTCCAAATAACCAGTGATGGAAAACCCGACGCACCGGAACAAATGCTGCTGATCTCACGCATCCTGTGTTGTATCATGACAGATCTACATGACCATTTATGTTTATGTTGTCAGTCCACAAAAGATTTGTCCTGAACAGGCATGAAATGAATTGATTTGAAGGGAAGTCAGTGTAAATGTTTGCACTGTGGCTAAAAGGGATGCCGTCCACTTTGTGCATTCAGATGGGCAAAGAGCCAGAGAGAGAGAGAGAAACTTTCACCGCGCTTATTCTTCACGCTTTTTCACATCCTAAACTTTTAATCGCGACAGCCACAATGGATGCATGAAATGGATTTTGAATTTCAGATCTGATTCGATTCTTTATTGATGGATGCCAAGGGTGGCTTAATTCCGACGGAGGGAACGGTCACTGCCTTTGAAATACAACCTGTCAAAAAACTATTGTTTCCGGCTTGCATTTCCATGTGTGCATGTTGTTTGTAGCTTTAAATGCAGCACAGCAAAAGGGAATTTTCCATTTCTTTTGAAGTCCTTAATCTCCAACAGGATAGAAAGGACAGGATGAATGCAAATGCTGAGATTTAGTTCAGCTGTAAAAAGTACCACTACTTTCTTTCTGATGGGCAAATCCAAAGCTGCACACTTTCAAAAGCCATTATTATCATACGAAGTGTAGCCTTCCTATATGTGCATACTACATACAGCCTTTGTGAAAAGCTTTGCATGGACGTTAATGGTGCAGGTTGTAGTGTGCTCTACCCATAACTGCAGAGTCCCTGGTTCAAGTCCTGGTCTGGCTGTTCCCCCTTCACTCGCTACAAGTAGGCTGGTAGTATTCATGGAAGGAGCCAATAGTGAACCACTGCCAGTCATTAACACATGTGCTGCTGTCCTAATGTCATCAATGTCCAGATTAGGGACGCAACACTGCTGGTAATTTACCAAAGTTACTAGAATCTTCAGTAATTTAGGTAATTAACAGAAAATGTACGGCCATCGATCGTAACTTTGGTCATTTATACTTGAATGACTTAAAGTTGCACTATGCAGAAATTGCACCGCCATTTCCTGGTTGCTACAACTAATAGTTTGCCTAATTTCAGTTTATGTGACAAAATAAGATAGTATAGTGTAGGAAATCACTGTCCCATCCAAACCTTTGTGAAATATATGTTCCATAACCAAAAATATTGTTGTTTGAAGCTGAAAGTAAAAGATGCAAAAACAAAACCTGGTTGCCTGTTTTACATGTTATTTTGGCATTAATACGTGTCACATATCAGTTTGCAAACAATGTAAAAAAAAATGTTTTAAAAATAACCATTGAGTTGATAAAGCCGCATACAAACCTGGTCTCTTTTTTGTTTTCTTGAGTAAGGCAGCTCCAAAATGCAGGTGCTTCAGCCTAGCTCAGTGCTTTCTGTGGTGGTGGGGCAGCCAGCGGAAAATACTGAGCGTAGGGGTTGGTAATGTTCTCGAGTTGCGCAGTGATTTGCTCAGTGTTCTGTCACTCACGGGGACACTATGTCACCGCCAAATCTAAGGGTAGAGCTCGAAAATTCAAGCCCCTTGAGTGCTGCCATAGAGTTACATTAGAAGTGCTGATCCAAAAAAGCTCAAGGTCATTGGCCACAGATAAAATTACATCAAATCACGTTATATCTACAGTAGCTTTGATTGGACAATGAGAGAACAATGTAAGAATGGTCCATGTTCTGAATTCTGTTGCTGTACATTTCAAAAGGGCTGAACAAATAGTTATATTGACTACATCCGTCCTAGCTCGCTCATGACTGTCATAATCGAAATTACGGATAGCCTCTTATCCGCTTGTTGTCCCCTTATGCCATAGTTTGTACATCTCAATTGTCAATAGAAACCACATTTGTTTAAGCAAGTCAACCATATCAGCTATGTTTTTTTAAAGGCAGTAAATTAGTCTGAATGAACTTTTTCGCAGCCAGACAAGGCTCCGCTGATAGCCAGATGTAGCAGTGGTAAGGTGTTGGGACTGCAGTTTGTGGGCACCGTTTGTCACCGTTATAGTGCAATTCATGTATTGTTTAGTGTTGTGTTGTGTAGTGGCTTTGATGGCATGTATCCCCCCAAAACACATTTTTGCCCCACCAAGATTTACATGCTCAAATCGCCATTGACATAGTAAAATAAATAAAAGTATGTAATTTTGGGGGGGGGGGTGGATATATCACGCTAAAACCCAACTATGAAACACCAATGGTTTATATATAAGATGTTTCACTGCCTTGTCATTCAAGTTTTTATTATTTCATTATTTCAAATATTTTACATGTGATAAGGCCAGAAGAGAGGGTCAAATAATTAGTACCCAAAAAGGCCACTACATGTCTTGTGATAGACCACATATAATTCTTGAAAGATACCAAAATTCTGGTAGTTTACTTGTAAATTTGGAAAGTTTCCAGTAATATACCCTCCCTTTGCAACCCTAGTCCAGATTAACTGGATTACACATTAGGGATTACACCGCCCTGACCTTGACCCCAACCCCTTGGCTCCGACCCTGGCACTGACCTGTCCAGCTGGATGGACATACAGTACTGCTGCTCTGCTGTTCTGCTGTTTTTAATTCTTCAATTTGGTTATTGATCATTGCTAGAGAGACATTTTCTTGCCATAGATTTTCAAGCCGAGTTAAGTCAAAACTGTAACTAGGCCACTCAGGAGCATTCAATGTCATCTTGGTAAAATACTCCAGTATATCTTTGGAGTTGTTTTACATTATTGTCCAGCTGAAAGGTTTTTCTCCCAGTGTCTGTTGGAAAGCAGACTGTACCAGGTTTTCCTCTACGGTTTTCCCTTCCTTTTTATCCCCCCAAAATTCCCAAGTCCTTGCTGATAACAAGCATACCCATAACATGATGCAGCCACCACCTTGCTTGAAAATATGAGGAGTGGTACTCAGTGATGTGTTGTGTTGGATTTTCCCCAAACATAATGCTTTGCATAAAGGACATAAAGTTCATTTCTTTGCCACATTTGTTGCAGGATGTATGTTTTAGAATATTTCTATGCTGTACAGGCTTCCTTATATTCACTCTATAATTTCAGTTAGTATCGTGAAGTAACTACAATGTTTTTGCTCCATCCTCAGTTTTCTCCTATCACAGCCATTAAACTCTGTCTGCAACTGTTTTAAAGTTATCATTGGCCTTGTGGTGAAATCCCAGAATGGTTTTCTTCCTCTCCGGCAACTGAGTTAGGAAAGATGCCTGTATCTTTGTAGTGATTGGGTGTATTGACACACCATCCAAAGTGTAATTATTAGCTTCACCATGCTCAAAGGGTTATTTAGTGTCTTCTTTTTTTCATTTTTACCCATGTACCAATGGGTTCCCTTCTTTGAGAGGCATTGGAAAACCTCCCTGGTTGTTGTGGTTGAATCTGTGTTTGAAATTCAGTGCTCAACTGAAGGACCTTACAGGGGTACAGAGATGAGATAGTCATTCAGAATCATGTTAAACACTATTATTGCATACAGAGTGCGTCCATGCAACTTATTATGTGACTTGTTAAGCAAATTTTTACTCCTGAACTTATTTAGGCTTGCCATAACAAAGATGTTGAACACTATTAATGCATACAGAGTGCGTCCATGCAACTTATCAAAGATGTTGAACACATTGAATCAAGACATTTCAGCTTTTCATTTTGAATTCATTTGTAAAACATCAAAAAACATAATTCCACTTTGACTTTAAGGTGCATTGTGTATAGGCCCGTAACGCAAAATCTCAAATTCAAGCTGTACCACGAAATAATTTGGACAAGGTCAAGGTGTGTGAATACTTCTGAAGGCACTGTACTGTATGTGTGTTTTTGCTGAAAATGACACTGCATGTGTATCATTTAAGAGTGCCTTCCAGGTGATCTCATTCTCCTGATGCAGTAGTTTATACTGTTTGAAACAACAACATTTATTGAAATATTGAAATAGCATGGGTGACCAAGAAGAAAAAACAAATTGACACATTGGCAATAGGGATGGGGGTGTGAGCAGGTAGTTCTGGGCAGATGATATGTAGTCATTGTTTGTGTGCGTCTGTAAGTTGTTGTTCATATGTATAAGTTTGTATATGGAGTGAATTATTATTATTTATTGAGAACAGAGGGAATGCTGATTCCACAGAAGGAGAACACTGCCATAACTCTGGCGTTACCATGGAGAGTGTGCGGTTGCCAAGGCACTTGGAGACGGAACAGAGAGGGTCATAATTTATTCCTGTCAGCGGCACCGCGGGTGGTGAGGGGTGTCAGGAGGGGGAGGTCGGGGGCATTAAGGTCCTGAAGGGCAGAGAGGAGAGGGACAATTTTATTTGTCAAAAAAGGACACCTCTGGCTAGTTCACCTCACGCTGCTACTGTACTGCACTGGCCTCAGAGGGGAGAGAGAGAGAGACAACCTTAGTGTTGTTTAGCCAAGGAGTTGCTTGGCTAGAGCTGACGTCCAGAGGAGGCCCCCACCTCCCTCTCCTTTGTTAGGTCTAACTGACCACCTACCCAGAGGCTAAAGACTACTCACTCTCACATAAATGTAGGAAAGCATGTATACACAGCTTTGTTTTTGTGAATTTTCAGGACTTTTTGGGGAGATATAGTGGCTTGCAAAAGTTGCCATTTTTCCTATTTTGTTGCCTTACAACCTGGAATTAAAATGGATTTTTGCGGGGTTTGTATCATTTGATTTACAGAACATGCCGACCACTTTGAAGATGCAAAATATTTTCTATTGTGAAATAAGAAATAAGACAAAAAAACAGAACTTGAGCCTGCATGACTATTCATCCCCCCCAAAGTCAATACTTTGTAGAGCCACCATTTTGCAGCAATTACAGCTGCAAGTCTCTAGGGGTATGTCTCTATAAGCTTGGCACATCTAGCCACAGGGATCTTTTCCCATTTTTCAGGGTAAAACACCTCCAGCTCCTTCAAGTTGGATGGGTTCCGCTCGTGTACAGCAATCTTTAAGTCATACCACAGATATTCAATTGGATTGAGGTCTGGGCTTTGACTAGGCCATTCTAAGACATTTAAATGTTTCCCCTTAAACCACTTGAGTGTTGCTTTAGCAGTATGGTTAGGGTCATTGTCCTGCTGGAAGGTGAACCTCCGTCCCAGTCTCACATCTCTGGAAGACTGAAAAGGGTTTCCCTCAAGAACTTCCCTGTATTTACCACCATCCTTCATTTCTGACCAGTTTCCCAGTCCCTGCAGATTGAAAAAACATCCTCACAGCATGATGCTGCCACCGCTATGCTTCACAGTGGGGATGGTGTTCTCTGGCTGATGAGAGGTGTTGGGTTTGCACCAGACATAGCGTTTTCCTTGATGGCCAAAAAGCTCAATTTTAGTCTCATCTGACCAGAGTACCCTCTTCCATATGTTTGGGGAGTCTCCCACATGCCTTTTGGTGAACACCAAATGTGTTTGCTTCTTTTTTTCTTTAAGCAATGGCTTTATTTCTGACCACTCTTCCGTAAAGCACAGCTTTGTGGAGTGTACGGCTCAAAGTGGTCCTATGGACAGATACTCCAATCTCCGCTGTTGAGCTTTGTAGCTCCTTCAGGGTTATCTCTGGTCTCTTTGTTGCCTCTCTTGATTAATGCTCTCCTTGCCTGGTCTGTGAGATTTGGTGGGCAGCCCTCTCTTGGCAGGAATTTTGTTGTGGTGCCATATTCTTTCCATTTTTAATAATGGATTGAATGGTGCTCAGTGGGATGTTCAAAGTTTCTGATATTTTTTGCCAACCCTGATCTGTACTTCTGTACAACTTTGTCCCTGACCTGTTTGGAAAGCTCCTTGATCTTCATGGTGCCGCTTGCTTGGTGGTGCCGCTCGCTTGGTGGTGCCCCTTGCTTAGTGGTGTTGCAGACTCTGGGGCCTTTCAGAACAGGTGTATATATACTGAGATCATGTGACAGATCATGTGATACCTAGATTGCACACAGGTAGACTTTATTTAACTAATCATGTGACTTCTGAAGGTAATTGGTTGCACCAGATCTTATTTAGGGGCTTCATAGCAAAGGGGGTGAATACATATGCACTTTTCCATATTTTTTGTTTTTGAATTTTTGGAAACAAGTTCATTTTTAATTTCACTTCACCAATTTGGACTATTTTGTGTATATCCATTACAGGGAATCCAAATAAAAATTAATTTAAATTACAGGTTGTAATGCAACAAAATAAGAAAAACACCAAGGGGGATGAATACATTTGCAAGAAACTAAAATGTATTCCCATTCCAAATCCTATTTATCTCAAATCTAACCTTTTTAATATATTTTAGGACATGGGGAAAAAGTATTGACTTTTCAAAAGTGTTTTCCTCTATTGTCAGGACATTCTGGTGACTTGTCAGGACATTGTGGTCCTGACAATGTAGGAAAATACGTGTACACACACACTCCTCAGCGCTGCTGTCATCTGCCATTGTTTATATACATGCACCCACTTTATTCTGCCCTTACAATTAATCCCACGCTAATAATGGGGTAAATATGTTAATTGCTGTTTTGAACACTTGGTAAATTCCTGATTTGATTGCTACGTCGGACAATTTTGTTGCTAATTTCTCTCGCTCTGTCCTTCTCCCTATTTTCTCTCTCTTTTTATTGCCTTTCTTTCCCTCTTCCCGCTTTTTCTCTCTCTACCCCTCTCCCTTTCTCTCTCTCCTTCTCCCTTTCTCTCTCTCCCTCTCCCTTTCCCCATCTGTCTGTGTCTGTTGCCTCGTTTAGTAACTCTTTCATCCACACAGGCAATTACAGCCCTCATATTCACTGTGAGCTCTTCCCGTCAGAGAGCTTGGAAAGGTTAGCTATTAAATTCACATTAGTCTCAGTCTGTCTACCTCTCTACGTCTGCTCTCCATGCATGAGTAAGGGACTGATTCCTTCTTTACTGTGTTCTGTTCAGCAGCAGACTGGGATGGATGGAGAGAGAGCCTCTCTCCACCGCTCTCTACCTTGCTGATACGTCGGCCCCACGTTCCATCAGGTCACTCAGGACATAAAATATTCATGCGTCTTCTCTCTTCTTTCCTTTTGCCACTATTTTCCATTTATTTCATTATTTGTCAAGGGAAGGGTTGAGGGATGCTTAGAGTCTCCTTTGAAGGCCGAGAGATTGAGTAAGAGATAGAGAGGGTTAGATCTGAACATCCATTAGCCTGCGTTTTCCACTCAGTGTAAATGCATCTCTAGTGTACCTAGCTACCTATCTATTCCCGCTACATTACAGTCTAATGCTCTCTTCTCTGCTCTCCTCTCTCCCCCTGACCTTGCTACAAGGCCAAGGCTCATACCCAAGGCCTCCAGCTCTCCTTGCGCTCCCTATCTCCATCTCTCTCTTGCTCACTCCCCCCCTCTCTCTCTCTCCCACACCCTCCCTCGCTCTCCGTCACCCCTCTCTCCCCCTCTCTCTGATCTTGTGTAATTGTAGTCCTTTGTGGCCTAGGCTGAAGGTCAACATTGGGGGCCAGTCATAACTGGTCAAGACCTACCATAGATAGATGGCCTTCTTCCCTCCTCTCCTCTGCTTATCCTGCTGTTAACCGGTGCCCGCCAACCCCTGTCCCCACCAATGCCAGTCTCACGGTAGCGTTTTGTCCCCTCAGACCTTTGGCCTCAGATAACATTGTGTCATTAGTGTGATTATCAAGACAAAATCACTTTTAAAAGTCCCTTTTCAAAAGAAAATAAGAGGACTTGACTATTCAAACCCACCACGGTGCTTGAGTAATATCTGGAACCTTCTCTCAAAGCAGGGTAACCACCCACCTGAGAGAACGTTACTACTAGTGATAAAGTTTCTCTCTCTGCGCAAGTCGTCCTCTGCTCTCTTGCGCGACCTCTGCGCTGTGCCGTAGCGGCTAATCTTATTTAGATAGGCCGTGGCACGGACCTGGCTCCTCACAGAAGGAATGGGAATCTTCAGCATACCAGGGCTGTGTGTTTCGGGTCTGCTCTAGAGAGATACTTTCTCTGCACACCCACGTCCTTTTCACAGCCTCTCTTTACGTTGAAAAACTCTGGTCCTCAGAAGGGAATTCTAGAAGCGGCTCATAGAAAGTGTGATATATTTTCCTCTGCCGCAGCAGCACGGCGATTTGGGCCGTCTTTCCAGATTGTGACTGACGCAGGAAGACCGGCGGGACTTCGCTGTACCAAAATGTACAGTTCTCACACAGTTGATTGTTTTGTATGGTGTGATCTTTGGCCTCTCTCCATGGTATTCCACAAGGAATGCTATATGGAATGATATTGAACTCTCCTTCATGGAATACCTTGAGGAATTCTATATGGAACCATGGAACGATATCAGGTTTTTCCCTCATCAAGCTACTCTAGTCAGAAATCAATAACTCATTAAATTCAGTCCGTGTCAGAGAACTACTGTTTTGTAAAGTGTCGGGCTTTGGTGGGCCCACACAGAGCACTCTGCTCTCTCTCTGTACGGTAATAAACCTTTGATAATGCCCTCCCTTTAAGAAGACATTTTTGATTGCGTTAGGTAATCCATTTTTGATTAGATCCAAGGTCTTAATGAATCCTTATGGGTAGAATGGTGGTCATTAATGAATGGTTGAGATTGAGAGGGCGGCGGTCTGTCTTGCTCTCGTGTGGGGTGTGTGTGGTTGGATAGCAGAAGAGAGAAGGGAAAAAAAATGCAATACTTAATAATACAGTTGTCTCATTTCTCAAGTAGTTCTCCTTGTAGAGAATGGTTCTGTGTGTTTTATGGGGAATAGGAGGCTAGTGGCCATGGCTTCATTGGGATGGCAGGGTAGCCTAGTGGTTAGAGTGTTGGACTAGTAACCGCAAGGTTGTGAGTTCAAACCCCCAAGCTGACAAGGTACAAATCTGTTGTTCTGCCCCTGAACAGGCAGTTAACCCACTGTTCCCAGGCTGTCATTGAAAATAAGAATGTGTCCTTAACTGACTTGCCTGTTTAAATAAAGGTAAAAAAAAAAAAATTTAAATGTTTTTTTACATGCAGTCACAGAGCCCTGCCTGGACAGACTGCCTCAACTGCTCAACTGCTCGCCTCTAGGCTTTGTTCTAGGCTTTGTTCTCTGTCTGTGTCTGTGTCTGTGTCTGTGTCTGTGAGGGCCAAGGGTAGAGCTCTGATGGCATGTGTGTAGGTGAAGGCAAGAACTACTTAACTACTTTTAAAATTACCTTTCAGAGGAGCTGGCACCTGCACTGTAGCCTACACCTCTCCCACACAAGTAAACCAAAGAAATATGGCTGTGAGTTACGTAGAGGCAATATTCTCTCTGTGGACTTTTGATGTTCTCTTTCTTTCTTGCGTTTCTTTCCAGGTCATCACCAGATATCGTCCAGGAGGATGCTGCTATTGGGATGACCTTTGTGACCTCACCTTTGCCCTCCCCTGGAAAGATCCACTACCAATCAAGAACCCTGAACAACGGCCTACATGGATGTGGTTGGCTGGTTCCAGTGATGGACAGGTGACCAGCCAGCCCTCTAGCCGCCCTCTTCTACTTTGACTCCCCTCCCCCTCCCTCCCAGACGTGCAGCGTGCACCCCCGGTCGGAGACCCCCCACATCTCTGCCATGGTGACATAATCAGCAGCACAACATGTGGGAGATCCAACATCATGAGACCGTCTCATTTCTATCTCCAGTAGCTGCTGCTGAAGCTGCTGCTTCTCTAGCCTGTGGATTACCGACGAGACCACTTGAAATAACAAGACGGACTTTGGACTAATTTACTTTTTCTCTCCACCAAGTAGCCCTCGAGAGACTGTTTTCTGGGTGTTACGGTTTGACAGTCAGTGAGGTCAGTTGGTCGGGCGTTGTGCGTGACGATGCTGGGATGCGTGTCCCGCCTGCGTCGGCTGGTCCGTCTCGTCCACCACCTCCCCCTCCAGACCTCCCTGCTCCTCCTCTTCCTCTTCTGCACCGTCAGCGTCTTCGTCTCCGCATACTTCCTGTACGGCGTCAAACGGGAGCTCGAGCCCTCAGGAGGGGGTGTGGCTGGCAGCGAGGGGGCGTCGGCCATCTACGATGAACTGCGGGCGAGCCCGTCTCGGCTGCTCCCGGTGCGGGCGGTGTCGGGGGGGCTTGCTGGGGGCGAGGGAGGCAGAGGAGGGGTGAGGACAAACCCCCTGGTGCTGGTGTTTGTAGAGAGCCAGTACTCTCAGCTGGGCCAGGAGATAGTCGCCATCCTGGAGTCTGGACGTTTCCACTACCGGACAGAGATCTCTCCAGGTAAAGGGGACATGCCCACATTAACAGATAAGGAGCGTGGGCGCTTCACGCTAGTCATCTATGAGAACATTCTGAAATATGTAAACCTGGATGCCTGGAACCGAGAGTTGCTGGACAAGTACTGTGTGGAATATGGAGTGGGCATCATCGGCTTCTTTAAGGTTAGAAACACCCTACTGGCTGTCTTTCACTCTATCTCCACCTCTCCAGCTGTCCATCTCTCTTTATCTTTCTGTCGTCCCTAAGGAAATAGATCTCACTGTGCTGGAGAGAATGCTAAAGAGCTGAGGTGAGAAGTAGTACATCCACAGTACCAGTCAAAAGTTTGGACACACCTACTCATTCAAGGGTTTTTCTTTATTTTTACTATTTTCTACATTGTAGAAAAATAGTGAAGACATAAAACTATCAAACCATCAAACTATGAAATAACACATATGGAATCGTGTAGTAACCAAAAGTGTTAAACAAATCAAAATATATTTTATATTTCAAAGTAGCCACCCTTTGCCTTGATGATAGCTTTTCACACTCTTGGCTTTCTCTCAACCATCTTCATGGGGTAGTCACATGGAATGCTATCGGGGAGAGAATGAGAGTTCATCTCAAATGAAATCTCATCTGAAGAGATAGTCAGCTCCATCATCAATGTTGAACAGGAATGTGTGTTAAATATCTCAGCAAGCATTGAGCGAAAGTTGCTGTAATATTTTTTTGTTTTGTGTGAGCACATCTTTAGTGTGTGTAGGTGAGTGTGAACGTAATTGGTTTTCTTTTGTGTTTTTTAATTGAACCTTTATTTAACTAGACAATATAATAACATTGCGTTTTCTCAGACGCCCACATGAGGAAGGGTGAGAGAGAGCTAAAAAGATTCTATGCCACATGATTGGAAGTTTTGCCTATTCAGTGCAATACAACAGATTTCTATCTGCAACGTTCTGAATAGAATTGACTGGAATGGACCTGAAGTTGTAATGCTGTCCCCTCTTGATGTTGTCATTGATTTCCCTCCTGTAGGCCAATGAGAACAGCCTGCTGAGTGCCCAGCTCAAAGGATTCCCCCTCTTCCTCCATTCCAACCTGGGCCTGAAGGACTGCACGGTCAATCCCAAGTCCCCCCTCCTCTTCATCACACGCTCCGGCCAGCCCCTCCCCGGCCCCCTGCCCGGGGACGACTGGACCGTCTTCCAGTCCAACCACTCCACCTACGAGCCCGTGCTCCTGACCAAGACCCAGTCCGCCGAGAGTGTCCCCTCGCTCGGTACGACGGCCACGCTGCTCCCCTCCGTTGTGCAGGACCTGGGTCTCCACGACGGCATCCAGAGGGTTCTGTTTGGGAACAACCTCAACTTCTGGCTGCACAAGCTGGTGTTTGTGGACGCGGTGGGCTTCCTGTCGGGGAAGAGGCTGTCTCTCTCCTTGGAACGACACCTACTGGTCGATATAGATGACATATTTGTGGGGAAGGAGGGGACCCGGATGAAGGTGAAGGATGTCAAGGTGATACATACTTGGAAAATAGAAAATGTCAATTTCCAATGTTTTGGTCTCTGAGACCTTGTAATTGTGTTGCATAATATGTTTGTAATGAAGCATTATTAGCTAGGCAGGTGGGCTGGTACAGGACATGAAAGGCATCGTGCCATTCCTAGTATCATATTAAACTTCTCAGTATGCTGACGCAGATGACATATAATTAGGTTAAAATAAACAGATAATAGCATGATCGATGGAATTGTGTTGTTAGATTTCAGTGCAGCCTTTGATGTTATTTATCCAATCGATAAATAGTGTTCTTCAATGGAAGCTTTTCTAACATCAGTGACAGGGCATTGTCCCTCAGGGCAGTTGCCTTCAGCCGTTTACTCTTCTCGGTTTTTACAAATGATTTGCCACAGGTCTTACACAGAGCTGGAATGACTATGTATGCTGATGATTCCACATGTCGGCACCCAAAGCCAGTGAGCTCATTGGAATTCTAAATAAGGAGCTACAGTCAGTATCAAAACACACAAATGGCACAAATCAACTATGCTAGTTGTTCAGGCTCTGGTCTTCTTGATTACTGTTCGGTAATATGGCCAAGTGCAGCGAAGAAAGACCTAACAAAGCTGCAGCTTGCTCAAGACAGAGCAGCACGCCTTGCCCTTAACTGCACATACAGAACAAACATCAACAACATGCGTGCCAGTCTTTCCTGGTTGAGGATTGGTGAGAGATTAACTGTTTCTCTAGTTTTTTTACGAGAAGCGTTACATGCTGACCAGACCACTCGCACATGTCCGCCCGCTATTCGCGCACATGTTGATTTTGTCCCCCCACACCAGACGCGATCAAGAAACGCAGGTTGAAATATCAAAACGAACTCTGAACCAACGATATGAATTTGGGGACAGGTCGATAAGCAAACATTTATAGCAATTTAGCTAGCTAGCTTGCTGTTGCTAGCTAATTTGTCCCAGGATATAAACATTGGGTTGTTATTTTACCTGAACTGTACAAGGTCCTATATAATTAATCCACAGAAAAAAGGGGAAAACAAGTTTGTTTCAAGTAATCTCTCCTCCTTCAGGATTCTTCTTTTGACTTTATATGGCGGTTGGCAACCAACTTTAAGGTGCATTACCACCACCAACTGGACTGGAGTGTGGACCTCAATTCATCTTTCAGTCACCCACGTGGGTATAGGCTCCTAAAAACCAATGAGGAGATGGCACGTGGATATATGCTCCTAAAAACGAATGAGGAGATGGGAGAGGCGGGATTTGCAGCACCTGAAGCGTCACAAATAGAACCAAGTTCTATTTTAGTGCCTGGCTATGCAGCCTCGATTGAGCAGTGCGGGTGCAATGATTGAATAACATGTATGTGTACATTTATTTTGCAACACTCGAGCACGCGACGCAAGCGGTGTGGTCAGCATGAAAATTCCAGATTGTCTGCATAATCAAATAACATTCAGCTCCGACACCCATACATACTGCACAAGACCTGCCACCAGGGGTCTCTTCACAGACCCCATGTCCAAAACAAATTCACGGCAACGCACAGTATTATACAGAGCCATGATCGTATGGAACTCCCTTCCATCTTCAATTACTCAAGCAAACTTTCAATTCACCTTAAAAAAAATTATTAAACAACATCTCATCAAGATCAACATCTCTCTCGTGAGGCGACACAAACACACATGCACACACACTAAGGGCGTCGGCATGCTGGCGCCTAGCCACACTTTGCGAGCCAACCGGAATGAGTGTACTTGCATACTCCCTTAAAAGACCTTCACTTGGAAAAACGAGAAAAAAGCAGCAATTGTACGGTTTGTCCATTTTGAAATGCTGTAGTTCACATATGTCAGAGTCAAGGCCCGCGGGCCACATCCGGCCCGCGAGAAGGTTTTTTACGGCCCCTGGGATGATCTTGATTTATTATTAGAACCGGCCCGCAGACCGCAGCAAGCCGGCAGCCCGCAGATCTTTTACACGCACCAATACTACATTTCCCACAATGCAACGGTGACGCACCGAGCAGTAGGCTGCTTCATTTCAATATTTATTGGCACAGCAGTCGTCAGCATCACAGTAAAATTAACTTTCAGATACCCATCAAAAATGGCAAAACGGAAGGTGGACACTGAGAACCGGGGTTTCAAACAAGGTGGGAGTCGGAGTATATGTTCACGGAGGTAGCTGGAAAACCTGTGTGTCTTCTGTGTGGAGAAAGTGTGGCGGTACTGAAAGAGTATATTCTGAGACGACATTATGAAACGAAACACGCGGACAAAAACAAGAATATGGACATGGAACAAAGGCTACAAAAGGCAGAGGAATTAAAACGAGGCCTCAAATCTCGACAGGCTCTGTTCAAAAAAGCCAAATCACAAGGCCAGGCTGCTGTCAAGGCCAGTTTTATTTTGGCAGAAGAGATCGCTAAATCAGCCCGGCCATTTACGGAGGGGGATTTCATCAAAAACTGCATGATTAAAGTTTGTGACGAAGTTTGCCCAGAAAAAAGGCAACTCTTTTTAAATGTGAGTCTGAGCAGAAACACCATTGCCGAGAGAGTAGACCAGTTGTCCATCAATCTAAAAGAGCAGCTTGTGAAAAAGGGAAAAGATTTCATTGCATATTCCTTGGCTGTGGATGAGAGCACCGACATTTCTGACATTGCCCAGTTGTCAATTTTCATCCGCGGAGTGGACTCCAGCCTAAGCGTGACAGAGGAGTTTTTGGCTTTACGTCCTATGCATGGCACAACTACGGGGCATGATTTGTATGAAGAGGTGTCAAGATGTGTAAATGAGATGGAGCTGCCTTGGGAAAAACTCGTGGGTTTGACAACCGACGGAGCACCTGCGATGTGTGGACACAGGAGCGGACTGGTGGCGAAGATACGGGAAAAGATGCAAGAGGAAAACGCGACAGGTGAGCTGACAGCTTATCATTGTATCATACACCAGGAAGCGTTGTGCGGTAAAGCCTTGAAAATGGAGCATGTAATGAGCATCATCACGCGCACAGTTAACTTTATCAGAGCCAAAGGTTTGAATCACCGCCAGTTCAAGGCATTTCTGACGGAGTTAGAAACGGAGCATGGTGATTTGCCTTATCACACAGAGGTGCGATGGCTAAGCCAGGGAAAGGTGCTTCAAAGATGTTTCGAGCTTCGTGAGGAGATTTGTCTGTTCTTGGACAGCAAAGGGAAAGACACAACACAACTCCGAGACGAAATGTTTCTGTGTGAAATGGCTTTTCTGTGTGACATTACGAGTCATCTGAATGCAATGAACTTGCAGCTGCAGGGTCGGGATCATGTCATCTCTGATATGTACAGTACAGTGAAGGCATTTAAAACCAAACTGACTCTGTGGGAGACGCAGATGCGGAAAGAAAATTTGAGCCACTTTCCCAGCTGCCAGACCATGAAAGAGAAGCTCTCTACCAGTGCGTTCCCGAGCGCACAGTTGGCTGATAAAATAGGTATGCTTGCCGCTGACTTTCGACGCCGATTTGCTGACTTTGAAGCACAAAAAAGCAGGTTGGAACTGCTCGGTAACCCATTTGCTGTTGACGTGGAAAGCTCACCACCAAACCTCCAAATGGAGTTGATTGACCTCCAATGCAATGATGCACTGAGGGCAAAATATGCGGCAGTGGGTGCTGCGGAGTTCGCCCGTTTCCTCCCCGACACAATGCCCCAGCTGCGCATCCAGGCTGCTCAAACGTTGTCTATGTTTGGCAGCACATACCTGTGTGAACAACTTTTTTCTTTGATGAACCTGAACAAAACATCACACAGAAGTCGACTTACTGCTGAACACCTCCACTCAATTCTGAGGATTTCCTCAGCTCAGAGCCTTACCCGAACATTGATGAACTTGTGGAAAAGATGGGACACCACCAAGTATCACCCTCAACCTCAAACAAGTGAACATTACTGTGCAATCACATATTTAGAGTTTTTACTCAGTTCAAGTTTAAAAGTTAAAGTTTAATATTTGTTTTCACTGCATGTTACTTCTCCTTAAACAAAGTGTTGTTTTTGATTAATAGATTTTTGCACTTTATTTTATTGTATTTCAATCCAATTATATTTTAAAAATATTTCAGTTGAGTGGATGATAGAAAATTGCTATTATTGTTTTTTTCTTTGAAGTAAATTTAGCCCACTTTTGCTAAAATAGAAAATATAGGCTACTGATGGTGCCTTGAATACCGGTTTCTTTCATTTAATGTTCATGTTATGGGGATTTTTATATAAAGGAAATTTGTCTTTTGTGTCTGTTGAAAATTAAAGATTACTGACAGAGCCATAAGAAAATATTGCTTTATTTATCTGATCATATTGGAATATATTTGTTAGGTTTTCAGTAGGTTCAATTAGGTTCACTAGACTATATGCGTCATTTAAAAATTTTTCAATGAACATTCGAACAGTCCGGCCCTCGGCTTGTAGCTAAATTTTTTATTTGGCCCTCCGTCCATTTGACTTTGACACCCCTGCTGTAGTTAGTATAAACTTCCTCAAAATAGTCCGAATGAATATTAATCTAAGATAACTCTGCGGAGCACATCTTAGTCGCGCAATTTTGTAGTACACTACAAGTACCCCAAAAGTATGTGGACACCTGCTCGTCAAACATCTCATTCCAAAATCATGCATTCGGGCAGGAAGCATTCTCTTAGCATCCGCCAAACCCAGATTTGTCTGTCGGACTGCCAGATGGTGAAGTGAGATTCATCATTCCAGAGAACGCGTTTACACTGCTCCAGAGTCCAATGGCGATGAGCTTTACACCACTCCAGCCGACACTTGGCATTGCGCATGGTGATCATAGTATTGAGGCGGGACGCTCAGCCATGGAAATAAAGCTCCAGACGAACAGTTCTTGTGCTGACGTTACTTCCAGAGGCCGTTTGGAACTCGGTAGTGATTGTTGTAACCGGGGACAGATGATTTCTACGCTCTTCAGCACTCAGAGGCCTCGTTCTGTGAGCTTGTGTGACCTACCACTTCGCGGCTGAGTTGTTGTTGCACCCTAGACTTTTCAATTTCACAATAACAGCACTTACAGTTGACTGGGGCAGCTTTAGCAGGGCAGAAATTTGATGAACTGACTTGTTGGAAAGGTGGCATCCTATGACGGTGTCACGTTGAAAGTCTATGGAGTCTATTGTCTATGGAGATTGCATGGTTGTGTGCTCGATTTTATAAACCTGTTAGCAACGTGTGTGGCTGAAATAGCCAAATCCACTAATTTGAAGGGGTGTCCACATACTTTTGTATATATAGTGTATTTCTCAATGGAAAAAAATGCACGAAAATGACATTATTGATTAATCTGTACTGTTGACCAATCACCGATGAAGAGGCATAGACTTTGGCTCTGAACTTTGACTTGCCTCCAGAAAAGATGTGTGCCCGAACAGCTGAAAAATTGTCACCGAAGCCCAATACGAACGAAAAACATCACACAATGTTGTCATAATATACAGTACCAGTCAAAAGTTTGGACAAAGCCTACTCATTCAAGGGTTTTTTGTAATTTTCTACATTGTAGAACAATAGTGAAGACATCAAAACTATAAAATAACATATATGGAATCATGTAGTAACCAAAAACGTGTTACACAAATCAGATGTATTTATATTTGAGATTCTTCAAAGTAGCCACCTTTACCTTTTTTAATTTTACCTTTATTTAACCAGGCAAGTCAGTAAAGAACACATTCTTATTTTCAATGACGGCCTGGGAACAGTGGGTTAACTGCCTGTTCAGGGGCAGAACGACAGATTTGTACTTTGTCAGCTCGGGGGTTTGAACTCGCAACCTTCCGGTTACTAGTCCAATGCTCTAACCACTACGCTACCCTGCCGCACCTTGATGACAGCTTTTCAGACTCTTGGCATTCTCTCAACCAGCTTCACCTGGAATGCTTTTCCAGCAGTTTTGAAGGAGTTCCCACATATGCTGAGCACTTGTTGGCTACTTTTCCTTCATTCTACGGTCCAACTGATCGCAAACCATCTCAAATGGATTGAGGTAATGTGATTGTGGAGGTCAGGTCATCTGATGCAGCACTTCATCACTCTCCTTATTGGTCAAATAGCCTTTACACAGCTTGGAGGTGTGTTGGGTCGTTGTCCTGATGAAAAACAAATGATAGTCCCACTAAGCGCAAGCCAGATGGGATGGCGTATAGGTGCAGAATGCTGTGGTAGCCATTCTGGTTAAGTGTGCCTTGAGTTGTAAATAAATCACTGACAGTGTCACCAGCAAAGCACCATCACACCTCCCTTTCCATGCTTCACGATGGGAACCACACATGCGGAGATCATGCGTTCACCTACTCTGCGTCTCACAAAGACACCGGGGTTGGAACCAAACATCTAAAATTTGGACTCATCAGACCAAAGGACAGATTTCCACCGGTCTCATGTTTCTTGGCCCAAGCAAGTCTCTTCTTTCTTTCTTTCTTTCTTTCTTTCTTTCTTTCTTTCTTTCTTTTTTTCTTTCTTATTGGTGTCCTTTAGTAGTTGTTTCTTTGCTGAAATTTGACAATGAAGGCCTGATTCACGCAGTCTCCTCTGAACAGATTATGTTGAGATGTGTCTGTTACTTGAACTCTGTGAAGCATTTATTTGGGCTGCAATTTCTGAGGCTGGTAACTCTAATGAACTTATCCTCTGCAGCAGAGGTAACCCTGGGTCTTCCTTTCCTGTGGCGGTCCTCATGAGAGACAGTTTCATCACAGCTCTTGATGATTTTAGCGACCACAGTTGAAGAAACATTCCAAGTTCTTGACATTTTCCATTTTGACTCACCTTCATGTCTTAAAGTAATGATGGACTGTCGCTTCTCTTTGCTTATTTGAGCTGTTCTTGCCATAATATGAACTTATGGGGTATCTTCTCTATTACCACCCCTACCTTGTCACAACACAACTGATTGGCTCAAATGCATTAAGAAGGAAAGTAATTCCACAAATGAACTATTAACAAGGCACACCTGTTAATTGACATGAAGCTGGTTGAGAAAATGCCAAGAGTGTGCAAGGCCGTCATTTCTAATGATTCCATATGTGTTATTTCATAGTTTTGAGGTCTTCGTGATTGTCCTACAATGTAGAAAATAGTATAAACGAAGAAAAATCCTGGAATAAGTAGGTGTCCAAACTTTTGACTGGAACTGTTTACACCAACTCTTCCAAACTGTTCCGGCTGGGAAGCATGCGAACGCCTTTACACACACCATTTTATTTTTTTTAATGATTGTTTGTATATCGTTGTATTTTAAATTTGTGTGACTGTCCTCGTCTATCAGTGTTTTGTTACTTGTCATGTTTTGTGTTTTTTGTGGACCCCAGGAAGAGTAGCTGCTGCTTCTGCAAAAGCTAACGGGGATCCAAATAAACAAATAGAGTTGACAGGCTACAGCGTTACGATAGAGACACACACACACACACATACACACACACACTCTCTCTTAAGAACCATAGTCATGAATATTTCAATACATACAGAATAGCAGAACCTTTTCAGTTATCTGTATCTTTCTGTGTGTGTCCCATCAGAGTAGGGCTGCTTCCTCACATGAGCTAGGGTAGAGAAGTATATCAAGGCTTCCTTCCTCTCTTGGAATCCGAACAGTGGGGTGTGAAGAATAAATCACACTGTCTCTCCTGACAAGGCAGGAGAGACACAGGGAGACGGGGAGAAAGAGGGAGATGTGAGTGGATTCATATATATTACGGAGATCAAATGAAACAAACACTCACATCAGAGGAGAGAGAGAAAGGAGGAGAGAAAAGAGTACAGGAAAAATGCACCCGGGGGTGGATGAGGGTGTGTACAGGGAGGGAGTTGCAGATTGACAAATTCAGCTGTGTGTGTGACTGCGTGTGCTTACATGCGGGTGTGTATTGCCCTGCTCACCTTCCCTCTCCTCTCTGAGTCAGGCCCTGTTGGAGACCCAGAGAGCGCTGCGTAACAACGTTCCCAACTTCACCTTCAACCTGGGCTTCTCAGGGAAGTTCTTCCATGCAGGTAAGACCGGAGAACACAGCATCCCACTCATGCAGTACAAGATCTGTGTACTGAAGCTGATAGCATCACAGTTTATACTCCAGTACTCCTTGGTTTATCACCAGAAATCTCTTGTCCTCCTCTCTCTGTGATTATCTTCCTCACCTTCTATCTCAACCTTGTCCATTCCCTGACAACCTCCTTTCTTTGCCCTTTTCATGTTTCATATTCTCTCTGTGCTCCACTGTCCTCCCCTTCTTCCACTATTCCTCTTCTCACCTCCTATCCTCCTCTTCTCCCTCCTCCATCCTCCCTTCGTGTCCAGGGTCAGATGAGGAGGACCTAGGGGATGACCTGCTCCTCTCCTACGTCAATGAGTTCTGGTGGTTCCCCCACATGTGGAGCCACATGCAGCCCCACCTTTTCCACAACCAGTCAGTCCTCGCCGAACAGATGCTTCTCAACAAGAGGTTCGCTATGGTGAGTCTATGTCTGTCTGGAGGCTAGCAGTGGGATGCCAGCAATTAGCCCACCTCACTATGTTGCTCCAAATGAGAAATTCAAACTTTAGCTCAACACAGCTAGTACCACTGTGATTTGAATTGTTATTCCTTCCTTCTTTCTCCCTACCTACCTTATATTCCTCTCTCTCTCTCACTCTCTCTCTCTCGCTCTGTCCTTTCTTCTTCACACCCCTCCATCTCCCCCTCCCTCTCTCCATCTCTAGGAGCACGGTATCCCCACTAACATGGGCTATGCGGTAGCCCCCCACCACTCGGGTGTGTACCCAGTTCACCTGCAGCTGTACGATGCCTGGAAGAAGGTGTGGGGCATCAGGGTGACCAGCACGGAGGAGTACCCCCACCTCAAACCTGCCCGTTTCAGACGGGGATTCATACACAGCGGTATCAGCGTGAGTCATCGACGGTTGCCGACGGTTGCACTCTCTCTCTCCCTTATTCTCCTCTTTACTCTTTCTTGCCTCTACCTCTTATGTGTTTGCATCTCTCCTCCACTTATCTCTGTTCCTACCTCCATCAACATCTTTCTATCTCTCCCCCCCCCCACTTGTCTCTGTCCTCCCATGAGTGGTTGATATAACAGCAGTAGGATTTTATTTATATCACCGTGGCAACAGTGGCCTTGGAATGGACAGTCTCATTAGGCCTTCCCGTTGGGTCAGTAAGTGTGTTTTGAGGATCCCTCTACAGCAGGTGGTGATACTGGACCGTAGCCACGCCAACCACTTGGCTGGCCCCCAAACACTACCTCCTGGATACACCTTTAACAATATAGCAACACCATCCATGGCGATGACCGTAACACTGGCTTAATAACACATAAATAAATCACCAAAACATAACTTAAATCTTCTTCGAAATACATTCTAAAATAAATCCAGTAGTCTAGTGTCTACAGTGTGTGGTGTTGCCAGTAGTTTTCCTCCCCTGCGCTCTGTATCTCTCTATTTTTGTCTGCCCTTGAGATACAGCTCTGAGTGGTCCAGTCTTCTCTGCTCTGCTCATACAATACATTAGATGATTGATATTCAGATCCCCAGACACTCTCTCTCACTGCGTGTGTATTTGAATGAATTTCCATATAGACTCAGAGCGAATGAGGTTTGCTTTCCCCAAACGAGAAGTATAATATGAAGATTATTGAACAAAAGTGGTGATATTGCCTAATATGTTTTGCATTGACTAGACCAGTGGGGCTGTGGGGTGTGTGTGCGTGTGTGTGTGTGTGTTTGTTTGCAGGTCTTGCCCAGACAGACGTGTGGTCTGTTCACTCACACCATATTCTATAAGGAGTACCCAGGCGGACCCAACGAGCTGGACAAACTCATCAACGGAGGAGAGCTGTTCCTCACTGTCCTACTCAACCCGGTGAGTTAACGCGCACACACACAAACGCATGCTCACACACCACACACACTCTTTCATTCTCTCTATACATTCAATCGCTACTCAGACTATCAGAGAGGATTGAAGTGAACCTTTCTGTCTTTCTCTCTACATTTTCCTTCATCCATCTCTCCTCCTCCAGATCAGTATTTTCATGACCCACCTGTCTAACTACGGTAACGACCGGCTGGGCCTTCACACCTTCAAAAGCCTGGTGGCCTTCCTGCAGACGTGGACCAATCTGCGGCTACAGACCCTGCCTCCCGTCCAGCTGGCCCACAAATACTATAACCTCTTCCCTAACGAGAAAGACCCACTCTGGCAGGTCAGTCTGTGGGAGAGAGAGCGAGAGAGAGAGTGGCTGGAACTGCATTAACTAATACTGGGATGTTAAAGGGGTGCTCCACTCAAAATACAACCTAACATGTTAACAGTCTTGGAGAAATCAGCTACATCCAAGGGAAGTAAGAATATCATGTTAGTTTGTATTTTGCATGGATCCTCCCTTGAGTAATTTATTCAGGTTAGTCTCATTTAGGTAGAATTTATTTAACAGGAGTCCTGGTTGGACCCTTGTCCTGGACACCACAATCTGTTGCCAAGAATTGTGTTTGTGTTCAAAGGGCATCTCCATTGATAGTTCCAATATGTAGCCGCATGTCCTCGGGATGTTGTATGGATGGATTTGTTCAGGGTTCATTAAGCAACTGGATACTTGTAAGAATTTCTAATGATCTTCATAAACCCTGGTCCTACAGGATCCCTGTGAGGACAAAAGGCACAAGGACATCTGGTCAAAGGAGAAAACGTGTGACCGCTTCCCCAAGCTGCTTGTCATTGGGCCTCAGAAGACAGGTGAGAGAGACGGAACACCAGCAACCCCCAGTGGGCATCACCAGCAATGGCTCTCGGTCCACAATCTTACGTTGCTTTGTTTCACCTCGTTTCTGTTTCATTTCCCTACCTCATGTAATTATTTAAAATAGGTTGAGTTGAGACGTCTTTGGTCTGGTCTGTAGGAGGGAGTTTTCGAGACTTTGGGCTGAAGAGGTGTCGTTCTTTCAGTGTTACACACTCTCAGTACAGAACAGAACAGACTAACAGGACCTGATCTGTCACAGATGACCGACTGACTCGCTCTCCTCCAGAGTGAAAGCAGAAGGAAGTTTATGAGGAACACACACTCACCGACACTAATGGGAATGGGACACTAACGAGACAATTTATTAGATTAATTGTTATGGCTGCGGCAAGGTGCTTCAAAGTCAATTTGTCAATGCCTCAAAATAGATTCTCCCTCTCGCTTCTCTCTCTCTCTCTCCTTCTTCCCCTCCCCCCTCTGTCTTTCTCTATCCACTTCCTCCCCTCCCCCCTCCCTCTCCCTCCCTCCCTCCCTCCCTCCCTCCCTCCCTCCTCTCCATAGGTTCTACAGCCCTCTATCTGTTCCTGGGCATGCACCCTGACCTGACCAGTAACTACCCCAACAAGGAGACCTTTGAGGAGATCCAGTTCTTCAATGGACACAACTACCACAGAGGCATCGACTGGTATGACTGCCACCGAGAAAGAGCTCTGGGCCCGTGTTCATAAAGCATCTCAGAGTAGGAGTGCTAATCTAAGATCAGGTCCCCACAGTCCATGTAATGGTATTCCTTATGATCTAAAAGGCAAAACTGATCCTAGATCAGCACTCCTACTCTGAGACGCTTTATGCATATGGGCCGTGTTCTGTTCTAGCTGCACAGACAGAATTATAATAAGCAGGGTGATCGCAAAGTGGATGACAACTTAGAGGCGCTTGCGCAGACCCAGACAATGTCTAGAGACTTTCCATTGAACATGCTTTCTAGTCCAGGAGCTTAATATGTGCTTCTGTCAGTGTATAATTTAGTTGGTGTATCTGTTTACTCTTTTGGTGAACACACAGGTACATGGAGTACTTCCCCCTGCCCTCCAACACCAGCTCAGACTACTACTTTGAGAAAAGTGCCAGCTACTTTGACTCCGAGGTGGCAGCGGAGCGGGCGGCCACCCTCCTGCCCAAGGCCAAGATCATCACCATCCTCATCAACCCAGCCGACCGCGCTTACTCCTGGTACCAGGTTGGTTTTAACTCTTTATAATGCATGAGACATAACCATTCTTCCTTATTAACATGTAATATCCAATCCTGGTACCAAGTCTTAGAAATGCCTATAACTGTTAGAATTTATAGTAATGTATGAGTAGTTAGGCCTATGTCATGCTCTTATTACTGAGTTATAACCACTCTTGTTACTAGGTCAGTTATACCTCATCAGGCACCATATTACTTGGTACCATATTAACACAACACCATTTCTTCTCTCTGCTTCCCCTTACAGCACCAGCGTGCCCATGATGACCCAGTGGCTCTGAAGTACTCCTTCCATGATGTCATCACGGCTACCCATGATTCCGCGGTAAAACTGCGTGTGCTCCAGAACCGCTGTCTGGTGCCAGGCTGGTACGCCGTCCACATGGAGCGCTGGCTCAACCACTACCACTCCAGCCAGGTCCTGGTTCTGGACGGGCAGCAGCTGAAGACTGAGCCGGCCTCAGTCATGGACAGGATCCAGAAGTTTCTGGGCCTGGTCAACACCGTCAACTACCACAATATCCTAGCGTGAGTTTTCAAGTTATCTTTAGCAACACATAGCAGCTAACCTACCTAACCATTTATGAAGTTCTTTCAGTAACTGATTCCAAGTGTCCCAGGTGTAGGTTTAGGTACGTTTACAAAATGTTCTGATTTTCTTCAGGTTTGACCCCAAGAAAGGCTTCTGGTGTCAGCTGCTGGAGGGAGGGAAGACCAAGTGTCTGGGGAAGAGCAAGGGGCGTAGGTACCCTGACATGAACCCTGAGGTAAGAGTTCTCATTTGCCAATACAAGTTGTTCACTGATATTTGCTTAATTAAGATACATGTTTGTAGACTACCTTTACGATTATCCTGCTTGTTACTGATAAGGGGTGTTTATTGATTGAGTCTTGGCTGTGGGGGTAATTATCATATTATCTCTCTCTAAATCACTCCTATTGTTCTCTCTTTCTCTTTCCTCCAGTCCCAGTCGTTCCTCAGGGAGCACTACAGGGATCACAACATAGAGCTGTCTAAGCTGCTGTACAGAATGGGCCAGCCCCTGCCCAGCTGGCTCCGAGAGCAACTGATCCATACCAGGTAGAAGTTCCGGGGGGGGGGGGCAGCTCTGAGGACAGTACCACAGCTCAACCATCCCCCTGAAAGAATACCATATGGAGGAGTATGATTCTATCCCCTTAGAGGATTATTTTAATCCCTTAAAGAATCCATAAGGGATAAGTACTCACCCTTGACAAGGTTCAGAAGGGGTGTGTTTTCTGATCACCTGTCAAAGTGAAGATTAGGATGCACGAGCCTCCTTCTCAGGGGGCCTTTCATAAGAGGGAAGGACATGGAGGAAGGGAGAAAAGGGATTGTGATTTATGAGTTGGCAGTGAGTCTACAATGACCTGCCGCCTAAGTTCTCTCCCCTTACTCCCCAAGTTGCACCTCCCCATGATGCACCACCACCCTCACTTGGTACGGTCTAGGAACAGAGACCCCCCAACAGGACTGCACCACCTCTTACGGGGGTTTACCTGTGATACAGACAGGATGGGATAGAGACGGGGGTGGTCAACCCTTATCCGCTCTTCCTTTGACTATCCCATGCCTTACTCACATGGACTCAGACCTTACTCTTGGGAGGAAGAGGAGGATGAAGAGGAAGAGTGAGACTTGACTAGCCTGTACAGTACCAGTTGTTTAAGGCTGGGCGGAAATTAACAGTGTGAGCTTGTGTCAGTCAACACTCTACTCCCATATACTGAAAGACACAACTAACTGCCATCGTAGAAATTGGAAGATGAATGAATAAATTAAATGATGAAACAATAGGGCAGATATTACAAATGAGTAGAGATCAATTAGCTCTTGAATTAATAAAAAATGAATGGCATTAGTTGGAAATGCCTGTGGTCTCTGTCTAAAAACCAAGGGGGATATGTTGTGTATTGACTGGTAGTCTTATTCACTAGGCCTTTGTAGACACTAGACATTAACGCATTTACCAGTGCCAGGACAGAATCAGCACCAGTACATTGCATGGCCTATTGACAGTTCTTCTTTTTTTAAGATTGTGACGATTTTTTTTACCCCTTTTTTTTTGTTTATTTTAACTTTGGAGACGCGTTATTGTAGAATTGACCAGAAAGAAGTTTTGCTTACTCTCCCTTTCGGATGGAGTTGATTGCACAGCACAGGGGGTGCCAGGCTGCACATGTTAAAAGCACAATATGCAAAGTGGTACATCTCTTAAAAAGACTCTTTACAAATTCACACAGGTTCTCATTAACCCCTTTGAGCAAAACACGTTGAAAATAAGTATTTCTGGTCGAAAAGATGTTGAAATGACGTATTTTTAAAGTCTTGTGCTCACCGGGACAGGTTTTCTGTATGTGAAGTTGGACATAAGCTATGTTTAAATGCTCTCATGGAGATAGAAAATGAGAAAACAAAACAATATTTTTATTGAGGATGTCGTCAAAGCTGTGTATATTTTTGTCTCTTTGTTCTATTTAATTTGTTATTAGCAGGTGTTCATAGTATTTCTGCATTGCATCAGGGAGGATATAAAACATGCACATCTAACATAGTCAATATGAGCCTATACAGTTGAAGTCAGATGTTTACATACACCTTAGCCAAATACATTTAAACTCAGTTTTTCACAATTCCTGACATTTAATCCTAGTAAACATGCCCTGTTTTAGGTCAGTTAGGATCACCACTTTATTTTACGAATGCGAAATGTCAGAATAATAGTAGAGAGAATGATTTATTTCAGCTTTTATTTATTTAGAAGATTATATACACTCAATTAGTATTTGGTAGAATTGCCTTTAAATTGTTTAACTTGAGTCAAATGTTTCGGGTAGCCTTCCACAAGCTTCCCACAATAAGTTGGGTGAATTTCAGCCCATTTTTCCTGACAGAGCTGGTGTAACTGTGTCAGGTTTGTAGGCCTCCTTGCTCGCACACGCTTTTTCAGTTCTGCCCACAAATGTTCTATAGGATTGAGGTCAGGGCTTTGTGATGGCCACTCCAATACCTTGACTTTGTTGTCCTTAAGCCATTTTGCCACAACTTTGGAAGTATGCTTGGGGTCATTGTCCATTTGGAAAACCCATTTGCGACCAAGCTTTAACTTCCTGACTGATGTCTTGAGATGTTGCTTCAATGTATCCACATAATTGTCCTTCCTCATGATGCCATCTAGTCCCTCCTGCAGCAAAGCACCCCCACAACATGATGCTGCCACCCCAGTGCTTCACGGTTGGGATGGTGTTCCTCGGCTTGCAAGCCTCGCCCTTTTTCCTCCAAACATAACAATGGTCATTATGGCCAAACAGTTCTATTTTTGTTTCATCAGACCAGAGGACATTTCTCCAAAAAGTATGATCTTTGTCCCCAAGTGCAGTTGCAAACTGTAGTCTGGCTTTTTTATGGCGGTTTTTGAGCAGTGGCTTCTTCCTTGCTGCGCTGCCTTTCAGGTTATGTCGATATAGGACTTGTTTTACTGTGGATATATATAGTTTTGCACCTGTTTCCTCCAGCATCTTCACAAGGTCCTTTGCTGTTGTTCTGGGATTGATTTGCACATTTCACTTCAAAGTACGTTCATCTCTAGGAGACAGAACGCGTCTCCTTCCTGAGCGTTATGATGGCTGCGTGGTCCCATTGCGTTTATAGTTTGTACAGATGAATGTGGCACCTTCAGGCATTTGGAAATTGCTCCTAAGGATGAACCAGACTTGTGGAGGTCTACACATTTTTTTTCTGAGGTCTTGGCTGATTTCTTTGTATTTTACCATGATGTCAAGCAAAGAGGTAGGCCTTGAAATACATCCACAGGTACACCTCCAATTGACTTAAATGATGTCAATCAGAAGCTTCTAAAGCCATGACATCATTTGCTGGAATTGTCCAAGCTGTTTAAAGGCACAGTCAATTTAGTGTATGTAAACTTCTGACCCACTGGAAAATTGATACAGTGAATTATAAGTGAAATAATCTGTTTGTAAACAATTGTTGGAAAAAGTACATGTCATGCACAAAGTAGATGTCTTAACCGACTTGCCAAAACTATTGTTTGTTGAACAAGAAATTTGTGGAGTGGTTGAAAACCGAGTTTTAATGACTCCAACCTAAGTGTATATGTAAACTTCAGACTTCAACTGTTTGTACGGTATAGTTCCTAATTGGTTGGTCACATGGTTTTACCACCGCAACCATATCAAAAAGCTGCTCTTACTGTCTGCAATTGTTGTCAGTCGATATAACAATGCATATGTATTTCCTGACTATGTCATGTCATGTTGTAGACATACGTTATTGCATGTGGTCGAGGTGACATTCTTTCAGCCCCCTCTCACAATGCAATGAGAGAGGTATTTAAGTGGGAGAGAATCAGCCAGGTCATATTGAAATGTCACTACAATGGGTCATATAATACAGTGCCATCTGCTAAAGGTCCAAGCAGATCGTCTGTTTCCTGTCTGTTCATACAATCCCTTCTCATCTCTCCTCACGCAGCCAACTGGTGTACAGAGGTCCTCGATTTCTTTATATAAAGTATTATTGACATGATAACGCATAATAACAGCAATGATGGTACTAATCTTCCTGGACTGTACGATAAAGACGTGTAATTGTCGTCAATAATTTTTACAGTTGTAACTGATATTGTTGGTGCTTTTTAATTTGCAAATAAACACCACTGTATTTTTGTCTCGTTGGTCAATTTGCTCTTCTTTCCCCTCTGAGTTTTCAGATAAGCACTCTATCATTTGGAATGGAGAAACAGATTACTGCTCAAACAAATTATGTTTTGGCATTAGAGATGACGGAGATTGGAACAGTCTCACAGGGGCAAGTATGAGGAAATGAACAATGAGAAAACTCACTATTAGGGTCTGGTGTGTTCACATTTTCTCCCCTGCTTATTTTATAAACATAATCTTGTTAGTTTCACAGTATATTTTAACATTTTTTGGGTTTCAGTTTGAAGCTGTGTTAGAAGATGAGTACAGATATCCATCTCCAGACTGACTGAGTCTAAACTGACTATGAGTAAACGTGTACTGTATTGAGACTTTTCTTGTCCTCACATGACGATCTGATTTATCTTGACAGCATCTCCTTCTCATCACCGCTTCCTTAAAATGAAAATCCCCCAACCTTCACTGTAGAATAAGGGGAATCCTGATCAAGAACTAGGGAATGACCTATGATCCGTTTACAGAAGTAGATAATAGCCATCAAGACATCCAATGAGAATAGAACTTTATAATATGACAATGTTGTCTCTGGGAAGAAGGGATTCAAACATCTTGCATCCTGGTCAACTTTAATATCATACTAACCTTTTCCTATTACCATACTGCAGCTTCTAAAGTATCTGCATCCCATTTCAGAATAGAATTAAGGACAAAAGCCAAATGTTCTTTTTTTCTATCTGTATATTATTACCTCCTGAAAATAAGAGAAGCAAAATATTGCACTGGTTCAAACCTCTATCCATAAGTATTATTTCTATTCGTTGTTTTATCAAATACATCTCATATAATTACTGGGACAGTTTAGGTACGGGGCTAGATAAACACGGGGGTATCCGTTGTAAATGTTGCACCCATTCCAGAATGAATTATGATCTGTAGAGTAAAAGCGTTTCCTCGTAAACCAATCAAATGGGATGTTAATTTTAAATGTTACATCTGAGGGATTTTCTAACAACTATTAATGCTATGAAAAGTTGAACTACTTTCCTTTCATCCGTTCAGATTTGTCTGCCTCCATCAACAAGTGATGCAGGGCAGGTTGACCAATGACAGCTTAGAATAAACTCGACAATGTAGTTGAACCTGCCCATCACTTTATTGACTCGGGACTTTCCATTTTAATTCCAGGCTAGACCATTGTTCTATTCATTTCAGCCCGATACTTTCTCTGAATAGATCCCTTCCTCATTTACTACACTGTTAAATCGTTGCGTTCGTCGGGTCCAGACTAGTTTTGATTTGAGAGAACTTGGACGCGGAGAGAATGGAGGTGCAACAGCAACATGATGATGCGCTCCTGGAGCGCACAGGGAGCCAGGACGTGATCCTACCAATGACAGCTACAAGAGGGTGAGACACAATTACTGAAAAATCTATAAAACATATTTCATTTGTTAAGTATTAGAAATTAAATATGTTTTATTGATGTTGCAGTTAAATCGGTAAACATGCATTTTGCCTATAGGGTCAATGTTTCTTTACCGTCCAAATGAAGTATGTATAAACTCAAATTATTTTATTATAATATTAAAAAGGATATATAAAATAATACTAGGAAAGTCCTTCAAAAGGTGTAATATTTTATGCTTATTAAGGTTACAACTGTTAGGCTATGCTATTCTGAATTTACATCATTATTGAAAGTATGCACAAATGATATTGAACATGCAATCACGACATTTGATTTCATGTATTTTTTTTTATTACATTCCCAACGTGTTGATTATAGTCATTGTTGAGGGATTATTTAAAAAATGGGAGCTATCTGATTAAGTGGCCTTCCCCATACTTTCGCTCTTTCCTAGTCAAAGCCTCTGCCTGGCAACTAGTGATGTCTCACAAACCTGCATTAATCATTGGCTCAGGAATGAGGAACAGAAAACGGTTTCATATTTTCATTCTAAAAAGGGGGGTGGGTACTTTTTTGTTGCATAAGAGCTGGTTTAGGATTAGCTTTTGACTCTAGACCAGAGCTTTGATTAGTTGTTTTTTTTTGGAGGTGCACCGATCTCACATAACATACCAGGGAAAACCCAAAAATGTCAGAGATGCAATTATGCACATCCTCATACCACTTTGAAAATGACATTTGATCCAGTCCCCATGGGGTCAAGGTGTAATCTCTATATCTCTCTGTAGGGCTTCTAACAGCCGCCCGTTGAAGATAGCAGGGTTCACAGTGTTGGCCTGTCTCCTCCTGGCCGGCCAGGCCTTCACTGCCTACATGGTCTTCAACCAGAGGGGCCAGATCCACGACATGGAGAAGAGCAATGACAACATGCGCAAGCAGCTGAGAAACAGACCTCCAGGTAAGGGAGGAAGGGGGGAAGGAAAGGGGAGGGAGGAGATGGAGGAACAAGGAGGGAAGGAGTGGTGTTGATGTAGGTAGTGTTGATATACTTATTTAGGAAGAGAGACTGGGGGGACTTGATAGAAAAGAGGAATACAGGTACTGGGTTTATTCCTCTGAAGTTCAAAGTTCTGGGGGAGCTAGCTTTCTTCCAATTGGAAGTGTGCACTCATTGGTCTCTGTCACCCCCCCCCTTTTGCTCAAGCAGTAGCCCCTGCCCAGATGCACATGCCCATGCTCAGCATGCCCCGGCTGATAGACTTCACTGATGAGGACACCAAGACAGAAAAGACTCCCATGACGGTATGACTCCTGTTTCCCCATTGCGGTCTTCTTAAAGGCTTCTATGAACTGAGGAAAAGCGGTCATTAGATGGCAGCAACTACTCACTTGCAACTGTCAACTTGTGTTTAACTCCAGTGAAATTGCATTGTATATCTACCCCCTTAGGAGTAAGCTCCCTCTTCCTGCTCTTTTGAAATTATAATATGAGTGTGATGAGTATTTATTTTCTGTTTGTCTCTCTGCTCTCCCATCAGAAATTGGAGGCCACTGCCATTGTGAGCCTAGAGAAGCAGGTGAAGGACCTGCTGCAGGTAAATTAATAAATATATATTCATTTATCCACTCTTTGCATTGAAGTCACCTCTACAAAAGGACAGAGAAATGTCAAATATTGACAATCGATTGATTGATTGATCAATCATTTATTAGAGCCCCCAGCTGCCCCAGTTCAACGAGACGTTCCTGGCCAACCTACAGAGCCTGAAGAGACAGATGGAGGAGGCCGAGTGGAAGGTGAGACTGAATCTGTGTGCCCCAAATAACACCCTATTCTCTCTTTAGTGCATTCCTTTTGACCATGGCCATAAGGCTCCTGTTTACCGTTTGGGACTCACCCTGAGTACATATACTTATAATAGGCAGGACAAACATATTTCAATGATTTCACTTATATAATCAAAACCAATAAATGATAGCAAGTTTTTTTTTTTGCCTCATTCAGTAGTTTGACCTAATTAAGTAGATTCATGTTGAAAAATAATGTGAAAATAATAATTTATATTCCTAAAGCATAAATTGAAAATTATACTGTTGCTGCTTCCTGTTGTCATGGATTTTACATTTATAGCCCAGTGTCAAAACATTGGTTTTAGATGTCCAAATTCATAATCAATATGCTGAAATAAGTTGTGATATGTTGAAGACGATACAGAAAAATGACACCCTACAGAGACACTATTCACACTTGTGTTCAGGTAACTTGTATTCTGGTAAATTAGTACCTTATAAACTTCTCAGGCACCAATATTTACCAGTTGGTCACTCTATACTGGAATTGATTAGTACAAACCAAAGATATGTATCTGGTACAAGCAATTGAATTTCTAAGATCGTGATAAATATAAACTTTCATACTAACACAACCAATCTAAGGTAAAAAAAAGGATGTGTATTTTCTGTAATTCTTGTGTGGTGAAAACATTAGTTTGTTTAATGTACTAAGACGTTTTGTCTACCATAGGGAATTTAGGGTAGTATAAAATATTTTGATTTAAGATGATAGTTAATGAAGCACACTCACAGTTTTTTTACAACAATGACATACATTTCTTACTACTTTAACTATAGAGAGAGTTTAACCACAATTGTTAACCACAATTTAACCAGGCGCTCTAGACTAGAGCTTACTAGATGTCTCTCCTTATAATATCCCATGAATATACAGTATATGGCCCACACATAGGCCTATCTTATTTGAACTTTAACCCCCTACTGTGTTTTCTGCAGGGTTTTGAGACTTGGGCACGTAATTGGCTGCTCTTCCAGATGGCCCAGGAGAAGCCCCCTGTACCCACCACACCTCAGCCTGGTGAGTTTACCACAAACCACCGCCATCACCACCACCCACCAACCTTCACACCACCTTACGAATGCACAACTTCCTCTGTCTTGTCTCTCTGTCTCTTATTTCATCCACGACCTGAACCAAGTATTGAATAAAAACTCACCTTTTCTCTCCTCTTTTCTTTCATCTTTCCCTCTCTTCTGTCTGTTCCTCAGCCGCTGGCCTGCAGACCAAGTGTAACCTGGAGAAGTCGTTCCAAGGCCGTAAGCTTGGTGTCTACCTCCCTCAGTGTGACGAGCAGGGCAACTACCTGCCCATGCAGTGCTGGCACGCCACTGGTTTCTGCTGGTGTGTGGACAAGAACGGCAAAATCATCCAGGGCACCAGCATGCGTGGCAGAGCCATCTGTGACAGAGGTAGGAACTAAGCAGACAGTTATACAGCGTTAAGCGTTACTGACCTCTGTGTCCATGCAATTGCTTTTTAGTGCATTCTGCAGTCTATAACAAAGCTCATTTGCTCACTATTACACCTGCCATGGTATATCTATGCAGTTGTATGTACTTATAGGTAGTGATGTGACTATTTTTGTCTCATGCTCCGGTTTGTTCCCTGCAGTCCCCAGTCAGATGGCAGCTTTCCCCAGGATGATGCAGCTGAAGGAGTTCAAGGGTAACGTGTTTCACAGACAAGCAGAAATAGAGAGGGAGAGAAATAAACTCAATAACAAACAGACAGAGAGAGAGAGAGGGATACAATACATAGACCACACTTGATTACATGGAACTAAAAGGTGTTGTCTGACTGTTTTGTTTTTACACTGTGTACTGTTCATCTGAATCAATTGCATGATGGTTTCGTACATATGGTTGATTCTATTCTCTATATTTTGCAGATGAGTAAAACCACAGCTCCACCAGGGCACCAGCTGGCTTGCTCTCTCCTCGTCTCACTGCCAGATCGAAAAAAAATGTTTTATTTTTTTTTTACTTCTAATGACTATTTCACTCTTCCTCTATCATGATAAAGGTCAATTATATGGGATACAACACAATGAAATACCTTTGATTCATGGATAATAGTTTTCTTTGGACAGTATAAATGCTGTGAACATTATTAACAGCATTTCTTTTGCTTCTGAACTCAACACAGCGATGTAAAGCATTTGAGATATAAATACAAGATGTGTGTTACATTTTAAACCATGCACAACACCCAGACTTTTCCATCCCCAAACCCTGACCCAAACTCCTGTCAACTTTGACCCCTAGTCCCTTAACCTGGCCCTCCAATCATATCCAGCTGATGGGGGCTAGCCCCACCCCATTTCCCTATTCTGTCTCTCCACACATAGACTGGCATAGGGCTTATTTGATCAGCTTCTGTCTAGAGTTACTAACATAGATGTAATGTTTTAAACCTCTATAACCATGTCTTTGAAGCATGCTTTGACTTTTATGAATGTAGGGATAGGTGAACCGATAAAAATTAATAAAGTGCTATTTCCTACTAAAATGTGTTTTTGTTTTTTTAACTCTTATTGAACATTAATCTCTTTAGGACAGACCACTAAAACATACATGGTACCATCTGACTAGAGATTTTAGTTCTGGGATAACAGATTAATTTAACATGGAATCTACCCAACACAAAAAAACAACTAGTGTAAAATGAATGACCATAACAAGACTGCAGATTAAGGGTTAAGCTATTTTTTTTATTTTTTTATCCGTTATTTTACCAGGTAAGTTGACTGAGAACACGTTCTCATTTGCAGCCACGACCTGGGGAATAGTTACAGGGGAGAGGAGGGGGATTAATGAGCCAATTGTAAATTGGTTAGGAGTAGGCTACAGTAGGATGAAATTAACTGTTTGACACATCAGTTTTACTTTTCCCTCCATTAATGGTAAAGGTAGGATTGGGGAGGGTAAGCTGATCCTAGATCTGTGCAGAACATCTATACTGTCACGAACCGGCTCAAAGCCCGTAACAAAGGGAGACAACGTGGAGATAAGGAGTAACAAAATATGTATTTATTAACTAAAGCAACTAAGGAAAATATACAATGGTGTGTGTAATCAGTAATGTAAGTGAGTGTTTTGCATGCATGAATGTGATAATGCAGGGTGTTGAAAGGTGCCAATGCAAACAAACAAACAAAAGGCCACCAAGAACCACAACACAATCTACAAAGGTGTCTGCATGGAGAGAGTCTACTCCATGAATGTGGAAGAGGTCTTTATCCTGGGACACACCAGGCCCAGGTGTTTCCCATGTAGCTGAACGACCCTCCCCAACTCCGCCCACTGGCATCCTAATAAGGAAACAAGAACAAAAACAGAATAATGCAGACAGAGTGGGAGGGTCGTCACAATAATAAGATGTTGGTTACTGAAGAACATTACTTTTTAAAGCACAACATTTTGGTGTTGGCATGCTTCTATGCTCCTTGACAGAGGGAGTATAATTCTTGGTAAATGACATACGATACATGACCAAAAGTATGTGGATACCTGCTCGTCGGACATCTCATTCCAAAATCATGGGCATTAATATGGAGTTGGTCCCCTCTTTGCTGCTGTAACATCCTTCACTCTTCTGGGAAGACTTTCCACTAGATGTTGGAACATTGCTGCGGGGACTTACTTCTATTGCTGCGGGGACTTGCTTCCATTCAGTCAAGTGCATTAGTGAGGTTGGGCACTGATGTTGGGTGATTAGGCCTGGCTCACAGTCAGCGTTCCAATTCATCCCAAAGGTGATTCAATGGGGTTGAGGTCAGGGGTCTGTGCACCCCAGTCAAGTTCTTCCACACCAATATCGACAAACCATTTCTGTATGCACCTCACTTTGTGCATGGGGGCATTGTCATGCTGAAACAGGAAACGGCTATCCCCAATTTGTTGCCACAAAGTTGGATGCACAGAATCGTCTAGAATGTCATTGTATGCTGTAGTGTTAAGATTTCCCTTCAATGGAACTAAGGGGCCTAGCCCAAACCATGAAAAACAGCCCCAGACCATTATTCCTCATCCACCAAACTTTACAGTTGGCACTATGCATTCAGGCAGGTAGCGTTCTCCTGGCATCCACCAAACCCAGATTCGTCCGTCAGACTGCCAGATGGTGAAGCGTGATTCACACTCGAGAACGTGTTTTCAATGCTCCAGTGTCCAATGGCAGCAAACTTTACACCACACCGGCGCTTGGCATTGTGCATGGTGATCTTAGTCTTGTGTGCGGCTGCTCAGCCATGGAAACCCATTTCATGAAGCTCCCAACGAACAGTTCTTGTGCTGATGTCGCTTCCAGAGGCAGTTTGGAACTTGGTAGTGTTGCAACCTAGGACAGACGATTTTAACTCGCTTTAGCACTCGGCGGTCCCGTTCTGTGATCTTGTGTGGCCTACCACTTTGCTGCTGAGACATTGTTGCTCCTAGACGTTTCCACTTCACAATAACAGCACTTAGAGTTGACAAGGGCGGTTCTAGCAGGGCAGAAATTTGACAAACTGACTTGTTGAAAAGTGACAAAAGTTACTGCGCTCTTCAGTAAGGCCATTCTACTGCCATTGTTTGTGTATGGGGATTGCATGACTGTGTGCTCGATTTTATACACCTGTCAGCACCGGGTGTGGCTGAAATAACCGAATCCAGTAATTTGAATGGGTGTCCACATACTTTTGTATAAATAGTGTATTGTCATTCAAGGTGCTTTATTCTATTCTCCAGTGCTGGTGGGGCATAATATGGAAGGTGAATAGAGATAGCTAACATTGGACATTAGCTCCCAGCACTGTGGCATTGTTGGAATGTTGTTCATTGTTGTTTAATAATTGCTAACATTAGCTGGCTGGCTTGTTAGCTGACACTACGTGACGGGTATACAACACCCGTTGAATATGGCCGGTGTCAGTAAACGTCGGCAAAAAAGCGTCATGAAATTGTTGCCAGCAGAGCTGGTTATGTTGTTTTCATGTTATCCAGAGGTAAACAAATCATTGGCCAGAGCATCAAGTGTGCACTCCAAGAGTGAAACGATATGTGGGTGAGGCTAACCTTAAGAGGGTGTGAACGATGCTGAATGGGTGAAGACAAAGAGCTCTTCACGAGATACCAAAACATTCAAAGGCGATTTTCTCAAAAGTGAGTTTACAAGTTGATCAACTTTCAAAGCAAATTACTTTCCCATTGTTCCTCAAATGCAGTGTATGATATACCATTTTGTAGCTCTGAGTCTACTTTTATCCAATGTAAAAAAAACATCATTTCACATTTTGCCACATAAGACCGAATCCAGGTGGTGATGCTAGAACAACCATATCCAGTGTTGCCAACTCCTCAGTAAGGAAAGTAGCTATTGGCTGTCCTAAAAATCGCTAGAAGTCGGTAAATGATGGCATCACCTAATTTGCATAATTGGCCATGTGCATGTATTTGTGATGGACGCTGTAGGAGAGAGGAATAACGTTGTGGGAGAGACAAAAGGTGAGTAAAAAACACCCTAAATATGTTTAGAACTACAAATGAACTTCTGTCGATTCTTGGTTTTTTTTAAGTCAATATTCCAACCCTCCTCCTTTATCTGGGCTTGGGACTGGCAAAAGTGACCCAAAAAATACACTCTGGCAGAGTTACTTCGTTTTTTATTTTATTTGTTATTTTATTTTCTTGTTTTTTGTTTTTTGTTTTTTAGTTTAGTTTGGTTTGGTTTTTAACCTTATGGTCCACTTAGGAGCCTACAACAAGTCACAGTAAAACATGAACATTGTTAACCATAACATTTAAAAAATAAATGTGTATACAATCTACATTAACAATCTAAATTGACCAAAAAGAGACAATAGAAAAAACTGTCAATTGCAATGTGAGAAAATGATGGTAACTAGCCTGGCACTAATTCAGGTTAATTGTTTTTTTTAATGTAAGCCAGGGCAGGATCAGCCAGCGGAGGCTTCCCCGCATGCCCGATTCATTTGCAGTATAGACCCAGAGGGGTGAACATCTCCTGCTCTGACTGCAGCTGGGAGGGGCTGCTGCGCGAGGACTGGACCGCCTGTGAGTGCTTTTGGACCGCTTGCTCTTTGAGAAGAGTGAGAACAATACCTGAAGCATGTCAGAGTCTCCAAAAGTCTCCAACAACAACAGAAAAAGTCGCTAGATTTGTCGCTAGTCGCTTTTTTGAAAATGTGTCGCTAGAGGGGTCTGAATACTTGCTAAATATAGCGACAAAGTCGCTAAGTTGGCAACACTGACACATCCTTTATTTCTTATCTGCACACACCACTATTATCACTGTCATTCACATATTTGATTAGTTCCCATAAAATAAAAAGAGGACATTTTCCTGCATACCTTTGACATTTATAGATTTCAGGTGAAAGCGGACCTTTAGTAAAAATGGAAGTTTAACTATCCCTTTTACTAAAGCAGAATAGGGAAGGATAAAGAGTGGGATTGATTTTTTAAGATATTAAAATATGTTTCAGGACTTACTACAGACATGCAACTACAACAATCAAGAGGGTGAGTAAAGAATTTAAAGATTTTTCCTTAAATTGGTCACTTATTTCTCTCACTTCAACATAAGTGATTCATTAACTAGTGACACAGTGACCGTTATGAAGTTCAACAGCCAATACCCCCATTATATTATTATACCCATCTGCAATACACTGTTTTTTTCAGAGTGATTGCAGTCATAATAAAATAAATCTAAACGATCAATTCAGACTGCTGTGAGTTTGTATTTTTACAGAGACAACCATACTAGGCTAGAGAACAGACACCTTCTTTATTGGAAAAGTCTATCTGAAGGTGACCTCTGTTTTGAATTCATACCCTCATCCTGAGTAACTGTACACCCCTTGACCAGTGAAAATGGAGTCTGGGACATAAATATTTCAGGCCAGTGTAATCAAACCCAAATGAACTCGCAACACTCTGGATGGTATGGCTTCAGACTGCTTTCTCTGAGGACATGAACACACCTGTAAGTACCTCGCTACTTACTGTCCAATGTATGTGTGTCATGAGACTTGTTATAAAGGGTAAAGTAGTGTTATTAATCCATCTCTTTCATAATGTTGTGGTTAATGGGACAATGGTGTCCAAAGGTAACCGAGCATGAGATCCGGGACAGTATTCAGCAGATTCGAACAAAAATGATGTCACAAGGGGACCAACGAGAGGAGGATATCCATAGGCTGGCAGAACTAACCCATAGTCTAAAGGTGAGATACAGTCTCTTTCCTGTAGAGAACAGCATATCTAGCTGTATCTGAAACAACAAATAAACTATGCCTCAATCTCTGCAATGAGTATTTAGAGTTGTGTTGATTTGGCAGGGACTGCATTCCCCAAAGACCCTAATACATATTGGTAATAGTGACCATAACCCTGACCACAACATGGACCACAGTGTGACCATAGAGAGAAGGAAAGACCTGCAGGACCAGCTGAGACAGGAGGTGGACGAACACATCCGAGGTAGTGTGTATGCAATGTGAGGACTGTAATAAGTACACAAGCGAGCTGTAGTTGTAAATATACTAGGATGAGAGCTGTAGTTCTAAATATGACCACCAAAATACACTTCGTGAAACCTGCATGATTGGTGTTCGAATTCCCGTTTTCCCTCATATAAGTATCACATAAGTCACTGTGATAGGACAACCACTGTTTCCTTACTCTGTCCAGTATCTGCGTAATTTTCCCCATCTTAATCTTATAGTTTTATTGGCCAGTCTGAGATATGGCTTTTTCTTTGCAACTCTGCCTAGAAGGCCTCCAACTCCTACAGTGCCTTGCGAAAGTATTCGGCCCCCTTGAACTTCTGTAAGTCGCTTGGGGTATGTCTCTATCAGTTTTGCACATCGAGAGACTGATATTTTTTCCCATTCCTCCTTGCAAAACAGCTCGAGCTCAGTGAGGTTGGATGGAGAGCATTTGTGAACAGCAGTTTTCAGTTCATTCCACAGATTCTCGATTGGATTCAGGTCTGGACTTTGACTTGGCCATTCTAACACCTGGATATGTTTATTTTTGAACCATTCCATTGTAGATTTTGTTTTATGTTTTGGATCATTGTCTTGTTGGAAGACAAATCTCCGTCCCAGTCTCGGGTCTTTTGCAGACTCCATCAGGTTTTCTTCCAGAATGGTCCTGTATTTGGCTCCATCCATCTTCCCATCAATTTTAACCATCTTCCCTGTCCCTGCTGAAGAAAAGCAGGCCCAAACCATGATGCTGCCACCACCATGTTTGACAGTGGGGATGGTGTGGTCAGGGTGATGAGCTGTGTTGCTTTTAAACCAAACATAACGTTTTGCATTGTTGCCAAAAAGTTCAATTTTGGTTTCATCTGACCAGAGCACCTTCTTCCACATGTTTGGTGTGTCTCCCAGGTGGCTTGTGGCAAACTTTAAATTACACTTTTTATGGATATCTTTAAGAAATGGCTTTCTTCTTGCCACTCTTCTATAAAGGCCAGATTTGTGCAATATACAACTGATTGTTGGCCTATGGACAGAGTCTTCCACCTCAGCTGTAGATCTCTGCAGTTCATCCAGAGTGATCATGGGCCTCTTGGCTGCATCTCTGATCAGTCTTCTCCTTGTATGAGCTGAAAGTTTAGAGGGACGGCCAGGTCTTGGTAGATTTGCAGTGGTCTGATACTCCTTCCATTTCAATATTATCGCTTGCACAGTGCTCCTTGGGATGTTTAAAGCTTGGGAAATCTTTTTGTATCCAAATCCAGCTTTACACTTCTTCACAACAGTATCTCGGACCTGCCTGGTGTGTTCCTTATTCTTCATGATGCTCTCTGCGCTTTTAACGGACCTCTGAGACTATCACAGTGCAGGTGCATTCATACGGAGACTTGATTACACACAGGTGGATTGTATTTATCATCATTAGTCATTAGGCAATTTCTCGCATTGAATACCCTTCATTTTTCAGAACAAGAATAGGCCTATGAGTTTCAGAGCGAAGTCTGTTTCTGGCCATTTTGAGCCTGTAATCAAACCCACAAATGCTGATGCTCCAGATACTCGGGCCAGTTCTTTTCTCTGTAAATATCAATGATGTCGCTTTTGCTGCTGGTGATTTTCTGATCCTCCTCTACGCAGACGACACCATTCTGGCCCTTCTTTGGACACTGTTAACAAACCTCCAAACAAGCTTCAATGCCATACAACACGCCTTCTGTGACTTCCAATTGCTTTTAAATGCTAGTAAAACCAAATGCATGCTCTTCAACCGATTGCTGCCCGCACCCGCCCACCCGACTAGCATCACAACTCTGGACGGTTCTGACTTAGAATATGTGGACAACTACAAATACCAACTGTAGGTGTCTGGTTAGACTGTAAACTCTCCTTCCAGACTCACATTAAGCATCTCCAATCCAAAATTAAATCTGGAATCGGCTTCCTATTTCGCAACAAAGCCTCCTTCACTCATGCTGCCAAACATACACTCGTAAAACTGCCTTTCCTACCGATTCTTGACTTCGGCGATGTAATTTACAAAATAGCCTCCAACACTCTACTCAGCAAACTGGATGTTGTCTATCACTGTGTCATCCGTTTCGTCACCAAAGCCCAAAATACTACCCACCACTGCGACCTGTGTGCTCTCGTTGGCTGGCCCTCGCTACGTATTCGTCGCCAAACCCACTGGCTCCAGGTCATCTATAAGTCTTTGCTAGGCCTTATCTCAGCTCACTGGTCACCATAGCAACAACCCACCCGTAGCACGAGCTCCAGCAAGTATATTTCACTGGTCATCCCCAAAACCAACACTTCCTTTGGCCGCCTTTCTTTCCAGTTCTCTGCTGCGAATGACTGGAACGAATTGCGAAAATCACTGAAGCTGGAGACTTATATCTCCCTCTTTAACTTTAAGCATCAGCTGGCAGAGCAGCTTACCAATCAATCAACACAGCCAATCTGTAAATAGCACACCCAAACTACCTCATCCCCATATTGTTATTTATCTTCTTGCTCTTTTGCATCCCAGGATCTCTACTTGCACGTCATCATCTCCACATCTATCACTCTAGTGTTAATACTCAATTGTAATTATTTCACCTCTATGGCCTATTTATTGCCTTACATCCCTAATCTTCTACATTTGCATACACTGTACATATATTTTTATTTTGTGTTATTGACTGTATGTCTGTTTATGTGTAACTCTGTGTTGTTGTTTTTGTCACACTGCTTTGCTTTATCTTGCCCATGTAATGGTTTTCTTCCGCTGAAGGAGAGGAGGACCAAAATGCAGCGTGGTTAGTGTTCAACATCTTTAATATAGATGATAAACAAGAACACCATAAAATGTGTGAAACCGAAACAGTCCTATCTGGTGCAATGACACAAAGACAGAAGACATTCACCCACAAAATACCCAAAGAACATGGCTGCCTAAATATGGTTCCCAATCAGAGACAACGATAAACACCTGCCTCTAATTGAGAACCAAGCTGGGCAACCATAGACTTCCATAAACACCTAGACTAGAAAACACCCCATAAACATACAAAACCCCTAGACCAGAAAAAAACATAAATCCCCCATGTCACACCCTGACTGAACCAAAATAATAAAGAAAACAAAGATAACTAAGGCCAGGGCGTGACAGCCCAGGTCGCAGTTGTAAATGAGAACTTGTTTTCAACTGGTGAAATAAAAAATACTCAACTAGTCTAAAGAATGCCCGTTTTATTGCTTCTTTAATCAGGACAATGGTTTTCATCTGTGCTAACATAATTGCAAAAGGGTTGTCTAATGAACAATTATCCTTTTGAAATGATAAACTTGGATTAGCTAACACAACGTGCCATTGGAACACAGGAGTGATGGTTGCCGATAATGGGCCTCTGTACGCCTATGTTGATATTCCATAAAACATCTGCCGTTTCCAGCTACGATAGTTATTTACACCATTAACAATGTCTATACTGTATTTCTGATCAATTTTATGTTATTTTATTGCTTTTCTTTCAAAAACAAGGACATTTCTAAGTGACCACAAACTTTTGAAGGGTAGTGTAGGCTACCAATATTCCCAACTCCAGAGCATTAAAAAAAACTCCCATATTTCCTGTGGGATCATGCACTTGCTTACTCCTTAAAATTCACAGTTTTGATAGGCCTACCATTAAATTATGTGCAAAAACTATTCGACTCTTTTTGGAACGGCAAGCCAGACAAAATTAAACGGGCCTATTTATATAATGAATATGAATCCGGAAGGCAGAAATTATGAAATATTAAATATTTGAAAATGAAATAATCTCCAAAATATCACCATTTTTAAAACAACAAAAAATAGATACAAAATTCTTGCAATCAATAATGTTATATATATATATACGTATATATATATATATATATATATGGGGGATATAACCATCCCACCTCTGCATATTTTACTGTGAAGAGACAGAATAATTAGATCAGGAATGGCTGACAAATTGCAACATTTACTTGGAACTCTGTAAATAGCACTGCTGGGTGATTTGAAAAGTCAGTCAATCAATCAATAATATAATAATACTCTTAGAAAATGTGTTTCTTTTCATTTCCAATCTCTAGAAACTATGACAATAGAAAGGTTCAGAACTTTTATGAAACATCACAGTACATTAGAAAAATACTGTATATGTCAGCTATAAATCAAAACTAAATGGTCTTCAGAGATAGATGGGAGGGGTTGAGGGTAGCTGAAGGCTAGGAATAAAAACAAACAAAAGATTACTAATATAAAATATACTGTCCTTCAAATGTATGTAATATAATAAACAAGGAAAATATACATAATACATCTAAATGTATTTTAGATTCTTCAATGTAGCCACCCCTTTGCCTTAATTGCAGCTTTGCACGCTTTTGTCATTCTCTCATAATGAACAGCCATTGAACCTACACTATTCCAGCTTTGCTCAGGATTTGTACCTGATTCATCTAATCTTCTCAATTGAGGATTGTGATCCGTTATATCGGGTGTTAGGCCTATAGAATAGTGTAGAGATCAGAGGCCTATGTCGCTATGAACAGTGAATCCCAATAACTGTGTCTTTCCTTTTTCACAGAGGGGAGAGTAAGTGTGGAGAGGATGCAGGAGAGAGTGGGTACAATCCAGCAGCTAAAGGAAGCCCTGAGAGAGGAGGAGAAACAGGAGAGCAGTGAGAAATCTGACCACCCGGAACAGGTACCAGGAATACTCTACTGTTCTGTGAGGTTGAGAAGAACAAAGTGATCTGTCCCTAATGTAAAATATCTTCCTCCTTTGACAACTTGAGAACTGGTACCAGGCGGAGTACAACAGAGCACAGGAGCGGAGGAGGAAGATCAAAGAGGATCATGGGAGAGTGATACAGGAGGAGGTGGAAAAGATGGAAAGAGAGCTGGGGCAGGAACAGGTGACTAACACTTGAGATTGATTTAATCATGATAGTCCTCACATCTTAGACACTCAAACTGTCAAATGTCCTGCCTCCATAAATCTACCCCTATGGTCAGACTGAGGGCCCCCAGAGGGAGCTGTTGGTCCTGGGCAGAGAGAGACAGGTCCTGATTCTACAGATGGAGGCCCTGCACACTGAGGCCTCGGAGGCTGAGAGAGACCTGGAGACACAGTACCACAGACACCAGCATGAGCTTCACTCTCTTAGGGAGGAGAGTCTGCAGGTAAGGCCCTTACCTGCACTGCCATTGTTTGAACCAACCCTGCCTATCTTACCCATTTGTGCCAGTGTCACACCTTTCACCACCATACTAAGCTCTGACTCCCCCACCCCCAATCCCTTATCAGGTGTTCCGGGTTTTCCGCCAGGTAAGTGAGGAGCAGAGGAGGGTGTCAGAGGGCAGGTACAGGACTCTCCTGCTGGAGGCCATACAGGATGCAGTCTACCTGTCCTCTCAGAACCAACAGCTACAGGCAGACAACAAACAGCTCCGCAAAGGTGAGTTACACACCTGGATAAAACGTGTATAACATATTTCTGTCTCAGTATAGGCAGTTTACATCCTACTTTGAGAAGACTATTTTACATCACTTGAAATAATGGTGTATTTCATTACATACCTTGATTGGGTTTAAACCTAGTTCATCAGATTCTCTCTCTCTTTCTCCATAGCATTGGCAGAGCTAAAGGACATTCTGTGTGTGCAGGGTGACCTCAAGGGACAAAGAGTATCCCAGTAACAGTGAGGGGATGGGGAAATGTTTCTCATGGATTTATGGCATTTTATTTCTGATAGAAAATACCAAAGAAATAAAAGAGAAACAACCATTGAAATATTTATCTTTAATATATAGTATTGCATAAACACCTTCTGTACCTATACGTCTTGACATTGGCAGAGGTAATGATAAATGCTAATAGGATGATCATAGCACCACTCTTAAGAAGTGTTGGGTGACAACGTAGAAATAATGGAGACATACTACTCAAATCCAACTACCCATGATATATTGAAGAAAAGGCTTGAATGAATATGGAGGAATTTGATTGACCTGGATATCAAAGGCAAGTGAAAAGTAGGCAGTACATTATGCAGAACAGATAAAACAGTGATGGTGTGATGAAGGGCTCTGTAAGTCTCGGCTAAAGTGCAGCTTCTATTACATAATCAACAATCAAATTAGAAACTTCAAATAACTCAAACTAAATGGACCATTTGGGACATGAGATGAAAAATACTGGATCCGAATCACTAAAATAAAAATGCATTTCAAAAGGGAAAAGAACACTCCAACCAAAAAAAAACATTCCAACCTTAATGTCAATCAATGTCAACACATCATCTGGTAAAAAGTGCTGCCAGAGATTCTGCTAAAGGTAGTACAGATAGGCTGCCAGGCCAATCATAGAGGTGGGTAACAGGAATAAGGGGGTGAGCTGCAGGCCCAGTAGGGCCCAGGAGAGCAGAGCATTGACCAGCATAGAGCAAGAGATGACAAACAGTCTGGTGATGCCGCTGCCATGCTTCAGCACTACTGACATCAGCAGCCCGTTTGCTGCCTGCCCAGCGACAATGGCCCACACCACCCCTGAGTAACCCTCCAGGAAATCCTGTTCTCCCCCCATGCTTAAGAGGTGGGGGACCAAGTTGATGGCCAATCCAAACACGTACAGGTATAAGTTCTGCAGGCTTAGGGGTAGTCGCTGGCTCTTCAGCACCCGCTCTGTGTAGACGGCTGCCAGCCCTGAGATGAAGCAGTAAACCAGCACTAGAACAAGGCCCCAGGCTGTGATGTGAAGCCTGGAACTTGCCTGGTCCTCAGTTTGCCCTGGATACTCCAGATCCAGACTGCTGTAGCTGTGACACACCCCGGCCCCCATGAGGATCCCCAGGGCCAGCCACTGGGCGGACCGCAGCCTCTTCCCCAGGCAGGAGGAGTAGAGCAGGGCCGTGGATGCGATCTTCAAGTTGCTGAGGACCTGGAAGGAGCTGGGATCCATGTAGATCTGCATGAGGACTACCAGGTTGTTGTTGAAGGCATAGAGTGTGGCTGGGACTGCGTAGGGGGCCACGAGGGCCAGGGACAGGGGGGCACGCAGGGCAGACAGGTCCCCAGTCAGGAGCAGAGTTGCTAGGGACACCAAAAGCTTGGTTATCTCTATCAGAAGCACACAGGAGGAGGAGCTAAAGGGAACCCGCCCACCCACCTTGGTGAGGGTTATTAGGGGGGCATGAGAGCCATAGATCAGGACCATCAGTCCTAGGAGGACACCCCACTGGACCCTCTTCCTCCACCACCGCCTGTGACGGGATGGGGACCCGGACCTCACGTTATGGATCACAATCATTCTCAATACTGCATGTTATTAACACCCTGGGAATAAAAGTACAAATACAAACACCCTCTAAAATGGACAACAAAAATATTTTTTAAATCCCCTAAATTAGGCTAAATCTATTCAACCATAACATAATATTCTCAAGATGTGTTCATATTCTAAGCCGATAAAAGTTATTTGTGATTACAAAACACGAAAGCACCACTGTCTTGCTGTTAACACCCTTGATTCAAAATCAATTAGATGGCTGCTGTACTTGGCAACTTTACTAAGGCAAGCAGTCAAATATCCCTGCAATGTAACCTTACACTCAAAGAACAGAAACTTTTACACACTTTATAATCTGATTCACAGAGATCAGCAGAGAGAATAGCAGATGTTCCCAGGGAACTGAATGTAGATTTACGCTTTAACCTTTGAACAATAACCCAAAACAAACCGAGGCTTTCACACTGGACCCCTCAACGGACACGTCAAAATTCAGTTAAATCCACATTTCCTTTGTGCTGTATACACAATAGAGAGCCTCTGAAAAGGGAGCATCTACAGAAGTGGTGGTTGTGTCCTTAACCTTAGGCAGTTAGAAGATGACGCCTAGGCCTGGTTCTTCCCATTACTTTGGTCCTTTTCTAAACAAACTCATATAGTCCTTCAGAGTGCTGTCAATGTTGGGCACCTGATAGTTCTGTGCAGCATAGATGCCTGTGAATGTTCCTAGTAGCACTCCTATGATAGCTGAGGAGCGGAGCTTGGCCACCACGTACCCGGCCAGGAACCCCTTCAAAAAGGGAGATGCCAGCACAGAGCCCCCCTGGGAGAGAACAGGAAACACCAGTCAGGACAAAGTATGCACACAATAAATAGAATATATGGCATGCTTTTATGACTCTCGTTTAATAAGCAATCATTAGTTGATTCTTCTATTACTGTTTCAGGACTGACCTGAGGTTCATGGTTTGTCTGCTGTCCTGTTTCATAAGGTGACATTTCACCTACTTTCTAACATTGGATAACAACATACTGTACCTGTGGAATTCCTGCTGCAAATTCAGTCTCCACACGCTTCTGGATATCTTCCAGTTGATTCTTGAGCTGGTTGAGATCCTTCATCTGCTTGAAAGGATCCTAGAACAAATGCAAGTAAGTTACACTGACTGGCAATCAATGAACTTAGGTAACACTTCCTGAAGCGCCTGTCAATTTCTGTCACTGCCCCTCAGTTAATGCCTTCTATTCAGTCTATGCATGCATATGACAGTGACCAGGGCTGTGTTCATTATTCTGATTATGTACAAAACGTTTTGTAACAGAAACGGTTTACTACAAATGGAAAACGTTTTTCAACGAAAACGAGAGCTTCTATTGGACAAATTCAGGTAGGTCCCGCCCTGTTTAGTTCCATTTGCTCGGTTTGCTCTTAAACTTCTTTGATGGGGTTTAACGACAGGATTTCACCGATAGGATTTCTTGCTTCAATAATTAGCTGGTTGATAAACTGAATCAGGTTAGCTACAACTGGGGTTGGAGCGAAAACCTACAGGAAGGTAGCTCTCCAGGAACAAGGTTGGAGAGCCCCAACATAGGACATCAACAGCCAGCCAGGGTTTCATTAAATAGGCTACAGGCAATAACTTGCGATTGCGCATTTAGACCTAATTAAACTGATGCATTTGGCCTTGTTCAACTTCAATTCACTGGTATTATGAAGAATAACTTAGCCATACTGTAGGTGAATTTACGAGGCATTGCTAGATACAGATTACCGGTTCTGACTGTCTCGCTGCCTGCCCCGATCCTCTTTCTCTTCACTATGAAAAACGCTAGTGTTTGGTCTTCGGTCTGTTGAGTGTAGAATAGTTCAGCCTACTCATTTGGTAAATTTACCCAACACATTGTAATCCGCGAAATACAGCATTGCGATAGCTTATAGCCTACTTTTTATTTATTTATTTATTACCGATGCACCGTTCTGACGGTCTTCCTGGTGGCCGACATGCCTAAGCCTGGCTGTGCTCCTCCCATCTCTTTTAATTTATTTTACCAGGTAAATTGACTTAACACATACTTTATAGCAACGACCTGTGGAATAGTTACAGGGAAGAAGAGACGAATGAGCCAATTGGACGCTGGGATGATTAGTATGAGGGCCGAAATGGGAATGTGGCCAGCGAACGATTCGATATTTTGTGTTCTAGAAATAGACTACGCAAAATAGTTTCCTCCCCTGCAAAAAATACTGACGTTCAGGGAGATTGACAACCAGAAATGGGAGTTGACGCGCCAAGAGTCTACTCCCCACCATTACTTGATAAACGCCCTGCTACGAAAATCCATACAGGAAACATTCCACCGGTATCTTTGAGTCTTAAAACAAGCTTCGTATGCTCCGCAGACACACACAAAATCTAAATAACACCACATCTTGTGACTGTCACCCAGATTTTCCTCGAGACGTTAAACGGATTTCCAAAGTAAGTTAGCATTGATCCAAAACCCTCACTCCGACCTAAAAACGAGTATAAGTAGTTTACAGCACAGTTTTACTTCTATTGGTTTCATTTCTTTGCCACTGCAACCCATTCATTCTCACTTTCTGTGCGATTAGTTTCATCCGACTCACTAGCTGCAGTCTCAAAACAAAACCTGTTTTTCCGCCATCTTCTCCTTGCTTCTTAAACCGTTTCCGTAATGAATAACGTTACGTCCCCTGACAACTTACCAACACACCGTGCCTATCTTGTTTTAAGTTAAAGCTAGTTGGTTTATGACTAGATCATGCTACTCTTAAATAGCGCGTTTTCTGACAAGACACTTAAAAAAGATTGAAGACAAAAAACAGTACTCACCTTGTCACCCGCCATTTTTGTTTTAAGTGAATGCTCTGTGATCTACTCATATGCCTAGGATGCACCGCCACGTCAGAACGATTACTTTTGCCTGGAACGCTATTTGCTTGTGGGCAAAGTTGCACTGATTGCAAGTCAGCTAGCTGTTTTACCTCTCAACCATCGAGGCTGGATATAGTTAGGGCACACTGATCCTAGATCTGTGCCTATGGAAATTTGAAAATTGTAGTTGCTGTTAGTCCTCTGTAGCATGCTTGGATTAAATTCAGATATTATTCCCGTGCTATCATTTCCTGGGTATGTGTCATAATTGATTTTACCCCACATGCACTGTCAGGGATAGGTTGCTGTGTTATCTAGACTAGTGGAAACCGTAGTTTCTCCTTCTTCTATGATGTAATGGCGGTCCGCAAACCAACGTTTAAGGTACATGCTGCCACCGACTGTGCTGAAGTGTGTGTGGTCAATCACGTTTTACAATATTTCTAAATCCTCCTATCTAACTCAGTACTTCTGAGAAAATAAAAAAGAGCCCTACTAACATCTAATAGACCCTACCCCATCCCCCAAATCCCTTCCAAACCCCCGAACCCCGTCCAACCTCAATAATCCCACACTTCAATCTTTCCCTCTCTTCAACATACTTACAACAATATAACAACACATGCTACACCGTTTCATCGACCAGACACAAACCATTAACATGCTTGCCAAACAGATGTTGTGGCGAGTTCAACGTACAATGTCCTAAGTGCAATCGAGCAAACACCACCTCTTCCTTCCTAATCTGACCTTCAACTCTTGGTCCACCAACCTTTCTTTGGAAGGCATATAGATGCCGGCCTTTGGGTTCAGTCCCATCTCTTCTGCCACACATCTATCAAAATGTCTCTGATCTTACATTTGGCCTCACCTCCACCCAGTGGAACATTAATATCAATTATCTCTCAATTATTTCAAAAATATTTTGGCTAACTGGTCTACAACTTCTTTCCCTTCCACACCCGGCTGTGCTTGGACCCAGCAGAATCTCATTAATACACCTATTCTCCATAACAACATTAATACCTTCAATAGTCGGTCACTCCTATTAGATTTACCAGATGATAAACTATTCAATACAGACAAAGAATCAGAGCATACTATAATTCTAACAACTTGTACGTACTCCACCTAGTGGAGGGCAACTATTATCGCCAACAGTTCATCTTGTGGCGGCAGGTAGCCTAGTGGTTAGAGCATTGGGCAAGTAACCGAAAGGTTGCTGGATTGAATCCTCGACCTGACAAGGTAAAAAAAAAAAAGTTTGTTCTGTCCCCGAACAAAGCAGTTAACCCACTGTTACCCAGTAGGCCGTCATTGTAAATAAGAATATGTTCTTAACTGACTTGCCTGGTTTAAGGTGTCCTTTGAAACAACACATTTGTGAAAGCAAGATTTCTGAACAGGTCTCATATCCGTGTCAGGACCAACATAAGCAACATTTCCAACAGTAGGTCCACTTGTTCCAGGAGTAACCCTGTTATCTCCATCATTCTGCCTAAATAGTTCCCCCAATCTGCCTTGCAGCCTTTACATATAACACACTATGAGTGATGTTATATCTTTGGTCCTTTCTAGCCTCTTTCTGCACCTGGCATCCACCAAATGCTGCACTGTTTTCCTCCCCACAGTTACAACATTTAACCTTGACATTGTTCCCACATTCACCATAATCATAACCGCCACACTTGGCACATATTTTCTTTCCTTTGCACAGAGCCTCTACCTTTCCCATTATTTGGCATTTAAAACACCATCGAGGTGGAGCAAATTCTAACAGTGAAAGCCAGGAAGCCCATCTGTACTTTCTTAGGTACAAACTTCTCAAACATTAATACTGACAGGCTTTTACTTCTCTGCCCCTCTTTCTTACTGAACAGTATTTTGGCTTCAACCACTATACCCCCCATTACTTTTGTTTTTCAGTACCTTCACTCTCTTCACGTTCTCAACACTAGAAGTGCCACTGCTGGCAGCAGTGCTTATAGCAGGGCCATTCGTTCTCCTTTTCCTTTTCACCACAGACCATCTAGGTCGATGCAGTTTTCTCTCACAACACAATGCTACATATGTCTCAAGTTTTGAGGGAGCAGTGCAATTGGCATGCTGACTGCAGGAATATTTATTTTATTTATTTAGGCAAGTAAGTTTAAGAACAAATTCATATTTACAATGGCGGACTACCCCGGCCAAACACTAACCCAGACGACGCTGGGCCAATTGTGCGCCACCCTATGGGACTCCCAATCACGGCCGGTTGTAATACAGCCTGGAATTGAACCAGGGTCTGTAGTGACACATCTAGTACTGAGATGCAGTGCTTTAGACTGCTGCACCACTCGGGAGTCTAATGTCCGCCAGAGCTGTTGCCCGATAATTTAATATTCATTTCTCTACCATGAGCCGCCTCCAACGTTGTTTTGGAGATTTTTGTCATATGTCCAACTGGCCTCACAACCGCAGGCCACGTGTATGGCGTTGTGTGGCCAAGCGGTTTGCTGATGTCAACGTTGTGAACAAATTACCCCATGGTGGCTGTGGGATTATGGTATGGGCAGGCATAAGCTATGGACAACAAACACAATTGCATTTTATAGATGGCAATTTGAATGCAGTTACCGTGACGAGATTCTGAGGCCCATTGTCGTGCCATTCATCTGCCCCCAACACCTCATGTTTCAGCATGATAATGCACAGCCCCATGTCGCAAGGATCTGTACACATTTCCTGGAAGCTGAAAATGTCCCAGTCCATATCTGTATTCACAGTCATTTGAAATACAGTGCCTTGCGAAAGTATTCGGCCCCCTTGAACTTTGCGACCTTATGTCCCATTTCAGGCTTCAAACATAAAGATATAAAACTGTATTTTTTTGTGAAGAATCAACAACAAGTGGGACACAATCATGAAGTGGAACGACATTTATACAATCCACCTTGATTACACACAGGTGGATTGTATTTATCATCATTAGTCATTTAGGTCAACATTGGATCATTCAGAGATCCTCACTGAACTTCTGGAGTTTGCTGCACTGAAAGTAAAGGGGCTGAATAATTTTGCACGCCCAATTTTTCAGTTTTTGATTTGTTAAAAACGTTTGAAATATCCAATAAATGTCGTTCCACTTCATGATTGTGTCCCAGTTGTTGTTGATTCTTCACAAAAAAATACAGTTTTATATCTTTATGTTTGAAGCCTGAAATGTGGCAAAAGGTCGCAAAGTTCAAGGGGGCCGAATACTTTCGCAAGGCACATAGATTACATAGACATAGATGTATAGATGTACATAGATTAGGGCATAATTCATTTATTTCATTTGACTGATTTCCTTATATGAACTGTAACTCAGTCAAATTTTGTTGCATGTTGTGTTTTATATTTTTGTTCAGTATAGTTTGAAAATATATTTTATGGAAAGAGATGCTGTATGTTTGTGAACCATGCTGTTTGATTTGAGAGGGCGCTCCTCCCTCACTGCCTTTGAACATTCACGTCATGGGCCATAGACCAGTGCACTGCGGTTCAGGTTAATCGAACGCTGCCAAGGATTACAATTGAGTTCGCACAGTTACTACAGTATGACCTTTAATCTCTTGTTTTGAAGGACATACAGTTATCTACATCCCCATAACATATATTTGATAGCCTACATAGGCTACTGATCTAGAATGTCCCTATCTTGATTGTAGGAGTATTAAATGAAGGAATGTACATAATATGTAGCCCTAATACCAATCCCCTTGTCATTTTGATTCTGTTTCGCATGGACACAGAATGAATTAATAAATCATGATGTCACTAAACTTCCCAAGGCTCTCCTCGGTTCCCTGTAGCCATGGAAACCATGGGGGTGTATGAGGAGACTAATACAGGGCGTCAGAGGAGGTGCAGAGCTGCTACACTCTCATGGAGGTCAAATCTCCAAAGAAGAGGAAGAAGAACAAGGCTCAGCAGGGGGAGATCATGTAGAAACCCCAAAAGCCCAGGTAGTCTACTCTACTGCACCCAAACAGTCAATGCAGATGACATACTCACTATTTTCACACTGTCTGAGTGCACCTGATTTAGATTGCTCGGGTAGACGGAGCAAGCTAAATCAAATGACCCAATCTTTGTGTTGAGTTGACTGCTGTATCAGTCAAGATATCAATTATTTATAGTTTGACCTTTCACCTCCAGATCAACCTACCTGCTGTACTACTTTGACATGCGCCAGACCATACAGCAGGACTTCCCCAGCCTGCACCAGTCTGAGATCATCAAGAGGATCAGTGGGTGTTGGAAGAGGCTCAACGTGGCAGACAAGGGCTACTACCTGGAGAAGGCCAAGCTGGAGAAGGAAGGGACGGACACTGTACGGTTACCTCATATTTCTACCAGTGTGTCTTCTGTCTAAGATAGTGTGGTCAAGAAAAACTCCTGGCCCTAGTCTTAAAGATAACACCAGTCCTTCTTCTCTCTGTGTCCTCCGTAGACATCGCTGGGCCCTTCCAAGGAGCTCCCAGGCTTTGTAGGATCCTCCCCGGGGCCAACTACATCCTCCTGCCTAAGGGGGCCACGGACAGGTTCCCAACTGGAGGTATGTATGGAGGGTGAAGTGACAATGTCAATTTATTGGTAGGAAAATAAAGAGTCATATACTTAAACAGTTCAGACTAGGTGTGCCACAAATGTTCCATGTTTCAGGTGAAGACGACTCCAGTGGAAGGTGCAGCCCCTTTTTTTATTTTATTTTACCTTTATTTAACCAGGCAAGTCAGTTAAGAACAAATTCTTATTTTCAATGATGGCCTAGGAACAGTGGGTTAACTGCCTGTTCAGGGGCAGAACGACAGATTTGTACCTTGTCAGCTCGGGGGTTTGAGCTTGCAACATTCCGGTTACTAGTCCAACGCTCTAACCACTAGGCCACCCTGCCGCCCTTCAAGACTTCTCCCCAGAAACAACCAACCAACCCTGGGGACACCCCTGAGACTGGTGTGCCTCCCTCTGATGACCAGACAGCCCCTCCCAGTAATGTGCCTGGAGGGTGGGATAGGACCACTGGAGTCCGGAAGACAGATGCACCGTGCAGTGACAGCAGGGTCATCACCAGAGAGGGTTAGAGCCAACAGCCAGGGAATCATACTGCCTACTGCAGTGGTGTCAGGGACTCAGACATCTACTATGATGTGAGCATTACCATGGATAATGTAATTTAATTTATCCTTTATTTTTTTTACATTTTACCTAGGTGGTCACACTGAGAATCTATTTTTCAAACAAGCCCTGTGAGTATTTCTCTTAGTGGGCTTCAAGTTTCAATTGTTAAAAGTTATTTAAAGTGTAAATTCTGGATGCGTTTGAGCTGAGCTTGGGCTGGAACACTTGTCACTGGTGCCAGTGTCAAAGTTCAGGAGAGGAACAGTGAGGAACAGGTCAATCGTGATCTGTGAGAGCCATCCTCTCCGCCCCTTTCAACACAGTTGGGCACTACTGTGGACAGATGCGACAGCCCTATTTCATTACTTTGACATGATTGGATTAATGCTTCTTTGTGGTGTAAACACACATGCCTAAAACTGTTGTTATTTGTCTGAAACTAGGCCATGCCTTAGTCCAGTGGATTACTCTCCCTCCTGACAAAGGAAAAGTTGCGAAGACAACGAAGCAGCCATAATATGGCTGTAGATATCCAGCTGTTTTTAAAATTATATTATGTACCTATAAAATAACATAAATCTACCTCCACACTAGTTAGTGGGACATTTTTAACTACATTTTGGGGAGCATAAGCCATACACACGTTTCTTTTGCAGGGCTCAGTGTTGTCTGTTGGAGTGTGACAATGTTGACCTTTCTGTATTACTCCCACTCTATGTTGGCTCATAGTATGACATGTGTCCTCTGTGTGACTGTCTCTTCCTCCTTTGTCAGGACCTAAGTCTGTCTACGGCGCAGGGCAGGGGTCGCTGTGAGAACCCGTCATGTGGCTACATATATAAGAACAGTATACAGAGAGCCCCTGCTGTGGATGGGAACTGTGTAGGAAGAAAGGCAATGGAAACATGGCACAGGTCAGTCTGGAGGGCAGGACCATGCACACGTAAACAAAAAATAATAATAATATCATAACATACCTTTAGTGAACATTTCCTTTTTCTTTTAGCAGAGACCTATTTATTTCTGCAACAACACACTCACTTTTGGCACCCAGACCTCCACAAGGAGTCTCTAGACCACGTTGAGACTAGGACATCCATGCCGGCCAAACCCTTCCCTATCCCGGAGGACGCAGTGCCAGATGTGCGTCGCCTCATGGGTTTCTCAGATCACGGCCGGCTGTGACACTGCCTGGGATGTGTGGATATTTTAAGTAGTATATGGTGGTTAACTAGAGGCTAGACTATCTGTGTTGTTGCTACCACCTGAGGAAGGGATGGAGTTATGTCGGATCGAAGATCATTGATGCCGTGGCACCTCTCTGTCTTTCTGCCTCTCTGCTGCACATATGAGCCAACCAGACCAAATATTGACGCTGAGGTTCAGTAAAACAAGTGTGGTCAAGTGTTATGCTGCTGTGGCAGTACTGTTGCTAACTACACACACTCGACTGGTGACCACATCTCAAGCCATGTTTGTTTGGATACCGGGCGTTCGCAATCTAATATAAAATTGTTTGTGATGTTTTAGTGTTGCTGTTTGTCTCGCTGTTAGCATCTGAATTCTCCCTTACTCTTCTCTAACCTCATCTCTCTGCTCTCATCCTCTCTCACTTCTTTTCCCTCGTTCCTCTTCTACTTCTCCATCCCTCTGTCTCCTGTATCCCTACCTCTCCCTCCACCCCTCCCTTTCCCCCTCCTGCACTGTTTCTCTTATGCTCGCTCACTCCCTCCCTTCCATCCCCCTATCCTCCCCTCTCTCTCTCTCTCTCTCTCTCTCTCTCTCTCTCTCTCTCTCTCTTTATTTATCTATCTCTCCCTCTCTCAGGGTGGTTCAGTAGCTCTGTTAGACGCATACCAGACCCTGTCCTCAGCCCAGAGGGAGCTCCAGCGCAAGTCCACCCTGCAGCTGCTACACCATGCCCTGCAGATCTCAGAGAGTGAGGCTGAGCTCCACGACACCCTGGCCCACATCCAGGAGCTCAACTCCACCCAGGTGGTCCTCAATACCACCCAGGCTGGGGACCAGGAGTTGGAGGAGGACCAGGGAGGCCTGGGGAGGTGCAGGTCCAGTCAGGCTGGCCAAGGTTCTATGAGTCTACAGCCACACACTGTGCTCTATGTCACTATCCCTGTTTATGGGAGGACAGAGGTGAGAAGATTTGTTTGAGTAGTTTTGGTTTTGTTTCAGCTCAATGGTTGGTCACTGTTTCACATTTCTGGTGTTTTGTACAATAGTTTGGTTTAAAGCTGGAATCATCAATGATGAAACGGCCACTTCCGTTTGGGATATTACAACAACAAAGAAGTTGATACACTGATCCAGACAGCCTATTTCCAGCTGAATGTGACCAATAGCATTTGATTTGAAGGTGTGTCTCATCATTTGATTTGAAGGTGTGGCCCTACACAGCTTCACCGACCTCCACCCAGGTCTGTTCAACATTGGCAACAGGTTGTTGGTGAGTGTGGATCTATTCTTTAAAATCTGGAGCCAGCTCAGACTGGGCGAGCATCCTAACCAGGCAGTCAGGACAAATCCTTGACCACATCCACAACCACCCTGGTAAGACTCGCTTGGAGCAACTGACAGTTCAGATGGTTTTGAGCTATTACTCTTGTCCATGTTCACCCATCTCTAACTTCATCTATTCTCTCTCTTTTCTTTCTCCTCTCTTCATCCAACCCTCTCTCTCCCTCTTATTTTTTACTCATCCTCCATTCCTCTTTCCTCCTCTTAACCCTCAATCTGCTTGTCCCCCCCCCTCTCTCCTCCTCCCTCCGTCGATCAGTCAAATCTCTGAGACCCGGGGAGTTGGCCAATGTCCAGGAGCTGCTGGTCAGTGGCTACTGGGCCTTTGAGTGTCTGACGGCGAGGGACTACAATGACATGAACTGTGGTGTGTGTGTGGCATCGCCCCCAAGATGGAGATGTACCAGCGGTAATACAAACAACGTGCTGGAGCTCAGGAATGTGGAGGTGAGAGCGGATAGAGACTGGGTGGGCAGGGAGGGTCTGCAAAGAGACGTGCATATTTCTGTGTATTTTTGTGTATTTTAACATGCATTTATTTATGTGTACTGTAGTTGTAAATGTGTGTATTGTCTCTCAATGTGTATTGTGTACACAGGGCTCACCTCGGTCTCAGTGTTGTTAGAAGAGCCACAGATCCTACAGCCGTAAAAATAGAGATATTTAGTAGTCCTTTTTTGCATACATTTTTCATGTGTCCTCTGTGGTTTATTTAGTTTGTTTTAGCCTGGTTTGTTTTCAGGACTTTCAAGCTGTGTCTGCATGCATTGTGTTGTATTTATGTGGATACCTGTGTTTCTCCCTCTTCCCTCCCTCCTGTAGTTTACGTGGCCAGACTTCGGGGCTCCACCCACTGAGGAGTTGCTCCACTGTCATCAACACAGAGAAGGACAAGGCCCTACTACTCACACAACACAGGTAAGTAGTCACTACAGCTCTCTGGCTGTAGATTTTTGATTTTTGATTCATTATCATTCAGTGTTTATCCAAAAAGTAACTAAAATGTTTATTCACATCAAGTAGAAAAAACACTGTTGCACAATATCAGGACACAAATAATGCCCACTACTTACTGATTACATGTTGTGTGGGTTCCGGCTGACCCGTCAGTTGTGGTGCGTCTGATCCACGAGGGCCAGCTCAGACCATACCGGTTGGACGAGCACAGTGCAGAGGAGCTCAAAGTCATACGGGACTGCTGTGGAGAGATGGCTGCAACCAGAGAGCAACAGGGTAGGGACCCTGTGTTGGTGTAAGTGATGTCTCTATGTGTGTTTATTTCTGTTTTGATTGTGTTTGTGTGTGTTTAGGAGATTGATACGTGTCTCTTTTATCTCTGACAGGATGAGTTGCTGGTCTCTCTGATCTCCCTGTATATACGTGTTCAGAACGGCCTCTTCACGACACCCTCCACACCTCACCGCAGGCGAGCTGTCCAGGATCGGCTTCCATCAGTTGGCCGCATACAACTCACCAGTCAATCCATCCAGTAGAATATCAATCAATCGATCAGTCAATCAGTTATCCACCATAATCCATTCTACTATTACTCAGTTAATAATCAACCTGTCAATCAACCATTCAGTCTGTCAGTCTATGAAAAAGGCTAGCTAGACAACCATGCCTCAACAACATTTACTAAATCTATTGACATGACAAACAGACAAATTGTATTGGGAGGCCTTCAATGTCAGGTGCAAAAAGAGATGCTTAAGTGTTTTCAAAGAAGCAGAGGTGTTGCTGCTAACCAGACTCATAGTCTGTAACTTATTCTCTCATCAGTCCAGCGGAGAATTTGGTGGCTTGAAATTCGTCTAAATAACGGCAATTCATTTTCTTTGTGAGAGAAGAGGAACCTATGAAGAGTCTAAATTTGAACGCTACTACAGTTACTGCCCTCTGCTTTACTTTGACTGAAGGAATGTTCACAGTTTTAGAATAGAGCATATTGTCCATGTTGACTAACTTCAATCTTGGAGTGCTTAATGTTTGGTCTAGACATCTATTATGATTTAATAACTGTGTGTATTTAATGACCTCTCGTGCTTTGTCATTATCAGTGAGACTGTTCTGATGTTTTATCCTCTGCTTTGAACGTAAATGTTTTCAAAGATTCAAGTAGACAGCCTTTCTCATCTGCCTTTCTCATCACATCATGACAGATGTGAAAGGACTACAGGAGACTGTGCCTAAACTCCAGTTGAAAGAGTGGCTCCAAATGTCAGGACTGTTCTATCTCAGCTGCTCGAACGGAATTTCAAGAGAACAATCAGTGGATTTTATTAATGCCCCGTAATGAGTAGGATTCTGTGTTTTCACATGCGAAAGGCATTACTTTTGATTTAAAAAAAAACGCTTTATCTGCCTTCACAATGAAAAATAGTTTTATAACTCAAACATATTTTATGGAAAACGGTTCAACCCGGGGAAGCTTAAATGATGACATTTCCTGAGTGGTTTTGCTCAAGACTTTCTAAATAAAGTGAAAAAGTATTTATTTATGTTGAATCAAGTTCCTGTGGTTTTGTTTGGGGTGATTCTTACTTCCTATTTAGGTGGTCTGGTATTGCTCAACCTGCCATGACAACATGGAATGAAACTTCAGAAGAACGCAGAGAAGACATTATTGTATCCAAAATGGGGACTGAGTTTAAAACTCACAGGAATGTAGCATTTTGTTCCCTGTTGTGGTCCTATTTGTTCTTTCTTAGGACGTACAATAGAGTATCTAGGCTGAAATGTTTTGTTTTTGAAGGCGAGGGTAAATGGAAAATTACATATTTCCAAGGAAAGCCAGAAAAATATATTTATTCAAGTTTCAGAGTTTTCGACACATTGTCTGTGAATGTAATTACTGTCCTTGCAGAAACCATACTGTGATTGGATAAACTAAAAGGATAACCCACAAATTATTTGTCCTTTGCCTTCAAGCAGTAAAGTAAAAATAACATTTACATTACACTGAGTATCCCAAACCTTAGGACCACCGTCCTAACATTGAGTTGCACCCCCACCTCTACAAGGTGTCGAAAGCGTTTCACAGGGATGCTGGCCCGTGTTAACTCCAATGCTTCCTACAGTTGTGTCAAGTTGGCTGGATGTCCTTTGGGTGGTGGACCGTTCTTGATACACATGGGAAACTGTTGAGCATGAAACTCAGCAGCATTGCAATTCTTGACACAAACCGGTGCACCTGGCACCTACTAACATACCCCATTCAAAGGCAATTACATTTTTGTCTTGCACATTCACCCTTGGAGTGGCACATAATCCATGTTTCAATTGTCTCAATGCTTAAAAATCCTTCTTTAACCTTCCTCCCCATTCATCTATACTGATTTGAAGTGGATTTAACAAGTGACATCAATAAGGGATCATGGCTTTCACCTGGTCAGTCTGTCATGGAAAGAGCAAGTGTTCTTAATTTTTGGTATACTCAATGGATATCATACATACAGTTAAAGGGACATTTCAAAATGTTTCACTTCATATTCATCATCTCCAGCACCACCACCACAACATCAACTTATGTGAAAATTGTGCATTTCTATATTTTGTAGTAAAAAAGATAGTGGAAGACAAGGCTGGACTTACATGAAGCAACTTTCACGACATTTTCGCTACAGTTGCAGGTTGCAAGTGACATCATCTCAAGCAACTTTGCTGTTACATGCAGCTACTCAACGTGATTAAAATTGCATGCAACAGCCAATCAAATTGAAGCTGCTTGTTTGAGAATCTCCCCATGTCTTCTGCTGCATTACATTGTGGTTTCACAAATGATTGTTTATCCAACCATTTGGTTATTGTAACAGCAAGGATATAGAAGATATGCATTATGTACAATTTAGCTTGTTAGCTAGCCAAAATGACATTGCTAACAACAACACAGCTAGCTAGCACAGATCATGGTGGACATTTTTCAGTTCAAAATATAATTTATTGACTGCTAAACCATGTACAATCATTTGTATATGATCTCTTGTTGTGCTAGTCTCTGTTCTGTCAACCTTGACCACTGATGGTGCTGCACAGCACTGACAGCTGTGCTGACCAGACAACTGGGTCAGAATTCCTAACCTTCGAATGAAAAAAGCATTTGTTTTGATTGGCTGTTGCTTGCAACCAAGTTGCAGATGAGTTACTTATTATTTCACAAAGCAATGAAGAAGCAACTCAAATTGCGTGAAAGTTTCATCGTGTAACGGCAGCCTGTGTTTCCAATGACATCATCAAGCAATTAGAAGACAATGCCTACTCATAAATGCTTAAAATCACATTATGCACATGTAACAGTATAGCTTCCGTCCCTCTCCTCGCCCCAACCTGGGCTCAAACCAGGGACCCTCTGCACACATCAACCATGAAGCATCGTGCCACAAAAGCCACTGCCCTTGCAGAGCAAAGGGAACAACTACGTCTTGGTCTCAGAGCGAGTAACGTCACCGATTGAAACACTATTAGCGCGCACCACCGCTAACTAGCTCGTCATTTCACATCAGCCACAATCACCCCCCTTTTGACCTCATCCTTTTTCGAAGCAACCAGTGATCCGGATCAACAGCATCAATGTAACAGTATAGCTTCCGTCCCTCTCCTCGCCCCAACCTGGGCTCAAACCAGGGACCCTCTGCACACATCAACCACAAGTCACTCACGAAGCATCGTTACCCATCTAGGTCTCAGAGCAAGTGATGTCACCAACTGAAACACTATTAGCGCGCACCACCGCTAAGTAGCTAGCCATTTCACGTCAGCCACACACACCAATGATGTCATTGGAAATAGTTATCTTTATCTTTTTTACAAATAAACATAGAAATGCGCCATTTTCACATGTTGATGTTGGGGTGGTGCTGGAGATGATGAATATGCAATTGAACATTTTTTAAATTTCCCTTTAATAAAAAGCTCATAGTTTTCTCTCCTTTCAACTGAGTATTCAGAATAGCTGCTGACAATCCGAGTAAATGTCTTACAACAATTCGGATTTACAGCTGACATATAGCTTTTCACTTTGACGTAGAGCTTGTATCTGCAATCATCATAATTACAGTAGGCATTATTAGCTGAATTCTACACTGAATCAACATTTTTACAGCATAATTGACCCCCCAAAAATGATGAAGTGACAAATGAATGAACATCAAAATATTGAGTGTTACAGAAATAAAGAATCGATTGAATCAATCAAAAACAAAGCCTTTGTGTTGTCAATACTGTGATCCACAGATTTCCTTATACAGTTTTATCTGCCTTTCATTCCCTACTGTAGCATATAGCATATAGGCTATATACTGTAGCATATAGCATATAGGCTATATACTGTAGCATATAGCATATAGGCTATATGTCGACTGGCTGAGTCTGCCATTAAGACAGCTGCGTGATTCTGTCATATTGTGACTGTCATACAAAACAACTATGGCTAGAGATTTTTTTAAAACAATACACATGCTTTCATTGATGGAAATAGCATCTCAATATCCATTTCAATGCATTTCATGCAGCATGTTTATGCTGAAGGACAATACATGGAATGTGGTCCCCAGTTAGATTGCATCTCATGTTATTACGTCCAGCATCAAACTAAGCCATCACACAAATATAAAACCTGCTCAAATATACTGTAGCACAAATTATACAATTGCATTGTTTGCTACTGTCTTGCTGCTGCAAAACATGTTGAAAAAGGTAATCCTACAATGTGAAAGTGAACCCGCTGACAAATGTCAATTCAAACACCACCAGCATTCGTTCCCATTTCCCTCAAATAATAGATAATCCCTCACCATAGTGGCTACAGAAGAATATACTGTACATTAAAAGTACAAATAGCCTACAAAAAGCTGTGAGCAACACAATCTGTTCTGTCAGGGTAGATGCATCTTTGGTGCATAGATTTAAAAGATAATCTCCAAAACATGCAACAAAGAAGAGTAATTCATGTAAAATAAGGCATTATATATATTAATTACACAACTAAGGCACTATCTGTGTTTAGATTCATTCTCGCCTTTGTTTCTCCAAAACTTGTCATGGGATATAACAAGCCACATGACTTCCTGTCTGGATACAGTGTAAAACAGGCCTAAAAACTGATTTTCAATGCTTTAACAAAATATCACAATTCCATTTCTTTGGCTCTGTGCTCCCAGAATGATTCTACAGTGAACATGAGAAGATAGAAAGTGGATGAATTCCAGATCAGAATGTGAACAGTTTGATGATGTCGGAGCTGTCAGACATAGAAATAGAATTATGCTTTCAGCAGAACTGATAGTTATTGGTCTTCACCAGTGGTTGCTCCTCCTCTTCGTGCTCACACGACTGGTCACAGGAGCCCTCACAACACTTAGGCTCATCATTATCATCACACAGCTCCAACTCCTCGACCGTCATGTCCTGCTGCAGCTGGATGTTCTGGTGCTGCTGGGACAGGAGACAGGAGAGTAGAACACTGAAGAGAACAGGTTTCAAAACAAATACTCATTCATGAGTTACAGTATTGCTATCTTCAAACAATGCTTAAGTCTGGTCAATCCAGTCTGACAATGAAACATGTTTTATGCTGTCCATTGGGTAGAAGCTGTTTTATTCTGAGATATACAGCTTATCTACCATGGTAAACATCAATCCCCCTGTCTGTGTTACCTGATCTGGACGTTCTGGCTCCTCACCCAGTAATCTCTCAATCAGCTGGCTGATCTTGCTGAAGGTCGGTCGCTCTGTTGGCTCCAGATTCCAGCACATTTTCATGATTGTATACCTAGTGGGACATAAATACATGATTACCTTATTCTTCTTTATTCTTACTCTTATTATTATCCATCCTGATGCCCAGTCACTTTACCCTGCCTTCATGTAAATATCTACCTCAAATACTGTACATCGTACCCTTGCACATTGATCTGGTACTGCTACTCCCTGTATATACAGTAGCTTGATTCTTGAGTATGTTATTCCTCTTGTGTTATTTTTTACTCTGCATCGTTGGGAAGGGCTCGTAAGAAAGCATGTCACGGTAAACAACTGTTGTATTCAGCGCATGTGACAAATATAATTTGATTTGAAGTATCATATTGGTTCCGATACCGTAAAAAAAAATACAATATTTTGTATCATTCCTCGTCGTTCTACAAGGCCCTCAAGCATCATGGAGAAGATTGTCTCAATATAGAGCTCTGTGGTCTTTCGAACACCGGAGATACACCCCTCCTAAACACCACTACAGTCCCTCCAGTCTTCTCCTTGCCTGGTCTGTGAAATGGCACTGTTTCGGGCCCCAGCCTGCTGATCATGTGGCTAACACGCAGAACCACGCCTGACCAAGGACTGACTCATCCCCACACAAAGGGGCCCAGATGAATAAGTCCTGACTCAGTCTCAGTCCCCCTCTGTCGCTCTGTCTCCGGACCCACAATACAGTTATTCCAGGCAGTGTGGCAACCACAGCGAATCGACACACACAGATGTATGGAGCCTTGGAGATATTGAAAAATACACTCTTTATTTCTTGTTTCTATGGGGTGTTTGATTGTGGAGGAGAGCTTCGTTACTTTTTCAATGTAGGGCTCAGAACTCCAGCCAAGTAATCTGGAATCAGCCATGCTTAATGCTTCTATGGCACAATAAATGTACTTTTATTACAAATGCTGAAAAGGGGGTTTGACTGGAACATAGGGGGTCTTTGTTCAGTCTTGCAGAATATTATAAAAGGATATTGTAGTATACATGAATGTGTATCCTAATGAAGCCCAATTGGCCTGGGGACAAGGTTACTTAAACCTAAAACCCCTGAATCTGTAACTTACATCTCTGGAGGTGCGAAGTCTGGTCGAGACATCTGATAACCACACTTGATCATGTTGTAGAATTTAGTATCCACCAGGATACTGGGGTAGGGGCTCTTTCCTAAAGAAATTAAACAAAGACACATGAATTAAACAACTAAACAAGAACGACTGAATGATTTCACCAGAGATCTATTATGTTGAGAAATCTACGTTTCTGCCAGCTCACCTAGAGAGAAGATCTCCCATAGCAGGATCCCATAGGACCAGACGTCACTCTGGACAGTGTAGAGACAGTCAAAGATACTCTCTGGAGCCATCCACTTCACTGGCAGACGCGCCTATAGACACATGGTGCGAGGAAGCGCATATCAAACACACGTGAATGTTTTTTTATTGACATGGAACATGTTATTGAGGTTGTCGTTGTTGTTTGCTCACATTGCCCTTCACCACATAGTTGGTGTCATTCATGATGTCACGTGCCAGGCCGAAGTCACAGATCTTAGCCACACGGAGGTCTGTCAGGAGAACGTTCCGAGCTGCAACGTCCCGGTGAATACACTGAGACAGACAGAGAGAGAATCAGTTACAGTAGCTTACGACAACATCACAAAGTGCATCTCTAATTTCCAAGAGATGATATATATTTTTTAAACTATAGTATGCTGAATTTTCATCAAAAAATAATCTCAACCTGCAAAGTATACTTATACAAGCCTTGTTTCGCAACCTTTGTTGTGAAACTTTGTGTTGATGTGACTCACGTTCTTGGCTGCAAGGAAGTCCAGGCCCTGAGCCACCTGGTAGGAGAATCTCAGCAGGTCCTCCATGTCCAACGGCCAAGAGTCCGGTCCATCATCCTCACACACAGAGTCTGATAGAATAGAATGTTATGTTCATAGAAATGTCCAACTAAACCAATGCAATGAATGGTGCTAGATAAAAGAAAAGGGAGTAAGACGGATCAATTACCCAGAGAGGAGTTGACAGGCTGGGGACCAGGCCTCATCTCCAGGTAGCTGTCAGAACACACACTGGATATCCCACTATCACTGGTAGAAGGAGCGGAGAACGGGATCAGGGGAGGAGAGGAGGTTGAGGGTCGAGAGGTGGTAAATCACACAAAGTGGTTACTTCACAAGACTGCTTCTCTGTATGCTGAATAAAGGTGAGTCAGAGTACACCTTCTTTTTCATGGGCTTGGTGCATGCCAACGTTATCCATACCTTCTGATGAACTGTTTCCCCTCACAGAGGTTCTTGTAGTCACTGGTCTCCTCTGGTACCGCTGGTATGTTCATGACAAAGTTCAGGAAGGTCTCCTGCTTGTGTCGCAGGAAGTTCAGAAGGTCGCCATGACTACAGTACTCAGTGATCACCAGTACAGGTCCTGAGATAAGAAACATTTATATTTTATAATAAATTGAGAAACCTTTCAAACTTCCACATAGTACGAAACTTGACTCAAATGCATTTACAAAAATATACAGATACTGTAATTCTCTGAATGTCTCTGCACTTCTTCAGATAGGAAGCTGTGTTTTATAGTGTTCAGTCTCACCCGCCTGAGTGCAGGCTCCCAGGAGGTTGACAATGTTCTTGTGCTGTCCCAGGTGACTCAGAATCTTCAGTTCTGACATCAAAGCCTCTCTCTCATCTGAGTGGGCCCTGGCTGTAGAAAGAGATAGATAGACAGATAGATAGATAAATAAACAGAGAGAAAGAGAAACCCAATCATATGACACTTCCGTACCACTGTGATCACAGACGGTTTCTCAGACTTTGATCAATTCTACTCCTGAACTAAAAAAAAACTTGTTCAATTCAATGGATTCTGACCTTTGAGCATCTTTACAGCCACTCGCATCGCATTGTTGTCCTCCCCCAGACCATAGGCTGTGGCCTCCACCACCTTCCCAAAGGCCCCTGCTCCTAGGATCTTTCCTGCGGGTCACACATCCAACGCATCACTTTCTCGTCTGACTGTATGTCAATATCCTTTCTTTCCCGTAAATAAATACACTTTACAGTTGTAGATGTTGTTGAGATTCCACTCATTCATCATACAGTATGGAATATCTAACCCAGGGATGGGCAACTGGCAAATTCACCAAAACATGTCAATAATAATTCAGTCGAGGTCTCAAATTACTGTTGATAGTTAGAATTGAAGAATACACAAGGTGCAATGTCGAAATTTGGTTGTGCATCAGCAGTCAATTAGCCCATGTCAGCAATGTTTTTCTAGCATGGTAAGTTAGTCTAGCGGCCAGCTATCTAAACTTGTAGTAAGCATGGTCAAATTACCGACGGGATGGGGCCCATTAATCATCAGTTATCATATTAAAAACTGCTAACATGTGCTTCCACATTATGGCAAAATGAGCAGAATTGCATGAAATGATTTATACATTTTCAAAAACGTCTCTCCGCTCCATGGCAAAATGTTTAGAAGTGCAGCCAACTTGCTTTAAAAACGGTGAAGTTTTCGCTACGCCACATGTCAAAATGTGCAGAATTTCAGGAAATGAACTTTAACCCCCTTGTGAGAGTCCTAGTTTTGCTCTACTACCCCAACAAGCTTCTTGGGACTCTTCTGTAGTCCGTACAGCCGATCTGCCAACTTCTGTCTGTAGCGTCCGAACAGTTTGGGCTACACATTAATATGATCCCTCTGTGGAAAGGTAAGTCTCTCACAAACACGTACATGTCCATTGTTTTTGCCTTAGGATGCCCACAAGCCTCACAAGACTCATCTGAAGGTCCTCCATGACGAGTTAAAACAATTCATGGAAGCACTGTATATGTTGATAGGTTGTGCCAAAAATAAGTGGTCAAATACATGTCAGAAAAATCTTTCTTATATCTCGCAGATATAGAACAGACACTTCAGAACAAACTGTTCCATGTAGTGAATCTGTTATTCAATGTGTTTGTATGGCCTAACAGTAGTAAGGCCAAATAACATTTTTCATCAAACTTCCAAGAACCAAATCACTGCAGTAGCCTATCTAAGAAAAGGCCACACACCGAGCTTGAGCTTGTCCCTGGGAAACTCCCACTTCTCATTGTACGGCATCTGAGTTGGGTCGATAAAGGTGTAGTTGTTTCCTTCACTGGCCTGGATGATCTTCCACCGGATCTCATATCTCGGTTTCTTCAGAGGGAAGGAAATGTTCATTAGTCAACCATTTGAATAACTAAGGGTTCTCCATGGTTTCATTGACTAAAGGTAACAATGATTTCAAACTACATATATTTGTCAATACTCTATTCATGAACATATCAGTTTCTTACCTAGTTTATTTTAGATGAGATTGAATACTGGTCTATTAGTATATTTTCTATATTGCAGAGGGTGTTTTGTGTCCTACCTGTTTGTACTTGTAGAGCAGGACCATGAGTAGCAGGAGGAGAATGGCCAGCACACCAGCTGCTCCCAATAGAGTGGAGGTGAACATTATATCTATCCAATCAGAGAGAAGAGTCAGGGTGTCTGGTGATGACACACTTAGAACATTCTGTGTGTGATGGCTTTGTTATGGGTTTATGTGGAACCAAGGAAGAGTAGCTGCAGCTAAAGTAACGGCTATTGTGAATCTGAATAAACAAAAGAACAGACAGTTCATGTACAGCTCATGTGCTTGACTATGATGACACAGGAAAAAGGAGTATGAACTAAGGATAAGACAGTAAGCCTGAGGATAACCATGGATGACCGTGCTCTGGCACTTACTGGAAACGTCCATGGCGAAGGTGTCTTTACCGACTCCGACCAGGTTGAAGGCGACACACTCCACGGTCATCCTATGGCTGGACGGTTCCACTGTCAGGACGCTCTGGACCTCGACCGCTCCATACTCCTCCCTCTGGACCTCGACTGTTTGGGCCAAGAGAGGAGCAGGCATCTGGAGACCTGTTGCATTCTCATTGCACCTGTTCCATAGGAAGACACAGATAGGATAGAGTTCCCCATTTAGTTATGATACCTAATACGTCATTATATATCTATTTTTAAATACATACTATACTTATTATGTCTATCTTTTACAATGGCAATATCATACCACTGTGCCCTCTCTAACACCTACGTGGTTCGGATTCCAGAGCACTGGTACCAGAGGATTATGGGAGCGGGGTAACCGAACGACGTGCACGTGAGGGTGGTGATGTTCTCCCATCTCACCACGGCAACCGGCCTCTCTGCCAATCAAGAGAGAGCAGAGGAAGTCAGTGGCATGGTCAAGTAATAAATCTCACTCAACATAGAGACAAATATGTTCAATAGATGCTGTGCTGAAAAAAAATGTATTCCTCAGAGAGAATGGTTGTTGTATGAACTGACACTGTGTATTAGTATGTCTGTACTCATACTTTACTTACGATACATTTGGATTTGGAATGTAATGGATGCGTTGGCCATGGAACTCTTGGCATAGAAGGTGTACTGGCCCTGCTCCTGTGCAATCATCCTCTTGAGCAGCAGGGTAGCGGAATACCTGAGTGAAAAACAGACCTGATCTACAGTCGTTGGCCAAAAGTTTTGAGATTGACACAAATAGTAATTTTCACAAAGTCTGCTGCCTCAGTTTGTATGATGGCAATTTGCATATACTCCAGAATGTTATGAAGAGTGATAAGATGAATTGCAATTAATTGAAAAGTCCCTCTTTGCCATGCAAATGAACTGAATCCCCAAAAACATTTCCCCTGCATTTCAGCCCTGCCACAAAAGGACCAGCTGACATCATGTCAGTGATTCTCTCATTAACACAGGTGTGAATGTTGACGAGGACAAGTCTGGAGATCACTCTGTCATGCTGATTGAGTTCGAATAACAGACTGGAAGCTTCAAAAGGAGGGTGGTGCTTGGAATCATTGTTCTTCCTCTGTCAACCATGGTTACCTGGAAGGAAACACGTGCCATCATCATTGCTTTGCACAAAAAGGGCTTCACTGCCAGTAAGATTGCACCAAAGTCAACCATTTATCGGATCATCAAGAACTTCAAGGAGAGCGCTTCAATTGTTGTGAAGAAGGCTTCAGGGTGCCCAAGAAAGTCCAGCAAGCGCCAGGACCGTCTCCTAAAGTTGATTCAGCTGCGGGATCGGGGCATCACCAGTACAAATCTTGCTCAGGAATGGCAGCAGGCAGGTTCGAGTGCATCTACATGCACAGTAAGGCGAAGACATTTGGAGGATGGCCTGGTGTCAAGAATTGCAGCAAAGAAGCCACTTCTCTCTTCTCTGTACCTTGTGCAGCTATTCTGCAAAAGGTACAGGGATTGGACTGCTGAGGACTGGGGTAAAGTCATTTTCTCTGATGAATCCCCTTTCTGATTGTTTGGGACTTCCGGAAAAAAAGCTTGTCCAGAGAAGACAAGGTGAGCGCTACCATCAGTCCTGTGTCATGCCAACAGTAAAGCATCCTGAGACCATTCATGTGTGGGGTTGCTTCTCCGCCAAGGGAGTGGGCTCACTCACAATTTTGCCTAAGAACACAGCCATGAATAAAGAATGGTACCAACACATCCCCTGAGAGCAACTTCTCCCAACCATCCAGGAACAGTTTGGTGACAAAACAATCCCTTTTTCCAGCATGATGGAGCACCTTGCCATGAGGCAAAAGTAATAACGAAGTGGCTCGGGGAACAAAACATCAATATTTTGGGTCCATGGGCAGGAAACTCCCCAGACCATAATCCCATTGAGAATTTGTGGTCAATCCTCAAGAGGCTTGATATTATACTTCAGTTTTCCATAGTAACATCTGACAAAAATATCTAAAGACACTGAAGCAGCTAACTTTGCGAAACTTAATATTTGTGTCATTCTCAAAACATTTGGCCATTACTGTACACTCTTAGAAAAAAAGGTACTGTTTAGAACCTAAAAGGGTTCTTCGGATGTCCCCATAAGAGAACCCTATGAAGAACCCTTTTTGGTTCCAGGTAGAATTAGTTTGGTTCCATGTAGAATAATTTTGGGTTCCACAGAGAGATCTACATGGAACACAAATGGGTTCTACCTGGAACCAAAAAGGGTTCTCCTATGGGGAGAGCTGAATAATCCTTTTGGAACCCTTTTTTTCTAAGAGTTTTATGTAGTCACTGGAAATGTTTAACTGGGACAAAGGTGGAATGAATGCAGATGTTGTGTGGTTTGGTGACTAATACATGCTAGTTCTCCTTAGACAGTTACTGCTATGTGTCATAGCGGAGGTAAAACATTAGCTCTTTCCTTCCCTTAACTCTAGTTTCATAGTACAGAACTCTTTGGACCGGTGGTGGTGACCTCTGAGTTTGTGCCAGACAAACAAAAACAAATAAATGGAAACATCAGCTCATTTCAAATCTTCTGCAGTTTCCCCATTCTGAATTTCAGTGCATTCAGAAAGTATTCAGACCCATTGACCTTTTCCACAATATGTTACGTTACAGCCTTATTCAACAATGTATTAAATAACAAATGTCCTCATCAATTTACACATAATACCGCATAATGACGAAGCGGAAAGAGGTAAAAAAATGTTTTTGCAAATGTATTAAAAATAAAAAACTGAAAAACCTTATTTACATAAGTATTCAGACCCTTTGCTATGGGACTCGAAATGGAGCTCATGTGCATCCAGTTTCCATTGATCATTCTTCATATGTTTCTACAACTTGATTGCACTCCACCTGTGGTGAATTCAATTGATTGGACATAATATGGAGAGGCAAACACCTGTCTATATAAGGTGCCAGGCATTGTCCGTAGAGGCACAGATCTAGGGAAGGGTACCAAAACATTTCTGCAGAAATGAAGGTCCCAAAGAACACAGCGGATTATATCATTCTTAAATGGAAGAAATTTGGAACCACCAAGACTCCAAGAGCCATCCACCCAGCCAAACTGAGCAATCCGGGGAGAGGGCCTTTGTCAGGGAGGTGACCAAGAACCCGATGGTCACTCTGACAGAGCTCCAGAGCTCCTCTGTGGAGATGGGAGAACCTTCCAGAAGGACAACCATCTCTGCAGCACTCAAGACAGAAGCCACTCGTCAGTAAAAGGCACATGGCAGCCAGATTGGAGGACTCTCAGACCATGAGAAACAAGATTCTCTGGTCTGATGAAACCAAGATTGAACTCTTTGGCCTGAATGCCATGCGTCACGTTTGGAGGAAACCTGGCACCATCCCTACCGTAAAGCATGGTGGTGGCAGCATCATGCTGCGGGGATGTTTTTCAGCGGCAGGGACAGGGAGACTAGTCTGGATTGAGGGAAAGATGAACGGAGCTAAGTACAGAGAGATTTTTATGAAATTCTGCTCCAGTGCGCTCAGGACCTCAGACTGGGGCGAAGGTTCACCTTGCAACAGGACAATGACTCTAAGCACACAGCCAAGACAACGCAGGAGAGGCTTCGGAACTAGTCTCTGAATGTGTTTTAGTGGCACAGCCTGAGCCCGGACTTGAACCCAATCGAACATCTCTGGAGGGACCTGAAAAAAGCTGTGCGGCTACTCATCTAACCTGACAGACTTTCAGAGGATCTGCAGAAAAGAATGGGAGAAACTCCCCAAATACAGGTGTGCCAAGCTTGTAGCGTCATACCCAAGAAGACTCGAGGCTGTAATCGCTGTCAAAGGTGCTTCAACAAAGTACTAAGTAAAGGGTCTGAATATGTACTATGTACACTATTTTTATTTATTTTTTATTTTTGCAAACATTTCTAGAAACCTGTTTTTTGCTTTGTCATTATGGGGTATTGGAAAAAAATGTTTTTTTTATTAATTTAAGAATAAGGCTGTAACGTAACAAAATGTGGAAAAAGTAATGGGTCTGAATACTTTCCGAATGCACTGCATAATTATGATCAAGTGAGCCTTTGATCCGTGAACATTTTAAAATACAGTTTTCTGTTGCTGCCCTTTAGTCCCAAAGCCCCAAACACCTTCCCAAAACACCTAGAGGAGGATCACTCCTCACTCAGTCAGTGCTCTTCATCTTGTTGTTGTATGAGTACCACCCACCTGTTGTTATAGCGTGTAAAGGTTTGTTCCTGCATGGAGGAGGCTGTAGGGGTGTCCCAGTGCTGGCCTATGATCTGAGGGTACGCCTCGATCAGTACACTGAGTTTCAGATCTTCCCCCTCGTTCACGTCAATGGACAGTCCCTGGTGAGCCAGCTTGGAGGACAGCTGGGGAGAAAGACGGATGTAGGCCTCCTCTGGACAGAGACATGGAGAGACATGGGAGTGGTTATCTTCAAGGTCAGCCAGAAGTGTTTTCATTAGGCACTGAAACAGAGAGGGACTTCCCAAAAAAAAGCTTCTGTTGCAAAATGTTTTGATACAGTCTGCGTTGATTCTCACGATCCAGTTCTGCAACTGGAATGTGTTCTAATATCCCCACGCGTGCCTGAATTGTATTAGAGTTATCCAATAACTTACCTACAACCATCAGGGAAGTGGTAGATTTGTTGACTCCAGCCTCGTTGGTGCCGATGCAGGTAATGTTGCCTGTGTCTGACTGGTCCACTACAGGGATGGTCAGGATGCTTTTAATGTCCAGACGGTTACTGTCAACTGATTGGACTTCCTGCTCTATTGTAAATTTCTGTAAGAAGAGACAGGAAAATAACATAATGTCATTGTCAAGACATATTGTCATGCATTTTATTTTGGCCAACAGTGGAACAAATAGGTTGTTCCAGATACTCTGAAAGTGCTTGCCTTTTTGGAGGTGTAATTCCACGTGACATTATAGTTGAAGTTGGGGTTGTGTGTGGTGCAGTGGATGCTCAGCTTCTCGCCCACGATATGAACATACTCATCCTTTTCCAGGAATACATAAGGTGGGAAACGTAGCCCTGGACACAGAGGGAACCAGGAACACAGCATGTATAAGAAAAGCACAAACTTCTTTGCCAATTCGAATACTTGTTCCTGAATTTGAATATATAGCAATTTTACAGTACAGTATGGTACATGGGCCTGATCAAGCATGTGACTTTAAGTAAAGTATCCCTCCACAACACTCAACCTACTTACTTTGGATGATGTTGAGGTTGAAAGTCTTGGAAGTCCTCTCCACCCCGTGGAGTTTGGCGCTGCAGACATAGTCAGCATTGTAGCTGGGGTGGAGGTTGCGGATGAGAATGCCTCTGCGGGGGTCTGCTGTGTAGTTCATCCCTGGGGGCACGGAGGTACAGTTGTCCATGCGGAGCCCCAAGTCTGTGGCTTCTGGGTCGGTCAGCAGGCAGGGGAGCAGGTGGTCCTCCCCCTCCTTCCTCACCACACGCAGGGACACGCTGCTGGTCCAAAACAGGCTGTCTGGGTCTGGTGGAGAAGGGGGGATGTGTTAGAATGAGGAATACTGGCCAACACACCGTCTCTACAGGTATGGTAAACAAACAGTAACTCTCTCCTCTTCTGAGCTTACCTTTCACATACACGTGCACCGTAGAGAACAAGTCCCGAACCTTGACGTTCACACTGGTATATTCACATTTATATGTCCCAGTGTGTTCTGCAGAGGGGCGGTCCACCCTGAAGGTTCTGACTCTCCCATTGCCCTTGGAGATTAAGCTCTTGTGTTTGGACAACCGGGTCAGCCAGTTGACTGGCCCATCCCCCTCACACCTCAGGACCAATGGGGTGCCAGGGTTCAGTACTACTTCAGACCCAACCACGACCTCTGAGTTTAGCTTGATCACAGGACGCCGCCATTCTGAGGAGGTTAACATAGAGATGAGATCATAAATCTACGCGTTTCAAAACAACTGGGACCTCGGAAGTGGGAAATCTCTGACTTCAGTGCGTTCAAGACTAATGGGAACTCAGAAAAAGCTTCAACTTGGAAAATGTGTTTTTAACAGACATCTCGGAATTCCGAGTTGGAAACTCTGGCATCTTTATAGACGTCTGACCAGAATATAACTGATGTCATGATTTGACCCAAAATAATTCTGACTATCTAGTTTTCTTGAAAGCACCATATTGGTGAGGATGGAGTTTTTCAAATAGGGGCGCTTAAATTTGTCCTGTTTCACACATGTACAAGTGTCAGGTGTAAAATGGAAATGTGTTATTTGCATAAGTGACCCTGGACAAACAAGTTTTTCACCTAGTCGACTCAGGGATTTGAACTACTGTAGCAACCTTTCAGCCCAATGCTCTTTAACAACTTTGCCACCTGCCACCCTGTGCATGACCAGGAAACTCTGATTCCTAAACATGGTTATATCAACTGGTTTTTATTTCAGCCAACTCTGTCAAGGCAAGATTTAAACCTCAAATCACTATTTCTTTTTCTGAATGTCTTCTTGGTCACTCTGTGTTTGGGATTAAGAGTCATCTTGGACTCCACAAATTCAGGAAACAAATAACAGAACTGGCCAGTCTGGCTCTAAAGGAGAGATCCTATTCTCTCTCTCACTTCTGCTTTTCTTCTCTACATCGATGTCATGCTACCGAGAACGGTAGTGAATGGAGACACATTTACTAGTCCCTCAGGGACCCACAGACATTTCATAATTTAGTTGTAGCCCTGAACTAGTTCAGCTGATTTACCTAGTCAAGGGTCGCGTTCCCCTGCTCAGATGTTGCATGCATCAACTAATGGTTGCATGTTGTGTCATCGACAGTACGGTCGGGCACCAGATTGCTATAAAATATTATATGGCTAGCTGATACATAAAATACATATCCAGGCATGTAAGATCTGGCACGTGGCAGAAACACCTGGGCAGAGGAACACACCGAAGGGCTTGATGATTAGTTGACTAGTTGAGTCAGGTGTGCTAGTTCTGGAATATATCAAATACAGTGGGGGAAAAAAGTATTTAGTCAGCCACCAATTGTGCAAGTTCTCCCACTTAAAAAGATGAGAGAGGCCTCTAATTATCATCATAGGTACACTTCAACTATCTAGAAAATCACATTGTAGGATTTTTAATGAATTTATTTGCAAATTATGGTGGAAAATAAGTATTTGGTCACATACAAACAAGCAAGATTTCTGGCTCTCACAGACCTGTAACTTCTTCTTTAAGAGGCTCCTCTGTCCTCCACTTGTTACCTGTATTAATGACACCTGTTTGAACTTGTTATCAGTATAAAAGACACCTGTCCACAACCTCAAACAGTCACACTCCAAACTCCACTATGGCCAAGACCAAAGAGCTGTCAAAGGACACCAGAAACAAAATTGTAGACCTGCACCAGGCTGGGAAGACTGAATCTGCAATAGGTAAGCAGCTTGGTTTGAAGAAATCAACTGTGGGAGCAATTATTAGGAAATGGAAGACATACAAGACCACTGATAATCTCCCTCGATCTGGGGCTCCACACAAGATCTCACCCCGTGGGGTCAAAATGATCACAAGAACGGTGAGCAAAAATCCCAGAACCACACGGGGGGACCTAGTGAATGACCTGCAGAGAGCTGGGACCAAAGTAACAAAGCCTACCATCAGCAAGGGCATTGAAGATGAAACGTGGCTGGGTCTTTCATCATGACAATGATCCCAAACACACCGCCCGGGCAACGAAGGAGTGGCTTCGTAAGAAGCATTTCAAAGTCCTGGAGTGGCCTAGCCAGTCTCCAGATTTCAACCCCATAGAAAATCTTTGGAGGGAGTTGAAAGTCCGTGTTGCCCAGCAACAGCCCCAAAACATCACTGCTCTAGAGGAGATATGCATGGAGGAATGGGCCAAAATACCAGCAACAGTGTGTGAAAACCTTGTGAAGACTTACAGAAAACGTTTGACCTCTGTCATTGCCAACAAAGGGTATATAACAAAGTATTGAGATGAACTTTTGTTATTGACCAAATACTTATTTTCCACCATAATTTGCAAATAAATTCATAAAAAATCCTACAATGTGATTTTCTGGATTTTTTCTCTCATTTTGTCTGTCAGAGTTGAAGTGTACCTATGTTGAAAATTACAGACCTCTCTCATCTTTTTAAGTGGGAGAACTTGCACAATTGGTGGCTGACTAAATACTTTTTTGCCCCACTGTACATCTTAAATACAGTTAAATAAGGGTTAAATAAAAATACATGGAATGGTTTGAGAACCACCCTCCTAGACTGTGGTAATGCCCTGGCCCTTTTACACCCACAAACACCAACACAAAAACAAACAAAGACATCTTTGAATTCCTTATTTTCTTCCCTAAACAGAAGGGTCAGAGTGAGACAGAGGGAGCTGCATAGGGTGGTAAAACCATGTATATGTCCTTTGGGTGTGACAAAGCTAACTGCTGGTGATGCGCTGATACAGGGACAAACAATGCCGTCTTTGAGACACTCAAGAAAATCACAGGGGCCAAGGGAGTCTGAAGAACCTCAACATAAAGCTACTGTAGAATATGGCTTCAAATAGCATGTTTTTCTTGTCCTCCTTTAACTCTCTAACACCTTATTTGATAAAAAGTTAATTTGGGCTCTATTGGGCTCTCTTGTGGTGGATTTATTTCAGCATCCACTCTCCTGTATCTGGTAAAGCATGGATCAGAAAACAACATCTGAAAATTACAATGGGTTTTGTTAACCCTAACCCTAACCCTACTTTCATGTAAAGTATGTCTTGTTTTTGATTTATCTCAAAGCAGAACTGAGTTTTGTTGTTCAGCAGATTTTCTTAGTTACCACAGTCCACAGCTCAACCTCAGTGTCAAAGTGAGGGAGTGCTCATGGTTTTGGGCTATTCAGTATCGATTGGGTCTAGACTTCAAGATAACATTACACACCACCTTCCTATGGACTCCAAGTATACTAGCTCCCTATCAAATGGCTGTTGAACAATGGAACAAGAACAGCAGCTGATGTACAGGACATTACGGTCCTACCAAAAGAGGCTCATAAAAATTAAAATATCGAAACATTAAAAACGCCATAATTTTCATATAAAATTATACTAAATATATTAACGTCACCAAATCATTGATTAAACACACTGTTTTGCAATGAAGGTCGACAGAGCACTCTGTAGGGTAGCACCATGGTGTAGCCAGAGGTAAGCTAGTTTCCGTCCTTCTCTGGGTACATTGACTTCAATACAAAACCTAGGAGGCTCATGGTTCTCAACCCCTTCCATAGACTTACACAGTCATTATGAAATGTTCCGGAGGACGTCCTCCAACCTATCAGAGCTCTTACAGCATGAACTGCCATTTTGTCCACATAATCAAAGAATCAGAGAATTAATCTAGTACTGAAAGCATAAGCTACAGCTAGCTTGCACTGCAGTGCATAAATGTGATTGGTAGTTGACTCAAAGTAAGAGAAAGACAATAGTTTAACAGCTTTGAACAAATACATTTCTTCAAAAATGAAGGCGTAGCAAGAGAGAGGGCGAGAGAGTGGCGACCAGTGGCGACACATCATTCAGGGCTGGTGGGGCAGAGCCTTAATGGAGCGTAGGGATTGGTAATGTTCTCTAGCTGTGCCATGATTGGCTCAGTGTTCTGTCACTCATGGGGACACTACGTTACTGCAAAATCTACAGGGAGATGTCGAAAATTCAAGCCCCTTGAGTGCTGCCATAGATTTACATTAGAAGTGCCCACCTGAGAAGACTCAAGGTCATTGGTCACAGATAAAATTATGTAAAATCATATTATATCTACCATAGCTTTGATTGGACTGATCATGTTAACATAGCAATCTAGACAAGCAGTCATCATCATGAATCGAGTCAAAAGTCTACTGGCAAATCCTTGTCAATCCTTGTCATATGAAGAGAAATTATAGATAAAACGTAGTGGTGCTCATCGGCCATTGGACATAAACATTATACTTGGGGTGGAAAAAGTACCCAATTGTCATATTTGAGTCAAAGTAAAGATATCTTAATAGAAAATGACTCAACTTAAAGTGAAAGTCACCCAGTAAAATAATGTTTGAGTAAAAGTCTGAAAGTATTTGGTTTTACAAATACTTAAATATCAGGTATTGGGGCAGCAGGTAGCCTAGTGGTGAGAGCATTGAGCCAGTAACCGAAAGATTGCTCAGATCGAATCTCTGAGCTGACAAGGTAAGAATCTGTTGTTTTGCCCCTGAACAAGGCAGTTAACCCACTGTTCCCTGGTATGCTGTCATTGTAAATATGAATTTGTTCTTAACTGACTTGCCTAGTTAAATAAATTAAAATTAACTGTGGTTCCAAGTACTTAAGTCGTTTTTTAGGGTATCTGTACTTTTCTTTACTATTGATATTTCTGACAACTTTTACTTTTACTCCACTACATTCCTCAATAATATAATGTACTTTTTACTTCATACATTTTCCATGACACCCAAAAGTACTAGTTATATTTCGAATGCTTAGCAGGACAGAAAAATTGCCATATTCACACACTTTTTAAGAGAACATCCCTTGTCATCTCTGCCTCAGATCTGGCAGACTCACTAAAAACAAATGCTTCGTTTGTAAATTATGTCTTAGTGTTGTAGTGTGCTTGCAGCTATCCGTAAAATAATAAAACAAGAAAATTGTGCTGTCTGGTTTGAAATGATTTATACTTTTACTTTTGATACTTAAGTATATTTGTGCAATTACATTTACTTTTGATAGTTAAGTATATTTAAAAATGAAATACTTTTACACTTTTACTCAAGTAGTATTTTACTGGGTGACTTTCACTTTTACTCAAGTCATTTTCTATTTAGGCATCCTTTATTTTACTGAAGTATGGCAGTTGGGTACTTTTTCCACCGCTGCATATAGATTGCATTTTAGTCTGGTAATATATATGTAAAAGTATGGAGGACACAAGAGATGTGAGTACAATGTCAACAACACAACACATGAATCCCAATATGATGCAGTATAGTTGAAAACAGGCGTTGAGTCGTACCTTGAGCTGCAGTGGGCAGGATCCCCAGCAGAAAGGTCAGGTACAGCTCCATCCTGGATCTGCTCCAGATCTATGTGCGTCTGTATGTCTAGGAGTGTTGTTATTGTGTCTGTGGTCAAGGAGAAAAATGCGGAATCATTACGCTGGATCTCTGCTGTCACTCACAGTCATACACTTCTTCTTTTCTAAAGAGGATATTTGGAAATGAAACTTTCAGGATTTGTCACCTTGAAATCAAGGTAATATAAACCAGACCTTACTGAAAGCCTTTTCAAATGTCATTCACATGCTATTAATAAAAGTTACTGTGTAACATGGCTAAGATTGGAAACAATGAAGTCTACTGAACCTGTAGATTTCTTCAGCTCAGTGGTATGCCTCTGATCTCACAGAGCTCTGTGGATTCACCATCCGGGAGCGAGTAAAGTCCCATCCAAACCTGTCTCTCTTCTGTCTCTATCTCCCTTAGCCTGACCAGAAGCCAGTAAAAGAGAGAGAGGCATAAACAGACAGATAGAGGTGTCACGCTCCCCACTAATGACCATGTGTCTCTGTTTAGCTAGAAAACAGGACGGCCCTCCCAGTCCTAATGCCATGGTGCTGAGACTAATCTGCTGTGATGATGGGTCACACTGCTGCTCTGCTGCCTAGCCCCAGCTCAAGCCTGCTAAGCCTTATCCCCATTCCCATTCCACAGAGAGAGAACTCATGATCGACACGGTAGATGATCGGCTGAGTTTTGAGTTTGCTTGTGCTGAGGGCTGAAAAGAGAGGCTTTGATTGAACTAAGTCTAGCTGGGCTTGGGAAAGTCCAATGGATTTTTTGGGGATATCTCTCTTATGGTCAATTAATCAGGGGCCATTTATTATCTCTTCGACATTGAATGGATAAAACCAAGGCATTAAAATACAAGACAGTGTAGAAACAGATGTTGGTGTTGAAAATGTAAAAAACAATGTATTATTTTCTGTTATGGGAAAATAGTAGAATGCTGCAAGTTATTGAACTAATATAAAATGCAGAACACATTTCTTGTGTTATATATTCATTATAAACTTTTATTTTCACATAATCACTTTTAATTAACATACAAAATACTGCATATAAAAATACATTTGTAAACATACAGAAAAGCTTTGGTACCATAGCGTGTGTGTGGTGAATATTCTACATCATGTAGTGTGTGTGTTCTGCATTCCTGCGTGTTCTGCATTCCGTGTTCCTACATCATGTGACAAATGTATACAAATAAGCATATTTATATTTCACTGGTAGTGTATCTAACCATAGGTCAACCTCTGTGAGTGGACTCTAAGCAAGTTACAAGAAAATAAGTGACTTCTCTCAGGTATCATTTCATTGTTTCAAGATTAAAATCTCGATACCCACATTTCTAAAAAAAGATCTCCTACCAAAGAGAAGCTTATTTTAACATTAGGCCTACTATTTGTATTTTCCATAGAACTTAATACAATACAAAAGCACTTCAAAGATATTAGATCAGTCATGGGCACAGTACACAACAACGTACTAATCTTGTACCAGGTGTGCAAAGGCAGTGATATGCTCAGATCAATTCTCATTCAGTCAGTACCTCCGTGTAAAAACATAACATTTGTTCATACCTCTCAGACATCATTCAATCTCTTATGTACTGAACCTAAATCTCTTTCTTGGAAATGTTCATGTTTCCCTAAACATTGTAAAGTGCAAAATGTATACAGAATTGTTGAAACAAAATGCTATATAAAACATTTTAAAAAATCTCTATAAAACTCAAGACAACATAAAATGATATTTGACACATAACCTTTACTGAATGTACACTATTCTGCTTAATTAAGGCCAAATGCATGAATCTTTTTTTCTCTAAGTTAATTATATTCCCGCAAAATAACTTGAAATAGAAAGTACACATTTGTAAAAACAAAGGAGATATATCTCAGTGCAACTAGAATGTCATATCCCATTGATGCTGAGAAGTATAGATGCCATAAGATGATGTGTTTCTGATTGTTTTTACTAACTAAAGTAGCCTACCCGTCTAAAAAGATTAACTTTTTCACACAAGCAAAATGTAACAGTACATGTTCCACTTTTAGTGGTAAAAAAACTGGAAGGGTTTTAGAAGCCTAATGTTTTCATCTTTATAATATAAAAATACAAAACATGTAACAGGAAAAATGACAAGACAAATCCCCATAGAAACACTGCAATAGTGACCATACTACAAGTGTATTTTAAAATCATGAATTTCCTGATGTACATTTTTATTCTTATGTGATACTGGTATTTTTTCATCTTCATTATTATGTGAAGGCTTTAAAAATGGTCCCTCTCTTCAATATGGAGTATTTTGCATTGATTAGATTTAGTAAAATCATCATCAATCAACTATCATCATTAATTAAATATATGTCACTCTCTCATTGTATTTATTGATTTTCAATTGATTTTCAGCACAGAATTATTTTGAAAGTACCAGTTGTGAAAAATTTGCTTAAGCAGTGGGAATTGTTTATGTTGTTAGGGTTAGCTCCTCACTGAAATCGCAACATGTTGTCTTAATCCACTAAAGCAGGGATGGCCAACTGGCAGAAGGAAATGAACTAGTGCCGGCTCTGACTGCATGTGTGGGTAGGGATGTGTGTACGCAGACCCGCGAGCCACTACGGACCCTCATGATAAGTAAAAAACAATATGTGGCCCCAACCCCCATCATAGTTTCCCATCCCGGACTAAAGCTATTCAGGAATGTTGCTATACATTCACCAAGTTTCTTAAATCGCTACAGGAAGCTGTCTTCCACTTCCGGTGTTCCAGAAGATTCCAGTGGAATCAGAGCCTGGTTGGCATGGAGATCCTCCTCTTCTGGAATGGTGTCTGCCTCGGCTGTCTCCTGGGAGATGGAATCAGCCTCGTCATCCTCCAGAATCAGAGAGCTACAGGGAATAACAACACACATGTTCCTTTACAAACAAACGTGGGATTGTATGATTTTACGTCCCATTTCAGGTGAAAACTATACAGCGTTGCGCCACAAATCAAAACAATGTCAAACCTAAACTATCATATTTCTGCCAGCTTGGCTTGTCTAAGGTTTCAGTTTAAATGTCTTACAAAATCCTCAAAATGTAACACTGAGTGTACCAAGCATTATGAGCACCTGCTCTTTCCATGACAGACTGACCAGGTGAATCCAGGTGAAAGCTATGATCCCTTATTAATGTTGCCTGTTAAATCTACTTCAATCAGTGTAGATGAAGGGCAGGAGACAGGTTAAAGAAGGATGTTGAATCCTTGAGACAATTGAGACATGGATTGTGTATGCGAGCCATTAAGATAGGGTGACCAGACGTCCCCGTTCGCCAGGGACAGTCCCCGTTTTTGGTGGCCTGTCCCCGGCTGGCGCTGTCCCCAGAAATGTTCCCGTTTTTAACTGTGCTTTAAAAACAGACTGCAAAGTGAAATAATATTTTACGTGGCAAGAAAGACAGGGCAGCAGAGCCTACCGGTTAATGTCTCAATCGCTTTGTGCTTGTTTTGTCCAGCAGAAGGGACTGCTCGCTATATCCGCTTCATTCACAGTTCTTTTTCTACTAACTACTTGTTCATGCTAGTTGTAGAGAAAACAGCTGTGGAAAACTCAGCCAGAAGCTAGAAAGTGTCAAGTGAATCCACAACATCACCACAAACGTCTTTTCAAGCCAGGTAAGTTACAATTGTTTGAGATACTATCTAATGATGTTATAATGACACAATTTATTATATAGATAGACGATCTGCTTTATAAGATTTTAAATAGGTTATGCTCGCTAACATTAGCTATGTCAACTAAGTTATCTAGCTAGGTTAGCTAGCTACTGTCATGGTAGCTAGGTTAAAAAACATTCACATGTAAACATGCAGTGGACGGGCTATTTTGAAAATATGATTATATTAAATCAATGTACAATTATGAGAATATTCACTTGTAGATTACAAATTTAATGGTTTGGCATTAGTAGGGTGAAAATATATTTGGACATTTTTATGGATAACTGTCATGGATATCATCCTCTTCATCTGAAGAGGAGTAGCAAGGATCGGACCAATACGCAGTGTGGTAAGTGTCCATGTTTTAATAGTATAAACTGAACACGACAGAATACAAAATAACAAAGTGACTATAAACGGAACAGTCCCATGTGGCACAAACACTGACAACGGAAACAATCACCCACAAAATACCCAAAGCATATGGCTGCCTAAATATGGTTCCCAATCAGAGACAACGATAAACAGCTGCCTCTAATTGAGAACCAATCTAGGCAACCATAGACATACAAAAACCCCTAGACTGGTGCCAACCCCATAAACATACAAAACGCCAAGACATGATAAAAAAATATATAATCACCCATGTCACACCCTGACCTAACCAAAAATATAAAGACAACAAAGATAACTAAGGTCAGGGCGTAACAATAACATTAGCATAATGTTTTCTGTTAGAGTGGAGAGGAGGAAGAAGAGTGAAAGAGAGAGGAGGAAAGGTAAAGATATGATTACAGAGCTTGCTAATTTATTATTACAAACAATGTTTTTGAGATAAAATACAAAAATGAGGCAAGCAAATGGGAATCTGTTAACCAAAGTATTTTATCTAATAGTGTACTATTTATAATTAAAGATTGGAGAGGAAGGAGAAGGAAAAATTAAGGGAGTAAAAAGAATGAAGTGAGGAGAGTAGAAGAGTGAGGTGGAAAGGTAAAGAGAAGGAAAGGAAGAAAAAGCAGGAAGACGAGTGAAGAAAAGAGGAGGAGAAAGATTGGAGGAGAAGAAAAATTAAGAGAGTAAGAAGAGTGACACTAGGAGAGTGAAGAAGAACAGACAGAGGAGGTACAATGGCTCTTTCCAAGAAACGGAAATGCCATTTTAATGACAACATGATGAGAGAATTTCCATTTACACACTCCGGTCAAGACGATAGAATGGTTAACTGCACCATTTGTAATTCCTCTTTTTCAATTGGCAGCGGGGGAAGAATGCCAGCGGTAGAACATCAACAGAAGAAAAAGCATAAAGCCTCTCTGATTGCCCGTGTTGGTATGCCCTCTGTCACCACATTCTTCAAGAAGGTAGAGCCTTCCCAAGAAGAATATGATTTAGCTGTGCAGGAGGGTGTCTTTGCATCCCAAACTATGCGACACAATCATAATTACTGATCTACGGACTGCAAAGCACAACTGACATGGAAGCTTGATAAGCTGAAGTTTACATGTGCTAGGACAAAATGTGAAGCCATAGTGAGTAATGTGTTAGCACCATGGGCAACTACTTTGGTATCACAGGACCTAGACCAGGTTAAATGTATCTCCCTGTCCATTGATGCATCCAATGATGGACATGTAAAACTGCTGCAATAGTAGTCAGATATTGTAAGATATATGATGGCAACACATCTGTGGAAACAAAACAGCTCGATTTTGTTGAATTGAAAGTAGAAACAGCAGAGGAAATTGCAGCTGAGGTCCTGGTGGTCTTCCGAAAATGTAACCTGGAAAACAAAGTCGTGGCATTCTCTGCCGACAACACAAATACCAATTTTGGTGGACTGAATAGGCTGGGGAGTGTCAATGTCTATACCAAAGTTAAAAATGCTCTGCAGTGGGACGGCCAAAACAGCCCAAACACGGCCAAAACAGCTTTGGATATGATTCCCCTTGATGTTGAGTACCTCCCTACAAAGTTATTTGGATATTTTCATATTTTCACCGTCAGAGTAGAAAGACTGAAGAGCTTTTGTAAGTTTGTTGGCCAGGAGTACCATAACATTTTAGGACACAGCAATGTTTACTGGCTGTCCGTGCTCCCTGCTCTAGAAAGAGTGCTGAAAATGTATGTGCCATTGAAATCCTTTTTTCTTCTGAAGACAAATGCCTTGTTGTCCTGTGAACAATGTTTGAAGATCCACTGATTGAACTTTGGCTGGCATTAGTCCATGGAAACCTGACCGTATTCAGTGACAAGATCAAGATGCTTGAAGGCCAGGACTGCTGTTTTGTGGAGTCAGCTGCAATTCTGAGAAACGTTGAGGCAAAATTGACTACAAGGTGTGAAGACAACTTCATTCCAGTTTTGGTCAGAGGACTTCTGAGAGAGCTAGAGGGAAATGGAGCAATGTCAAAGAGAGCTTTCCCAAAACATCCCATTCTTCACTACGGCTGTGAACTACTTGCAAGCATGGGGAAAGCACACATATAATCTAAAAGATTTAAATTGTCTCCTTTTGAAAAGGCAACCTCAGCGTGAAGAGATCCAGAAGGCAGCAGGCACACTGCAGGAAAAATGCCCCAATATGACCATCAATGAGGTTGCATTGTTTGACGAGGTTACTGGCCTGCAAGAGTTCCTAAAGGGGGGATCGCTTGAAGAATGGAAAACATCTGAGACAGTAGTCAGATATGGAGCACAGTGGTTACCCACTTCCAAGAGAACAACATCCCACACACTAACCTGGCTAGATTAGCGTCTGTTGTCATGTGCTTACCTGGAAGTAATGCACCAGTCGAGAGAGTGTTCTCCTAAATGAATGATATATGGACAGCAGCAAGAAATAGGTTCACTGTTCCTACCATCAAGGCCATGCTTATTGTGAAGGCAAACTTCAACCTCCCCTGCCGGGGGTTCATGGAGAAGCTGGCCAAAGACAGAGCAATCCTGAAGAAGATACATTCTTCTGAGAAATACATACTGCTGTTCAGATTGGACAGTTCTGTCTCGTCTGTGGTGTTTCTGTAATATAGTTGTTTTCTCTATCACAGTGTGCCTGTTAGACTAAATACATGTAACGGAATTGTCCCCCTTTATTATTTCATAGATAATAACATTGGATATGTTAATGATATATTTACCGCCGAATGGGCAAGACAGTGTCTTTGAATGGAGTATGGTAGTATGTGCCAGGTGCAACGGGTTGTGTCAAGAACTGCAACGCTGCTGGATTTTTCACCCTCAACAGTTTTCTGTGTGTATCAAGAATGGTCCATCACCCAACGGACATCCAGCCAACTTGACACAACTGTAGGAAGCAATGGAGTCAACATGGGCCAGCATCCGTGTGGAATGCTTTTGACACCTTGTAGAGTTCATGCCCCGATGAATTGAGGCTGTTCTAAGGAAAAATAGGGGGGTGCAGGGTGCATCTCAATATTAGGCAAGCAACACTGAGGCATGCATGAGAGCATCAGCTGTTCCGGACGACTGTGTGATTACGCTCTCCGTAGCCGACGTGAGTAAGAACTTTAAACAGGTCAACATTTACAAGGCTACGGGTCCAGATGGATTACCAGAACGTGTGCTCCGGGTATGTGCTGACCAACTGGCAGGTGTCTTCACTGACATTTTCAACATGTCCCTGATTGAATCTGTAATACCAACATGCTTCAAGCAGACCACCATAGTCCCAGTGCCCAAGAACAAAGGCAACCTGCCTAAATGACTACAGACCCATGGCACTCACGTCCGTAGCTTTAAAAGCCTGGTAATGGCTCACATCAACACCATTATCCCAGAAACCCTAGACCCACCATAATTTGCATACCACCCAGACAGATCCACAGATGATGCAATCTCCATTGCACTCCACTCTGCCCTTTCCCACCTCGACAAAAGGACCACCTATGTAAGAATGCTATTCATTGACAACAGCTCAGCGTTCAACACCATAGTACCCTCAAAGCTCATTACTAAGCTAAGGATCCTGGGACTAAACACCTCCCTCTGCAACTGGATCCTGGACATCCTGACGGGCTGCCTCCAGGTGGTGAGGGTAGGTAGCAACACATCTGCCACGCTGATTATCCTCCTGAATCCTCCTCCCCCTCCCCCCCCTCCTCCCTCTCTGCAGATGACTTCGTCAACCATTTTGAAAAGAAGGTCGACGACATCCGATCCTCGTTTGCTAAGTCAAACGACACCGCTGGTTCTGCTCACACTGCCCTACCCTGTGCTCTGACCTCTTTCTCCCCTCTCTCTCCAGATGAAATCTCGTTTCTTGTGACGGCCTGGCCCAACAACCTGCCCGCTTGACCCTATCCCCTCCTCTCTTCTCCAGACCATTTCCGGAGACCTTCTCCCTTACCTCACCTCGCTCATCAACTCATCCCTGACCGCTGGCTACGTCCCTTCCGTCTTCAAGCCAGCGAGAGTTGCACCCTTCTGAAAAAACCTACACTCGATCCCTCCGATGTCAACAACTACAGACCAGTATCCCTTCTTTCTTTTCTCTCCAAAACTCTTGAACGTGCCGTCCTTGGCCAGCTCTCCCGCTATCTCTCTCAGAATGACCTTCTTGATCCAAATCAGTCAGGTTTCAAGACTAGTCATTCAACTGAGACTGCTCTTCTCTGTATCACGGAGGCGCTCCGCACTGCTAAAGCTAACTCTCTCTCCTCTGCTCTCATCCTTCTAGACCTATCGGCTGCCTTCGATACTGTGAACCATCAGATCCTCCTCTCCACCCTCTCCGAGTTGGGCATCTCCGGCGTGCCCACGCTTGGATTGCGTCCTACCTGACAGGTCGCTCCTACCAGGTGGCGTGGCGAGAATCTGTCTCCTCACCACGCGCTCTCACCACTGGTGTCCCCAGGGCTCTGTTCTAGGCCCTCTCCTATTCTCGCTATACACCAAGTCACTTGGCTCTGTCATAACCTCACATGGTCTCTCCTATCATTGCTATGCAGACGACACACAATTAATCTTTCCTTTCCCCTTCTGATGACCAGGTGGCGAATCGCATCTCTGCATGTCTGGCAGACATATCAGTGTGGATGACGGATCACCACCTCAAGCTGAACCTCGGCAAGACGGAGCTGCTCTTCCTCCCGGGGAAGGACTGCCCGTTCCATGATCTCGCCATCACGGTTGACAACTCCATTGTGTCCTCCTCCCAGAGCGCTAAGAACCTTGGCGTGATCCTGGACAACACCCTGTCGTTCTCAACTAACATCATGGCGGTGGCCCGTTCCTGTAGGTTCATGCTCTACAACATCCGCAGAGTACGACCCTGCCTCACACAGGAAGCGGCGCAGGTCCTAATCCAGGCACTTGTCATCTCCCGTCTGGATTACTGCAACTCGCTGTTGGCTGGGCTCCCTGCCTGTGCCATTAAACCCCTACAACTCATCCAGAACGCTGCAGCCCGTCTGGTGTTCAACCTTCCCAAGTTCTCTCACGTCACCCCCTCCTCCGCTCTCTCCACTGGCTTCCAGTTGAAGCTCGCATCCGCTACAAGACCATGGTGCTTGCCTACGGAGCTGTGAGGGGAACGGCACCGCAGTACCTCCAGGCTCTGATCAGGCCCTACACCCAAACAAGGGCACTGCGTTCATCCACCTCTGGCCTGCTCGCCTCCCTACCACTGAGGAAGTACAGTTCCCGCTCAGCCCAGTCAAAACTGTTCGCTGCTCTGGCCCCCCAATGGTGGAACAAACTCCCTCACGACGTCAGGACAGCGGAGTCAATCACCACCTTCCGGAGACACCTGAAACCCCACCTCTTCAAGGAATACCTAGGATAGGATAAGTAATCCTTCTCACCCCCCTTAAATGATTTAGATGCACTACTGTAAAGTGGCTGTTCCACTGGATGTCAGAAGGTGAATTCACCAATTTGTAAGTCGCTCTGGATAAGAGCGTCTGCTAAATGACTTAAATGTAAATGATTATCAACATTAGAGCTCCCCAGGGGTGTGTGCTCAGTCCTCTCCTGTATTCACTGTTCACCCCCAACTGCATTGCCAGGCACGACTCCAACACCATCATTAAGTTTGCTGACGACAACAGTGGTAGGCCTGATCACCGACAATGATGAGACAGCCTAAAGGGAGGTCAGAGACCTGGCCGGGTGGTGCCAGAACAACAACCTATCCCTCAATGTAACCAAGACCAAGGAGATGATTGTGGAGTTACAGGAAAGGGAGCACCGAGCACGCCCCCATTCTCATCGACGGGGCTGTAGTGGAGCAGGTTGAGAGCTTCAAATTCCTTGGTGTCCACATCAACAACAAACTAGAATGGTACAAACACACCGAGACCGTCGTGAAGAGGGCACGACAAAGCCTATTCCCCCTAAGGAGACTAAAAAGATTTGGCATGGATCCTGAGATCCTCAAAAGGTTCTACAGCTGCAACATCGAGAGCATCCTGACCGGTTGCATCACTGCCTGGTACGACAATTGCTCGGCCTCCGACCGCAAGGCACTTTAGAGGGTAGTGCGTACAGCCCAGTACATCACTGGGGCAAAGCTGCCTGCCATCCAGGACCTCTACACCAGGCGGTGTCAGAGGAAGGCCCTGAAAATTGTCAAAGACCCCGGCCACCACAGTCATAGACTGTTCTCTCTACAACCGCATGGCAAGCGGTACCAGAGTGCCAAGTCTAGGACAAAAAGGCTTCTCAACAGTTTTTACCCCCAAGCTATAAGACTCCTGAACAGGTAACCAAATGGTTACCTGGACTATTTGCATTGTGTGCCTCCCCCAACCCCTCTTTTGCGCTGCTGCTACTCTCTGTTTATCTTATATGCATAGTCACTTTAACTATACATTCATACATACTATTTCAATTGGTCCGACCAACCAGTGCTCCCGCACATAGGCTAACCGGGCTATCTGCATTATGTCCCACCACCCGCCAACCCCTCTTTTTATGCTACTGCTACTCTCTGCTCATCATATATGCATAGTCACTTTAACCATACCCACATGTACATACCACCTCAATAAGCCTGACTAACCGGTGTCTGCATTAAAGCCTTGCTACTCTTATTTTCAAATGTCTTTTTACTGTTGTTTTATTTCTTTACTTACCTATACACACACACACATACTTTTCCCCCTTCTCCGCACTATTGGTTACAGCCTGTAAGTAAGCTTTTAACTGTATTTGGCGCACGTGACAAATAAAACTTTGATTTGATTCTTAATGTTTAGTACACACAGTGTATACATGGTAAGATAAGACCAATTTTTATTGAAATCCCACGTATGGCTCTGTGTGTTGGTGTTGTAACTATACAAGGTCCTCTAGACTAAATATGCATTATCTTTCCTGCTTGCTCAGCATTTGGCACACATTTGCAGTCAGTCAGTCAGTGTTTGTAGTCAGGAAATACTTTAGACAGACATACCTCGCGGGGCTTTCCATTGGCATGCGGTTGGCCTCGGAGAAGACTTCCTCCTGAGGCTTGGGGTCCGGGATGGGAATGATGTAGTCATTGTAGGAGGTAGTCACTTCCTCTCCATCTGCCTCCGGTCTAAAGTCTCCAGTTAGGGGGTAGGGGTTGAGATCCTGTAGGGAGTCAGGGGCGGTGGAGGGGGTGATGGCTGGGGTGAGGAAGGGGGAGGAGAGCCTGGGTTTGGTTCTGACCACAGCCGGGTGGTCACTCTTGAAGAACTCGTCGTTGACTTGGCAGTATCTCTGTACCAATAATTATAGTAAATTAGATACATCTCAGTGATCAATGTCAGATCTGTCCATAGTCAATACACACTTAAAGGAAAACCCCACCCAAAAACTATATTTTGGTATTTGTTTCATTCGTCCATTCTTGACATAGTCCCAAAATGTTTTACTTGTCAGCAATCAGCTTTTAAAGATATGTAACTTACAAAATACAGAAATCATCCCCGTATGATGCATTTTGCATTTAGCAAAAAATGTGATCGTTTTCAAAGATGGATGTGGAAGTACTGTTGGTCCTCAGATGCAATGTGTAAAGGGAAAAAAAACTATATTAATAGGATACCTTTTTATAGCTGTCAGTCAGCATGTTCCCCATGGTGTGCACCAGAAAGGAGAACTCTGGCCTCTTCTCATGTTTCTCATCCCAGCACTTCTGCATCACTTCATAACTGGAGGACAGAATGACTTCCTTAGTTGAACATTTTAACTGAACCTGTCACTAAAAAAAGATCTGACAGAAGACATGATTAGAGAGAGGAGTTTGAGAGTGACGGTAGAGACTTACACTTCGTCTGTGGTGTGGTTAGGTTTGGCCATGCGATAGCCTCTCTTTAAGGCACTGTAAAACAGCTCATTCATAGGAAGGTCAGGGTAAGGGGTTCCTCCTGATAAAATATCAACCATTCAAGTATTTAAAGGCTGATCATGCTGAATCAGGAGTGTCCAAAAGTTCCCAAATCTCGAATGAAACAAGAATCATTACGTATTTGGTTTCCTACGAAAAACACTGTTTCACGCTAAATGAACCACTTCTCAATAGGTACTCTTCTTATCACAGATGTTCCAAAAGCATTTGTAAAAATCCCAAAATGAATTGATAATAAACCCGGACTGTAGCTCATAACAACAAAACCTCATCTGACTCAAAATAGACTCAGGATTAGACAAGCTGATTGTCTTGTCCTCTTAAGATAACTTCATTGCCTGTTTGTTTAAACACGGCATTGACAGCCTTTTGAAACCTCTATACTAACATACATTAAATAAACAAGGTCATCAGACCGCTCATGCTACTACTGACCTTTCTGAACGAAATCCAGTTAATGGGTTGTTTCGATTGAATCAGACAGTAATCTCTTTGAACTATCAGTTAATAATGAATGGATTCCATTTCCCGTCCACGTACCAAGGGTGAAGATCTCCCAGAGCAAGATGCCATAGGACCACACGTCACTCAGGGTAGTGTACAGGTTATGGAAGATACTCTCTGGGGCCATCCACTTCAGGGGCAGGAATGTCTGAGAGGGCCAGAATTAGAGAGAACGTTAGCATCAGCCAGGTACTTAAAGGTAGGTTACAGCAGAAGTTATGGCTTACAATTTAAGTCAGAATAAAGTTGTAATTTATGGTGTTTAAATGGTGTTTTAATGTTATCTTTCAAACTTTGTCTTATTTAATGTGTATGTGTATGAGTGACCCTTCGTGAGCCTGTCACTCACGCTGCCTTTGGAGATGTAGTTGGAATCATGCATGATGTCTCTGGCTAGGCCAAAGTCACAGATCTTCACCAGTTTCCCCTCACAGATCAACACGTTCCTGGCGGCCAGGTCACGATGGACACACTGGGGAGGAGAGGGTTTTAAATGGGCAATCTGTAGTTGCTACATTTATTTTTGGACTTATAAATGTGTGACATATTATGTACCCGTTGATTCTTGAAGCATAGGACGTATATATGCCTCATGAGCTTTACTGTAATACCCAACAACAACATTGATGAAATGCCTAAAACACAATGCTATACACGTGGTATGCGGTTCTGACAATTTCTCTAAAACGAGGTTGGAGGTGACTTATAGTAGAGAAATTGACGTTAAATTCTCTGGCAACAGCTTTGTTGGACATTCCTGCAGTCAGCATGCCTATTGCACGCTCCCTCGAAACTTGAGACGTCAGTGGCATTGTGTTTTGTGTCAAAACTGCACATTTTAAAGTGGCCTTTTATTGTCCCAGTACAATTTGCACCTGTGGAATGATCATGCCATTTCATCAGCTTCTTGATATGCGACACCTGCCAGGTGGATGGATTATCTTGTAAAAGGAGAAATACTCACTGACAAATTTGTGCATAAAATATGAGAGAAATACGCTTTTTGTGCATATGGAACATTTCTGGGATCTTATATTTCAGCTCATGAAACATGGGACCAACATTTAACATGTTGTGTTTATATTTTTGTTTAGTGGACATATCAAACTATAATTTTATATGTAATTTTGGATCAGTTGTTGCATCCATAGCTCTGTCTATTTGAGAGTGGTTACATTTCTCCAGCCCCATCTATCAGCTTTTAACCAAAACATTAGCAGGGAAGGTGCTTTGTTATTGTTTCAACTGCTTGATTGCCCATGTAAACAACCGGGTTATAGGAAGCCAAGGTCAGACTGGACATTAACTATTGATGGTGAAGTACGTTCTATATCCATATTTACAGCTCTGTAATTACTGTGCCTGACTCAATAAAGGGTAAATGATAAATAAATATATATATATATATATATCAATAAAAGTTTAGATTCCATGTAATAAATAAACGCTGAGTAAATAAAACATTACATACGTTCTTGGAAGCGAGGAACTCCATGCCTTTGGCCACCTGGTAGCTGAAGCCGATGAGGTCAGTATAGCTAAGTGTAGTAGAGTCACTGATGAACAGGGCAGGGTCCATTGTGATCTGGTCTGGAGGGAGAGCAGAGACAGAGATGGCAGGGTTCATTAATGAGGTAACAAAGAGAGACAATGTAAAGTTGAATAGATGTTCAGGTGATACACATGGACAGTATACACTGAGAGTACGAAACATCAATAACAAATAAAATACAAATCAAACTTTATTTGTCACATGCGCCGAATACAACAAGTGTAGACCTTACCGTGAAATGCTTATGTACAAGCCCTTTACCAACAGTGCAGTTTAAGAAGAGTTAAGAAAATATGTACAGAATAAACTAAAATAAATAAAGGTAACACAATAACATTACAATAACGAGGCTATATACAGGGGGTACCGGTACTGAGTCAGTGTGCAGGGGTACAGGTTAGATTTGTACATGTAGGTAGGTGTGAAGTGACGATGCATAGATAATAAACAAAGAGTAGCAGTAGTGTACAAAACAAATGGACGGGGGTCAATGTAATAGTCCAGTGGCCATTTCATTAATTGTTCAGCAGTCTTATGGCTTGGGGGTAAACGCTGTTAAGGAGCCATTTGGTCCGAGACTTGGCGCTCCGGTACCGCTTGCTGTGTGGTAGCAGAAAAAAACAGTCCATGACTTGGGTGACTGAGTCTCTGACAATTTTATGGGCTGTCCTCTGACACCACCTACTATATAGGTCTTGGGTTTCTGGGCCGTACGCACTACCCTCTGTAGCGCCTTATGGTCAGATGCCGAGTAGTTGCCATACCAGGCGGTGATGAAACCGGCCACGATGCTCTCGATGGTGCAGCTGTAGATGTTTTTGAGGATCTGGGGACCCATGCCAAATCTTTTCAGTCTCCTGAGGGGGAAAAGGTTTTGTTGTGCCCTCTTCACGACAATCTTGGTGTGTTTGGACCATGATAGGTCGTTGGTGATGTGGACACCAGGGAACTTGAAACTATCGACACACTCCACTACAGCCCAGTTGATGATAATGGGGGCCTGTTCGGCCTTCCTTTCCCTGTCGTCCACGAACAGCTCTTTTGTCTTGCTCACATTGAGGGAGCGGTTGTTGTCCTGGCACCACACCGCCAGTTCTCTGATCTCCTCCCTATAGGCTGTTTCATCGTTGTCAGTAATCAGGCCTACCATTGTTGTGTTGTCAGCAAACTTAATGATGGTTTTGGAGTCAGTTTTTGGCCACGCAGTCGTGGGTGAAAAGGGAGTACAGGAGGGGACTAAGTACACACCCTGAGGGGCCCCACTGTTGAGGATCAGCGTGGCAGACGTGCTGTTGCCTACCCTTACCAGCTGGGGGCGGCCCGTCGGGAAGTCCAGGATCCAGTTGCAGAGGGAGGTGTTTAGTACCAGGGTCCTTATCTTAGTGATGAGCTTTGTGGGCACTATGGTGTTAAACGCTGAGCTGTAGTCAATAAACAGCATTCTCACATAGGTGTTCCTTTGGTCCAGCTGGGAAAGGGCAGTGTGGAGTGCGATTGAGATTGTGTCATCTGTGGATCTGTTGCGGTGGTATATGAATTGGAGTGGGTCTAGGGTATCCAGGAGAATGCTGTTGATGAGAGCCATGACCAGCCTTTCAAAGCACTTTATGGCTACCAATACGAGTGCTACGGTAATAATTTAAGCAGGTTACCTTCACTTCCTTGGGCACAGGGACTATGGTGGTCTGCTTGAAACATGTAGGTATTACAGACAAAGTCAGTGAGAGGTTGAAAATGTCAGTGAAGACACTTGCCAGTTGGTCCGCCCATGCTTTGAGTACAGGTCCTGATAATCCATCTGGCACCACGGCTTTGTGAATGTTGATATGTTTAAAGGTATTGCTCACATCAGCTACCAAGAGCGTTATCACACAGTCATGCAGGACAGCTGGTGACCTTGTGCATGCTTCAATGTTTCTTGCCACGAAGCGAACATTAAATACATTTAGCTCTTCAGGTAAGCTCGCGTCACTGGGCAGATCGCATCTGGGTTTCCTTTTGTAGTCTGTAATAGTTTTCAAGCCCTTGCCACATCAGATGGGCTGTGTTCTGACATCACCTACTATATAGGTCTTGGGTTTCTGGGCCGTACGCACTACCCTCTGTAGCGCCTTATGGTCAGATGCCGAGCAGTTGCCATACCAGGCGGTGATGAAACCGGCCAAGATTGCTCTTGATGGTGCAGCTGTAGAAGTTTTTGAATTGGAGTGTACGGTGTAGTAGGATTCAATCTTAATCCTGTATTGACATTTTGCTTGTTTGATAGTTCGTCTGAGGGCATTGCACGATTTCTTATAGGCGTCCGGATTAGTGTTCTCTGCTTGAAAGCTGCAGCTCTAGCCTTTAGCTCGATGTGGATGTTGCCTGTAATCCATGGCTTCTGGTTGGAATATGTGTGTACGGTCACTGTGGGGACGACGGCGTCGATGCACTTATTGATGACGCCGATGACTGAGGTGGTATACTCCTCAGTGCCATTGGATGAATCCCGGAACATATTCCAGTCTGTGCTAGAAAAACAGTTCTGTAGTGTAGCATCCACTTCACCTGACCACTTCCGTATTGACTGAGTCACTGGTACTTCCTGCTTTAGTTTTTGTTTGTAAGCAGGAATCAGGAGGATAGAATTATGGTCAGATTTGCCAAATGGAGGGCGGGGGAGAGCTTTGTACGCATCTCTGTGTGTGGAGTAAAGGTGGTCTAGAGTTTTTTTTCCTCTGGTTGCACATGTGACATGCTGGTATAAAAATGTGTTAAAACTGTTTTAAGTTTGCCTGCATTAAAGTCCCCAGCGACTAGGAGCGCCACTTCTGGGTGAGCATTTTCTTGTTTGCTTATGGCCTTATAGATTTGGTTGAGTGCGGTCTTAGTGCCTGCATTGGTCTGTGGTGGTAAATAGACGGCTACAAATAATATGTATTTGAACTATCTTGGCAGATAGTGTGGTCTACAGCTTATCATGAGGTACTCCATCTCAGACGAGCAATACCTCGAGACTTCTTTAATATTAGACATCACGCACCAAGACTCACACCCCCCACCCCTGGTTTTACCAGACGTGGCTTCTCTGTTCTGCCGGTGCATTGAAAATCCCTCCAGCTCAATATTATCCACGTTGTCATTCAGCTGTGACTCGGTGAAACACAAGATATTACAGTTCTTAATGGGTTTTTTTCAATGATTGCATGTTAGCAAGTTGATGGCAGTGGTCGTTTACTCGCTCGCCTACGGATTCTCGAAAGGCAGCCCAATCTGCATCCTCATTTACTCTGTCTGTTCTTCACGCAAATGACAGGGATTTGGGCCTGTTCCAGGAGAGCAGTATATCTTTCTCATCAGACTCGTTAAAGGAAAAAGATTCTTCCAGTTCGTGGTGAGTAATCACAGTTCTGATGTCCAGAAGTTATTTTTGGTCATAAGAGACGGTAGCAGTAACATTATGTACAAAATAAGTTTAAAAAACAAGTTCCAAACAACGCAAAAACAAACGAAATAGCACAATTGGTTACGGGCATGTAAAACGTCAGCCATCCTCTTCGGCGACATTTTAACACCTGCTCTTTCCTTGGCGGCTGACAAGGTGAATCCATGTGAAAACTATGATCCCTTATTGATGTCAGACACAATACATGTCTCAGTTGTCTCAAGGCTTAAAAATCATTCTTTAACCTGTCTCCTCCCCTTCATCTACACTGATTGAAGTGGATTTAACAAATTACATCAATAAGGGATCATAGTTTTCACCTGGATTCAACTGGTCAGTGTATGCCATGGAAGGAGCAGGTGTCCTTAGTGTTTTGTACACTCAGTGTACATAGAGGCTCTGTAGGTCAAATGAACAACTAACCCATCCCCCTGTGCTTTCTCTTCTCATGTGCTTCCCATATGTTTGACATATAACAGACCTAAAATATACAAAGTATACAGTACACTTGAGATTTGTTATGGCTCTGTATTTTTTGAACTCTATACCTTGTTCCTGGTAATGGTCGTGCTGATAAGGAGACTCATAGGGAGAAGGCTGGATGTCAGCATATTTGATGGTGTCTTTCAGCTCCTGCATGGGGACGTACACTGTGGGCTCGTCCTTACTCATGTCCATGTAACCACCGTCACACTCACTGCCAAATGACACGTAGCTGCCAAGATATTTGGGACACATTAGGGTAAAGTATAATAAATTAAAAAACACATGGTCATCTCTGTCTGTATGGCCTCATTTTGTAATTGAATGTCTACAGATGTAGGACCTAAATTTGAGGTTGTTTGCTACAGCAGGAATAACCCTGCAGCAGCAGGAAATTGAAATTATTATGTGGATTATAATGAATGGACATTTTTTGGTTGATACATTTTTTGTAAGTGAAAAACAAGTCTGAAATTCAAAGTGGAAATGACAAACTTCAGAAGCCTTTTTAAAGCTCAAATACACAACACGTTTACATTTCCTACCTTGCAGAAAGGTTATCCTGCAACTTGGCGATTAAATTAAGATCCTACATACGTACACTACCATTCACTTAGAAATGTCCTTGTTTTTGAAAGAAAAGCACATTTTTTTATCCATTAAAATAACATCAAATTGATCAGAAATACAGTGTAGACATTGTTAATGTTGTAAATGACTATTGTAGCTGGAAACTGTTGATTTTTAATGTAATATCAACAAAGGCGTACAGAGGCCCATTATCAGAAACCATCACTCCTGTGTTCCAATGGCATGCTGTGTTAGCTAATCCAAGTTTATCATTTTAAAAGGCTAATTGATCATTAGAAAACCTTTTTGCAATTGTGTTAGCACAGCTGAAAACTATTGTCCTGATTAAAAAAGCAATAAAACGGGCCTTCTTTAGAGTATCTGGAGCATCAGCATTTGTGGGTTCAATTACAGGCTCAAAATGGCCAGAAACAAAGAACTTTTTTCTGAAACTCGTCAGCCTATTCTTGTTCTGAGAAATGAAGGCTATTCCTTGCGAGAAATTGGCATGAAACTGAAGATCTCATACAATGCTGTGTACTGCCTAGAAGGCCAGCATCCTGGAATCGCCTCTTCACTGATGATGTTGAGACTGGTGTTTTGCGGGCACTATTTAATGAAGCTGCCAGTTGAGGACTTGTGAGGCATCTGTTTCTCAAACTAGACACTATAATATACTTGTCCTCTTGCTCAGTTGTGCACCAGGGGCTCACACTCGTCTTTCTATTTCTATTCTGGTTCAAGCCCATAATTAAAATTCCTCAAACATACAAGTATTATACACCATTTTAAAGATAAACTTCTTGTAAATCCAGCCACAGTGTCCGATTTCAAATAGGCTTTAGGGCGAAAGCACAACAAACGATTATATTAGGTCAACACCTAGTCACAGAAAACCATACAGCCATTTTCCAGCCAAGGAGAGGGCTCACAAAAGTCAGAAATAACGATTAAATTAATCACTAACCTTTGATGATCTTCATCAGATTACACTCACAGGACTTCATGTTACACAATAAATGTGTGTTTCGTTCGATAAAGTTAATCTGTATGTCCAAAGAACTCATTTGAAATTGGTGCGTTATGTTCAGAAATGCATTGTCTCAAACAAACATCCATTTTGTACAGCCATTTTCCAAAGAAGGAGAGGTGTCACAAAAGTCAGAAATAACATTATAAATATTCACTTACCTTTGATGATCTTCATTGGAATGCACTCCCAGGAATCCCAGCTCCACAATAAATGTTTGTTTTGTTCGATAAAGTCCATCATTTATGTCCAAATACCTCCTTTTTGTTCGCACGTTTAGCCCAGTAAACTAAATGCTCAATGTACGATCGTTAAGTTCAGATGGAAAGTCAAAAAAGTTATATTACAGTTTGTAGAAACATTTCAAACGATGTATAGAATCAATCTTTAGGATGTTTTTATCATAAATCATCAATAATGTTTCAACCTGACAATTCCCTTGTCTTTAGAAATTAAAAGGAACGCAGCTGCCTCTCACAGCCACACGCATGACTTGGCATTCTGCCAGACACCTGGCTCAAACAGCTCTTATTCGCTCCCCCTTTCAGGCTTCACAGTGGAAGCCTGAAACAAGGTTCTAAAGACTGTTGACCTCTAGTGGAAGCCTTAGGAAGTGCAATATGACCCCATAGACACTGTATATTGGATAGGCAATCACTTGAAAAACTACAAACCTCAGATTTCCCACTTCCTGGTTGGATTTTTTTCTCAGGTTTTTGCCTGCCATATGAGGTTTGTTATACTCACAGACATCATTCAAACAGTTTAGAAACTTCAGAGTGTTTTCTATCCACATCTACTAATTATATGCATATGCTAGCTTTTGGACCTGAGTAGCAGGCAGTTTACTCTGGGCACCTTATTCATCCAAGATACTCAATACTGCCCCCCAGTCCCAATGTCTACACTGTATTTCTGATCAATTTGATGTTATTTTAATGGGCAAAAATGTGCTTGTCTTTCAAAAACAAGGACATTTCTAAGTGACCCCAAACTTTTGAATGGTAGTGTATGTCTTTCTCCCATTCATATGTGGTTGTATTTTATCCACGCACTGGCCAATATAACCTCTTCTTTATCTTCCAAATGAAGACCTGAGTGAACCACCAGATTAGGAGGTAGCTCTCACCCTTTCCTTTGGCTGAGAGGGGTGCTCCCTCCAGAGATGCGGCAGCCAGAGTCCTCCTGGTTCTTCTCAAGGTAGTACTGCAGGAACGTGTGCTTGTTCTTGTGTAAGTAGTCCACCAGGTCTCCATAGCGACAGTACTCTGTCACCAGGTAGAGAGGGCCTGAGAGGTTGGGTGCCACAAAAGGGACATTTTTATCTTCATTGGGGAAGAGTTTGTGTGAAATATTGTATTACACATACAGTGGGGAGAACAAGTATTTGATACACTGCAGGTTTTCCTACTTACAAAGCATGTATAGGTTTATCATAGGTACACTTCAACTGTGAGAGATGGAATCTAAAACAAAAATCCAGATAATCACATTGTATGATTTTTAAGTAATTAATTTGGGGAGTCTCCCACATGCCTGTCTCTCACAGTTGAAGAGTACCTATGATACAAATTACAGACCTCTACATGCTTTGTAAGTTGGAAAACCTGCAAAATCGGCAGTGTATCAAATAGTTGTTCTCCCCACTGTACAATTACATGGTTAGTAAAAAGAAAGGTTTGTAACTATGATGTTATTGTCTCCTTAGGCAGATGGCTTAACTCCCACATTATCAATGTTCCAGCATACAGTGCCTTGCATAAGTATTCACCTCCTTGGTGTTTTTCCTATTTTGTTGCATTACAACCTGTCATTTAAATTGATTGGAATGGACATACATAAAATAGTCAAAATTGGTGAAGTGAAATGAATAAAAAAAATATATATATAAAAAAGTGGTGCGTGCATATCTATTCACCCCCTTTGCCATGAAGCCCTTAAATAAAATCTGGTGCAACCAATTACCTTCAGACGTCACACAATAAGTTAAATAAAGTCCACCTGTTTGCAATCTAAGTGTCACATGATCTGTCACATGATCTCAGTATATATATATATACACCTGTTCTGAAAGGCCACAGAGTTTAACACCACTAAGCAAGGGGCACCACCAAGCACCAAGGCACCATGAAGAAAAAGAGCTCTCCAAACAGGCCAGGTCCAAAGTTGTGGAGAAGTACAGATCATAGTTGGGTTATATAAACATATCAGAAACTGAACATCCGACGGAGCACCATTAAATCCATTATTAAAAAATGGAAAGAATATGGCACCACAACAAACCTGCCAAGAGATGGCCGGCCACCAAAATTCACGAACCAGGCAATGAGGGCAGTTATCAAAGAGGAAACAAAGAGACCAAAGACAACCTCGAAGGAGCTGCATTGCTCCACAGTGGAGATTGGAGTATCTGTCCATAGGACCACTTTAAGCCGTACACTCCACAGAACTGGGCTGTATGGAAGTTATAGTGACCAGAAAAAAATAAGCAAACATGTTTGGTGTTTGCCAAAAGGCATGTGGGAGACTCCCCAAACATATGAAGGAAAGTGCTGGTCAGATTAACTAAAATTGAGCCAACACCTATCATCACCCCGAGAACACCATCCCCACAGTGTAGCATGGTGGTGGCAGCATCATGCTGTGGGGATGTTTTTAATTGGCAGGGACTGGGAAACTGGTCAGAATTGAAGGAATGATGGATGGCGCTAAATACAGGAATGTTCTTGTGGGAAGCCTTTTTCAGTCTTCCAGAGATTTGAGACTGGGACGGAGGTTCACCTTCCAGCAGGACAATGACCCTAAGCATACTGCTAAAGCAACACTTGAGTGGTTTAAGGGGAAACATTTAAATGTATTGGAATGGCCTAGTCCAGACCTCAATCCAATTGAGAATTTGTGGTATGACTTAAAGATCGTTGTACACCTGCAGAACCCATCCAACTTTAAGGAGCTGGAGCAGTTTTGCCTTGAAGAATGGGCAAAAATTCCAGTGGCTAGATGTGCCAAGCTCATGCAGACAGCCCAAGATACCTGCAGCTGTAATTGCTGCAAAAGGTGGCTCTACAAAGTATTAACTTTGGGAGGGCGAATAGTTATGCACGCTCAAGTTTTCTGTTTTTTCATCTTATTTCTTGTTTATTTCACAATAAAAATTATTTTGCATCTTCAAAGTGTTGTTGTGCATGTTGTGTAAATCAATTGATACAAACCCCCCCAAATCCATTTTAAATCCAGGTTGTAAGGCAACAAAATAGGAAAAATGCTAAGGGGGGGTGAATACTTTCGCAAGCCACTGTACATGCTATTGCCCTAGGTCTGGGATTTCAGAGACTAATGACATTAGGTTGTGAGCTTGTGATTGTTGCTGTGGTGAAGGAGGCAGGGCTCACCCTGTTTGGTGCAGGCCCCCAGCAGGTTGACAATGTTGAGGTGAGGCCCCAGGTGGCTCATGATCTTCAGCTCAGACATTAGAGCCTGAGTCTCACTCCTCCTGGCCGTGGCTGGAGGAGTGTTCAGAGGTCAGAGAACTAAAGCATGAAACAGACTGGCATACAGGCTTAAAAAACTACCTCTATGCTGAAGATGATTGTTCTCACTTACATTTGAGCATTTTCACTGCCACTTTTGTGCTGGACTGGGAATGACTGAGACCATACGCGGTCGCTTCGACCACCCTGCCGAATGCTCCGGACCCAAGAGTACGACCTGGAACACAACACAAACATTGCCCAAATCAGAACAGTCAATATGAACAGTAAACTTGTATCTGTCTCTATTAATTAAATACATTATCAAATAAAGATTTGGGGTACCCCCATAGACATCATTGGCACCCCCTTCCCCCATGGTTCCTGGTCCTTACCCAGCACCAGGCTGTCTCGGGGCATCTCCCAGGCAAGGTCATAGGGCAGATGGATGGGGTCAACATAGATGTACTCATGTCCGTCCAGACTCACTGACTCGATCACCTTCCACCTGATCTCATAGCGAGGCTTCTGAGGCAACACACAAGAGAAAGAGTTACCCAATCACTCAGGCACATTGAGATACCATGAGTGAGTTAGTAATTGTACTGCATTTTGCATAGTTGTTTTAACATTGTTCACTGTGTCTTTGTGTAGTCTCACCTTCCTCCACACAGCGATGAGGATGATGATGGAGATGATGACGATGACTACCAGGGCTAGAACCGCAGCCAACACTGCCACCTGGGAGAAAAAAGCTAGAACACAACACAGAACATTAACATCCAACTATTACATAGTCGACATAGTCACAGAGAACATTTGTTCCTAGTATTAACATTCACACCATTATTTATACATAAACTATTTATCAAGTGTGCTAGTGCTGGATTGGAACCAACAGCCTGCACAGTACACCCTGCAACTCTCCAGGACTGTCTAGTCACAGTATGTACTTTGATAAATGCAACCCCTTAGGTAGATGATACGCATCGAAATACAAAATATCCCCATAGATAAAATGTTGTTCTTCGATAATGGCAATAGCATCATTGTTTGGTTCTATCTTTAGATACATACTGCTGGACACCAGTTTGACGTCCCTCCTGCGGAGTCCTCTCTCGTTGCTGGCCTCGCAGCGGACGCTCACCTGCTGGGGCTTGTGGAAGATGACCTGGCTACGGACCTGGCCCACCATACGGCTCTCGTTGAAGCTGACGTTGGTCTGGACGCTCAGGGTCTCAGGGTCCGACACTAGGGGCTGCCACACTGTGCTCCGGTTACTGCACCTGGGAGAGATGTTATAATGATAACTACAGGTGTTTCAATAGTACAGTAGTAAAGGTGAACTACTACTGCTGCTACCTTCACTCAGGTGTGTCTGAGGTAAATGCTGTGAGCTAATGCACTCTGGTATAGAAGCTGTCTGATAACCCATAGTTGGCCTGATATCAGTTTAAACTGTGATTGCTAAAACAAAACAAGCTAAGTCTGCCCTCTAGTGTCCAGAGTGTGACAGAATGCCAGACACTGACAGTGTGATGACGATGACATGACCCACTTGAGCATGCTGTCACAGCTGAACCACTGGATGGTGGGGGAAGGTACCCCCTCAGCCACACAGGTCACTGCATGCTTCTTCCCAGGGAGGTGGTGGTCCGACAGGTCTGTGATCTGAGGGGGGACTACACAGAGAGGGGTACAGGATTAGGAATGACATATCCCATGAATCTAGATGATAAGTGTAGCTATATGTTGAGCCAGAGTGGAATTTCAATAGTCTTAAGTTACTTTTAATTATCATCGCCTCTCATTTATTTATACTGATCTCAAAGCATAGGGAGTGTGAAAGCAATGGACCTACATCCATGGTGGATGCAGTTCTTTCAAATCAGTGCTGATGACAAAAGTTAAAGGAGGAGAAGGAACCACTTAACAGACGACTGATATACACCACATTGGTTTACATTTGTTGCAAAGGCGACTCACCTTTGACCTCTAGATCAAAGGTCAATTTCTTGGTGTCATCGCCGTTGGCGACGTGAACGGTGTAGAGGCCTTTCTGTTCTGTCCTGATCCTCACCAGGGTCAACATGCTGACGTACCTGAGATAGAAGGGTAATGGGAAACCACTCAGTTCTAAATGTTGGTTCACTGATCCTGGAAAAATGGGTTTATCTTAATAAATCCATCAACATCGCTAAAACCATAAAACCTCCTGAGACAGCCCGTCTCTATCAGTCAACAGCAGATAAAGCCTAGACAGCAGGTAACCCAACACCCAGCAGGAACCAGAGGCAGACTAAGACCATTTCTGAGGGGTAAATTACCCAATTAGTCGCTAACGTAATGCATTGCATACCACACAAGTGGGATTGTAAATCTGGTTGCCTGATCTGTTTTATACTTTCATGTGATGACAAATAGAACAAACTCTATTGATCTAATCTGAGAAATTCAATCTCCAGATTGATTAGAATTGATCGTCGTCCAGGTTGTCTCACCTGGTCTCATGCTCCTGCTTGGTGATTACGACGTTGTCCCCGTTGACCGTGGCATCATCTTTGGTCCAGCGGACACGTGGAGGGGGGTAAGCTTCAATCTCCACCCTCAGTTCTACGTTCTGGTGCAGCTGGGCCGAGACATTACGATCCTGGACGGACCTCAGCTCCACGAAGCCTTGCTCTGACAGAAGAAGGTTGTCATTAGTTAGTAAATGCATAATAAGTATAGTACCTCTTGTGAACATTCTGCAAGATCTTGTAGCCTGCGTTAAGGAATAAATAGCTTGACAAATGGGAGTTGAGAAGCTGAAACAGACAGGCACCCAGGGCAAGGGAAGAGGCCTTTAAATTTGTGATCCATATCTGCAGCCAATGTTTTCTGATGCCCAGCATGCTAACGTATATGCTATGTTATCAAAAGTACTTTTTTCTTCTCCTTTATCGTAACTACTATTTAAGAGTATTAAGTGTAATTCACTGTGTTTACAGTATGGCTACTAAGTATAGTGGTTCCATATTGTATAGGCTGAGGTGATTACAAAGCTTCCTAGTCAAATGGTTGAACTGTTTCGAGACTGAAACGAGGATCTGTCATTTCCAGTGGGCTGTCCAGAGTATTGGCCCAGAGCCATGTAGAGAGAAAGACTTGCAACATGAATGCCCTGGCTGTATGAAGAATGCAGTTTATACATGTTTGACTTACCGTGGCCTAAATATAACACAACTCAGTGGGAATAGGGTAAGCGTTCACAGAGGCACGACTGTCTCTTTGGCTACATCCAATCCTCAAAGAGAAAAAATGTGGGTTTTACCCTTCAAAAAAACTTTCTGCTGACTTCCCTTTTGCAGCTTGTTAGACACAGTTAAGTTGGATGAATTTCAATTACTTGAAGTGACTTCTAAGGTAAAGGCACAGTGCTGATTCTGATTCGACAATATCTCACAGATTGGACACTTTGTACATAATGTTATCAGAAATAATAATTCAATGTTATTTGATTTTAATTGACTATCTCACACAAAACACAGATGTTGCGCTTGTATGTTCAGTGACGTTCACTAGCTAAATGATTTTTAAAAAATTTAAAAAATTACATGTGGTTTATTTTTAATAGAACTCTCTCTCGCGTAGTGCATTGGGGTTCATATTATGAGTGAAGCTCTTTCGGTCTCAAAACAATTGCCTTAATAATAATCTATCCAGTATCCAATATTTGTTTTTATAGAGTCTCTTCCTGTCTCCTTCTCACCAAGGATGGTGATGTTGACGTTGGCTGTGGCTCTCTGGTCCTGGACACCCTCGTGGACATGACACGCGTACTGGCCCGTGTTGGCCAGCGTCACCTTGGAGACTATGAGGCGTGAGCGCATCTTCTGGGATGACAGGACGTCAGTCAGAGGCTCAATGGAGTCCACCTGACAGACACAGGGGAGGAAAGGGGTGCATACATTTTGTATTCCTTCTGAGAGAAGGCTATAGAAGTACAAACTAAGTACTATCAGATTTTACAAGTTTAACAGGATGTGTTGATTTTATCCACATATATATGTATCTGTGAAATCCTATCACAAGGGCTTTCAAACCTCTTAAGGATCTGACACTTAAAAATATAAAAAAATAGCCTAAAATGACATACCCAAATCTAACTGACTGGAGCTCAGGACCTGAAGCAAGGACATGCATATTCTTGAAACCATTTCAAAGGAAACACTTTGAAGTTTGTGGAAATGTGAAATTAATGTAGCAGAATATAACACATTAGATCTGGTAAAAGATAAAACAAACAAATGCAAGAGAAAGGCCATAATATAATATTGCAGATTAGGCACCATTTTATATTGTGTGCAAAGTTTAAGATTGATCCAGTGAAGCATTGCAATACTTGACAATATTTTGTATCAAGTGTGCCCAAATGTGCCGAAATGGTCAATTTATACATTTACAAGTACATAGCTACAGAGAACATACACAAAGTATATGGTAATACAAAATGTAAGTTCACACACTCCCAGGAATGTCATACATGATGGATCATTAGCTAATACACTAACTTTCACACATCTAGATGGCCGGGCGGGGTGGGTGTAGAGCCAGAGACAGCAGGGGTTCAAACTATAGAACCCAGTTCCTACATTTTAATTTTAAAATAGTTTTTATCAAACAAAACTATGCTACATTTTATCTCTGGGACCCTCAGGATGACAAATCAGAGCAAGATTACTGAATGTAAGTACATTATTTACCTTCAGAGGTGAATGTATCAAACCAGTTTCCGTGATACTTTTTTGTTGTTGTGCACTCTCATCAGACAATAGCATGGTCTTTTTTTCACTGTAATAGCTACTGTAGCTGCTGTTAGATTAACAAGAATTTAAGCTTTCTGACCATAGAAGACATATGTCCTGGAAAGTTTGCTGTTACCTACAAAATCATGCTAATTACATTAGCGCACGTTAGCTCAACCGCCCCGGTATAGGGACACCGATCCCGTAGAGGTAAAACACTTTCACCACCAAAAAGATAGTGTATTATGAATGATGATATGAAAACCATGTGTCTGTCATGAATGATATTTCCTGGGGACTTAACACATCTAGGTGTGGCGACACAGACATCTTGATGTAATTTGCTCTATGCCTGTTCTCCTCTCTTCTCTCCCACTCACGTCTCTATTGGGATAGTCCCAGGAGAAGAAGACCAGCTCCACTCCGTGCACCGTGCAGTTCACGGTCAGAGACTCGCCCTGCTTCAGCACCGTCTTAGACGCATTGATGTAGGCCTCGATCGTCTCCGGAACTAACACAGGAAATGTGTGGAAAGCGAAGAAAAGAAAGAAAAAGAGAGGGTGTGAGGGAGAGCGGGATAGAGATAATGACTTCCTTGTTATTTTTAGACATTACCGGAAGGTGAAAGAGAACATATTGCTTACTTAGCCATGTCACTGATATACAACAGCTTGAGACCATAGATTGATACCCTTTGCAATACTGTCGTTGTTACATCCAGACATGCATATCAACAATGACGTGCATGGCCTGTACAGTACAATGAATGTCATGAAACGCTAGGTCTCTAGCCTTCTCTAGTGTCCTTCATTGTTACATCCCCAGGCCCATCTCTGACCCCCAGCCCCAGCCTCAGCCCAGGTACCCACCAACAATGCTGAATACGTAGAAAGCCTGGGACTCTTTCTCCTCCCCGTTCAGCTCTCCTCGGCACACATAGGTCCTGTCCTCCAGTGGCGCCCTGAAGCCCTCACTTGGGATGTAGACCCCCTTCAGGTGCATGTCACTGTCTCTTTCGTAGAGGGTGACGTTGATCTGGGGGTTGGTGACCACACACGGGATGATCCCCTCCTCGCTGGTCTTGGTCACCATGCCGTGGAAACTCTCAATGAACCACACATCAGGATCTGTGTGAGGAAGACGAGGGACGGGAAGACTTTGCATCACTTGAGGGATAAGAGGAATCATTTCACACCATATGAGGAATAAAAATATTTTCTTTATATTATGATTGAACCAAGATATTGAGGCCTATAAGTCAAGTTTGCTGTTACAATATCCAATATTTGCCTGGGTAGTGGAAACACAACAGTTGTCTAACCTAACCTATCTTTGTAAAAGTACAATAGCAGTGACAGAGTGTAAAGAGGGCGGCAGGTAGCCTAGCAGTTAGAGACGAGCCAGTAACCAGAGGGTTGCTGGTGTCAAATCCTAGATGCACCTGTACCCTTGAGCAAGTCACTTAAACCACACGACAATGGTGCCGAGCGTGGCAGCCCTGCGCACCTCTCCAACAAAAAGCTGTATGTGTGTCTCTTGTAGGGGTTGTGTTAAAAGAAGAAGTACCATTTTCATTGGACCATGTGTCTAATTGACCAATAAAATGATCTTAATCTAATTTTAAAGTTATAACAGTGTTCTCACCCGGAACAAAGACTGCCACCTCTATAGTCTCGTCAGTCCAAGCCTCAGTACAGACATATACTCCCGTTTGGCTCCACGTCACATTGTCCAGAATGAGAACACTGGTTGTGTTCTGGTTCTCCACTCCAAAATAGGGAACGTTGTCATCCCGCTTGAACCTCCATTCGACCGTCCCCCAGCCAGAACAGGTAATGATCATGGAGTCACCCGCTGTCATGACGACTTCACTGTTGCTAGGGGAGATCTCCAGGCAACAGAACTCAGGACAGAAGTGTGAAAGAGCTGCAGTCAACACAAACAAGAAAAGGTCAGGTTTGGGATCAAATAGCTAGATCTCCAGGTCAAGGGTCAAAGGTTAAGATAGCAATAACAACTCAGATATCCGTCCAATTACACAGCGATGACAGAAGTGACCAGTCTGGTGGGTTATGGAGGAGGGATGTTGACAGATCCTGTTAAGTTGAACAATGCTCTTTTCCATCCACATTAAAGAACAATCTCTATGGCAAATTAGCTGGATACAAAGTTCAGGAGTTTTTCCCTACCATGTAACCTAACTAGGAAAGACTCAGGCTCTAGTCATGTTATATCTCACAGTTTATTTTCATGATATTTCAGTAGATGTGTGGTTGTTTCTCTCACCTGTAAGAATGGTTGTCAGATGGAGAGTGCATACTCTGACACTCCTCATGGTGATACGCTTCAGGAGAGAATTATTCTGCAAACAGATTTCAAAACAAAAACACTGAATATTGTAGTCTCCATTATCGCCCCTGTTTTCTTCACGACATTCCTCCCAGCATATTGAGTTTGACCCTTGTGTTAAAGACAAAGTCCCGACCCAGAGTTTCTATTTTACACTTGTCCTTCATACAGTAAATGGCTTATGACAAAATTATTGAGAGAGACATAGACGACTCCAAGGTTAGGGCAAGGGTGTTGTTCCCTCCTACGCTGGTTACTAGTGAGCTCAGGCATTCGGACAGCTCGGGGATCGGGACATGGGGAGGGTGGGACTCAGAGTTGGTCTGAACATTCTGAACTCATAACATCTTCTTAATATCTCTTCACATACACTACTGATACGCTCATATCATGTTGGATGCATTTTACCCTTGTAAGAACAACAAGGTTAGGTCGAAACCAAGTTGGGAGCTTACTATATAAATCACATGTCATGACAGCACAATCTGTTCCTAATCCAAAGATACTGTATGCCACAGAAAGAACACAGGGCTAATCATAGACTAATCATGGACTTAACAGAGTAGATGCGGCTCTTAAAATACAATGGAAGGTTACTCCCCTCTCAATAATGAGATGTGAGTTCTGTACACAACATTCCGGTTCTATGTTCTGAATGGGTTCACATGAGAGGTATGTGATGGCTCGCTGCACAGGGACAGAACAATGTCGGAGAGTTTTTGTTCTTGTTTTGCCAGCGTTCTGTCCAACTAACGAACGGGTCAGTGTGTGCCTCCGCAACACTCTGCTGCTGGGGCTAAAACTATTCCACTGTCGGGTCAAAACCCTTCATTGGATTCCAAGTAAACAAAAGGCAACCACAGAACGGCAACAACAAACCATATTTTGGAGTTTGTTTGCTGATAAGCTGCTATGGTGATACAATGTGCAGTTTCGTGATTTAAAACACAACACTGAGGCAAAATCTCAAATGATACCCTATTCCCCAACAATGCTGCTGGGTATAAAACTACTCCACTGTCGTGTTGAACCCTTAATTGGATTCCAAGTAAACAAAAGTAATTAGGCAATAGCGGCAACCACAGAACAGCAATAGCTAACCATATTTGGGGTTTTGTTTACTGATATGCTGCTATGGTGACACAATGTGTTGTTTCGTATTTTAAAACTCAACACTGAGGTAAAATCTCAAATGACACCCTATTCCCCTTCAGAAAGTATTATTTACATCCCTTGACATTTTGTTGTGTTACAAAGTAAGAATAAAATGGATTTCGATCTTGTCTCATCGCTGCAACTCTCCAATGGGGCTAGGGAGAGGTGAAGGTTGAGTCATGCGTCCTCCGAAAACAAGACCCGCTTCACCCGGAAGTCAGCTGCACCAATGTGTCGGAGGAAACACTGTTCAACTGACGACCGGAAGTCAGCCTGTAGGTGCCCGGCGAGCCACAAGGAGTCGCTAAAGCATGATGAGGCAAGTAAAGCCCCTCCCCCCCGGTCAAACCCTCCCCTAACCCGGATGACGCCGGGCAAAATATGTGCCGCCCAATGGGACTCACGGTCAAGGCCGGTTGTGACACAGCCTGGTAACAAACCCGGGTCTGTAGTGACACCTCAAGCACTGCGATGCAGTGCCTTAGACTGTTGTGCCACTCAGGAGGCCCATAGTTGTAATTGTTTGTCAATGATCAACACAAAATACTATGTAATGTCAAAGTGGAAGAAAAATCTATCAATTGTAAAAATAAAAATAAAAATATAAAAAATCTAGCACTAGTATATCTTGATTAAATAAGTATTCAACCCCCTGAGTCAATACATGTTAGAATCATCTTTGGCTGCGACTACAGCTGTGAGTGTTTCTGGGTAAGTCTCTAAAGCCTTGTTCACATTGGCAGTTTGAAGTGACACCAATCAATATTTTTTCCGTATCCGATGCGAATCTGTTATTTTTCCTGCAGTCTGAACACCCTAAAGCCATATGGAATCTGATATTTCTATCCACATTTCAAACCACCTTCTGATATGGTTGAAATGAGATACAAATTTGATTCCTGGCCTAGAAAATCATGTCAAATCTTATTTATTTGCCCTCGAGTGGTTGTTAGACTGTTATTTGGCGTGTCTTGTTGCTTGCTAGCTACTCTAGTGACAGTTTGACAAGAACAAGATGTGCTACCTAACTTGTTCATTGTTTGCAAGCAAATTAGTGTTTGAAATGTGATAGAAAGCTAAACAGCTACCTAGCTAGCTAGTTGACTGCTGTGGCTAACTAAAAAAATGACTTATTTTGAAAGTTGGATCATCTTATTCTTTGGTGCTTTAAAGGTGTTCTTATACTATGACTTAGAACATTCAATGTAACTGGGAAACATCCAATGGTAAGCATTGTTGTCACCTGCTAACTTCTGAGCTATAGGAAGCATGACCACCAATCAGCCTACACACCCGTCATTATATGACAACTAGCATAGCCATATCAGCAAGTGACTGCGGTCTGAATATACACAAATCCGGTTTGGTCACTTGTAAGTTGTTGTTTGGACAGTCAGTATTCCAAAACTGATTTGAGCATTAAGGTCTGCAGTGTGAGCAAGGCATAAGAGCTGTCCGCACCTGGATTGTGCAACATTTTCCCATCATTATTTCCAAAATTCTCCAAGCTCTGTCAAATTGGTTGTTGATCATTGATTCCTAGACAACCATTTCAGGTCTTGCCATAGATTTTGAAGCAGATTTAAGTAACTCGGACACTCAGGAACATTCACTGTCGTCTTGGTAAGCAACTCCAGTGTAGATTTGGCCTTGTGTTTAGGTTATTGTCCTGCTGAAAGGTGAATTAATCTCCCAGTGTCTAGTGGAAAGCAGACTAAACCAGGTTTTCCTCTAGGATTTTGTTCTTAATACTCTGTCAAATAGGTTAGTATTGTAGACTAATTATAATGATATTAATCCATCCAAAGTTTTCTCCTATCACAGCCTTTAACTTCTTATGGCTGGGGGGCAGTATTGAGTAGCTTGGATGAATAAGTGGCCCAAACTAAACGGCCTGCTCCTCAGTCTCAGTTGCTAATATATGCATATTATTATTAGTATTGGATAGAAAACACTCTAACGTTTCCAAAACTGTCAAAATATTGTCTGTGAGTATAACAGAACTGATGAGGAACCCTGAGGAAAATCAAACCAGGAAGTGGCTTCTATTTTGAGAATTCCATGTTCCATAGCCTGCCTTTGCTCCATTTAAAGGGATATCAACCAGATTCCTTTTCCTATCACTTCCTCAAGGTGTCAACAGTCATTAGACATAGCTTCAGGCTTTTATTTTGAAAAATGAACGTGAACGATAACATCGCGTCATTGTATGGCCGGGTGCCAGCAGCGTTTTGTATGCGTAACAGAGTTTGGGCTGCCATTGCCTTTCCCTCTCCTACTGATAAAGACAGTTGCGGTTGATATATTATCGATTATATATTTTAAAAACAACCTGAGGAATGATTATAAAAAAAACGTTTGACATGTTTCTGTGGACATTACGGAAACTATTTGGAATTTGTCTGCGTTGTCGTGACCGCTATGTCCTTTGGATTTCTGAACATAACGCTCCAAACAAACTTAGGTATTTTGGATATAAAAAAAATCTTTATGGAACAAAAGGAACATTTATTGTGTAACTGGGAGTCTTGTGAGTGAAAACATCTGAAGATCAAAGGTAAACGATTAATTTGATTGCTTTTCTGATTTTCGTGACCAAGCTACTTGATGCTAAGTGTACATAATGTTTTGTCGACCGATCGATAAACTTACAAACGCTTGGATTGCTTTCGCTGTAAAGCATATTTTCAAAATCTGACACGATAGGTGGATTAACAAAAGGCTAAGCTGTGTATTCCTATATTGCACTTGTGATTTCATGAATATGAATATTTTTAGTAATATTGTTTGAATGTGGCGCTATGCAATTCAGCGTTTGTTGATGACAATTTTCCCGGGATTGCAGCCCTAACAAGTTTTAAACTGAAACGGTTTTAAAGTCACCATTGGCCTGATGGTGAAATCCCTGAGTGGTTTCCTTCCTCTGCAGCAACTGCGTTAGGAAGGATGCATGTATCTTTGTAATGACTGGGTGTGATTCAACATCCAAAGTGTAATTAATATCTTCACCATGCTTAAAAGGATATTCAATGTCTGCTTTTTATTTTTTTTTAACTACCTACCAATAGGTGCACTTCTTGCGAGGCATTGGAAAATCTCCATGGTCTTTGTGGTTGAATCTGTGTTAGATATTCACTGCTCGACGTAGGGACCTTACAGATAATTGTATGTGTGTGGTACAGAGATGAGGTAGTCATAAAAAAATGTAAGTTAAACACTATTATTGCACACAGAGTACGTTCATGCAACTTATGATGTGACTTGTTAAGCACATTTCTCCTCCTGCACATATTTAGGCCTGCCATGAGAAAAGGATGGAATACTTATTGACACAAGACATTTCGGCTTTTTATTTGTATTTTGTAAAATGTCAAAAAACATAATTCCACTTTGACATTATGGGGTATTGTGTGTAGGCCAGTGACCAATAAAAATCTAAACGTAATCCATTTTAAATTCAGGCTGTAACACAACAAAATGTAGAAAAAGTAAAGGGGTGTGAATACTTTCTGAAGCCACTGAGGTTCACTACCAGACCCCCCCTTTTTTTTGAGACTGGTTTTGATGTTTTAAGAGCAATATCATCACTTCAGCTTCAACATCATGTCAGAGATCAATGGAGGTTAAAGGTGACATGGCTCACCCATCATTGACTACAGACAGCCAATGAGAGAGCTGGAGAGTATTCCTGAGTAAACACTGCATCATTAGAGGGAAAGAGAACCGAGAGAAATATCGACAACACAGATAATGTGATGGAAGGAGAGAGGGAAAGAGGGGTGGAGGTTCTTGTGGGTGGAAGTGGGAGGGGGAGCGTTAAGGGGGGCACAGGGAAGGGGTGCAGCTGCAGGCGTCTGGAAACAGTTAAGGATAGATCACAGGCCTGTACGCAGGAGGAGGGTGGGAAATGGAGAGAGGGCGGAAGAAAGAAGCCCTGGGAAGAGAGGGAGGAGAAGCAAGAGGAGGAGGAATCCTTAGTGGAAACATTGAAATTGATCTTAAAAATAATTGTGGGCACTTAAAATTGTTTAAATTCTGTTTGAACTGGATTACTTAATGCGTCCTATTAAAAGCATGTGTAGTAAAAATGATCCAACTTCTCATTTGATCACGATACAACTGTGGAACTGTTCCATCACCATGAAGATGTTCCTCCTCACAAGACAATGTGTCATACATTGTCATATACAGTTTGACATACTGTAAATTGATTAATTGTTCTGTTTTTAGAAGTAATCAACAGAATCATAAAACGTGCTGGAAAAAGTATTACTGTTACTTTGATTACTGTAAAGCACTTTATGCAACAAGTATTCTAGCCTATGAAAGGTTCTATATAAAAAATATGAATTTGTTAATATTTGAAATCCCCTGACTATCCAGCTAACAGTTACTCAAACTTGGATACAGTATATCTTTAGATCTTTAAGCCTGTGTAAAGAAACTGCCCTTGGCACTTCCGTTCCCCAAACTGAAACTCTTAAACTGTTCCAACAACATGACTCGAACATTTCCTCCCCCGCCTCCATCCTCCTGGTTCTAATAAAGCTGAGGATCCAGAGAAAGAGGGATTGGACGTCATCCTGCACTCGGCTAGATAGAGCCTTGCGTAATGTTAGATTTCATTATACATTTCTCTCACACACTCACAGTTACAGAGGAAACAAACACAGGCAGGCACACACACATACGGAGGCACACTTACTGTCACTCACACACACATTCACCATGACATGCACAAGCATGCATGCACACACTCCAGTCAACGCTCAACACACACTCCCTCCCGTTCCCTCCGCTCTGTGTCACTGGTATCCAGTACAGTTCACATTCCCACAGTGCTCCTATGAAACTTTCCCAGGCCCACTGAGTGGGGATGGTGGCGGAAGCGCCAGGGCCTGGAGGTCACGCCGTCCCAGAAGGCCATACGTCAGAACACTCAGAGAGCGATCCGCAACCAGGGAAACAGTACATCAATATTTATGAGCACGAGTCACCACGGTGTCACATATGACAACTACAGCGCCTTGCAAAAGTATTCATCCCCCTTGCCGTATTTCCTATTTGTTGCAATACAACCTGTAATTTAAATGGGGTTTTATTTCAATTTCATGTAATGGACATACAATAAATAGTCCACATTGGTGACTATTGGTGACCACCAAGCAAGCGGCACTACGAAGACCAAGGAGCTCTCCAAACAGGTCAGGGCCAAAGTTGTGGAGAAGTACAGAACACGGTTGGGTTATATAAAAATATCAGAAACTTTGAACATCCCACGGAGCACCATTAAATCCATTATTAAAAAATGGAACGAATATGGCACCACAACAAACCTGCCAAGAGAGGGCCTCCTAGCAAAACTCACAGACCAGTCATAGAGATAATTAATCAGCGAGGCAACAAAGAGACCAAAGATAACCCTGAAGGAGCTGCAAAGCTCCACAGTGGAGATTGGAGTATCTGTCCATAGGACCACTTTAAGACGTACACTCCACAGAGCTGGGCTTTACGGAAGAGTGGCCAGAAAAAAGGCATTGCTTAAAGAAAAAAATAAGCAAACATGTTTGGTGTTCGCCAAAAGGCATGTGGGAGACTCCCTAAACATATGGAAGAAGGTGCTGGTCAGATGAGAACTAAAATTGAGCTTTTTGGCCATCAAATTAATTTAGAAATTGCTGCAAGTAATTGCTGCAAAAGGTGGCTCTACAATGTATTGACTTTGGGAGGGTGAATAGTTATGCATGCTCAAGTTTTCTGTATTTTGCATCTTCAAAGTGGTAGGCATGTTGTGTAAATCAAATTATACATACTCCTCAAAAATCAATTTTAATTCCAGGTTGGAAGGCAAAAAAATAGGAAAAATGCCAAGGGGGTGAATAGTTTCGCAAACCACTGTATACGTTCACGAGTGGCGATGAGGAGAGGTCTGGAGAGTGGACATCAGGGTTGACCCTAAGGATAGGAAAACACTCACTGCTCGTGCCTATGCGCATTAAATGCTTCTGGGAAAGACAAAGTGCATCAGCTACTCTGTGGTATTGTAAAGTGAGGCTATGGGGGGGGGTTTAAGTAGATACAAATGTGTATGTGCAGAGTAGATCTATGTTGTCCAGGTCAGGACTCTGTGTGGGGAATGGAACTTTTGTTAAGCGTGAAGACAGTGAACCATGGGAGGTTCTGCCAAGAGGTCCTGGCTGTGCTTCAGTAACCCTGAACGGCCCAGATAATACAAGCTGCTTTTGGTTCCAGTTGATCCCAGAGGAGATGGATAAAAATACATTGACTTAGACCATAGTGACAAGATGCACGTGAAGCAACACTGGGTGCATTTGTAAGTACATTTTGGCTATCTACTCTGATTTCAGAGCACTCTCGTCTGAGTTTGCCAGAGCGCAGAATAACTCGTGAATTTATGAATATGTATATGACCAGTGTCAGTAAATGTCAGCAAAAAACGTCATTATATTGTTGTCAGCAGCAGAGTTACAGTCACTAATGCTCTAGATAACATGAAAACAGCCTAGGCTGCTAGGGTGAGCAAAATTATCAGAGTGAGGTGTTCTCATTTGTGTCTGGAAGTAACTAGCAAACTAACCAACTTTAGCCAGTTAGCTTGGGTGCTTGACTGCTGTTGTGAGGCCCGAATGCTCAGATCAACCTTACTCCTCAGCTAGAGCATCCAGTATGCGCTCTGGATTTACAAACAGACAAAAATCTGAATTTACAAATGCCCAGAGCACACTCGGAGCGCACTCTGGCACTCCAGAGTGAATTTACAAATGCCCAGAGCACACTCGGAGCGCACACTGGCACTCCAGAGTGAATTTACAAATGCCCAGAGCACACTCGGAACGCACTCTGGCACTCCAGAGTGAATTTACAAACACACCCACATTATTATTATTATCATTTACTTTTGTGTACTTTTTACCCCTTTTGTACACAATTTTGGTAGTTAGAGTCTTGTCCCATCACTGCAACTCCCGTACGGATATGGTCGTGGCAAAGGTTGAGCGCCATGCATGACCACGCTAGCAGAGAGTAGATATGGTTGTCCTTGTTCAATAGGGATTTTCCTATCTGCCACGGTATTGCAGGATATCTAGGTTGACGAATTTCCCCTGAATTTGTGAAGACTACAGCCTGACGGGAGCCCTACTTCCATGTCCAATTGTGTTCTCACCTTCGAAGGCAGACTTTTCAAAGTGGGGGTGGTACTCGTTTCTACAGGTTCACAGGAGCTATGTTACTGTGCACTGTCTAGCCGAGATGGCCAGCTAAATAATTACAATGACTGCTTCTGATTATTCCTCTTTCCAAAAAGAGCCGTTCTTTTACATACTAACATAAGGACATACTGCCCTATTACTTTGAGCCGGAATAAAGAGAAGAGGAGTTGAGACAGTGAGAACAGCAAGCAGCGATGGGTAGCTACAGTCAGACTGGTGGTGCCTGTGCGGGTGCTGTCCAGCCATGTCGACAGAAGAAGAATGTCTGTGCTGCAATGAATTCGTTCATGGACAGCCAATGCAGACCCCGTGGAATGTGTGTTTGTGACAGACCAACAAATTTCCGATGCACATATGGATATCAGTGTGCTTGAGACGTTCTTCAGAATCTCCAAGATCATCTGGTGGCAGTAGCCTAGACCAGTTGGACCAGGAAGGCAAATGACAAATGAGTAACTTGTTTTGCTGTTGGTAGCTAGCTAGCAATATAGCGAAGCTCTCTTTTCACATGAGGCAGTGTTGTTCAGTACAGTAATATAGCGAAGCTCTCTTTTCACATGAGGAAGTGTTGTTCAGTACAGTAATATCTTTTCACATGAGGAAGTGTTGTTCAGTACAGTAATATAGCTAAGCTCTCTTTTCACATGAGGAATTGTTGTTCAGTACAGTAATATAGCTAAGCTCTCTTTTCACATGAGGAAGTGTTGTTCAGTACAGTAATATAGCTAAGCTCTCTTTTCACATGAGGAAGTGTTGTTCAGTACAGTATCATTTCCTGATCGATTTGGCCATAACAAGGCTCGCTACAAGTCAATGCTAGCCAATTTGAGCTAGCTAGCTCTGTTTGCTATACCCAAAATGTAATGTAGCCTAATACTATAGCTAACTAGCTATCTAGCTGGCTAACATTGACCTAGCTAGCCTCAGTGCATCTCATTAGGCTTAGGAGCAATGCTGGGGAAATGTTAGATGGTGAAACATTTTTCCAGCTAAACTGGAGAAATTATTTGATGATGATGACGAAGAGTAAAGGAATGACTTTGACTTCATGACTCATATTACTAGTAGTCTTTGAGTAACTACACCTGTGTTATAGCTAGCTAGCTAATGTGTGTCTGTGAGATGTGTAATATTCTGCATCCTGCTGCTACAGTAGAAATACAGACAGTGCACTACAATTGCCCACGAAAATCGAATAGCTTTTTTTCCCCCATTCTCTTACAGGCAATGCTTCTTGGTGGCCTGCAGATAATTTTTTGAGTTTTTTTAGAGAAGCTAGGCACAGGACACCAAATCCCCTTGCCTGCGTGTGTTGTTGGGGCCATTTATGCAATTCAAGAGGAGATGTGAAAGGTCCAATACAACAATCTTCACTTGTATCAAAGTGACTCCGAATACCACGCAGCAACCCCAAACACACCATATGCAAGTATGGTATATGCAAGTCCCGTTATAGAACTGTAGTATTTATAGGCGTTAGTTGTATATTTTTCTTCTACTGTATATGGGGCAGCAGGTAGCCTGGTGGTCAGAGCGTTTGGCCAGGAACCGAGAGGTTGCTAGATTGAATCCCCGAGCCGACAAGGTAAAATACTGTTGTTCTGCCTCTGAACAAGGGAGTTAAACCACTGTTCCCTGGTAGGCTGTCATTGTAAGTAAGAATTTGTTCTTAACTGACTTGCCTTGTCAAGTAAATAAAGCATATGTTATGTTCGGTTCTGTTCTGTTAATTACTGATGTCCCCTTTAAGAATGGAGCACCCTTGGTCATGCTCAGTGTTGTTCTATGTTATTCTGGAACTAACTCGTTTTAGTAAATGTGAAGCTACAGTTCAATTTCTTGTATTCGGAGTCTTTCTTATTATATAAATAAGTAATAAGAGCTAAGACACTACAGTATATATGTCATACATTGCCATAACTGTTAATGCATACTGCTACGAGTGTATGTAAACTCTCCTCAGTCTCCAGCCATGTCTACTTATTTGCTACATTGACACACTAATCTACTGTTTTATTGGAGCATGTTTACTTGCCAACAAATTAAAGTTGAAATGATACACAGACTGCCTACATCATTTGTTTTAGTAGTAAGATTGTAAAAATCCATTATTATACATATGTACAAGATCTAACAATATCTATACCACAATGCAGTTGTGAGCGTTTTCGGCCTTCTATATTATACTACAACCTCAGTCTAACTGAATATGGATGTTGTGTTGGCTGAATGTTCCAGGCAGGGTCCTGAATGTTCTTCAGCTGGTGAACCTCATCTTGTGTTGCATAATGGCAGCTGGTCAGGCAGAACTTCATAAGCTCCATGACGTTGGACTCAGACTATACACTTTGGCTCTTGCCAGCCTCGTTCAGTCTTTCGTGCAGTCTTTACCTCTTCCGAGTCAGATGATGTTGAGCTTGAGCTTGTTCCCAGCTGATAGCTTTCATCCTGTTCATCCTTTCATGAGCTTTCATACTGTACATCCGTATTCATCGACCTGGCCAAGGCTTTTGACTCTGTCAATCACCGTATTCTTATCGGCAGACTCAACAGCCTTGGTTTCTCAAATGATTGCCTTGCCTGGTTCACCAACTACTTCTCTGATAGAGCTCAGTGTGTCAAATCGGAGGGCCTGTTGTCCGGACCTCTGGCAGTCTCTATGGGGGTGCCAGAATGTTCAATTCTCGGGCCAACTCTCTTCTCTGTATACATCAATGATGTCGCTCTTGCTGCTGGTGATTCTCTAATCCATCTCTACGCAGACGACACCATTCTGTATACTTCTGGCCCTTCTTTGGACACTGTGTTAACTAACCTGCAGACAAGCTTCAATGCCATACAACTCTCCTTCCGTGGCCTCCAACTGCTCTTAAATGCAAATAAAACTAAATGCATGCTATTCAACCGATCATTGCCCGCACCTGCCCGCCCATCCAGCATCACTACTCTGGACGGCTTTGACTTAGAATACGTGGATAACTACAAATACCTAGGTGTCTGGCGAGACTGTAAACTCTCCTTCCAGACTCACATTAAGCATCTCCAATCAAAAATTAAATCTAGAATCGGCTTCCTATTTCGCAACAAAGCATCCTTCACTCATGCTGCCAAACATAAAGCTGACCATCCTACCGATCCTCAACTACGGAGATGTCATCTATAAAATAGCCTCCAACACTCTACTCAGCAAACTGGATGTAGTCTATCACAGTGCTATCTGTTGTCACCAAAGTCCCAAATACTACCCACCACTGAGACCTGTACACTCTCGTTGGCTGGCCCTCACTTCATACTCGTTGCCAAACCCACTGGCTACAGGTTATCTACAAGTCTCTGCTAGGTAAAGCCCCGCCCTATCTCAAGTCGCTGGTCATCATAGCAGCACCCACTCGTAGCACACGCTCCAGCAGGTATATCTCACTGGTCACCCCCAAAGCCAATTCCTCCTTTGGTCACCTTTCCTTCCAGTTCTCTGCTACCACTGACTGGAACGAACTGCAAAAATCACTGAAGCTGGAGATCTCCCTCACTAGCTTTAAGAACCAGCTGTCAGAGCAGCTCACAGATCACTGCACCTGTTCATAGCCCATCTGTATACAGTCCATCTATCTACCTCATTCCCATACTGTATTTATTTATTTTGCTCCTTTTGCACCACAGTATCTCTACTTGCACATCCATCTTTTGCACATCTACCATTCCCGTGTTTAATTGCCATATTGTAATTACTTCGTCATCATGACCTATTTATTGCCTTAACTCCCTTATTTGACCTTATTTGCACTCACTGTATATATACTTTTTTTTCTTTTTTCTACTGTATTATTGACTGTATGTTTTGTTCATTCCATGTGTAACTCTGTGTTGTTGTATGTGTCGAACTGCTATGCTTTATCTTGGCCAGGTTGCAGTTGCAAATGGGAACTCGTTCTCAACTAGCTTACCTGGTTAAATAAAGGTGAAAAAAATGTTGTGGGGGTGCTTTGCTTCAGGTGGGACTGGTGCACTTCCAAATGGACAATGACCCCAAGCATACTTCCAAAGTTGTGGCAAAATGGCTTAAGGACAACAAAGTCAAGGTATTGGAGTGGCCATCACAAAGCCCTGACCTCAATCCCATAGAAAATGTATGGGCAGAACTGAAAAAGTGTGTGCGAGCAAGGAGGCCTACAAACCTGACTCAGTTACACCATCTCTGTCTGAATGGGCCAAAATTCACCCAACTTATTGTGGGAAGCTTGTGGAAGGCTGCCTGAAACGTTTGACCCAAGTTAAACAATTTAAAGGCAATGCTGCCAAATACTAATTGAGTGTATGTTAACTGACGACTTCAATTGTATGTAGATTTTTGTACTGTGTTATTGACACTACTTTTATTTATCCTATGTGTAACTCTGTGTTGTTTTTTGTCACACTACTTTGCTTTATCTTGGCCAGGTCACAGTTGTAAATGAGAACTTGTTCTCAACTGGACTACCTGGTTAAATAAAGGTGAAATAAAAATACAAATCCAATGGGTCTACAGGATCTGTACTACTGAAGCTGGTGTTAAGGTCGTCGTCATCATCAGCGGCAGGATTAGTCAGTAGAACATACACAAGTTAGTGATTAGCCAACATTTTACCACTTTGTCCCCATCAATACACATTTAAACAAGGTACTTTATCCACCCATCGCCCTCATGTCAATAGATCGTGCTGACTAACCATCCCACAAAATATCCATCCCCAACAGACACCAGTCAGTCACCCACCACCATCCCCTCCTTACTAATAACTTAGCTTTTTTCCAATTTAGAAATTAAGCTTTGCATTAACTATCAACTAAGCCTCCATAATACAGATAACTACAGTAGAAGTTGTACCTTACTTATAAACACAACAACAAGACAGAGACCATGTTTATGCCTAGCTCCAGTATATTTATTTGATCACCGTGGAGTCATGGTAAGATTTAGCAAACACTAGTTCCTGGTGCTGAGTTTGATGACTTTGGTTAAGATAAACAAATGTAGTTTGCTAGCTAGTTAGATACCTTTTAACTCCCATTCTCAAAAGGATCCACCTTGGCAGGGGCGGCAATTCGTCCTGAAATCGTGAATTCTGTATATTGTGGTTTGCTTAACCCAGTAAATGTAGATGTCCAGTTTCTACCGGTAAGATTCAGAAATGCTTGCATTTGCATGTAGTGAGGAAAATATTATATATTAGTAACATATTAATGGACATATACAGTTAAAGAGCAGTGGTGAAATGTACTTTTAAAATCACATTAACGGCAGTTAAGGCTGTGGCAAAAACAGAGTTTTCTTTTAAAAATTAAAAAGGCGTACTTGATACTGTAATTCCTGAAATGAAGGAATATTTTTCTGAAATGATGGAATATTTTTCAAATCCAAAATTGTACATTTGTTACGTTGTTTTCTAGCTCTCGGTCTCAGTCTCATTGACCACCAAATGCTAGCTAGCCACTTAATATAACATTTTGTTTTCTCAAAATGTATGTTAGCAATGGTAATTATACTACTCCAATCTGCCGATTTGAGAGCACTATTTAGCTACAAAAGTGGTTATAACTTTGACTGCATGATGACAGTGAATTCAGAGCCATTCAGTGGCTAGCTACACTACAAACATAATTTGACCAGGTTTTCGTGAAGCAATTGTAATGGCAGTCCACCACAAGAGGTTACCGATTAGCAAGGGGTAGTATGTGTTTACTGTCATTGTGTTTTAGAAACAGTGAGGGGATTTTGCCAGTGGTTGAATGGGGATTTGGGCTTTCCGGAAAAATGTTGTTGAGGTTATAACAGCACAGTAACCAAGGGGGGGTTGGGCTTAGTGAAGGGTCAACTGAAGGGGCGTTATCATATTTAAGTGGTCCATAGAAAGAGTGGTCTAGGACAGTATGTATACTGTCCCTTTCCCCCATTGGCCATGGTCGACGTAAAGATAGGTGTTTACATTAGAGATGTCATGGTGATCACCTTGCAGTTAAAAGTGTGTTCTCAGAGCGTGAGTTTTCCCAGGGATGCTGGGAATCTCATGTTTGAATGACCCTTCCCAGCATTCACTACCAACCCCACCACACTCAGTGTCACCCCTCCCCCTCCCTCACCCCCTGACGTGCAGGCAGCCCGGCCCACGCACAGGCGCAGGATACAGCTATTGTGTAAACTGACTTTCCTCAGCAGCCTTCATGCTCAATCTCTGGGTATTATCCATACTGGTCCGTGTTTGAGTTAGACATCTGGCAATGATGTTGCAGTCAGCACATGAGGTGGGAACCACTTTCTCAATCACATTTGCAACCAAGCATTTGCCTTACTGAGTGTGTCCCAAGAGGAAGCGGGGAGACAGTGTTTGAAAGTATAAAAAATACATTTAATAACAAAAGACAGACACTTGGTCCAAAAAGCTTATTTGAGCGCAGCTGGAAAGTCTTCACTTCCTGTATTGGGAAACATGCTCCCATGTGTGGGTGTGAAGGAGTGATTCAACCATGATGCTGCAGACCACCAAGACCACTGGCCAGACACATAGTAAAGCACAACACAACGTAACCAGATACAGAGTACAGTGCAACACAACACATCTAGACACACAACACAATGACACAAAAAATGGCACATCACAATCAGAGACGGAAGAGCACAACACAGTGCAACACAGACAAAACACAGGATCAAACAGACAAATTAACATAGACCAGACAACTGTACACAGGAAAACACAAGACAAAGCATGACAAAATTAGGGACAGAATGAGCAAGATCAAACACAATGTGGAATAGAAGAATGAGAGATACCACAACAATGGATAGAACACAACCTCAGATGATACAAACAAAACAGAGAAGGGACACGCTGATGGACAGAACACAGTTTATGACACAACACCACAACAAAGTGAGCTGTACAATAAAGGGAATATGAGAACAGACACAAAGCTTAGTCGACACAGAGGGTATTGCCTATTCTTAATAGGTGTGCAGGACATGGTCCTGAACAAAACAAACCTCTCCAATTTTGTGGTCTACTCTTCCATTACGGAACCATGCTCTGAAAGCACTAGTGTAGTGGTCATACTATACATGAATTGGACATCTTCTAAATCACAGAACTAATATGGTACCTATAGATACGTTTACACATCATTGTCATCCTCCAGCTTTTTGTGGAGTTCTCTTTAGACAACAGAGTCAGTCTCTGACAATGAGAATGTGGGAGAAAAAAATGAACCATTGTCCTTTTTAAAATAAACCTATTTTTCTATCGTTCCTCACAGAGTGACAAAACTCTCCTGAGACAAGACTCCTGGGGCCGGATTCACAAAACATTACTTATGAAAAAACGTAAGATGTTTAAGGAAAATAATAGGAAGTTCACAAGATAGGAATTGCATTTACGATCTTTCTTAGCAACTTCGAAAGTATCTTCTTAATGTGGCATTGACATTAGTGACGTGCTGGAAACCAATAAATAAGCCTATGTGACAGGGTTGATCGGATTTGGTTTCGTTATTTTTCACACATTATAGCCATCAGACTAGCTATATCAAAATCAGAAATGGATAACCAAGAAAATAGATTGAAGTGATGGTGAAGGAAATAGCAGCCAGGAAAAGGTTGCCGTTGGAGACACTTGATAACTGCGGGGTCACTGCAAATACCAAAAAGAAAGGACGGGCGAGAGTGGCCAAGTCTGTCTCTGCCATCGGGGGTATGGCAAGGGACAGTGACGCCGTAAAGAAGAAGTGGTCCGACATCAAGTTGGCTGCTAGCAGATGTTAATGCGAGTGTAGCAAAATGCTTGTGCTTCTAGTTCCTACCGTGCGGTAATATCTGACAAGTAATCTAACAATTTCACAACAACTACCTTAAAGGAAGTGTAAAGGAATGAATAAGAATATGTACATTTAAATATATGGATGAGCGATGGCCGAACGGCATAGGTCAGATGCAGTGGATGGTATAGAGTACAGTATATACATGTGAGATGAGTAATGTAGGGTATGTAAACATTATATAAAGTGGCATTGTATAAAGTGACTGGTGATACATTCATTACATCCAATTTTTTATTATTAAAATGGCTAGAGATTTGAGTCAGTATGTTAGCAGCAGCCATTCTGTTAGTGATGGCTGTTTAATAGTCTGATGGACTTGAGATAGAAGCTGCTTTTCAGTCTCTCGGTCCCAGCTTTGATGCACCTGTGCGGACCTCGCCTTCTGGATGATTACAGGGTGAACAGGCAGTGGCTCGGGGGGTTGTTGTCCTTGATGATCTTTTTGGCCTTCCTGTGATATCGGGTGGTGTAGGTGTCCTGGAGGGCAGGTGGTTTTCCCCCGGTGATGCATTGTGCAGACCTCACTACCCTCTGGAGAGCCTTATGGTTGTGGGCGGAGCAGTTGCCGTACCAGGCGGTGCTACAGCCCGACAGGATGCTCTCGATTGTGCATCTGTAAAAGTTTGTGAGTGTTTTTGGTGACAAGCCAAATCTCTTCAGCCTCCTGAGGTTGAAGAGGCACTGTTGCGCCTTCTTCCCCAAGCAGTCTGTGTGGGTGGACCATTTCAGTTTGTCCGTGATGTGTACGCCAAGGAACTTAAAACTTCCCACCTTCTCCACTACTGTCCCGTCGATGTGGATAGGGGGGGGAGGTGCTCCCTCTGCTGTTTCCTGAAGTCCATGATCATCTCCTTTGTTTCGTTGATGTTGAGTGTGAGGTTATTTTCGTAGTCATCGTTTGCAAACGTGATGATTGAGTTGGAGTCGTGCATGGCCACGTAGTCATGGGTGAACAGGGAGTATAGGGGAGGGCTGAGAACGCACCCTTGTGGGGCCCCCGAGTTTTGAGGATCAGCGGGGTGGAGATGTTTCCTACCCTCACCACCTGGGGGCGGCCCAGGACCCAGTTGCACAGGGCGGGGTTGAGACCCAGGGTCTCGAGCTTAATGACAAGTTTGGAGGGTACTATGGTTTAAATGCTGCGCTGTAATCGATGAAACGCCATGCCATGATTAAAAGCATTGTTTCGTGTGAATGCTGCCATTCATTAGACCATTCATGTGGACCAGCTGGAGGAGAAGGTGTCATCCATCATAGAGATGGTGGTAGTGTGTCAGTTAGTTAGCTACGTTAGCTAGCTAACATGTAAAGACATTATAGCCAAAATAGCTAACAACGTTAACGTTAGCTAAGTTAGCCAATTTCTTCTTTGCAAATTCACGAGATAGCACTAGCTATTTAAAACTTCTAGAATATTGTAATATATTGTTTAGGGAATGTTTTGCGAGATTTCAGTCCAGATATATAGTATCTTCGGCATATTGTGCATACTGTACTGTGCATAACCATAAGTCTTCTCTACTTTAGTACTGGGTGTGTGGTCTATACAGTAGAGTATCTTCCAGTCTGTGAGAGGGGAAATAAGTAACATTTCAAGCCTTTGGGCATTTTCCATCCACAACCAAAGTGTAAACAACATGTCACTGGAACACAGATGTATTCTACTGTAGATGCATCTACATGACAGTTGTTTAACATTCTTGAATTGACCTATTTCTTCATTTATTATTAGGGTCGCTGCATGAACAGCTTTACGTGCCATAAAACAAATATTAAATAAAAATACTTCACCATCGCGGAAATACCAGCAATGTTTTCCCACTACTGAAACTTGTCTGACACTGTGTCACAGTCTCTTCGGAAAATGAACTGGAACTGTGTTTATAGAACCAACCAAGTCTACATCCTTGTAGAACAACACCACGCTACCTTGGCTAATAGATCTTAGCTTTCCTGCAATTAAACTACTGACCCTGCAGTAAGGATCACACAGAGGCCATCTATAGACTAACTGTTAACTTCCTTGTGTCTACAGTAAGTATACTGCAGCTTCTGCCAAGAGGTCTGGACCTTCATGGCACAGGTGGTAACGGGGAAGTGTATGCCAGGGACGCTGATTCACACACCACTCCAGCTGTTCCCCCTAAATCGCCATACTATCATCACAGAACAAGATGTTAATTGAACGAGAGAGGAAACTACAGTGAAACTGATATAACAGCAAATGTCCATTGCTATATGTTCTCCGCTTCTTGAAATGCAAAGCAGTGGTGTTGGATTATCATGGGTAAACAGTGACTGATGTCTGAAGGGCCCTACCTCCACAGAGCTGTGTCAGACTTCTTATTTGGGAAGCTGTGGGTTCTGGCGAGATCCTATTTAAATGAAACTGTACATGATACTGAGAAGGCTAAGGGGAGGAGGGGAACTGAGGGTCTGGACCTGGTAAAAACCAGTGGTAAAAAGTGTGGTAGTTGTTGGATGTGGCTGACGTTTGATATCAGTTTAATGATCTCGTTTGCAACTCATTTGGAAAACTAAACGAGGGAAAAGGCTTAAAAAGCTTTAAAGAGGGGGAAAAAACACTTAACGAAGTAGCTCTTATTCAATGTCTCATTAAGCGTTTGTCAAAATAAAAACTATTGTCCTGTAATCAAATGTTTGTCCTTTACTATCAAGGCCCCAAAAAATCTAGACCAGTGTCTATGACGCAGTGTAAAAAGCACATCCAGTATTATCACCAGGCAATGATAATATGATATAAAAAGACGAAGGGCAGAGTTCCAGTAAAATGACAACCGAAAACCCTTGGGGAACTCTTCCCACTCCTAGGGAAGATACCGGATGTAGAGGGTTAGACACTGACAACTTGCCACAGTCCCCTACCCTCTCCCCCTACACCCCCAACCCACTCCACTAAACCCTCCCCATCTGGCAAGTAAAACACCCATGTCCCCCAACACTCATCCCCACCTCTAAACTCAAACATTTGAGGGAATAGCAGACCCCCCCCCCCCACCACAGACCCACCCCTTCCCCGTGAGAAATAGAGGACGCCTCCACTCCTCAAGAAAAGGAAAGAAAAAGAGAAAAAGAAACAGCTGAATACAATTACAGCTCTGACTGGCTTTAAATCCCTCTCGTTTTCCATGGCGGCTTCCAACAACACAGCCGAGAGGGAGAGAAAAAAGGAAGGAAAAGGAGATTTAAAAAAAAGTTTGTAAAGTTTGTTAGTTTGAGCATTAAAGCAGCTTTACAGTGGGGTCAGGACTATGGGGGTCAACTGACCCTGCTTTGAGGAATTTCAGTTGATTATTTTCATGTTTGTTGATAAGTGTTTTAATGAGAGATACTCATACAGTGGTGATTTTCTATTTCCATCCCTGAGACTCATGGGTAGTTTCAGTCATGATTTTAAGGAGGGAAAATGTAATTACACATAAGCTAGTTTTGTTCACTGTAGTATCATCAGCTTAGCGTTTATCTTTCAAATTCACACAGTCAGAGTAGCAAGCCAGATAAATTCACTCTAGCCAAGGACTATTTTTTTCTCTGTTTTCCTTCGTGTGAAAGGTCTTATCACGTCTGAGAGCTACAGCATGTTTTCCTTTGCCCTGCTGCCCAGTTTGTATGACCAGAACAAATCCCTGACATGTTTTAGTTGGACCGAGGACAGCGCCAGAGGAAACAGCATTGTTTTCAATGGGCCCACTACAGCCTGAATAGTCAAACTGACTCTATTCACCATTCACTTTCATTGTGATACTGTTATGACAAATTCTCGCTGTCAATACATATGACCTCCTGGGATGCGCTTCACTTTCTTATGAAGCCTTATTACTCTGTTACGAAGCTTTTACGGAACCCTTCTATTTCTATTGTCCTCCAAAGAGAGTGGCTGGCTGAATAGCGGTCACACCCTCTCTCAGATATGATGCAGCTGCTTCTTGTAGTGTTGTTGAGTGGGAGGTGGGAGGGAGAGGAGTGGTGCAGGCCAGACCTGGACAGGATGTATTAGCCCAGCACTCCTCACAACTCATTAAGTGTTCTATGTTCTAATGACTCTGTCAGTGGAATGGTTTGCATCAAGGCGGAGGAAGGGGGAGAGGTGGAGGAGGATGAGAAAGAGGGAGGCTTTGAGTAGCAGGCTGTTTCAGCCACCAATGGCCTTACTACAGTGGCTATTTCTTGGTCCAGAACTATAAGGATGATACATAATGAATCAATGGATTATTGACCACTGACTGGTAAACTATTTATATAATGTTGTGTTCTGACAATAGCACGAAGATGTGGCTTTTCAGTGTTGATCTCTATATTTACTATAGTTAGAATGGCAACACTTCAAGAAGGAGAGCTAAGTGCCAGGTTTAAACCCTTTATTATTTTAATTTCAACTTTATTTTAACTTGGCAATTCAGTTAAGAAGAAATTCTTATTTTACAATGACGGCCTACCCCGGCCAACCCCTCCCCTAACCCGGACAGCGCTTGGCCAACTCTGTAATCATTGTATGATCTCTAAAGCAGGTGTACTAAATGATCTATTCATGAAGGCCACTTAAATACAATTATTTGAGAGAATTCTGATTTATTAGTACCAAACCTAAACAGCATAAGTGCCTGTGCTTGATTCCAAACACGTATGACTTTGGATTGAAAATATCAAATCATAGGCCTTATTCAATGTGCTGCAAAGCCTGTAGCTATACATTACCACACTGGTACTTCAGACCGTATGGGCTAGTGCCTGTGAGCCGCCTGTTTAATCAGATACACTGCATGTCTTCTGCACGGTCATAACGTGAATCGCATTTCTCACTTTGGCTGGCATGCAGGCAGCACTGAGAGCCAGGACACGGCCGATGACAGCTAAAGGATTCGTTTTACTGCCAGACAGAGAAGACGAGAGGGAAAGGGAGAGGAGAGGAGAGGAGAGGAGGCTGTAGCACTACAACAGCACAGGGAGAACTCTCTTTCTATCCAACATACTAGCCCCCTGACACACTAAGAAAATCCCCACAATGTTCCAAACTTGCCTAAAATTAAACTTCCGAACGTCTTAGAATGGCAATTATAAAGCGATACATAAAACAATGGTGCGAACATCATTTTTAAAGATCATTAGAACAGACTATACATGTCTTATGTACATCCAAAACAGCTCGTGACAAGATGGTTACACATGATAAAAGAAAAACTGTGCTTCAGAGGAGAAGAGACAGATATGAGGAGTGAACAGTAAACCACATGTCCTGCTGACATCGGTTGTATCAAACAGATCCATCTGCATTACAGTGCGGGAGCATTGTGTTTTTGTGGCTCTACAACCTAAACCAACCTATTGCCAGAGCATTGGTATACCAAAGGCTTCTAGCATCTGACCATAGTCATAGAACATCAGTCTCAGGTCCACAACATCTGTTGGATGAAAGATCAACATGCCACACATGTCTTTGTTATGAGATTAAATGACTGCTATAACCATACGGTATGTAATATGTATGCCAGCTCAATAACTGAAACATCCACAGTGATTAAGTCTGTCTGTGGGGATGTCAGAGAGTAGAGAATGTTGGTATAAATGTCTGCCTCTCTCTCTCTCTCTTTTCTGCTCAGCTGACACAGATGCAACTCATTGGTTTACAAATGACACATGCTCACGAATGACAAAGCAAAAAATCCTACGGGCCAGTTTCCCGGGCACAGATTAAGCCTTGTCTAGAACTAAGAAGCCTTTTCAATGGAGAATCTTTATTCACATCCTGTTTCAGTCTAGGACTAGGCTTAATCGGAGTCCGGGAAACCGGGCCCAAATGTATACTACTTAGATGTACAGTAGGATCTTAATTTGATCACTCTTTTGTTCCTGGGATTTTTTTCTGCACCACAGGAAATGTAAATGAGCTTTTTGATTTACATACATTCACTGAAAACACTCTAACACACAATTATATTAACAGTATTTCACTTTTCATGTGGCCTACATTTTAACCACCCATCAAGCAAAATAATGGATTTAACATTTAAATCCGGTTGCTGCAGGATTAGTTTGCTGTGACAATAGTCAAATTAAGATCCTACATCTGCTTGTATTTGTGTATGTTGTTAAAACAAAACACAGAGTTGTATCCTTAACTGAAGACTCCTATGACGTGAATGATGCTATGCTATGATAATGGCTCCATGGCTGTCAGTGACTCCCCTGTGTAGCTATGCGTAGAAGATTGATTCTGTAAAGGTCATTCACCAGGGCTGCAGAGCATCAATGGGTTCACTGGTGAGGACCAGTGGTTCACCAAGGGTGAGTTGAGAAAGCTGTACAAATAGCCCCTTTAGCACCGACGCACAAAGTGTTAGTGTGTGTGTGTGTGTGTGTGTGTGTGTGTGTGTGTGTGTGTGTGTGTGTGTGTGTGTGTGTGTGTGTGTGCACTTGCGCGTGTGCATGTGTGTAAGAGTTGCACCACCTCTTTTGCCCTCAGAACATCCCTGTCGGTGCTTGGACTCTACAAGGTGTAGAAAGTGTTCCACTGGGATGTTGGCCCAAGTGGACTCCAATGCTTCCCACAGTTGCGTCAAGTTGGCTGGATGTCCTTTGGGTGGTGGACCATTCTCGATACACACAGAAAATTGTTGAGCATGAAAAATACATGTTGCAGTTCTTGACACAAACCAGTGCACCTGGCACCTACTAACATACCCTGTTCAAAGGCACTTACATTTTTTGTCTTGCCCATTCACCCTCTGAGTGGCACACATACACAATTCATGTCTCAATCATCTGAAGGTTTAAAAATCCTTTCTTAACCTATCTCCTCCCCTTCATCCACACTGATTGAAGTGGATTTAACAAGTGACACCAATGAGGGGGTCATAGCTTTCACTTGGATTCACCTGGTCAGTCTATGTCATGGAAAGAGGAGGTGTTCTTAATATTTTCTATAATCAGTGTATTCACTTGTCAACACACATGACGGTCTACAGTAGCCTCAACAGCACTCTCTGGGGTAGCACCATGGTGTAGCCAGAGGACTGTTATTTTCCGTCCTCCTCTGGGTAAATTGACTTCAATGCAAACTCTAGGAGGCTCATGGTTCTCACGCCCTTCCATAGACTTACACAGTAATATGACGACATCCGGAGAATATCCTACAACCTATCAGATCTCTTGCAGCATGAACTAACATGTTGTTCACTCAATCGAAGAATCAGAGAATTAATCTAGCAATGAAAGCATAAACTACAGCTAGCTAGCACTGCAGTGCAGTGCATAAAATGTGGTGAGTAGTTGACTTAAAGAGAGACAAAGACAATAGTTGAACAGTTTTGAACAAATTCATTGCTTCAAAAATTAAGGATAAGTAGCTGCGATAGAGATAAATAGCTATATTTTCTTTTTTTTTCTTAGCTAGATAATGCAGCTAGCTAATTTAGCTTACCAAACACCCGGCTCAAACAGAGAGGAATGCTATTTATGTTAGCTAGCTGGCTAAGGCTATCCAACACTGGAACTCTTCCAAGTCAGGGTAAGCTTTTGGTTTTATTAATTTACTGCCACCTCGTCCCACCTGTGTAACTCCTAAACTGCTTGCTGTATGTACACTGTACTTTGTGATTGTAGTTGGTTTAGAAGCCATGTTGACTATGACGTTAGCTAATATGGTGACAATGATTTAGGCTGTGTCTACTGGTTTGCAGTTATGGTATGAACGTTTGGGTTGGAAAGTTTTTTGTGTGCATTGAAGTCCACAAGCAAAGGGAAAATGTGAGAGGAGGAAAGTGTGTAGATAAAAGGACTTACACAATGAGCAAAGTGATGATGCTTTTTGTATGTGGCTGCTATGAAAGGGAACTGTGTGTGCGGGTGATCAGGGGTGTATCTTTTTGACAGATTCTGTTGGAAAACTTTTCTTAAATGGAAGCAAACAAAATGGGGATAAATCTACCTGAATTTGTCTAGAAACTCTTGTTTGCAACTGTTCGGACTAATGATTACGCCATAGATCAGCTGGATGCCGGCAAGAGTGTGCAAGACGGTATTGAATGTGTCACTTTCTATCACCTTGATTAATCCAATTTGTCTCTCCACCTGTCATCCAATATGAAGTAGTAGAAATAAGGCCATGCTCATAAAATAAAATCATCCTCCCCAATCTTAAACAGCACAAACCACCAACACACACACACACACACACAAAACACACAATAGTGTAAGTCTGGCAAGCCATTCCATGACATTAAATACACAAAGTTAACTAAATTAATCATTACAACAAAAAATAGGTTAAGAAAATGGCATTATCCAGTTGTGGACAGCTACATGTGATAGACAGCCATGTAATTTAATTATTCGTAGTGGGATTTCAGTCCCAACTAATTGAAATTATACATCTTTAATGTCCAGTAGTAAATAATAGGCTCTATTAAAGCTGCCAAAAATGTATTATTCAGAAAAAACTGTAAACGTGAAAGAAAAAGAAAGCCAAGCTGAAACAAAACCCTCTTTACCTTCAGTGTACCAGTTCTCGGCTGTGTCTTGGCTCCTAAAACATGATCAAGTCTCAGTCTCTGCGAGTGTGTCTAGTTCTCTCTCTCGCTCTCTCACTCTCTCTTTCTGTCAAAGAAGTGCTCTATCCAGTGGTTGGTTGCCTTCAGAGTAACAGTCTCTAGTAACAGTCTCCAGCCAATTGTGTTTTTAAGGGTTGGACTAGATCCCTCTGAAGTGCAGAACTGTAGGGTTTAGGGTTAATCTTCAGTGTCCTGGGAGTCCGCCGGAGGAGGTACGGCTCTGAGCTCTCTGTTTATGTAGTCAAATCACAGCACAGGGGTCTCCTCTCTTCTGGTCCGCTCTCTTCTCACACACACTGATAAAGCCAGCCCACTGCTCTGCCGAATAGCGAACAGAAACAAATACTGTCTCTCACCCAGAAGAGACTGCCAGTGCTCCTGATCCACCACTGCTGAGGCTTTGACACATGGAGAGAGAGAGAGAGAGAGAGAGAGAGAGATTGTTTTATTGTTAACTTCACCTGTTTATTATTTACTTCACTTCCTTTTGCATTGTTAACATGTGATTCCCATGCCAATTAATCCCTTAATTTGACAATGAAATTGAAATGAGAGAGCGAGAGCGAGAGCAAGCGCGAGAGCGAGAGGAGGGGTAGACAGAGGGGGAAGACGGAGAGTCAAACAAATGGATCAGGTTGTGTTTGTTGTTCTAAGGTTCACCACCGATGTGATTTGTGTGAGGTGTAACTGAACTGAAGCAGTTCCGACAGTCACTACTAGCAACAGGACCGGACTGCATCTGCATCTAAGACTCAAAACAAGCACAACAAAGTGAGAGAAAGGGACAATTCCAGGAGAAAACATGTTTTGGCAAGCCTGTGCTAGGCTATAGAAAATAAACTAAAAACAAGTCTTTCACTTTGTAACATAACCCAGCTTCACTTTCAGTATTAATCACCTCATCTACACAACGTGTGAAAGAGTGAGAAAAAACAGCAGGTTTGTACTGTGCAAAGGAGCTCTGCTTTCAGTTTGAAAGAATATCTCTCTCTTTGTGTTTTCAATGTCCATGCCCAAGCCTGTTTTCAATCTTGGCCAGATTCCTAATTTCTCCTCTCCCAGGATATGAGTGGATGGCCTGAAAATTCATAACGCCAGCCAGCAGCTGACTCAGGCCTTTCTTTCTATTGGTGAGGGCCTCCTGAGAGGGAACAGGGGGGACAGAGAGTTAGCGATGAGGGGGCAAATTGGACCATACTCTCCTTTAATTGTTTGAGTCAATGTGAATGCCCAGCAGCAGCAGTTCGAGGGATGTAGAGTGCCCAGTAGTTAGATAAGAGTGCAGTTACAACACAACACACGGAGTTCAGAGGGGAAAACAGCATAGTCTTCAGAACAGGAGCTGCCAGTCAGAGCATAGTGGGCCCCACCTCACAGTTTTATACTAATGCAATAGTAATCGACTGTAATACTTTAGAATATATAGTATCATGTTCTCTACAAGCCCAAAGTGTGCTCATAGTGCAGTATAAACATTGCATAGATCGGTGCACTGCTGTCACCAGCACAACATCAATTACTTAAACTTCTATCACTGTAAAATTAGCCCTCTGCTACAGCTGTTGCTTCTTCATCTACTGTACCAGATGTAGAAAATATCCTCATTTGAAATACCAGTAATAGTAACACCATGGCTGCTATACAGTACTCACTGCTTCCCCACATACTCTTATCTATGAGGATGACGGGAGCTAAGACAAACAGTCTAAACATCCTCCAATTAAAAACAGGCCTGCTATTCTTTTGGGACAGACCATCACGGTAGAAATATGTCAGTCTAAGCCTTATGACTGGCTAGGCCAAGAATGCCAATGGACTGACTGGCTGGGACACACATGTGTTGTTGAGAGGCCTGGTGAATTATCGACAGTCATATTGACATAGCCTCTCTTAAGGGGGGATGGCTTTTACAATGGTACAACAGTTGAAGTAGTCTAGGGAGTGGTCAAGAGAGGATATGTTTTGTTTTGTAGTTAAAGGGAAAATGTCAAACCCCATATATAATCAGACCCAGATGCAGACCATGTCGAATAAACAATAGTTTAATATTCCAACAGGGGCAGGCAAGAGATAGGTCAAAGCAGGCAGGGGTCAGCAAACCGGAGTGAGGCAACGGTACCGGTCGGCAGGCAGGCTCAGGTCCGGGTAAGGCAGAGGTCGGTAAACCAGAGGGGGGCAAAGGTACAGTTTGGCAGACAGGCAGAGTGGTCAGGCAGGTGGGCTTGGAGTCAGGACAGGCAAGGGTCAAAAACAGCAGGGGCAAGAAAAGAGACTGGAAAAAGCAGGAGCTGAGACACAAAACACTGGTTGACTTGAACAAACAAGACGAACTGGCAACAGACAAACAGAGAACACAGGTATAAATACACAGGGGATAATGGGGAAGATGGGCGGCACCTGGAGGAGGGTGGAGACAATCACAAAGACAGGTGAAACAGATCAGTGTGTGACAATATAGAAGGCTTAGTAGGGAAATAAATTACTAATTCCAGCTGGGATAAGGTGCCATGCAGTTCTACCTACTATATATTGGTTTATGTGTGGAGAGTCTGAAATTGGGCCATCCTCATCAGTAGTTACAGTAAGGGAGAATTATGCTGTATAAGAATGAATACTGGCCACAATTAAACACTTAAAGATAATTGTTATGACGTTATCAATGACTTGCCTGTTTGAGGTTTGTAAACGATCTGTGGGATAAACTTCAAGCAACCACATTTAGCATTGCATAATAAAATATTACATAACACAGTAAGAATAGATAACACAGCATTTTGCGAGGCCCAGTAGGCCAGAGGCATCATGCCCATAGGGGGCAGATAATAGCAGAGATGCAGAGAAACATATTTAGTTTCTTTAAAAAGGACCACCACTCAGGATACAGACAGCTCAAGAGGTATGCTTAGACATGCAGAAAAATACACATTTTTTACATTGAATTAAGCGTAATGGCTCTAGATAGGTTTCAGGTGTTTGAAAAATGCAAAATCTTCCACTTTACCGGTGTCCACTCACTAGCGATTCTCACATTCTTTGTGCCCCCTCAGATTTTTTGGGATCATGACGCCCCTGCTGTAGGCCACAGGTTGCCTCAAGCTGTGACTGTCACTGTCGTTGTATGGAGGAGACCAAGGCGCAGCGTGATATGCATACATTCTTCTTTAATTAAGAAAGAACACTGAACAACATGAACCGTGAAGCTAAATATGAGAAGTGCAGACAGGCAACTAACATAAAATAAGAACCCACAAATACCCTATGGAAATGGCTACCTAAATATGGTCCCCAATCAGAGACAATGATTAACAGCTGCCTCTGATTGGGAACCAATCCAGGCCACCATAGACCTACATATACCTTGACTTACAAAACCCCTATATATACAAAACCCTCTAGACAATACAAAAACTAACATACCCACCCTAGTCACACCCTGACCTGACCAAAATAATATAGAAAACAAGGATAACTAAGGTCAGGGTGTGACAGTGACTTAAGTCCACAGTATCTTTCCCTCCAGGAGGAGGCTGGTGAACATCAAAGCATTGGGTCTGCCTGGAGACCCATAACAACTCATAACCGCCCAGAGGCAGTGCTCCTGACACGTGTAAGTGGCCCAAAGAGGCTAGAACTCTTTGATTACTTCCCCAGTTACACTTTATGTGTCTACAAGACGTACAGTAGTGAAATGCTATACTGTTTATGGTGGACTACTACACTTAACCACAGAGACAATTCAATCTACCTTTGAATTAGAAAAAGTCTGATTCTTATTTCTGGCACAGAGCGAGAGTCAAGTTCCTTTAACTCAACTGTCTATATGCAGTATGTTCTATTTAAAGCGTTTTGTGGTTAGAAACTTTTCTGCAGATGTTGGAGACTTTTTTCAGGGAGCTATAATAGAGTTTAGACTTACATAAAGCTCAGACAGTTGGCTTTGCTCAAAGCTTATGTCTGGAACCTGTGTTGGACAGACTTGCCTGTTGAGCTGAAGTGTGCATGCTTCGTGCGTGCGTGTGCCTGCTTAGCATTCCTGTCTGTCTGTCTGTCTGTCTGTCTGTCTGTCTGTCTGTCTGTCTGTCTGTCTGTCTGTCTGTCTGTCTGTCTGTCTGTCTGTCTGTCTGTCTGTATGTCTGTCTGTCTGTCTGTCTGTCTGTCTGTCTGTCTGTCTGTCTGTCTGTCTGTCTGTCTGTCTTACCATCTGTTTGTATGTATGTCTGTTTGTATGTATGTCAGTTTGTCTGTCTGTCTTGTTTGCAGCAACAACGAACAAGATATGTGTGGTCCTACACAGTCCAACAAGATACCAGTGCTGAAAACACCCTCTCCATAAAAGCTCTACTTAATAGGCTATTATTTACATTAGAAGTGGTAGAGAAAGTGGGATTTACAGTAGAGGTCGACCGATTAATCGGAATGGGCGATTAGTTAGGGCCGATTTCAAGTTTTCATAACAATCGGAAATCGGTATTTTTGGGCGCTGATTTTTTTCACTTTTTTTGCTTTATTTAACTAGGCAAGTCAGTTAAGAACACATTCTTATTTTCAATGATGGCCTGGGAACGGTGGATTAACTGCCTTGTTCAGGGGCAGAACGACAGACAGACATTGCACCCTTACAGTTAACTAGTCCAATGCTCTAACCACCTGATTACATTGCCCTCCACAAGGAGCCTGCCTGTTACGCGAATGTAGTAGAAGCCAAGGTAAGTTGCTAGCTAGCATTAAACTTATCTTATAAAAAACAATCAATCAATCATAATCACTTGTTATAACTACTTATGGTTGATGATATTACTAGTTAGCACGCAATATTAACCAGGTGAAATTGTGTCATTTCTCTTGCGTTCATTGCACGCAGAGTCAGGGCATATGCAACAGATTGGGCAACCTGGCTCATTGCGAACTAATTTGCCAGACTTTTACGTAATTATGACATAACATTGAAGGTTGTGCAATGTAACAAGAATATTTAGATTTAGGGATGCCACCCGTTAAAATACCGAACGGTTTCGTATTTCACTGAAATAATAAACGTTTTGTTTTCGAAATTGTATTTTCCGGATTCGACCATATTTATGACCAAAGGCTCGTATTTCTGTGTGTTATTATGTTATAATTAAGTCTGTTTTGATAGAGCAGTCTGACTGAGCGATGGTAGCCAGAAGCAGGCTCGTAAGTATTCATTCAAACAGCACTTTTGTGCGTTTTGCCAGTAGCTCTTCGCAAGCACAGCGCTGTTTATGACTTCAAGCCTATCAGCCTAATGGCTGGTGTAACCAATGTGAAATGGCTAGCTAGTTAGCTGAGTGTGCGCTAATAGCGTTTCAACGTCACTCGCTCTGAGACATGGAGTAGTTATTCCCCTTGCAAGGGCCACGGCTTTAGTGGAGCGAGTGTGGCTGTTGTCGATGTTGTCGATGTGTTCCTGGTTCGAGCCCAGGTAGGAGCGAGGAGAGGGACGGAAGCTATACTGTTACACTGGCAATACTATAGTGCCTATAAGAACATCCAATTGTCAAAGGTATATGAAATACAGTACAAATGGTATAGAGAGAAATAGTCCTATAAATACTATATTAACTACAACCTAAAACCTCTTACCTTGGAATATTGAAGACTCATCTTAAAAGGAACCACCAACTTTCATATGTTCTCATGTTCTGAGCAAGGAACTCAAACGTTAGCTTTTTTACATTGCACATATTGCACTTTTTCTTCTCCAGTACTTTGTTTTTCATTATTTAAACCAAATTGAACATGTTTCATTATTTATTTGAGGCTAAATTGATTTTTATTCATTTATATTAAGTTAAAATAAGTGTTCGTTCAGTATTGTTGTAATTGTCATTATTACAAATAAATAAATAAAAATCGGCCAATTAATCGGTAGCGGCATTTTTTTGGGGTCCTCCAATATTCGGTATCGGTATCGGCATTGAAAAATCATAATCGGCCGACCTCTAATTTACAGTACAGTATGAGCTATATTCTGTCTGGGTGCCAGATCACTGTACATTTTTCTACACATTCTGATGGACATCAGGTTTATAGGGCGCCGGCAGGTGAATTTGGCTGGATGCTTTAAGAGTATTATAACAGTTTCTCATCCTTTAGTGTTCACTTGGCCGGTGCTAATGGTGGATTGTCGCTAATGGACGTCTAGACTAGATATTGACTTCAATCTTTAATAAATGCCTTCCCTTCTGAAATTCAAATGGATGGTGTCTTTGCACCAGCTGAGTAGGCTGCCACTGTAGATTATCAACAATGTGACATTTGTATTCCTAAAGGAAATAGAAGGGTCTATACAGTGTTAATTGCCTCTGTTGAAAGTAAAAGCAGTTTTGAGATGGCAGCCTACTTCAAACCCAAGAAACTTCATTACTTTTCACAAACAGTAGAGGACAGCAGATCACACACATGAAATGTACTTTAACCCAGCATGTTGTCCCCCCTCATTTCAGGTTGTTGGCCTGCATGACATGTCTGGTAATCTGATGCCCCACTAGGATCACTGTAAAGTCACTCAGTGTATCAGACTTTAAGGCGGGAATATATCCCCCAACCCCACCTCATACAGACATAAACACAGTGAATGACTTTGTTTAAAGGAATTATTTTGTACATGAAATAACCATAATATCCTCACCTCAATGGCCTCAGCTGATCCTAACTTTTTCATTAACACAATGTCTGAAAAATACCCCATATAATCTTGATGTGAGTGGCTGAGCTAACGAGGTAGTCCCTCCAGGTTGTAAAGTTGACGTCACGGAGATACCTTCGAACTGTCAACTTGTCCAGGAAACAACACTATATAAAGGTGTGGTGAGGTGTAGATACTCAACAGGTGCGTAGGTTACAGGAGGTCGAGTCACGTAGATAGATTGCTAGAAATTCCTAGAGAATTGGTGATATAATTTTGTGGATTACTATGCGCAGAGGAGTTCATTCATTGAGATGTACGTGAGTAAAAACACCGGAATGTACACCGGAATGTACTCAAATTCTGTGGGACACCCGACTCAACCTCTGAACAGTCAGAACTTTATGCAATATACGGATTTCACCGGTTATCATCACGTCACAGGCATCAGTGACCCACATGCCCAGACGACAGGTGTGTGGAACCCTGCTTACTTAGCAGGTCCGCGGGAGGATTGGTCACCGTATGGCCAGAGTGTGGACTTCCACGGTTTGAGCCCAGGTACAGAACAGATACATTTCAGTTCCCCGGATCTGACATCCATCCTGCCTACGGGGCCGGGTACTCTTCCATCACTCAACTCCCCTGCCGGGCAGTACTCTCCAGACACAGAGAGAAGAAACTCATACGACTGGATCAGACACAATGTACATTCATCCAGTACAGGTAAACTCCCCAAATCCCAGTTCCCTTGAGCCTGTCTCATATCTATGAATTGGCTTAGTTTATTTCCTCAATTTTTTGTATTTATTTTGTACAGTAGGCTACTTATCGTTGAACGCCCAAAACAGTTTATTGATTTATGAACTTCGCAGGGGGGGATTACACCTATTAGAAAAATAGCACACGTTATGGATTTGTTGATCCAATGTCAGTGCTCAATGGCAGACTTAACATTTTGAGTGGGTGTAGGCTTACAAGATACAAAACAAGCATTGTTGACACACTGAAAACAGAATACATATTCATATACACAAGTTCCTGAACCATTGCACAACGTCACACACATTCATCAAACAGAACCTTTTCACCTATCCTTTCCTCTGGTTAAAATATTTGAGTGAAAAGCTAACATCCAAGGCGAGGGATTCTGTAGTCTGTGGTTCCCCACCCTCTCTGTCCACTGTGGGGGTGACAGGTTAAGCAGATAAGGCTGACAGCCAGGTGTTTGGACTGGGCTGGGTGTCTCAGACAGGACAGGATCAACCCTCCTCTACTGGAAACACTCCTGGCCTTATCTCACTTTGTGTTCCCCTCCTCGTCCTACTGCGATCAATGTTCGGTCGCACCGTGCCGTCAAGACCTCTCCTGTGGATCAATACCATCTCCCTGACTCACCCGTCCCTGGCGCTGTGTGTGTGTGTGTGTGTGTGAGAATGGGTGTTGTGTGTGTGTATAGTAATTGTGTGTGTGCGCACGCACGCAAGTGGGACTGAATGGCTATCTATGTAAACTCCTATGTAAACAGCTCTCACAGTGATAAGAACCACCACGGTAATGTCTTACATAGTCTCTTACACAGTGCTTATGATTAACATGACTAATAGGGTAGATGAGGCTTCACAGGCGCCAGAGAGCTTTCAACCAACCCCGTTGTGTGAGACTCAACTCTAACACGGCTCCAGACAGATCTCCATCAGCAAATTTAGCGGTCTGCGGTGACACTACTGTTCATACATTGTGCAGCCTGAGTCATGGAGATATCTTCACAATGCTTACACTTGAATCTATGTATGCCAATCCCTCTTTTGTATTTATCATATCAACTGACATACCAATTTAACCAATCTAGAACATCGACATCAAAATCCTTGGACCATTCCTTTAATAGTTGATAGAGACGTTTATTATTACACTTGTTAAATTGTCATACTTGTGTTTGGTTCCAGGAGGGAAGACGCGGACCAAGGACAAGTACAGGGTGGTGTACACAGACCAGCAGCGCCTAGAGCTAGAGAAGGAGTTCCAGTACAGCCGGTACATCACCATCAGGAGGAAGACAGAGCTGGCCCTGGGCCTCAGCCTCTCAGAGAGACAGGTGTGTGTTACAGCGACAGTTGGAGAGCTGGCCCTGGGCCTCAGCCTCTCAGAGAGACAGGTGTGTCTCAGAGAGACAGGTGTGTGTTACAGCGACAGTTGGAGAGCTGGCCCTGGGCCTCAGCCTCTCAGAGAGACAGGTGTGTGTTACAGAGACAGTTGGAGAGCTGGCCCTGGGCCTCAGCCTCTCAGAGAGACAGGTGTGTGTTACAGAGACAGTTGGAGAGCTGGCCCTGGGCCTCAGCCTCTCAGAGAGACAGGTGTGTGTTACAGAGACAGTTGGAGAGCTGGCCCTGGGCCTCAGCCTCTCAGAGAGACAGGTGTGTGTTACAGAGACAGTTGGAGAGCTGGCCCTGGGCCTCAGCCTCTCAGAGACAGTTACAGAGACAGTTGGAGAGCTGGCCCTGGGCCTCAGCCTCTCAGAGAGACAGGTGTGTGTTACAGAGACAGTTGGAGAGCTGGCCCTGGGCCTCAGCCTCTCAGAGAGACAGGTGTGTGTTACAGAGACAGTTGGAGAGCTGGCCCTGGGCCTCATCCTCTCAGAGAGACAGGTGTGTGTTACAGAGACAGTTGGAGAGCTGGCCCTGGGCCTCAGCCTCTCAGAGAGACAGGTGTGTGTTACAGAGACAGTTGGAGAGCTGGCCCTGGGCCTCAGCCTCTCAGAGAGACAGGTGGGTCAGAGAGACAGATGTGTGTTACAGAGACAGTTGGAGAGCTGTAGAAAGAGTTCCAGTGCAGAGCTGGCCCTGGGCCTCTCAGAGGGACAGGTAGATGGCAGAGAGCAGACATGTCGGTGAAAGTGACGGGTGGGTCAGAGAGACAGGTGAGCGCCACAGGTGGGTCTCAGAGAGCTACAGGTGAGTCTCAGAGAGCAATGTAGGTCTCATCATTCTTTGATATCACCACAGGTAAAGATCTGGTTCCAGAACAGGAGAGCCAAGGAGAGGAAAATTACCAAGAAGAAGATCCAGCTGTCCCAGCAGACCTCTAAGACTACAACTACCCTGACCTTTACCCCATCCTGCCTGGCTGACCCCAGCAACGGCTCCATGGCAACCAGCTCTAGCTTGTTGTCAGAGACAATATCAATGACTATCAAAGAGGAGTACTGAGGATAACAATATCAAACTGCTGTTCCCATGACAATCACTACAGAAGATGTAATTGACCTCAGTGATATGATGAAAATACTATTACATGCGTCTTGCACACCTGTAGTAGAATGCTACGGCCTGTGTTATGATAAGAAGAAAGAGATAGGGAAAGAAGAACAGGTTACAATATGCAAATATGTATAAAAGACAAGTGCCTTATTTGCAACTGCTTTTGTGTTTATATTTTCTAGATGCAAATTAATTTGTAACTAAAAAAATAACGGAAATGTTTTGATCTGATCTCGTTTAAAAAAAAAAATTTTTTATCTTCAATATTTTGCTTGAAAGGTTTGATTAGTTTTGAGGCACTGTGGAGGGAAATTCAATTGAAAAGATGTTGAGATACGAAGTAAGCAGGGCTATTTCTCTTCACATCCTGATAGTTGATCTACCGCTGGCCTCAGTTTCTCAATCATATGATTCATCCAGACAAATAAATGTCTTGGAACGTCTTACTGGTACAAACCTTTGTGTTATAAATGACTTTACAAGTGTATCGTTGACACCTAGGCTACATATAGATGTTGTTTGTCCCGTTTTGCCAAAATGGACACCTGAAAACAAGTGCTGAATACCCTGTACAGTATGTGCCAAGATAGCCATGATCACAAAGGAGAGAAACCACACGCTTTTGCCATTTACAGTCTCTCCACAAGTGATGAGTTTGCTATTTTAATGTCATAGGCAAATGAAAAGTTTCATGATTGCACTATCAAACTGATAAAAACCTTATCTAAGTCACATGATGATGGGTACGGAACTCATTGCATTGCTGTGAAACTTATGGACACTTACATCCCCAGATGACAGTATTTGGCCTTAACTCTTATGAATTTCACATTAATCTGTGCAGTCTGCTGATTTTGAAATTGCATACCCCTTTCTCTCTGCTTATTGTCTAATATGGGACATGACAAGAAGATGTCAGAAGAATATGTTAGTTATATGATTACAACAGCATACCTGGGCATCTGTGTCACCTGTCTTATAGATCAGTAACCATAGAGAGGTAATGATCCTGGGGTTGTGGAGAATTCAACTGTGATTGGCCATAAAGACTGTGTTTATTACTCCTCAGATGGGATGAATGGTAGGCCAAGGCTCTTAACCTTGGACCTCTGACCTCTATGCTGTACTATTAGAGAAGACAGGCACAACTTTTGCTTGTTTTTAAAACAGGATTTTATTATCAAATTGCAGTTTCCGATCACAGTGGCATCAACAATGAGCACGACCAAGTGATTCCTCTGCATATTACATTGTTATCAACACTTTGTTAGAAACATTATCTTTATTTATCAACAGCCTCTTCACAATTTGTTCTTTTAGCTTGACTTATTGAGTGAGAATGGCAAAAACATATATGCTTTATTTTTAGTTAATGAGGGGATTATCATCTGGAAATAATGCAACTCAAACAGGAAATGCATCACCAACGTTAACCCTCCAAAACCAGAGATGTGGAAAGGTTCAAGGGAAGAAAAAAAAGATTGATGGTGAGAAAAGATATGACCATGTATCTAAACAACTCTTTTACAACATTAGCTTATTATTGCACTAGCTCAAAAAACAATTTCTAAAAATTATACATGATCTTATTTTCTGTACAGGTACTGTGCTGTATAAAGATCATCATGTAACTACTATCTTCGATATAACCAGAAATGTATGCATGTGTGTGTATGCCAGGATGATTTTCCTCAGAGTATATTTGATTTTTAGCAATATCTCAAGATGTGTTGACTAGGGAGATGGACTGCAAGCTTTAAAGTATTGACTTAAGATATTGGTAATTCAATTTCTGTTATGCAATTATCAAAATTCTTTAAAACATTATATGAAATAACTATTGTATTACTTCTATCATGCAGCAAACACATGTAGGAATTTGCGACATATTAGACAACTGAAACAAGACCAAACTGGTAAAACACTTTTCCAAAGAAGGATATGTGGTATAGAAATGTGGTAAAGAAAAACAGAAGTGATGTATCCACTTCTTGGAAACAGACAGTGTCCACCTCTTGGAAACAGACAGTGTCCACTTCTTGGAAACAGACAGTGTCCACTTCTTGGAAACAGACAGTGTCCACTTCTTGGAAACAGACAGTGTCCACCTCTTGGAAACAGACAGTGTCCACTTCTTGGAAACAGACACTTGGAAACAGACAGTGGAAACAGACAGTCTTCTTGGAAACAGACAGTGTCCACTTCTGGAAACAGACAGTGTCCACTTCTTGGAAACAGACAGTGTCCACTCTTGGAAACAGACATTGTCCACTTCTTGGAAACAGACAGTGTCCACTTCTTGGAAACAGACAGTGTCCACCTCTTGGAAACAGACAGTGTCCACCTCTTGGAAACAGACAGTGTCCACTTCTTGGAAACAGACCGTGTCCACTTCTTGGAAACAGACAGTGTCCACTTCTTGGAAACAGACAGTGTCCACTTCTTGAAAACAGACAGTGTCCACTTCTTGGAAACAGACAGTGTCCACTCTAAAGTGTGAACATACATTTAAAGTAACAGCTGTGTTTTGTAACTAAGACAACATAATTCAACATGGCTGTCGTCTGTATCAACTTTGGGCCTCTCAGGGAGTGCATCCCAATAATCTCTTTCTTCCTGAAATGTGCGCTCGTTCACCACTTCCCACACATTTAAAAGCATTGGATTGGTGTTGGCTTGGGCAACAGGGAGATTCCATATTCCATTAATTTCCTTCCAAATCCAAGAAGGGAAGTGAACAAGAAAAGGAGAGATCATTGGGACGCAACCAGTGATTCATCTCAGACTCTCAGTGATTCTGTCACTCCCTGACCTTAGAGAGCCTTTTTGTGTCTCTATTTTGGTCAGAGTGTGATTTGGGTGGGCATTCTATGTTCTGATTTCTATGTTTTGTGTTTCTATGTTTTGGCCGGGTATGGTTCTCAATCAGGGACTGCTGTCTATACTTGTATCTGATTGAGAATCATACTTAGGCAGACTTTTTCCCTTTTGTTATTGTGGGAAGTGATCTTTGTTAGTGGCACTATAGCCCTGTTAAGCTCCACGGTCGTTCCTTTATTTTGTTGGCAACATTTTTATCAATAAAAGAAAATGCACGCTCAACACACTGCGCTTTGGTCCTCTTATTCCTTCCAGGAAGATGGCCGTGACAGATTCAACTTTGTGTCCTTCTATTCTATCACATTGAATCTAGACAGTACCTTGCTTCCTGGCCTTTCTGTACCCTGGCGTACACACAGTCCTCCTCCTCAGGTGTGTCTACCTTCCACTGGGGGCCCTCTAATGTTTTAATCTGTCCATACTCCACCTCGATCGACGCTTCCCTCTCCTTCTGTCTCATCTGCTTCTTCAGTATCCTGACATCAGCGTATTCCACAACCTGGCTGTCATCATTAGCTAGAGAAAGAGAGAGCAAGAGCGAGAGGGACAGGTGGGGAGACATTACATCTAGTATTTCAATGACAAGACTGGTAAACGCGGTAAATTATAATACTTAAGAGAAAATGAAGAGGTGCTGATAAATTTCCTCTAACCTGGCGTCTTTGAAGGTTTATTTTTCTTCTGGACACAGTAAACTGCCAACACCATCACTAGGACAATAACCACTGCTGCCAGAGACCCTGCTACCATCCAGATGATCACTGGGTAAAAGAGAGGAAGCAAAACAACATATGGAAGTGTGGAAGGTTGTTCCATTGTAAAACCAGCCACCAATGTTACTACAGATATAGGATTTTAATTTAGGCCTTTTGTTACAGCAGAAAAATCCTCCTGCACTTACAGGAAATGCTAATTGTCTTTGTGGAATGATACTTCTTGACTGTCAAAAGACCTTTGATACAGTCAACCATTGTCTCCTAATCTCCAAACTGGAGGCACTGGAGTTAAACAGTATCCCTATAGGCTGGTTAAAGTCCTACTTGTCAAGTAGGGAGCAAGTGGAAGAGGTTAAATGGTTCACTGTTTCAGGCAAATCCAATAAGTTGTAGTGTTCTGCAGGGGAGCCTGCATGGACAACTACTGTTTTTACTGTATATAAACGATACGAAAGAGGCTTGTTCTCAGTCTTTTCCTTTATGCGGATCTCTACACTTCTGGTATCTCACTAAAGTAAAACTATGTTGGAGAGCATACTTAGCACAGAGCTTACTAACATTAGCACATGTCTTGGAGAAGCTCTCTCTGCATTGTTTGAAATCTTCTGTTCCATTATGAATGTCCCCTTCGATATAACTGCCGTGATAGACGTTCTGATAGACGGTCTCCTTTAGTTTTTATGCTGTATTATCTCGCTGTCGTACTGTGTGGAACCGTGTTTGATCTTGCATGGCCATCTTGTCACAAGAGGTGTTATGGCTCGAAGAGTGATGGGTATGGAGTCAGGCGCAGAGAGCAGAGGATTTGTGAAAACACTTTATTTCCGTACAATCACAGGGCATAAAGAGGGTGACGCCGAACACAGGCGTAAAACACTCCAAAATGTACGACACAGGTACATACGCGGTCAGCGGAAAATCTAAAAGACAGGAACACTCCTTGACCAAAAACAGCAAACAAGCCCGCACGAACACAGGCGGGCTAACAGAACGTAAATAACCGACCCAAAACCCCAAACAAGGAACAGGTGAAACCAATTAGACCCAACAAATGAAAAGGAGAAACGGGATCGGTAGCAGCTAGTAGAACGGCGACGACGAACCCCGAGCGCCACCCGAACGGGAAGATTCGTGACAAGAGGATATTCGTGATATTCGTGACAAGAGGACCACCATGGAAATAAGTCCCAGACATTATTGTGTGTTATCCTCGAGGATTTTACTCAAGTGCAAGTATGGCTTTTTCAAGTTTTATGTGTGCTTGTTATTTAAAATGGTTCGAATTTTAAAAAACTACACTAAACGGTACAATAATGACACCAATAAAACGTCAGGGTGAGCATTATCACTAACTAAAATTCCACAGGGTCTGATGGGCTTTTGTCACTGATATTTTGGGTGGCATTTGTGTGATTGCTGGGTCTGGAGGTCACAAAGGTGTCAAGTACCTTACCAGTGGTTGTTCTACTGGTGGAGGCCTCAGTTCCAGTCGTGGTTGCCACTGGTGTAGGCTTAGCACACAGGGTATTACCAGCTGCAATCACCCATTCTGCTGTATTTGTCTTGTTGGGTTTGGTGCAGTTAATATATATGAGTGCTGTAGGCAATAAATACAGGAATCAAATGTGTATCTGAATTAAACACTGGCAAACGGACAGTGCAGTTTCTCAACAGGTTAATTTCCATTGATAAGGATCGACCATTATCATAATTGTTATCATTAATCATTTGTCTGTTTAACAACATAAATTAAACAGCAGATAACCTGGACAGTGCGAGATTCTCTCGCTGGTGGTAACACTGTTGATGTTGTTTTTTACGGTGCAGGTGAGATCTCCAGACTGGCCTTTCTTCAGCGTGATGGTGTCTGTCTTGTCACCAGGAGAGGCCTCAGTGTCTCTCAGTGGGTGTCCATCCAGAGTCCAGCTGTACTGGGTGTCCTGCTCCTCCCCCTCAGAGGAGCAGGACACCCTCACCTCTCCATTAGACAGGCACTCAGAGGACAGCTTTGCAGGGGATACAGGGGCTAGGGGGAAGATGAACAATTGTCATGTTCATCGTATGAATCGGACCAAGGCGCAGCGTGGTATGCGTACATTCTTTATTATATTAAGAAGGAACACTAAACAAACCAACCAAAATAACAAAATGGACCGTGAAGCTATATGAATAGTACAGACAGGCAACTAAACATAGAACAAGAACCCACAAACACCAAAGGGGAAATGGCTACGTAAATATGATCCCCAATCAGAGACAACGATAAACAGCTGCCTCTGAATGGGAACCATATCAGGCCACCATAAACATACAAATACCTAGACCCACAAAAATCTAGACATACAAAAACCCTAGACAATACAAAACCCCTAGACAATACAAAAACTAGCGTATCCACCCTAGTCACATCCTGACCTAACCAAAAATATAAAGAAAACAGAGATATCTTAGGTCAGGGCGTGACAACAATGGTATTTATGTTGAGGTTATAATGTTGTTACTGGTTGCTGTCTAGTTTATCACAATTACAGCTCTATGGACACATTTATATATTTTAAATAGTTACACATTATTAAATGCATTTTTAGTTACTTTGATTTATAAGTCAATAGATCATACTTGTTGGTGAAATGTCCTAAATTAATATCTAGGAAGCGAATAGTGAAATGAATGTATCAAATAATAAAATAATATAGTCATGAGTTAGAGAGTGAGGCATTTACCTTCAATTAACAGTTGTAGTCCTCTGGTGCCCAATGATGTTCCATTTTTATCAAAGGTTACAATTACGTATTCAGCTAAATCAGTCCTTTCTGTGTTATTTATCATAAATGTCCCATTGCTGATGAAGTAGTGTGACCTAGCTGTAATGGAGTCATGGATTATCACCTCATTGTCTTTCATTTGGAATATTCGTATAGAATTACCATTGGAGTCTTTTTTAAGCATGATTTCATATGCTCTGGCATCAGTCACCAGCTGGAGATAGACAGTTCCTCCCAGAGCTGCATAACATGACCTGTTCTGTCTAGCATCACAAGAGGTCACCATACCTGAAAATCAAGAAGTAAGTCAGTGACTATTACTGTCCCCGTTTTGAGTTTAATTTTACAGATGATGATACAAGCACGCAACAGTATTTGGAAGTATATATATGAGACTGTTCAGTGCAAAAAACATGTAATATACAGTATATACATATACAGTACCAGTCAAAAGTTGACTCCTACTCATTACAGGATGTTTCTTTATTATTTACATTGTAGAATAATAGTGAAGAAATCAAATGATGAAAAAAACATTTTTGATTCTTCAAAGTAGCCACCCTTTGCCTTGAGGACTGCTATGCACACTCTTGGCAATATCTCAACCAACTTCATGAGGTAGTCAGTCGCCTGTAATGCATTTCAATGAACAGGTTTGCCTTGGTAAAAGTTAATTTGTGGAATTTCTTTCCATCTTAATGCATTTTAATGCACTTAATGCAGCTAACACAACATGCCACTGGAACACAGGAGCGATGGTTGCTGATAATGGGCCTCTGTACGCCTATGTAGATATTCCATAAACAAATTAGCAGTTTCCAACGACAATAGTAATTTACAACATTAACAAAGTCTACACTGTATTTCTGATCAATTTGATGTTATTTTAATGGACAAAAAAAATGTGCTTTTCTATCAAAACAAGGACATTTCAAAGTGATTCCAAACTTTTGAATGGTAGTGTATATACACGTTTCCTGATATTTCTTATATCTCTCAGATATAGGAAAGACACTTCAGAACAAATATCCTTTAGATTCTTTCATGGGACTATCTGTTATTCAATGCATTTGTATGGGCTAATTGTCACGGGGGACTAGGTGTGTGAGGAAGAATCAGGCGCAGAGCAGAGAGTTCCACAGGAAGAAGTGCACTTTAATACGTGTTGGGGAATAATCAGAATTAGTTGGGTAACATAGATAAGATGTTTTATTTTCATTATATGTTTGTGAGTTACTTCTCATCAGAATGTCTATTTTTGTATAATACTGTTCGCCATTTGCAGTCATCTGTTCTCTGTCAGGACTAAGTTACTTGGGCCGCAGAGAGGGGAGAGGTCAAGCGTGTATCTCTTGGCTCCACAATGTCTCTGTGCCAGTCACTGTGTCTCTGTCATCTTGTCAAGGAGGGGTGCATTTGATATATGCCTGTTGATAGGTTTTGTTTTATGGTTCTGAGAGCGAGAAAATAACATAGTTTAGGAGACAAAGCTGAACGATAATTTATGGCCAATACTGTCTGGCTATGTGTGTCTTTGCTATAAAGGATCTCAGTTGCAATGTGTAAGGACTCTCAGAGAATACATTGATAGACAATGAATTGATCTTAGAGTCACAGGGTTGTGATGGAGCTCATATAATTAAAGATGGACTTTATGATAACTCTGACTTGTGTGTGGTTTGCTCTCATGATTTGGTAAATACAGAAAATGTCCACGACATCAGGCACCAAAAGCAATGCCCACAACACAGGGCGCGGAAAAATATGGACCAGCCCCAGAACACGAACACACCTAATAACACACACAAGTAACACAAGAATAATCCCGCACAAAACAAGGGCGGGTATACACACTTTAAATAAAGAAGCCCATCAAGTTGCAATTTTGAAAATGAGAGCACATGGAAAAATCTTTACAGATGAGAGAACACCTCTGTCAACAGAACTGATTAGGAAATACAACTCGGATGCATTGCCTAAGGTATTATGTCGTATACGGGCAACAATTAACAAAACCACAGGGTTGAGTCCGTTTGAGGTCATCACAGATCGACCCATGTCACTACCAGGCATGTAAGATTTGAGAAAAGCAGACGTTCACTTTATGAGTGACACTATACTTAACTATTGCATACAACTCTCTATTGCAGAGGCTTCTGATTTAAACACAATTTTCGCAGAACTGCTTGTTGCAATTTTGATGAGGCTCTGTTGTTCAGATATCGGTAAGTGGGCTGGAGGCAGGGCATGAAAGGGATAACGAATCCAGTTGTTTGTGTCATCCATTGGCTGTATATTTTTTGGGGCTTTCCCCCTTGCTTTGATCCAACTAAATCTGTCTTACTACTCAAAAGTCATTTTAATTCTCGCAAAAAAACTCCTGTGGATTATTTTTCAAATTGGCATGTTTTGTTTCTAAATGTTTGCGCAAGAGTGAAGGTTTCATCGAGTTGTGAGATAGTACTTCTGCACATGTAACACACTGTGGCTGAGGAAAGGCACTACTCCCAATGTAAGTGAACCCCAAATCATTGTAGTTCTCATCATATTTGCGCCTCTTCGATTGTCTAACATCCCTGTCTGTTGTCCGGTGCTTCCAGGGTAAGGGGGCAGTAGTTCTTCAGCTGCATCAGATTCACAACTGTCAGTGTCCATGCTAGCTGGGCTAACAACATGTAGAATTACTGATGCTAGCATTGGATGTGCTCGTGAAAGCAGAACAACTCGTGTCATCGACAGGTGGTGGTAGCAGTACTACCAGTAGAGCTGGTATGTGTCTCTATGGACGGGGCCTTACTTTTTTAACCATTTATCCATTTTTGAGCAAACTGAATGAGCAGCAAATACGTTTGGATACATACGGACCGTTAGTGGAATTCCTGCGAGAGAGTAACGGTTAATGTGATTGGATGTGCACAGACCATGCAGGCGGCGATGAACGCGGAGACGTCCAGGACCATGGTAAGCTATCAAAAGCGTTGTCGCACAAAGGCCAGGGTCCGATGGGAGCCAGGGTGGCAGGCAAGCCTGGAGGGTCCACTCCAGGACTGAGGAGAGGACAGCGTCAGTCACAAACCTCTGGTTATCTGGGTCCCCTGCAGGGTTCTTGCTGGAAACATTGCGCCTCACAGACCTGCTTCCCTATTCCCCAGTTGAGTGTTGTTGCCAGACTCGAGGTGGGAAAGATGGTCTCGGGGTCCGAGAGTGTAGCCACGGGGCTATAGGGTAGTGGCAGCGCATCCATCTTGATGTTGTTGCATCCTGGTCGGTAGGAGAGGGAGAAGTTAAACCGGGTGAAAAGCAGGGCCTCCTAGCTTGCCTGGAATTGAGACGCTTGGTGGTGCAGAGATATTCCAGGTTCTTGTGGTCAGTCCACACAACAAACGGATGTTCCGCCCCCTTCAACCAGTGTCTCCAATCCTCCAACGCCATCTTCACTGCGAAAAGTTCACGATTGCCCACATCGTAGTTCCTCCCCGTGGTGTTGGGGCAATGGGAGAGGAAGGAGCAGGGATGTAACTTGAGGTCCAGGGCAGAACGCTGGGACAGGACAGCCCCCACTCCAACATCCAAATCATCAGTCTCCACCATGAACTGACAGGACGGCTCAGGATGAACCAATATGTGAGCAGTGATGAAGCGGTGCTTTAGGACCCGGAACGCACGGTCAGCAGCTGGGGACCATGTGAATGGAATCTTGGGAGAGGTGAGTGCAGACAGGGGAAGACAGGGTGCTGTAACCCTGGATAAAGCGGCAATAGAAGTTGACAAATACCAGGAAATGTTGCAGCTGCACTCTGGACGTAGGCTGGGGCCAATCCACCACTTCTCTCACCTTCGAACCAGTTCAACATGTCGCGGAGAACGTCATTAACCAGGTTCTGGAACACAGCAGGGGCAGCAGCATATGTACATACTGTATTCTATTCTACTGTATTTTAGTCAATGCCACTCCAACATTGTTCAATCTAATATTTAGATATTTCTTAAATCCATTCTTTCACTTTTAGATAGTCTGTATTGTTGTGAATTGTTAGATATTACCGCACTATTGGAACTAGAAACACAAGCATTTATAAAACACCCACAATAACATCTGCTAAATATGTGTATGTGACCAATACAATTAGATTTAATTTGACACACTCTCAATATTACGTACATTGTATTATCATTGTACAGTGGTATGACACATTCTGTGTTGTGGATACAGTATAAATAAATAAATTCACAAGGGTGATGGGAATAATAGCCTACTATTTTGGAGACGTAAAAACAATGAAATAAATAGATCACAGATTGTCTCTCGGAACAATTCTACGAGGGTGGGTTGGGTTGCAGTGGAAAACCTGTCCTGATGTCAGATACCGGGTAGGACTCGTAACTAATGTGGTAGGCATGAGGCGGGTGCTGCTCCAAAAACCTGCGCATGACAGTACATTGAGGCCATCTCCATTTTGAAGTAGTCAATTTTCATCTTCTTCTCCTATCAGTTGGTAAACAAACTGAAAGGGTGCATACTGCCTCCTAGAGTGTGTTGTTTGAACAGGTATAAAGCCAAGGTTTGCGATTTACTGCTACCTGCAGTTATAGAATGTTTGCTTACAAGTATAATTCATTGGCTGATCTCTCCTGATGACCTGGATGGAATTATGTGATCCTTAACCCTTAGGAAGTCTCACTACTTCAAAATGTGACAGTCCTCAATGGCACAACCCATGTTAAAACAGGATTTTGGGCACTAGAGTCTTCTATACACCTCAAAGTCCAAAACACACTTTTATTTTTATCTTCTAGTTGGTGGTGCAGCAAAACAAAGATCATGAATATACTGACAAGATTACATGTCTCTCTGCCCTAACAATGGGAGTCGTCCACAAAGCGACACGCCAGCTCTCGCCTTTCATTTATTTGGATTAGTGGATACATCTCATTATTATAATCCATTTTTGAATATTCGATGAGAGTAGCTGACGTCAACGGCCGTATTCAATGGAGAGAGACGCTATGCTGCTAGCCTCATTCCACGAATACGCATAGCCATCTCGAGACAAAACAAATATAAAGTGTTTTTTCTCAAAGTTGCAGGGATGTCACGTGTCCTACCTATATCGGTATGCTCATATCAACTTCAACATTAAAAAACGTATGTTAGATCAAATCTCTCTTCCTCTTTCTCTCTGGTTCTACATTAAACCCAAACAGGTTCTATCTAGAACACAAAAAGTGTCACGCCATGGTCGAAATATATTGTGTTTGTCTTTATTTATTTGGTCAGGCCAGGGTGTGACATGGGTTTATTGTGGTGTGTTTTGTCTTGGGGTTTTGTTAGGTATTGGGTGTGTGGTTTAGTGGGGGTGTCTTGCATAGTCTATGGCTGTCTGGAGTGGTTCTCAATCAGAGGCAGGTGTTTATCGTTGTCTCTGATTGGGAACCATATTTAGGCAGCCATATTCTTTGAGTATTTCGTGGGTGATTGTTCCTGTCTCTGGGTTTGTTGTCACCAAATAGGCTGTATATGTTTTCACGGTCCGCTTGTTGTTTTTGTATTGTCAGTTATTTCATGTCGAGTTCCTTTTCATTAAAGAACATGAATAACCACCATGGTGCATTTTGGTCCGCTTCTCCTTCGACAGACGAGAACCGTTACAAAAAGGGTTATTCAAAGAGTTCTCCTATGGGGACAGCCAAAGAACCCTTTAGGTTCTAAACAGCACATAAAAATGTGTAGCATCACATTTCACTTTTTATTTGAGATATTTTATCAGATGTCATCACACACAAGACATTTAGCCAGCCTGGCTGTTAATTTAATGAAGAAGTGCAACTTTAAAGAGGCTCTTCCCCCTGAGTCACAACCTATTAATAGGGTCAGTGCAAAATGACACATTTCCTTTCTACTGAGTGACAAGAGACAGCTGGAGTGTCTTTTATACCATCTTTTCCGTAGGTTTTATTTATGCCGTAAAACATCGACAGGTTATGGAAATTCAGCACCGGATGAAAGATAGAGGACATTGTTAAAGTACAAGAAGTTTATTTGCTAAGCCGAGTCCTTGTGAAGAGATATGGAGACTGTGTTTGGATTGTTGGTGATCTTAGCAGGAGTGTCTCATGGTAAGAAAATAATTGATATGTGTTGGTATAATATGAAGAGGCTTGTAAAACATGTAGCGAGAGCATCACTATGGGCTACTCAGAATCCCGTTGGTTAGCAAAACAATAAAGAACACAGAGTTGTCTCCATGAAAATGATGACTGACTGAGGTGCTATTACTGTATATTGCCTTTGATGCCATTCATTTCTTTGTACTGTTGCTTGGTGTCTCCTCATCTATAAAAGTAAACATGACTCAAAAGCGGACAGCGATAGAACACATCCCTCTCTTGTTTCTAAGGCATGGAGAGCCCCTGTGATGCTAGAGAGGATGGAGCTCAGTGTTATGGAGCTCTGGGAGGAACTGTCTATCTCCAGCTGATCACCAACGCCAGTGGACATCAGGTTAAATTTTGGAAGGACCCAACTGGTGCTAAAACAGAGATACTCACAATGAGAAAAAACATTTCGATAACAAAAGGGCCTATTAATGGCAGGTCAGAGTTCATTATAAACAATGGGATATTCAGGATAGATAACACAGTAAGGAATGATTCTGATAAATACTGTGCTGAAACATTTAATGCAAATGGAATATTATTGGACTCCAGAAGACTACAACTGTTCATTGAAGGTAAAAAGTAAATTCTCTAAGAAAAAAAGTAATTATAATTATTTGCTTCCTCAATATGAATTTAGACCATTTACTGAACAAAAATGATGCGTTGATTTATAAATCAAATGAAGAATGCATTTGTTTAACTAACAAAACATATGTACAGTGCCTTCAGAAAGTATCCATGCCCCTTGACTTAACCACCTCTATGCGTGCATGGTCACCACTATGCTATGCAGGTCAAAAAGTTAATTACTTTGCAACATTTTTTTATAGTATTACTTTACTGCTTTTTTGTAAAGAAGATGCATGTTTTGGTATATTTTTATTCTGTACAGGCTTCCTTCTTTTCACTTTGTCAATTTGGTTAGTATTGTGGAGCAACTATAATGTTGTTGATCCATCTTCAATGATCTCCTATCACAGCCATTAAACTCTGTAAATGTTTTGCCTCATGGTGAAATCCCGGTGCAGTTTCCTTCCTTTCTGGCAAGTAAGTTAGGAAGGACACCTGTATCTTTGTCGTGACAGGGTGTATTGATGCACCATCCAAAGTGTAATTCATAACTAAACCACGCCCGGGCTCACCTTCTTCACATTTTTCTACTGAACTTATTTAGGCTTGCAATAACTAAAGGGGAATGAAAACTTATTGACTCAAGACAGATTTTCATTTTCTATTCATTTGTAAAAAAAATTGTAAAAAGCCACTGTAAATATGCTTCCATATCTGTAATTTTGATAAGCTAGACAGCAACCAGTAACCACATTATAACATCTTCCCCCATAGCCCCTGTGACACAGGCTAAGCTGTCCTCTAAGTGTCTGTCTCATGGAGAGATGAGGGTACACTGCTCCTCTGAGGGGGACAGTCCCCAGTACAGCTGGACTTTGGATGGACACCCACTGAACAACAATGACTACTCTTTTAGTGAGAAGACAAACTCCATCACACTGCAAAAAGGCCTGTCTGGGGATCTCAACTGCACCATCAGAAACAATATCAGCAGTGTTACTGTCAGCAGGGTGATCTTACCTTGTCCAGGTAAGATACTGTTTAATATCAATGATAATAATGATGATGATTATAATAATGATCAGCCCTTATCAATGGAAATTAATCTGTTTAGAAACAGCACTATCCATCCTCCTGGGCTTTTCACTCACACCATTGTCTAGGGTGTATCGAGAATGGTGCGACAAACAAAAAACATCTAGTAAGCGGCAGTCCTATGGGTGAAAACAGCTGGTTAATGAGAGGTCGAAGGAGATTGGCAAGAATTGTGCAAGCTAACAGGCGGGCCACAACCAGGCAAATAATGCTGCAGTACAACAGTGGTGTGCAGAATGGTTTCTCTCTGTCCTTGTCCCGGATGGGCTATTGCAGCAGATGACCACACCGGGTTCCACTCCTATCAGCTAAACATAAGAACAAGTGGCTCCAGTGGGCACACGATCACCAACACTGGACAATTGAGGAGTGGAAAAACATTGCCTGGTCTGAATAATCCTGGTTCTTCTTGCGTCATGCTGATGGACCCATCCTGCTTGGTGCAGTAGCTGTGTGTGGGTAAAATCCCTAAGGAAGCCAAGCCCCCCCCCCCCCCCCACCCCAAAAAAGCCATATTACAACCTACACTGTATGTATTTTGATATTTGTTTTCTGTTAATTCGTGTGCTTTGTGACCATGATATACAGGCCTAAAGGCCAAGACATTAAGACAACAGTGGCAGAATAAATTCAACCACACCTTTTTTTTATCACAAAACCGGATAGCAAACTCTGTCTTGTGAACTCCACAACGCATATTGCATATTATAGACAGTTGAGCTACAGCATACTTAAGCAAGTTAATGTTTCCGAATTTTTTGAACCACTTAACTATTGAATTAGAACCACAGAGTTACCGCAGGTCATAAGGAAAACAGTTGCTGCCTCCACTATTCCAGAACCATTTACACTTTACCAATTCCACATCATCAAATCACTTCTGCTTAGTCTAATACAGTGACAACTGAAAGATACCCCCCCCCCCAAAAAAAAATTGGCCAATCAACATAAACTAAATATGATGTGGCTGTCCATGGTTCTGATTTCTGTTTGCGCTTGTGTATGTGTGTGCGCGCGTTCGTGCAAGTAAAAAAACATGTTGACTCACCCTACTTGTAGAGAAACGGCAATGCCATCCTCTTCTCTTTCATGTTGAAGAAACTGTCTGTCACTTTGTCATACAGTACACACCTAATTTTGTTGTCCTAGGCTACCTGGCTAAAATGTTTGCTCGCTAGCCTAACTTCCGTTCATGGGCAACGTTAGCTAGTTAACATTAGCCTTCTACATCTAGCTACTTTGCATATTGAACTTCCATCCTCTCAGACTAGGGTCACAACAGTGTATGCATTAATGTTTGGATCAGAATTGCCCTTAAAAATCATTGGATGGAGAATTAAGTAAAACCGCAAGTCCAAATCCTTATCTCCATCCATGGATAATTTAGGAAAGACACAATTTTAAATAGCCAGCTAGCCACCGGAGGACAACAACACAACGAGATGCAACAATTCAAGTTGTTTCTGTTAATGACATATGCTTTCAAAGCGATTTGAGAGGAGAGACACCAAATCCAAGCTGGCTTCCCTTGACACTTTTTATTATTTCGCCATGACCATTCACAGTTCGCTCAGTTTAGCTAAACAATGATTAGCAAATGTGTTATAATTTATTTGTCAAGGGAGTCCAAATGCTCACTTGGTTCCCTTTCATTCAATGCTAGGGGTGGCAACAATGTCATACTCGTTTGGACCAGACCAGACAGTATCAGATAGATGGCCAGATGCTTTCTCCTGTGAGATAAATTCAGCCTCTTGCGAATTGATGGAAAATTGTGAAACACAGTGACGAAAGCTATATATATATTTTTTTGTGAGGGAGGATACATTATTTGGGGAAGCCCGGCTTCCCTTGGCCTCCATGAATACACGTCATTGGCTTGGTGTCAACGGTACATGCGTTTGGTGGTGGTGTAATAGTGTGAGGAATGTTTTCCTGCACATGTTAGGTCCCTTGAAAACAATTGAGCAATGTTTTCATGCCCTGAAGAATTCAGGCTGTTCTGGTGGCAAAGAGGGGTCAAACCCAGTACTAGATCGGTGTACCAAATAAACTGGAAACTGAGTATAAACTCTACAAAAAATAAACATCCCTTTTTCAGGACCGTCTTTCAAAGATAATTCGTAAAAATCTAAATAACTTCACAGATCTTCATTGTAAAGGGTTTAAACACTGTTTCCCATGCTTGTTCAATGAACCATAAACAATTAATGAACATGCACCTGTGGAACGGTCATGAAGACACTAACAGCAATTAAGGTCACAGTTCTGAAAACGTAGGACACTAAAGAGGCCTTTCTACTGACTATGAAAAACACCAAAAGAAAGATGCCCCAGGGTCCCTGCTCATCTGTGTGAATGTGCCTTAGGCATGCTGCAAGGAGGCATGAGGACTGCAGATGTGGCCAGGGCAATAAATTGTAATGTCCGTACTGTGAGGCGCCTAAGACAGAGCTCCAGGGAGACAGTACGGACAGCTGATCGTCCTCACAGTGGCAGACAACGTGTAACAACAACTGCACAGGATCGGTACATCCCAACATCACACTTGCGGGACAGGTACAGGATGGCAACAACACTTGCCCGAGTTACACTAGGAACACCCAATCCATCCATCAGTGCTCAGACTGTCTGCAATAGGCTGAGAGAGGCTGGAATGAGGGCTTGTAGGCCTGTTGTAAGGCAGGTCCTCACCAGACATCACCAGCAACAACGTTGCCTATGGGCACAAACCCACCGTCGCTGGACCAGACAGGACTGTCAAAAAGTGCTCTTCACTGACGAGTCGCAGTTTTGTCTCACCAGGGGTGATGGTCGGATTCACATTTAGCATCTAAGGAATCAGCCATACTGCTTGTTCTGTGTGTGATTTCCTGCAAGACAGGAATGCCAGTGCTCTGCCATGGCCAGCAAAGAGGCCAGATCTCAATCCCATTGAGCACCTCTGGGACCTGTTGGATCAGAGGGTGAGGGCTAGGGCCATTCCCCCCAGAAATGTCCAGGAACTTGCAGGTGCCTTGAGGGAAGAGTGGTGCAGTCCATGAGGAGGGGATGCACTACAGTACTTAATGCAGATGGTGGCCACACCAGATACTGACTGTTACTATTGATTTTGACCCCCCTTTGTTCAGGGACACATTATTCCATATTTGTTCGTCACATGTCTGTAGAACTTGTTCAGTTTATGTCTCAATTGTTGAATCTTAAGATCATACAAATATTTACACATGTTACATTTGCTGAAAATAAACACAGTTGACAGTGAGAGGACATTTCTTTTTTTGCTGAGCGAGTGGTTATGAGGTTAATAATACCCTGTGTGTTAAACCTACAACAGTGGCCCCAACAACAGAGGCAACCACTAGTAAGGACTAGGGGCTTGAAAACCCAGTGACCACCAGACCCAGAAATCACACCCAGGGTGCAGCAATTACACACAATCATGTCACATTGACAAAAGCCCATCAGACCCTGTGGACTTTAAGTGATAATGCTCATCCTGTTGTATTATTGGTGTCATTATCATTAAGACGTTATGGCCTTTATGCATAGTGCATTTGGAAAGTATTCAGGCCCCTTGATTTTTTCCACATTTTGTTACGTTACAGCCTTATTCCAAAAGTGATTCAAATGATTGTTTTACCCTCATCAATCTACACACAATACCCTACAATGAAAAAGAAACAGATTTTTAGAAATGTTAGCAAATGTAAAAATACATAAAATAATAATTTAATAAACCCTCTTCATTCAGTACTATGTTGAAGCATCTTGGCAGTGATTATGGCCTAGAGTCTTCTTGGTATGAGGCTTCAAGCTTGGATCACCGGTTTTTGGGGAGTTTCTCCCATTCTTCTCTGTAAATCCTCTCAAGCTCTGTCAGGTTGGATGGGGAGTGTTGCTGCACAGCTATTTTCAGGTCTTTCCAGAGATGTTTAATCAGGCTCTGGCTGGGCCACTCAAAGGCATTCAGAGACTCCCTTCTTTCACTCCTGCATTGTCTTGGCTCTGTGCTTAGGGTCATTGTCCTGTTGGAAGATGAACCTTCGCCCCAGTCGGAGGTCCTGAGCACTCGAGTAGGTTTTCATCAAGGATCTCTTTGTACTTTGCTCGATCCTGACTAGTCTCCCAGTCCAAAAAGGAAAAACATCCCCATATCATGATGCTGCCACCACCATGCTTCACCGTAGGAATGGTGCCAGGTTTCTTCCAGATGTGACGCTTGGCATTCATACCAAAGTGTTCCATCTTGATTTCATCAAACCAGAGAATCCGGTTTCTCATGGTCTGAGAGTCCTTCAGGTGCCTATTGGCAAACTCCAAGTGGGTTGTCCTGCCTTTTACTAAGAGTGGCTTCCGTCTGTCCATACTATCATAAACATCTGATTGGTGTAGTGCTGCAGAGATGGTTGCCAATTTGGAAGGTTCTCTAATCTCCACAGAGGAACTCTGAAGCTCTGTCAGCGTGCCCATCGGGTTCTTGGTCACCTCCCTGACCAAGACGCATCTCCTCCGATTGCTCAGTTTGGCCGGGCAGCCAGCCACAGGAAGAGTCTTGGTGGTTCCAAACCTCTTCCATTTAAGAATGATGGAGGCCACTGTGTTCTTTGAGACCTTTGGTTCCCTTCCCCAGATCTGTGCCTCGACACAATCCTGTCTCGGAGCTCTAAGGACAATTCCTTCGACCTCATGACTTGGATTTTGATCTGACATGCACTGTCAACTGTGGGATGTTATATAGACAGGTGTGGGCCTTTCCAAATCATGTTCAATCAATTGGATTTTCCACAGGTGGACTCCAATCAAGTTGTAGAGCCATCTTAAGGATGATCAATGTAAACAGGATGCACCTGAGCTCTGTTTCTAGTCTCATAGCAAAGTGTCTGAAAACATATTGTCACGTTCGTTGTATGGAGGAGACCAAGGTGCAGTGTGATTTGAATACATTATTCTTTATTTGCACAAAGAACGCAAAGAACACTAAACAAACTAACAAAATGAATGTGAAGCTAATAATAAGTTCTGACATGCAATTACACATAGACAATAACCCACAAAACCTAAATGGAAAATGCCAACCTAAATAGGATCCCCAATCAGAGACAACGATAAACAGCTGTCTCTGATTCGGAACCAATTCAGGCCACCATAGACCTACATTTACCTAGACAATACCAAATCCCCATAGATATACAAAAAAAACATAGACAAGACCAAAACACACATACCACTCTCGTCACACCCTGACCTAACCAAAATAAAGAAAACTAAGATAATGAAGGTCAGGGCGTGACACATGGAAATAAGTTATGTGTTTTTTTTAAATGTAATAGATTTGCTAAGACGTCTAAGAAACTGTTTTCGCTTTCACAAAATGGGGTATTTTGTGTAGATTGAAATTCATGATTTAATCAGTTTTAGAATAAGGCTGTAATGTAACATGTGAAAAAAGTCAAGGGGCCTGATATATTTTCTTAGGCACTATATATATGTGGCTGTTTTTACAATGAAACAACCTTAGCGCTGATGTTGTTCTGTCTCTGTTTCCTCTCTTTTACCCAGAGATCATAGGGACGGTAGCAGGGTCTCTGGCAGCCGTAGTCCTTGTCCTAGTGGTGGTGTTGGTAGTTTACTGTGTCCAGAAGAAAAAGAAACCTCCAAAGACTTCAGGTTAGAGGATATTTAGCTGTAGCTCTTCATTTTATCTCCATTAACTTGGGAAGAAATTGAATTTGCCACGTCAGTCTTGCCATAGAAAAGCTTCAATGGCAAGAATAATGATCTCTTTCTCGCTCGCTCTCTCTCTCCACAGCTAAGGATGACAGCCCGGATGTGGAATACGCTGATGTCAGGATACAAAAGAAGCAGATGAGACAGAAGGAGAGGGAGGCGCTGGTGGAGCTGAAGGACAGACAGGTGAATGTGGCGGGGGGTCCCCAGCAGACGATGGAGGTGGAGTATGGACAGATTAAAACATTACAGGGTCCCCGGCAGAAGGTAGACACACCTGAGGAGGAGGACTGTGTGTACGCCAGGGTACAGAGAGGCCAGTGAGCAAGGTACTGTCTAGATAGAAGAAGCTGAGACTTTAATCACTCATTGCCTCCCAATAATCTCTCCTTTCTCCTAAAGTGTTGACTTGTTCACTTCCCTTCACGTATTTCAAAGGAAATTCATGTTATATGGCAGCTCCTCGTTGCACATGCCTATACCAATCCAATTCTTTTAAATTTGTGGGGAGTAGTGAAGGAGTGCACACATCTGGAAGAAGGAGAAATTATTGGGATGCAAACCTGAGGCCCAGAGTTGATACAGACGACAGCTATGTCTAATTATGTTGTCTTACAGTTACAGTAACAGCTTTGTTTTGCATGTTCACACTTTAGACCACATAGTCTCTTTCCAAGAAGTGGATACATCACTTCAGTTTTTCTTTATCACGTTTTAACACAAAAACAAAAAAAAAGAAACGGCCCTTTTTCAAAGATATTTTGTGAACGTGCCTTAGGCATGCTGCAAGGAGGCATCAGGACTGCAGATGTGTTCAGGGCAATAAATTGCAATGTCTGTACTGTGAGAAGCCTAAGACAGAGCTCCAGGGAGACAGTACAGACAGCTGATCATCCTTGCAGTGGCAGACCATGTGTAACAACACCTGCACAGGATCGGTGCATCCGAACATCACACCTGTGGGACAGGTACAGGATGGCAACAATAACTGCCCGAATTACACCAGGAACGCACAATCCATCCATCAGTGCTCAGACTGTCCGCAATAGGCTGAGAGAGGCTGGAATGAGGGCTTGTAGGCCTGTTGTAAGGCAGGTCCTCACCAGACATCACCTGCAACAACGTTGCCTATGGGCACAAACCCACCGTCACTGGACCAGACAGGACTGGGAAAAAGTGCTCTTCACTGACGAGTCGCGGTTTTGTCTCACCAGGGGTGATGCTCGGATTCGCGTTTATCGTCTAAGGAATGAGCGTTACACCGAGGCCTGTACTGTGGAGCGGGATCGATTTGGAGGTGGAGGGTCCGTCATAGTCTGGTGCGGTGTGTCACAGAATTATCAGACTGCCTGCAATGACAACAAGCTCAATCTCATCGCTGTGCATTACAGGGAAGATATCCTCCTCACTCATGTGGTACCCTGCCTGAAAGGCTCATCCTTAAATGACCCTCCAGCATGACAATGCCACCAGCCACACTGCTTGTTCTGTGCGTGATTTCCTGCTAGACAGGAATGCCAGTGTTCCGCCATGGCCAGCGAAGTGCCCGGATCTCAATCCCATTGAGAATGTCTGGGATATGTTGGATCGGAGGGCTAGGGCCATTCCCCCCAGAAATGTCCGGGAACTTGCAGATGCCTTGGTGGAAGAGTGGGGTAACATCGCACAGCAAGAACTGGCAAATCTGGTGCAGTTCATGAGGAGATGCACTGCAGTACTTCACACAGCTGGTGGCTACACCAGATTCTGACTGACAGACCCCCCCCCCCTCCTCCCTTTGTTCAGGGACACATTATTCAATTTCTGTTAGTCACATGCCAGTGGAACTTGTTCAGTTTATGTCTCGGTTGTTGAATCTTATGTTCATACAAATATTTACACATGTTATGTTTGCTGAAAATAAATGCAGTTGACAGAGAGAGGACTTTTTTGTTGTTGCTGGGTTTAGTTGTGTGGTGTTCACGTGTTCCTTGTGTCAGTTGTGTGATAGGTCATAAAGTCTTACATGTTTTTGCTGCATGATAGAAGTAATGATATCGTTATTTAAAATAATGTTTAAGGAATTTGTGATTTTTAATAATTGCATAACAGAAATGTTTTAGATATTATAGTCTACATACTTACTAATTTCCAATACCTTAAGTCAATACTTTGAGGCTTGCGGTCCGTCTCCCTCATGGACACATCCTGAGATATTGAAAAAAAATGTAATGCACTCTTATTAGTCATTTGTCTATGAGGACAATAATCCTGACATGACTCATATCTAAGATACATGATAATCTTTATATTGTTTTTTAGCAATTTCTTTTTTTTAATATAGCTAGTGCAATAATAAGCTAATGTTGTAAAATAGTTTCTGAAATACATGACCATATCTTTTCACAATCAAAATATATTTTTCTTCCACATCTCTGGTTTTGTGGGCTTAATGTTATTTTTGCATTTCCTTTTTGAGTCACATGAGTTCCAGTTTAAAATCCCCTCAACCAGAGGTGATGGACAGACTGATTGGCTAAAACCAACATAATGTAGCTTTCCTTCAAGATGTTACCATATTTGGTTAGCTCTTCTGAATAACTAAAAGTAAAGAATATAGGACTTCCCCATTATGTCAGTGTCACTCAAAATAAGTGAATCTAAAAGAACAAACTGAGAAGAGGATGTTGAGAAATATAGATACTGATCAACACAAACATAACATGCAGTGGAATCAGTTGGCACTCTTCATCGTTGATACTGCTGTGTGATGGGAAACTGCAATTTGATATTAAAATCCTGTGTTTAAAAACAAGGAAAAGTTGTGCCTGTCTTCTCTAACAGCACAGTATAGAGGTCAGAGGTCCAAGGTTAAGAGCATTGGCCTACCATTCATACCATCTGAGGAGTAATAAACACAGTCTTTATGGCCAATCACAGTTGAATTCTCCACAGCCCCAGGATCATTACCTCTCTATGGTTACGGATATATAGGAAAGGTGACAGATGCCCAGGAATGCTTCTCTAATCATACACCTAACGTGTTCTTCTGACATCTTGTCATGTCCCCTATTGGACGATAAAAAAGGAAGAATAGGGATTTCATGTCAAAACAATTAGATGAATGTGAAATTCATATACTGTAAACTGAGGATGTACACAGAGTATACAAAACATTTAGAACACTTGCCCTTTCCATGACAAACTTACCAGGTGACTCCAGGTGAAAGCTATGACTCCAACCTAAGTGCATGTAAACCTACGACTTCAACAGTATGTAGCTAGTGGGCTAAGCTGTAGCGCCAATGCAGAAATTCTGGAGATTTGTAGAAATTCTGACAACGAGTCTGTATGAAAGTCAGATCAGATTCTGACAGTGACAGTGAGGAGCAGCCACCCAACCTTGTAGACATTGAGGACCCTGAATCTGAGGACCCGTAGTCCACTGACGAAGTCCCAGGTCCCTTTGAAGATGCTGGTGGTGATGGAGGCAGACCGAAGGTGGATGAAGTACAGGTGGTCTGTGGTAGCTGCAGTAAGCACATAACAGTGACTTCAAATTCTGAAAACGCTCAAGGGTCTCTTGACTCTGCACATGATAAGCACTGGCCTGACTAAGTTTAATACGCAATAGTCGCAAGACTTGTGCGAAGTGAAGTTGGAACCCTGATCGCTCTGAATCACCCTAGGTATTTTAAATATTGAGATGAACTGTGACAAACCCTTCACAACAGACTTGGTGGTAATGTTGCAAAGTGGATAGGCTTCAGGAGATCTCATAGCCTGACACATCAGTTAACATGTAGGTGCTACCAGCAATAAAACTGGGTAAGGGTCCAAAACAATCAATAATCAAATGCTCAGATGGCTGGTCTGTAACAGGAATAGGTCATTGCGGGACTGGCCTTAACATCTGATTAGGCTTCCCAGTCAGCTGACAAACATGGAATGTTTTGATGTAAGCAGAAATGTCTTTCTATAAAATGAGGCCAAGAAAAATACCCAAAATTCAATCATAGGTTTTACTAACCCCTAAGTGACCAGAAAAGTCATGATGTTTTCAAAACTAGATCTCGAAGCTTAGAAGGAAACACAATCTAAACAATAGCATTACCCACACAACTTTTGCTGTGCGGTGTCCATTTCCTCACCAACAACTGTTCTTGAATGTAGTGACCCTGTTCAGCTATGTGTTGTGTAAGTTCCGTTCTGACCGTAGTGTCAACACTGCTCAGCACGAGTCACAGCGCAAGCAGAGAATACTTCTGGGAATCTCTGTATGTTTTCATCGATAATCCCTACATGGGATGGGGTATGAGAAACCACCAGAGGAGATATATCACGCCAGACACGACTACCGGCTAAGTTGCTACCCAAAAACCACAAACACCATCAACGGGCAGAAAGGGACGCACCCCAAGGGAAACCTAACCTTGCAGGTCAGATTTAAGTTTGACTTCCTGCAAGGGTACAGACAACGTATTCAAACCTATCCCTTGAATTAGGACACTGGTTCCTGTCTCCAGAGAAAGAGTCAGAACAGACTCAAACAAATTATTCAGAGGCACCAGACTCTCGCAGAATCTTTACTGGCACATCACTTCCCAATAGTGAAAATAACCCTCTGAGAAACTGTGAATAACCAGTATTAAAAGGTTTGGACAATTCTTGAGCTTGTGCAACAGGATTAACATGAGGAACAGGCCCAGCTAACGCAACAGGTTTTAAATGTGTGCTGGCCAATCTGCTTACCTTTTTACCAAGGACAGGACATTTGTTCTTCCAGTGGCCTTTACCTTGACAATAATTTGATTTTACTGACATCATTCTGTCCATATTAAGCACGTAAAGATCTGGATGGAAATGGGTCATTAAACAGAACTAAAGGAATTTGCTGACCGGAATCGACTTGAACTGTTCCTCTGTCCCCAATCTCACATACGGGACCCTTAAAAACTGCCTTTGTCGGTCAGTATGTACTCATCTGCCAAAACAGCAGCCTCAGATGCAGTCCGTACTTTATATCAAGATGATCAGGGACAGATTCTTTGAATTGTTTGAGGGTGATCAGGTTGCACAAATCTTCAAAACTAGTGACTGCTAACGCAGTACACCAACGATTACATTTAGTTAACAAAAATCCAGAGAACTCACATGAGACTGTTTTTAACCTTTCTTCAAAGTTCTAAAATACTATTGATACACTTCAGGGACCAACTCGAAACCATGCAGGAAAAGAGTTTTAATCTTTATGTAATCGTCGCTATCTGAAACGCTAAGAGATGAGTAAGCCTCCTGAGCTCCTGAGTCAAAACACACTGAAGTGTCAAAGTACGGTCTGCATCAGGCCAAGCCCGAGAATCTGCTCCACGTTCAAATAACGTTTAAAAAATGATCAGGATCCTTTTCAGTAAATGTAGGCAACAACCAGAGAATACCAGCAACATCAAAAGACGGAGAATGACCAAGGGAAAAGCGTCCCAATGGGGAGCTTGAGTAGTCATTCTCAAAAGAAAATTCACCTGAAAGTTTGCCTTCTCTGACAAGTTCTAAACGCTGATGTTGCAACCACAGTTTAGCTTGTTCCGTATCCTGCTTCAAAATGTCAAAATCAAGTTAGTTATTTTTGCTGTTTCAACCTTTCAAGATCTTTGTCATGATTTAGCTGCAATAAAAGTAACTCCTTTTTCTGCTCAAATGTCAAACCAGCACTAGACAATTGGTACATTCAATACAGGTTCCCACAATTCTACCTTCAAAATACCAGCAGAAAGAAAATTAGCTGACAGAATAGACCTCACTGTATCCTTGAGACGTTTGTCACTCATCTCAACATGATTATACTCACTCAATTTCAAAAGCGGTTCCTTCAGTAAACTGCATAAGCAACTCTTCAGAAGGAGCACGGACAAAATCCTCAAAAGGCACCATAATGCTACTTCCAAATTAACAGATTAGTAGCCCAGACTTTGAATTGCCCTAATGAGCACATCGACTACAGAACAAGAATCACATCAGATGAGCATTACTTGAGTTTCCCAAAATCTTATTGTTAAACTTAACCCTAGTTTTCAGTGGATTTGCGGCGGGGATTGATGCACTAGAGACGCTGGCATGAAGGCGGAACCAGCTCGCTGGTAACCAACCCCAAATGTGCTCCCGAGAACTGCTCTAACTGCTCTGACCGCTATCACCAAACAAAAATAACAAACGATGCACAACGTGCCCCAGTGGGAATACGTTGCTATACCTAATGGGGAAAAACCAAAGCTCTGGAAAATGAGTTATGTCTGCCTCAACTTCTGTCAAACATTGCAAAGATAACTCACCTCCATAATCTGATGACCCAACAGGGAACAGAACAAAGTGTCTCTAGACAGTACAAGAAAATAGACTTTGTGGTCTTCTCTCCACCAATGCACCAAATCAAAACTAATAAATAAACAAAGTCATCAAACCGATACCATAGAAGGAAATTTCTCTAAACCAATTGAAGTGTGATTAAAACACACAACTACAAAAAGTGTACATACCTCCCAATATACAATAGCACGTACAAATGGCCAAATAGCCATACAAGCTTCTGGGACAATAACACAACTAAGTAAACCACAAGATCCACCAAAGAGTCACCAATTAGCGCTAACCAATTACCATATATACTTGGGATAACATCAAAATAACCAAGGCAAAGTCCTGGATGAGCCCCTATTTGTCACAACCTGGCTCTTAGATGGTGATAAGCGAGGGAGTACACATTGGCAGTTAAGGAGTAACAAAAACATGTAATAACTAACAAAGTATAAAGCAACAAAGGAAAACTAACCTGTGAAGTGTGAAAGTAGGCATGTGAGGGGTGTAATGGAGATGCTTGGATGAAGGTAAAATGTGTGTAAGTGCTAAAGGGTACACCTACTCAAAAAACATAATCAACCAGATCATAAAACAAAATGGTGCTTTGGGGAGAAAGAGAGCAAGGACTGGGCACCAGGAACTTTTATCTCCTAGTTGATCCCAAACCCAGGCTCAACTTGTCACCTTGAGGACCCAATCAGTTCCACCTGTCCCCAATCTGCAAATAAAAGCACAATCACAGAGAAGTAGGCAGAGAGAGCGTATCAAATAACATAGTGCCAAATCATGTCGTTTACTACCCTGCATGAATCTGCTGGGAGCTAAACGACTAGGTTCAATGTTAGCTAGCTAACACTAGGCTCTAAATAGCAAAGCAAAAGATTCTGGGATACAAATAATGTCATACACATAACGTTAGCTAGGGAGCCAGCCAACGAATGTTAGCTAGCTAGTTAGGTAGCAGCACACTTTAGCTTGAAATTAAACCACTTTCTGTCTAAATTAGAAATGTTTAATATATGAAAATGTAGCTAGCTAATGCTAGACTATCTTACCGGTATTCATTCTCATGCATGATGGACGCGGCTCCCTGTCATGGATGCCATGCCACGTTGCCCTTAATTTGAAGATGTAATCTGGGGACAGGGGTTTTCTCCATCTCTTTAGCTATCATACTCTAATTCCACTGATTTCAAAACTGGATCCTCCAGAATGTGGAGAGCAACACTAATACAGCTCCACTAGATGTTGCATTTTCTTAAAAGCCATGTTTGACAGTTTTACCAACACAGACTGACCAGCTCAAATAAACAGAAGCCTTCTATAAAGGGCCTCCCGGGTGGCGCAGTAGTTAAGGGCGCTGTACTGCAGCGCCAGCTGCACCACCAGAGACTCTGGGTTCGCGCACAGGCTCTGTTGTAACCGGCCGCGACCAGGAGGTCCGTGGGGTGACTCACAATTGGCCTAGCGTCGTCCGGGTTAGGGAGAGTTTGGCTGGTAGGGAAATCCTTGTCTCATCGCGCACCAGCGACTCCTGTGGCGGGCCGGGCGCAGTGCGCGCTAACCAAGGTTGCCAGGTACACAGTGTATCCTCCAACACATTGTGTGGCTGGCCTCCTGGGTTGGATGGTGCTGTGTTAACTTAAGAAGCAGTGCGGCTTGGTTGTGTTGTGTATCGGACGACGCATAACCTTCAACCTTCGTCTCTCCCGAGCCCGTATGGGAGTTGTAGCGATGAGACAAGATAGTAGCTACTAAATAATTGGATACCACGAAATTGGGGAGAAAAAGGGGTAAAATTCAAAAAAAAAAAAAAAAGAAGCCTGATGGCAGATCAATTCTCTCCTCTCTCGGCATGTCCAGACCATTCATTATCTCTGCAAATAATGGCTCGTGGGAAGGTGGCTTAACCAGCAACTCATAATTTAACACATTTATTTGTATTTACAGATGGCATACAAGTTTGTTATGAAAGTTGACATGTTCCAGAAGGCATTTCCAAAAGAATGCGTGTGTGACATACGCCTAGTTTCCTGAAACTGGTCACAAATGAACTTTTAACAATGCACACCTGTTAATTTAAATGAATTCCAGGTGACTACCTCATGAAGCTGGTTGAGAGAATGCCAAGAGTGTGCAAAGCTGTTGTCAAGGCAATGGGTGGCTACTTTGAAGAATCTCAAATATAAAACATATTTTGATTTGGTTTTTTGATTACTACATGATTCCATATGTGTTATTTTATGTCTTCACTATTATTCTACAATGTAGAATATAGTAAAAATAAAGAAAAACCCTTTAATGAGTAGGTGTGTCCAAAATTTCTGGTACTGTATGTTACATGCCTCAAACTGAAAAGTTTCAGCAGATAATAAACCTGAATTAACAGGGTAAAATGGTGAGACGGAAAAACGTTAGCAGTGTACAGTAGTAGGCATTCTCCAAAATTCAAGAAGAAACCTCTAAGACTTCAGGATCCCACTAAGCTCATCACTAAGGTAAGGACCCTGGGACTAAATCCCTCCATCTGCAACTGGATCCTGGACTTCCTGACGGTCCGCCCCTAGGTGGTAAGGGTAGGTAACAACACATCCGCCAAGCTGATCCTCAACACGGGGGCCCTCAGGGGTGCCTGCTCAGCCGCCTCCTGCTTCCCCCCTCATGACTGCACAGCCAGGCACGACTCCAACGCCATCATTACGTTTGCTGATGACACAACAGTGGTAGGACTGATCACCGACAACAACGAGACAGCCTATAGGGAGTAGGTCAGAGACCTGACCGTGTGGTGCAAGGACAACAACCTCTCACTCAACTTGATCAAAACAAAGGAAACGATTGTGGACTACAGCAAAAGGAGGACTGAGCACGCCCCCCATTCTCATCAACAGGGCTGTAGTGGAGCATGTTGAGAGCTTCAAGTTCCTTAGCGTCCACATCACCAACAAACTAACGTTTTCCAAGCACACCAAGACAGTCGTGAAGAGGGCACGACAAAGCCTATTCCCCCCCAGGAGACTGAAAAGATTTGGCATGGGTTTCCCAGATCCTCAAAAGGTTCTACAACTGCACCATCGAGAGCATCCTGACTGGTTGCATCACTGCCCGGTATGGTAACTGCTCGGCCTCGGACCGCAAGGCACTACAGAGGGTAGTGCGTATGGCCCAGTACATCACTGGGGCCAAGCTTCCTGTCATCCAGGACAACAACCACCCATGCCACTGCCTGTTCATCCCGCTATCATCCAGAAGGCAGAATCAGGAGATAGGTTGGAGAAGGTCAGTACAGGTGCATCAAAGCTGGGACCGAGAGACTGAAAAACAGCTTCTATCTCAAGGCCATCAGACTGTTAAACAGTCATCACTAACATTGTGGCTGCTGCCAACATACTGACTCAAATCTCTAGCCACTTTAATAATTAAAAATTGGATGTAATAAATGTATCACTAGTCATTTTAAACAATGCCACTTTATATAATGTTTACATACCCTACATTACTCATCTCATATGTATATACTGTACTCTATATCATCTACTGCATCTTGCCTATGCCGTTCGGCCATCTCTCATCCATATATTTAAATGTACATATTCTTATTCTTTCCTTTACACTTGTGTGTAGAAGGTAGTTGTTTTGAAATTGTTAGATTACTTGTCAGATATTACTGCATGGTCGGGAACTAGAGGCACAAGCATTTCGCTACACTTGCATTAAAATCTGTTAACCATGTGTATGTGACCAATAAAATTTGATTTGATTTATTGAGCTTGCCAGTGGTAACCCACAAATGCTGATGCTCCAGATACCCAACTAGTCTAAAGAAGGCCAGTTTTATCTCTTCTTTAATCAGGACAACAGTTGTCAGCTGTGCTAACATAATTGTAAAAGGGTTTTCTAATGATCAATTAGCCTTTTGAAATGATAAGCTTGGATTAGCTAACACAATGTGCCATTGGACTACAGGAGTGATGGTTGCTGATAATGGGCCTATTTGGAACGGTAGTCCATATGTTAGGCTTAGTGAAGGGTAGATCGGAGTTTAGTGCATAGAAGGTTACTGAGTGAGACAAGGGGAAGTGCATAAAATTCATAAGGAGGGAGGCAAAGGGCAAAAGGCTAGTTTCAGTTCTTGATAAGGCACGCCAGCTGTGGAACTAGGGAGGAGCAAGGAATTTTGGCTTGAGGTCAAGTCAACAGATGAAGTGAGAAGAAACCTCTGGGAGGGGGGCCATATAGGCCCGCCACAACGACTCTCCTACTACAGTCCTATCTCACACACATACATTTCCACGCTCAAAGGTTCTAGCACCAGGCAGGGCCATGACTACACCAGTGAGAGGAGACAATTAAGTTCCTGCCTAGCAGGAAAAAAAATATTCTGATTGGCTGGGCCTGGATGCACCCCTGTCCATTCATGTGAAATAAATAGATCAGGGCCAAGTGGATTTATTTAAATGTTATATATGTTGAACAAAAATATAAACATAATATGCATCAATTTCAAAGATTTTACTGAGTTAAAGTTCATAGAAGGAAATCAGCCAATTTAATTAAATTAATGATATATAAACAGTACCAGTCAAATTTTGAACACACCTACTCATCCAAGGGTTTTAAGTGTGCCTTGACATTCACTCAACCAGCTTCACCTGGAATGCTTTTCCAACAGTCTTGAAAGATATGCTGAGCACTTGTTGGCTGCTTTTCCTTCACTCTGCGGTCCAACTCATCCCAGACCATCTCAATTGGTTTGGGGCGGCAGAGTAGCCTAGTGGTTAGAGCGTTGGAGTAGTAACCGAAAGGTTGCAAGTTCAAATCCCCAAGCTGACAAGGTACAAATCTGTCGTTCTGCCCCTGAACAGGCAGTTAACCGACTGTTCCTAGGCTGTCATTGAAAATAAGAATTTGTTCTTAACTGACTTGCCTAGTAAAATAAAGGTAAAATAAAAAAAGTACAAAAATTGGGTTGAGGTCTGGTGATTGTGGGGGCCAGGTCATCTGATGTTGCAACATCACTATCCTTCTTTGTCAAATAGCCCTTACAAAGCCTGGAGGTGTGTTTTGCGTCAATGTCCTGTTGAAAAACAAATGATAGTCCCGCTATCATTAGTGCAAACCAGATGGGATGGTGTATCACTGCAGAAAGCTGTGGTAGCATTGCTTGTTAGGTGTGCCTTGAATTCTAAATAAATCACAGACAGTGTCACCAGAAAAGCACTCCCACACCATAACACCTCTTCCTCCATGCTTCATGGTGGGATGCACACATGCAGAGATCATTCACCTACTCTGTGACATGGCGGTTAGAACCAAAAATCTCAAATTTGGAGGTGTGTCAAAACTTTTGACTGGTACTGTAGAGGTATATTGCTTGTAATTGATATAAGTATTTAGTATTTTTAAGTAAATTGTTACGGCTGGATTGTTTTAAAAACCCAAGAATGTTGTAGTTCCATCAGACTCGCGAACATTGGGTGAATAACAAAAACATGAACACCACACAAGGGTTAAATAATCAATACTGACACTGTGAAATGGAAGTGAATCTGTTTAAACACTTCCTTTCCTGTAGAACATAGCTACCTACAAACACAATACAGTAGCTAGAGTGTTCAAGCAGCTTTAGTGACCATTTAAATAAGATTGTGGCACAACAAACCCCCCATTAAAACACAGAGCAGTGTTCTGTGTGGAAGGTGGGATGTTGATGCTCAGTAACACAGAGAAGGCTGATTATGGAAAATATGACTTGAACATTTACAACTCAGAGGGGATGCTTCTGAACACAAGACAAATAGACCAACTCCTGGTTACTGAAGGTATAGAACTTCGAAACACTTTATTTGGATAGTCACCAATAGATGGTTTATAGATGTTAAACTAACTGTCAACAAACAATTTAACTAACTAACTACCCACTAACTCTAACTATCACTAGCCCTAACCTTAACCAATACCTAACCTTCATGACTGTTTTAGAGAATGAAATAATAGCTGTCTTTTCTCATTCCTCGACAGACCCAGTGTCTCCTCCTCAGCTGTCCTCTGAAAAATATATAACAAAACATATTTGATGAATAGGTACCAAATCCCATATAAACACATTGAATAACACATCCATGAAGGTTAAAAAAAAAAATCATGAGCAATACATTTTTGAATTGTCTGCCCTGTATATCTAGGAGATATAAGAAAGCACAGGAAATACTTGTGTGGTTTTGACACATATTTTACCCCTTTTTTGGGGTAGACACAAAACTACCTCCATACAAAAATGTTCTTAACCGGTACCGGTTGGTTACCTTCAGACAAGTCCTGTGAAACGTGTGGGAAACGTAGAGCAAAACAGAGAACACCATCATGTTTGGTATTAACTTGACTTGTTTGTGAGAATCTCATCTATCAATGGAGTGGTCATATTAGTTTATAGGCCAAACCGTTCGGACACTAAACCCGGTTTTGGTGAGAATACCAATGTTCCGGATGTCTCATTGTCTGACAAATACCGCTGTAGCTCGGCCACCTTCCACTGCGGATGTGGAAGACTGCCATAGGCCGATGTGGTGGATGGAAACGCTGCCCATTTAAAAAACAGATATCTCTAGCTTAAACTGACGGCTTTTGATGGGGCTTTTGTTTATTATGTTACTTACATTGGCTCACCTGTGCGTCAATAGACTCTAGGGGGTTTAAAACATAAAGGTTTAAATCACCTCACATGTGATTCAGATATATTGATTCAAATACATTCTGAAAGACAGCCTGAATCACTTTTTTCTACATTTTTAGGGTCTTTTAGATTAGGATTCTCTGTCGTTAATGTTAAAAAATAACAACTGCAAGTGATTGCCGAATATTGTGTAGAAGTCTTCCACTCGAAATCTGAAATGTCAAGGACAAGAAAAAATAAATCAATTCAACCACATATAACTAAGCTCCGTATTTAGTCACCATCAAAAATCCTGTCTTTACCCACTGTCTATTAACTTTTTACATAATTGTCTAAAAAGCTGTCTGTTCTTCTTCATCCTCCGCCCCAGTGTCCCCTCCTCAGCTGTCCTCTCAGTGTCTGTCCCATGGAGAGATGAGGGTGTCCTGCTCCTCTGAGGGTGACGCTCCCCAATACAGCTGAACTCTGGATGGACAGATGCCGAGAGACAGTGAGGACTGTCCTTGTTACGGAAGAAGCACCATCACTCCGAGGAAAGGCCCGCCTGCAGCTCTTACCTGCACCATCAGGAACCAGATCAGAAGTGTTGACATCGGAAAGACAATGTCACCTTATCTAGGTAAGCTGTAGCCTTCTGTAACAGTCAGCACTATTTGTATTATCATTCAATTAGAAGCATGAAGAATATAATGACCATCATTATTGTTATCGTCAGAAACCGACCTGTTAGCAAAAATCATGTTAAATACGGCAGTTTTCATCTAGGATGCTGTATGATTCCTGTTTGTTACTTTATTATATATTTTCCCAGTGGGGCAAAGATATCAGACTGGATGATCACCACTGGATGTCCCCATCAGCAAGACAATCATGCAAACATCTCAGATGAAGTCGCTCTCTTTTGCTCCGTCCAGGGTACCAGAGGACGCAATGGAGGCTTAATGTGGGTAAATCGGCTTTTCGATGTTGTGCTTAATTGTATTTCAAACAACTGTGTACTACTACATGCTCTGTCATTTTATCTTGTCTTAATTCATCAATTATTTGTTCATTTTTTTTGTTGGAGGTTATTTTTTTTTTTGTGCATGTTTTCTTATCCAGAATAGAGTATTTTTTTTCACCTAAATAAACGCATGTTCAGATCACAAATGCAACTGAAAGTAGGCCACTATCGTTTGGCAGGTGGTAAACATTATATTTAGCTGACTCAGTACAACGCTCATTATTGTATTTTTGGTATTTAGAGGAAGATAGCCCTCTAGTGGCTTACATATTGTGTTCCAGTCTGTTCGTGCTGTGTAGCCACTCATCTCTGTGTTTGTTCATTTTTATGACAAGTATCTCATGTTTGCCTCGGTGTGGCGCAGTCGGTAGAGTATGGTGCTTACAATGCCAAGGTTGTAGGTTCAATTCCAAAGGGGGACCAGTACTAAAATGTATGTACTCTGGATAAGACTGTCTGCTAAATCACTAAAATGGAAATAACTATAGAATAACATATACTGTATTATGGGACCAGCCTAGCATGAAGAGGCATCATCCCTTCTTTAGCAATTGCATCCAGAGGAACATATCTGACCTATCACAAGACTTTCTGTGGTCTTTCTCATTAATTGATGACTTTTTCTTTGTTCAAAAATGATATAGACACCAATTTTTCAAATGTGTTTTTTTTTCATCAGAAATGATTCACATGTGTGTAAAATATTAATGATCTCAGATTTTTCTTGATTCATAGATTTCATAAAATGTTTATTTTTATTTTTTTTGCAAAGCGATATATACTGTATCCGTGGTTTAGCTGGAATGGAATCTTTGTATGCTGTATATTTGACTGTGGTTGTCTCACTTAAGATGAATGCACTTACTGTAAATTGCACTTGTTCACTATAAGTCACTCTGGATAACATCATCTGCTAAATTACTAAACTGTAAATGTTTAACATACAAATCTCTTCTTACTATATTGAATATAGATGTCACAAATATATAATTTGCACAGTTCTTTATTAAACATGTAGTTATTTGTTGCATTTGACTGTGTAAAACATAGCAGTACAATTTCTTATCTGAGAGTAGATATATAGTATTTTGCACTAAAACATTATTATTTGTCTCAATGAACTGAAACCATCAAGTGATTTTTAGTCATTGAAAAACCCCATGCATGCCATGATCATATAGTGAAAAAAGACACCAATCTCTTTCATAAGTTCTTTCAACAATAAAGGTTTGGGCAAAATGTCACAAAGTGAAATGGTGTTAATAAAGTTTTAGCAAAGGATTTACACTTATCATCACTATCAACAAAACAGCTATTTCTTTCTATCCTCAGGCATGGTGACCTCCTATAATGCTACACAGAACATGTCGTGTTACGGAGCTCTGGGAGGAACTGTCTATCTCCAGCTGATGAATGATGCCACAGGATCCAAACTCAAATTCAAAAAAGACCCCACTGGTGCAAGTACAGAGATATTCAAAATAAAACAAAACAAAACAAAATAATCCATGAATTCATTAAAGCAAGACCAGAGTTCTTCATCAATAACGGGGCATTTCAAATAAATAACATAGAGAGGAGTGATCCTGCTGAATACTGTTTTGAAATCTTTAATTCAGATACTTGGAGACCAGAGGAGTACCACTGATCATTGGAGGTCAGGATCTTAAAAAACTCACATCTATTTGCCAAATAAGAATATTCCAAAGAAGCCAAATGCAATTTATATTGAAAGATTGAACGTTGTCATGCATGATTTGTGAGGGACTGTGTCAAATTAATTATAAATCTCTGAACACATGTTTTTGGGGGGTTAAATACACCTTTGAAGGCTTACCCACAGTAACCCTCATGTGTGGTCTACAGCTTATCATGAGATACTCTACCTCAAGTGAGAAAAACCTTGAAACTTCCTTAATATTAGATTTGGGGCACCAGCTGTTGTTTACGAATACACACAGACCGTCACCTCTTGTCTTACCGGAGGCAGATGTTCTATCTTGCCATTGCAGCGTACATCCCGCCAGCTGTATTTTATCAATGTCGTCGTTCAGCCATGACTCGGTGAAACATTTGCTACTGCAGATTTTAATGTCCCGTTGGTAGGATATTCGTTATTGTAGCTCGTCTATTTTGTTATCCAATGATTGTACTTTGGCAAATAGGACTGATACTGGTACTGTTACTGTAACAAATTATATTATTCATTTTCCCATATTACTGTTTATATTTCATGAAATTCACTACTGAGGGTACATTCTTTACCTAAATAAATAACCCAACAACTGTCTACATTTGTCATATTCTCTGTTACTGATTGAATGTTTTATTTATTGATGCATTATTAATTTTTTTACAAACTCTCTCAACAAGGTTATTGTGCAGTAGTAAACGTTTGTCATTCACTGCAGAAATGTGTGATTGAAAGGATAGACATCTCGTGTGTCCTCTATGGAAGACTGGTTCCTTTTTCGTTTTCCGTTCCTATTTGGCATCTAATGAACAAACCCAATTCATCACGGTTTGAGCACCCAGGAAGTGCTCTATAAGTGCAGTCCATTATGATGTATTGTTATTCTGTCTAGCTTCAACCCAAAAGGTATCAGTTCCAACCGGTCGATGACATCAATGAGTCACAAACAACCATTTGGGAAGCATTGGAATTTGAGTCTGCGTGTCCTCTCTGTTTCACTTTGTATTTCTCTCACCTGTCCTCCTCTCCCTCTCTCATTATCTCGCTCTCTCACTCTCTCTCCTTCATGCATTTTTTATAATGTCACAATCTTAGCTGGACTGAAAAATACAAGTTGTATTGTGAAGAAGGTAATGTGTTAGTTTCAGTGATGAAAAGCTTGTACAGTATGTTAGAGCTGACCACTGCCCTGACAAAGCGAACAAGGTGTAATTTTCTCAGGCGCTAACATTTCTTTACACTTAAAAGTACACTCTTAGAGGTAGAAGCCTTCTGAATTCCATGTAGAACCCTCTGTAGAAAGGGAACAGTCGAAGAACCCTTTTAGGTTCTCGATATAACCTATTTGTCTGAGAGTGTAGACTCACTTAGCACTTTTGTACAACTCTGATATTACACATCAAGAGACATGAATAAAGCCAGCCTGGCTGTTTATGTAGTGAACAAGTGAAACTTTGATGAGGCTGTTCCTCTTTCCTCTGTTTCAGAACCTATTAATAATTTATTTTGCTTGTCAACAACTAAGTGAATTCTAATGATTGACGAGGACAGCTGGAGTGTCTGTCATACCACCTTTGCATAGGTTTTTGTTTATGTTGTAAATTGTCAAGTTATGGAAATTCAGCACTGAATGGAAAACAGAGGATTTTGTTACAGTATAGGATATCTTCATTTGTTAACTTGAGCCCTGTGGTGTGAAGAGACATGAAGGCTCTGTTTGGACTGTTGGTGATGTTAGCAGCAGTGTCTCATGGTAAGAAGTTTCTTGATGTGTTGATTTCCTTCTTGTTTTACGCATGCTATACAGTAAGGAGCCTTGTTAATATCATGTGGACCGTGAACCACGAGCTCAAAGCTCTTTGTGTTATACTGCAGGCTACTCAGAATCACTTTTGTCAAATGAATCCCTCTCATAATGACTAATGACAGATACAGAGACAATATTCAAAACACTGCAAAAGACAATTGTCTCGTTATTTATTGTCCTGTGATAATTATAACTGACTGGGGTACTGTTATGTTTTTTAATACCTTGATGTCATTGGTTTGGTTACACCGTTGCTTGTATTCTCATCCATAAAATTAATCCTTAAAACTAGGACAGTGATAGTCAGTCACTACAGTGTCTATTTTCCTCTTGATTTTCAGGCATGGAGACCCCCTGTGATGCTACACTGGATGGAGCTCAGTGTTATGGAACTCTGGGAGGAACTGTCTTTCTCCAGCTGATACACGATGTAAGTGGAGTCCCTGACATATCATTAAAAACCGAATCCAATGATGCTGCTAAAATTATACTCAAAATTAGAAACAAACCCCCCAAAATAGTGAAAATCCACAAATCCATTGAAACCAGAGCACACTGCTTTATCAACAACGGGACGTTTAGGATAGAAAACACAGAAAGGAATGATTCTGCTGAATATAGACTAGACACATTTAATGCAGATGGGGAAACATTAGGGACCAGGAAACTACAACTGTTTATTGAAGGTAGAGTAAATAGAAAACCTTTTCTCATATTGACAAATACTCATTATTAACTATAACTATAATGACCTGACTGCAAAAGCTTCTGTGGCTTTCTACATTTACATTTAAGTCATTTAGCAGACGCTCTTATCCAGAGCGACTTACAAATTTCTACTTCTAGAAGAAGTGTTGTTTTCTCATTTGTTTGTGCGAAAGTCTGCAGATGTCTTCAGATGTCGATTCTTCTTCCTCCACAGCCCCAGTGTCCCCTCCTCAGCTGTCCTCTCAGTGTCTGACCCATGGAGAGATGAGGGTGTCCTGCTCCTCTGAGGGGGACGGTCCCCAGTACAGCTGGTCTCTGGACGGACACCCACTGAGAGACACTGAGGCCTCTCCTGGTGACAAGACAAACACCATTACACTGAAGAGAGGCCAGTCTGGAGATCTCACCTGCACCGTCAAAAACAACATCAACAGTGTTACTGTGAGCAAAATAATCTCCCCCTGTGAGGGTAAGCTACTGTTTAATAAATGTTGTTAATCAAATATATTATGAAACACAATATCAGTGATTATAATAATGATGATGATAAATCTTTATCAATGGACATTGAACTATTAAGAAAGCACTATCCATTTGCCAGTGTTCAATTCAGATACATATAAGATCCCTGTTTATTTGATCATATGCAGGGATTATGTATGTTAACTGCACTTCCAACGGGACAAAGATATCAGAGTGGGTGATTGCCACTGGTAATACCCTGTGTATTGAGCTTACAACAGTGGCACACACAACTGTGACAAATGCCTTCACCAGTCAAACAGAGGCAACCAAAGGTAAGTGACCTGACAATCTAGTGACCTCCACTCTAAATCATCCCACTCTAAATCTTTATCATACTATATTATAATTATTTGTAGCGCTATTTTTAGTGCACTGTTTAAACTTGTTGTCCTATTTTTTGTCCGCCATCAACTTTAATGGAATTTCCTCAAATTACTAAAGGACCCATTGTGACATCATGACTTCCAAAATTATATTCCATTCACTCGAAACAATGTCACTTTTGACCTGACTCAGCTACTTTGACCACTCCCAACAATTTAGACGATAGACTTAGAAAGTGTATGAAATATAAGTTTGCTTCTGTGCTTTTCAAATTTGAAATCAGAACAGAATTATCTTCTGCCCATCAAATGAAACAGCTGTTTTAGTAATCGCGTCAACCACATTTCCTCTCAGCTTTTCCAAGTAACTGACATTTTGATCACTTTTCCATCAAGTTAGAATACAGATTTGAGCATATGACTGCTCCGCCTAATTCTCTGCTATTCAAATCTGAAATCAGAACATAATGATATTCTACCGATCAAATTATACAGTTGTTATAGTAATAACATCAACTACTTTTTGTGTCGACTTTTACAGACAACTGACATTTTGACCACTTTCACAACAATTTAGACAAACACTTGGAGCCAATGAAATCTTAATCTACTTCTCTGCTTTTCAAATCTCAAATCTGAACACTTTTTCCACTACCACAAAAATAATTTCAAACAGCTAAAGCAAGTCCCACAATTTACTATCTAGTTATCATTAATATGAATGATGGATTTCATGGCCTTTTATGTAGTAACAGTGGTGGAAATGAAACAACTTTCATGTTACAATGAAACAACCTTCATGCTTATATGTTGTTCTGTCTCTGTTTCCTCTGTTTTACCCAGAGATCATAGGGATGGTAGCAGTGTCTCTGGCAGGTGTAGTCCTTGTCCTAGTGGTGGTGTTGGCAGTTTACTGTGTCCAGAAGAAAAAGAAACCTCCAAAGACTTCAGGTTAGAGGATATTTAGCTGTAGCTCTTCATTTTTAGTACTACAATATCAAATCAAAGCCCCGAATACAACAGGTGTAGACCTTACAGTGAAATGCTTACTTACGAGCCCCCAACCAACAGTGCATTTTCAAAAAACAGTCAGTCTTGCCAGTGAAATAATAAGATGCAATCTGTCTGACTCTCTCTCTCTCTCCCGCTCTCTCTCTCTCTCTCTCTCTCTCTCTCTCTCTCTCTCTTTCTCTCTCTCTCTCTTTCTCTCTCTCTTCTACACAGTTCATGTTGACAGTCAGGATGTGGAATACGCGAATGTCAGGACACTGAAGAAGCAGATGAGACTGCAGGAAAGAAAGGTGGAGTACAGACAGGTGAAAATCACTGAGGCTCCCCAGCAGCCATTGGAGGTGTTTGGACAGAATAAAACATTAGAGGGTCCCCGGGGGAAGGTAGGCACACCTGAGGAGGAGGACTGTGTGTACGCCAGGGTACGCAAAGGCCAGTGAGCAAGATACTGTCTAGATTCAATATAACAGAAGGAGGCTGATTTATAGGAAAGTACAACGCAGTGTCCATCTTTCTATTTGCATATCATCCCTAACAGGTATTGCATATCTTACAGATTTTGTCCAATTATTACTAGATTCATGTTTTCAAAGGTGGTCATTACTTAATTTGCAATATGTACACCAAGTCTTAAAGAACAACCAAGTTAAATCATTTGACGAACTAAGTTCAGACTTCCATTTGCCAAAGTCAGATTTCTTTAGCTATTTACAACTAAGATACTATTTAGTGAAACACCCCAAATAGGTAAATACAAAGGGTGAGTACTCTCCCATAGAAAAACTCAATAATCAGAAAATGGCAACTAGTAGTCAACAAATAAAACTGCACCAATATGTTGATATCATGGCACTGCGCAATACTCTGCAAACTAAGAGCAATTGGGAACCTGAACTTGGGGAGAACATTAAAAATTAAACTTGGGAGGCAATACCCAATACCATTTGGGGTACTTTCTAACTCCAGACACAATGGTGAAGATAAGTAAAGAAACAACCAGTGAATACTGGAGAAAATGTGGGGAATTGTTCACAAACTACCCACTTATTTTGGGATCTTGTTCCAGAATGATGAACTTCTGGAATTATGTTTTTGACTTTGTTAACAATATGTTTAAATGCTTCCTGGCAAAGGACCCAACGAGTATTACAAAATGCCTATCTATTGATTATACTCCTGTCTGCAGCAAATAAATGTATTACAGCACATTTGTTAAATAAGGACATTCATACTATGAAAGAGTGGAATTGTAGAGTGAAATGAATGTATTTCATGTAGAATAAAATTACAAATAGATATATCTGAAAAAAGATGGGAACCGCTCCTTGTAAATAACATTGTGTAGACTTAAGACTCATTAGTCTTGAAGCAAACAAACATATGCTGAATGTGATTACTAATTTTTGCTTTTCTTTTTTCAAATTGTATTTCCTTTTGATGCTTACGGTGCCTTCAGAACATTTTACAGCCTGAATTTAAAATTGATTCAATTGAGATTTTGCTTACTCACAATAATGTCAAAGTGGAATTGTGTTTTTTTTATGTTTACAAATGAATAAAAACTGAAAATCAGAAATGTCTTGAGGCAGTAAGTTTTCAAGCCTTTTGTTATAGAATGCACAAATAAGTTCAGGAGTAAAATGTTCTTTAACAAGTCACCTATGTATGCAATAGTAGAGTGGCAAAGAAATTAACTTCATATCCTCGAATACAAAGTGTTATGTGTGGGGCAAATCCAACACAACACATAAATGAGTATCACTCTTCATATTTTTAAAAATGGTGGTGGCTGCATCAGGTTATGGGTATGTTTGTTATCGGCAAGGACTAGGGAGTTTTTTAGAATAAAAAGAAACGGAATAGAGCTAAGCACAGGCAAAATCCTAGAGGAAAACCTGGTTCTGTCTGCTTTCCAACATACACTGGGATACAAATTCACATTTCAGCAGGACAATAACCTAAAACATAAGGCCAAATATACACTGGAGTTGCTTACCAAGATGACATGATATGTTCCTGAATGGTCTAGTTACTGTCTTAACTTAAATTGGATTGAAAATCTACGACACGACTTGAAAACAGCTGTCTTGCAATGATCGACAACCACCTTTACATAGCTGGAAGAACTTTTAAAATAATAATGTGTAAATATTTTCCTACCCAGGTGTGCAAAGCTCTTACAGACTTACCCAGAAAGACTCACAGCTGTAATCACTGCCAAAGGTGATTCTAACGTGTATTGACTCAGGGGTGTGAATACAGGGGTGCAAAAATAAATGAGATATTTCAATAAATTTGCAACAATTTCTAAAAACATTTTTTCACGTCATTATTGGGTATTGTGTGTAGATGGGTGAGAGGAAATATCAAGGCTCAGGATAAGACCAGATGCAGACAGTTTGAATAACAGACGTTTATCATACAACAGGAGGCAGGCAAACGACAGGTCAAGGGCAGGCAGAGGTTGGTAGTCCAGGGCAGAGTAAGGTACAGAGTGGCAGGCAGGCTCAGGGCAGGCAGAGGTTAGTAATCCAGGGCAGTGGCGAAAGGTACAGAATGGCAGGCAGGCTCAGGGTCAGGGCAGTGATCAAAACCGGGATAACTAGTAAACAGGCTTGTGATCAAAACCGACAAGGTGAAGTGCAGAAAGCTAATATTCTGTTCCTAAGGAGGGAGGCAAAGTACAACAGGCTAGTTTCAGTTCTTGATAAGGAGCGAGGAATTCGGCTCGAGGTCAAGTCAAAAGATGAAATGAGTAGAAACCTCTGGGAGGAGGGACAGGGGGGCCCACCACAACGACTCTCCTACAACAGTCCTATCTCACACACATACATTTCCCTGCCCACAAAGGTTCTAGCACCAGGCAGGGCCATGACTACACCAGTGAGAGGAAACAATTAAGATCCTGCCTAGCAACAGAGATGTATTGGCTGTCAAGATGTGTAAGGAGTTGACCCCGCCTAGTAGGAGGTTATAAATAGATGTGCTTGTCTAATCATGCTTGGTTTGAGTTTTTCCTAGTTGTCCGTTTGAGTTTTTACTCTGTTTGCTTAGAACCTAACAATACACATATTTAGCACGTTATTGCAGGTGTAGAGAAATGATTGGGTTCCTAATTCCAACAGTGCAGTAATATCGAACAATACAAAACAATACACACAAAAATAAAAAGTAAAAAATGGAATTAAGAAATATAGAAATATTAGAATGAACATATATTGGAGTCCGGAGTATAAATATATACACCCTGAACAAAAATATAAACACAACATTTCTCTCACATGTTGTGCACAAATTCATTTACATCCTTGTTAGTGAGCTTTTCTCCATTGCCAAGATAATCCATCCACCTGACATGTGTGGCATATCAAGAAGCTGATTATACAGCATGATCATTATACAGGTTCACCTTGTGCTGGCAACAATAAAAGACCACGTTAAAATGTGCAGTTTCGTCACACAACAGAATGCCACATATGTCTCAAGTTTTGAGGAAGCGTGCAATTCACATGCTGACTGCAGGAATGTCCACCAGAGCTAATAATTGAATGTTAATTTCTCTACAATAAGCTGCCTTCAAAGTTGTTTTAGAGAATTTGGCAGTGTGTCCAACCGGCCTTACAACGGCAGACCACATGTAAACCGGCCAGCCTAGGGCCTCCACATCTGACTTCTTCACCTGCGGGATCATCTGAGGGGGGGTGGGGGGTGTGCTGAGGAGAATGTCTGTCTGGAATAAAGCTATTTTTGGGGGAAAAACTCATTCTGATTGGCTGGGCCTGACTCTCCAGTGGGTGCACACCTGCCGGTGCACCCCTGCCGGTGCACCCCTGCCCAGTCATGTGAAATAAATAGATTAGGGCCTAAAGAATGTATTATGTATATATGTTGAACAATAATATAAATGCAATATGCAACAATTTCAAAGATTTTACTGAGTTATAGTTCATAGAAGGAAATCACTCAATTTAAATCAATTCAATATATACAGTAACAGTCAAAAGGTTGGACACACCTACTCATTCCAAGATTTTTCTATATTTTTACATTGTCGAATAATAGGGAAGACATCTAAACTATGAAATAACACATATGGAATCATATAGTAACCGAAAAAGTGTTAACCAAATCAAAATATTTTTTTTTACTTGAGATTCTTCAAAGTAGCCACTGTTTGCCTTGATGACAGCTTTGCACACTCTTGTCATTCTCTCAACCAGCGTCATGAGGTAGTCACCGAGAATGCATTTCAATTTACAGGTGTGCCATGTTAAAAGTTCATTTGTGGAATTTCTATCGTTCATAATGCATTTGAGCCAGTCAGTTGTGTTGTGACAAGGTATATAGAAGATAGCCCTATTTGGTAAAAGACCAAGTCCAGATTATGGCAAGAACAGCTCAAATAAGCAAAGAGAAACGACAGAGGATTGAAAAAAAAAGATTTGTCCATCACAATTCTGACTTTTGCTGACTTTGCGCTTCCCTATTTATCAAGCAATGCATGAGAAACTAAGAGTTGGCCTAGACTTTACATAGAGAAGCTAAATGGGGTGTTCTGTTTGTGTAAAAAACCTCAGTAAACATTCAGCTAATCAAAAATGTGTTCCCTGTGATAAAAGAAGCCATGACACAAGTGTAATGTCTAATGTCTTATTTAAAAGGTGTTACAGATATTTATCTTGGGAAGAAATCCTCAATATGGGCTCCCGAGTGATACATGAGCTCCCGGGTGGCACAGCGGTCTACGGCACTACATTTCAGTGCTTGAGGAGTCACAACAGACACCCTGGTTCGATTCCAGGCTGTATCACAACCGGCCGTGATTATTAGTCCCATAGGGCAGTGCACAGTTGGCCCAGCATCATCTGGGTTTGGCTGGTGTAGGCCATCATTGTAAATACAAATTTGTTCTTAACTGACTTGCCTAGTTAAAAAAAGTTTAAAAATCTATATATAATTAATACACTTCTCAGGGAAATGTATTCATGCAGAGGTCAATATGATGCCATGCCATATCCAATACACAGCTCTGCCAATCCATGCCATTATTGATACACAGCCAGAGGGCCACAACTGTTTAAAATATATTTATTTTAATCTTCATCAATCGAAGTCATTGGCTCCTCATAGTGAAAAGAAACGGAGCCATCTCCTCGGCCTGGAAGTCTGCATTCTTCATCCCACTGGTCTGAGCTTGGAATCGTTCCGTATCTCACCCTCTGTTGCGTCATTGACCTCTCCAGTGACCTAGTTATCAATCCTCTCATACACGGAATCAAACGACATTCACACAGAACCAAAACACTCATACAGGTGAAAGTGGCCCTCAACACAGTGATTATGACAATTTTCCATTTCCCAAACATACTGCCAAACCAATTTGTAAGAGAATTATCCACCCCTGAGTTCTCTGCTAATTCGTGAGCTAATGTGGTTAACCTCTTTGAACTCTAGGGGAGTATTTCATTTTTGGATAAAAAAACGTTCCCGTTTTAAACAAGATATTTTGTCACGGAAAGATGCTCGACTATGCATATAATTGACAGCTTTGGAAAGAAAACACTCTGACGTTTCCAAAACTGCAAAGATATTATCTATGAGTGCCACAGAACTGATGCTACAGGCGAAACCAAGATGAAACTTCAAACAGGAAATGAGCAAAATCTTTGAAGCGCTGTTTTCCAATGTCTCCTTATATGGCTGTGAATGCGCAAGGAGAGAGCCCACAATTTCTGCCGTTTCCCCAAGGTGTCTGCAACATTGTGACGTGTTTGTAGGCATATCATTGGAAGATTGACCGTAAGAGACCACATTTACCAGGTGTCCGCCCGGTGTCCTGCGTCGAAATTGGTGCGTAAACCTCAGCTGCAAGTATTTTTCTATTTAATTCAGAGAAGAAAGCAGACTTCCACGAACGATATATCAATGAAGAGATATGTGAAAAACACCTTGAGGATTGATTCTAAACAATGTTTTCCATGTTTCAGTCGATATTATGGAGTTAATTTGGAAAAAAGTTTGGCGTTTTGGTGACTGAATTTTCGGTGTTTTTTGGTAGCCAAAAGTGATGTACAAAACGGAGCATTTTTCTCCTACACAAACAATCTTTCAGGAAAAACTGAACATTTGCTATCTAACTGAGAGTCTCCTCATTGAAAACATCTGAAGTTCTTCAAAGGTAAATGATTTTATTTGAACGCTTTTCTGGTTTTTGTGAAAATGTTGCCCGCTAAATGCTACGCTAAATGCTACGCTAGCTATCAATACTCTTACACAAATGCTTGTTTTGCTATGGTTCAAAAGCATATTTTGAAAATCTGAGATGACAGTGTTGTTAAGAAAAGGCTAAGCTTGAGAGCTAGCACATTCATTTAATTTCATTTGCGATTTTCATAAATAGTTAACGTTACGTTATGCTAATGAGCTTGAGGCTATAACTGGATACAGGTTTTTTTCATAGCCAAACGTGAACAAAACGGAGCGATTTGTCCTACACAAATAATATTTTTTGAAAAACTGAACATTTGCTATCTAACTGAGAGTCTCATTGAAAACATCTGAAGTTCTTCAAAGGTAAATTATTTTATTTGAATGCTTTTCTTGTTTTTGTGAAAATGTTGCTGGCTGAATTCTAGGCTTATAGCTATGCTAGCTATCAATATTCTAACACAAATGCTTGTTTAGCTATGGTTGAAAAGCATATTTTCAAAATCTGAGATGACAGTGTTGTTAACAAAAGTCTAAGCTTGAGAGCAAATATATTTATTTCATTTCATTTGCGATTTTCATGAATAGTTACCGTTGCGTTATGCTAATGAGCTTGAGGCTATAAATAGGATCCCGAATCCGGGATTGCTCGACGCAAGAAGTTAAACCAGCCAGGGTCTTGGTCATTGATCCGTCTGGAGCTGTGTTATTAAAAAATAAATGTACAGCAATGATCCCCAATCATTCTACATACCCTGCCCTTTTCTGCCAATTGACATAGCGAGTGTCAATCTTTTTTACCAGGTCATGGGGGAGGTGGCAGATAATTGGTCAGAGAACCCCTATACTGCATCCCCAGTCTCATTCACAAATCTCTGTTGCTTATAATAGATGTCATTAATCCAATCCACATTTTTATTTATTGTCAACCACCAAAATAATGTAGTGGTAAAGTCTTCACCTATTTGATTCATAGCTTTGTATTAATCTGGAACTTCCATGAGGATGCCAATAGCATCCATCTAGACTCCCATCCTGGTCAAAACTCCTCCTGTGCCTACTTTAGCCTCCTATAACTGGCCACTGATGACTAACTCAAACTTATTGGACCAATAACCCCAGGTGCAAGTTCTTGACCACCCTTTCTGGTAGTTTCTGACGTATGCGTCTCTTGCTGGTACGAGCCCACCCTACATCACTTATAGGTGCTGTGAGGTTAAGAATTGTCTCCTGTACTTCCAAACCTAAGTCAGTCACATTAATTATTACCTTTCAGCCATTCAAATCCTCTAAGTTCTCGGTGCCATTTTTGTATCTGTAACACTGGTACTCATCAGAAGTTAAAGTGAACCGAGGTGGGTTGGCCGAGTACTTTAATCTGGCCATCCCAATCCCTGTACAGTTATTATCAGATATGTATGTGTGTGGATGCCAGGATGATTTTCCTCATAGACAAACAGCAAATAAGAGTATATTTTATTTTTCAGCAATATCTCAAGATGTGTCATCGAGGGAGATGGACTGCAAATTAGTAAGTAAGTCGATTTTAATATCTGATACATTTTTGTTATGCAATTACAAAAAAATCCAACATTCTTTAAACATTATTTAAAATAACTAAATCATTACTGCTATCATGAAGTAAATACATGCAAGGCTTTGTGACATATTACATGACTGAAACAAGGAACATTTGAACACCACGCAACCATGTGGTAAAACAGTTTTACAAAGAAAGAAATGTGGTTAAGAAAAAAGGAAGTTCTAGTTCATGGAAACAGACAGTAGGCCTATGTGCTTACTCTAAAGTGTGAACATGCAAAACAAAGCTGTAACATGATTCAACATGGCTGTCGTCTGTATCAACTCTGGGTCTGTCAAGGTTGTGTCCCTTTTTTTGTTGTTTTTTGTTGTTTGAATTTTACCCATTTTTCTCCCCAATTTCGTGGTATCCAATGGTTTTAGTAGCTACTATCTTGTCTCATCGCTACAACTCCCGTACGGGCTCGGGAGAGACGAAGGGAGACAAAGGTTGAAAGTCATGCGTCCTCCGACTGATTCTTAACACAGCGCGCATCCAACCCGGAATCCAGCCACACCAATGTGTCAGAGGAAACACTGTGCATCTGGCAACCTTGGTTAGCGTGCACTGCGCCCAGACCGCCACAGGAGTCGCTGGTGCGCGATGGGACAAGGATAACCCTACCGGCCAAGCCCTCCCTAAGGAGAATTTGAAAGGAGAATTTCTTTCCCAGTGTCCGTTGGAAAGCAGACTAAACACAGGTTTTCCTCTAGGATTTTGTCTGTGCTTAGCTCCATTACATTTCTTTTTATCATAAAAAAGTCCCTAGTCCTTGCCGATGACAAACAAGCATACCCATACCATGATGTAGCCAACACCATGCCTGAAAATATAAAGAGTGTTACTCAGTGATGTGTTGTGTTGGATTTTCTCCAAACATAAGGCTTTGTATTCAAGACATAGAGTTTAAAAAATTGCCACTTGTTTTGCTGTTCTACTTTAGTGGCTTATTGCAAACAGAATGCATGTTTTGGAATATTTTTAGTCTGTACAGGCTTCCTTCTTTTCACTCTGCCATTTAGGTTAGTATTGTGGAGTATTTTGGTATTTGGTATTTTATTAGGATCCCCATTAGCTGTCGCAAAAGCAGCAGCTGCTCCTCCTGGGGTCCACACAAAACATAAAACATAATACAGAATGGCATAATACAGAACATAAATAAACAATAACAACTCAAGGACAGAACTGCATACATTTTTTAAAGGCACACATAGCCTACATATCAATGCATACACAAACTACAGTATCTAGGTTACTCTGTGTAGTAACTACAATGTTGTTGATCCATCCTCAGTTGTTTCCTATCACAGCCATTCAACTCTATAACTGTTTTAAAGTCACCATTGGCCTCATGGTAAAATCCCTGAGTGGTTTCCTTAATCTCTGGCAACTGAGTTAGGAAGGACGCCTGTATCTTTGTAGTGTCTGGGTGTATTTATACACCATCCGAAGTGTAATTAATAACTTCATCATGCTCAAAGAGATTATCATTTGTTTTTCAACAAAACCTCCAGGCTGTGAACGGCTAATTGACCAAGAAGGAGAGTAATGGATTGCTGCATCAGATGACCTGGCCTCCACAGTCACCTGACCTCAACCCAATTGTGATGGTTTGGGATGAGTTGGACCACAGAGTGAAGGATAAGCAGCCAACAAGTGCTCAGCATATGTGGGAACTCTTTCAAGACTGTTGGGAAATCATTCAAGGTGAAGCTGGTTGAGAGAATCTCAAGAGTGTGCAAAGCTATCAAGGCAAAGGGTGGGTACTTTGAAGAATCAAACATATAAAATATGTTTTGATTTGTTTAAAAAATGTTGGTTACTACCTGATTCCATATGTGTTATTTCATAGTTCTGATGTCTTCACTATTATTCTACAATGTAGAAAATAGTAAAAATAAAGAAAAACTCTTCAATGAGTAGGTGTAGCCAAACTTTTGACTGGTACTGTATTTGTTTGCAGTTTATTTTATGGTGATATTTTCCATGAAATACATTTATTTCACTCTACAAGTCCACTCTTCCATAGTATGAATGTCCTTATTTAACCAAAGTGCTGTAATACATGTATTTGCTGCAGACAAGAGGATATTCAATAGATAGGCATTTGGTAACCGTTCAGGGATTAGTCCAAGTAGGGCACTCTTTGGGTCCTTTGCCAGGGAGCATTTAAATACATTGTTTACAAAGTCAAAAACATAATTCAAGAAGTGTATTATTGTATAACAAGACCCAACAGTATGTAGATAGTTTCCGAATAATTCCCCACATTTTCTCCAGTATTCACTGGTTCTTTCTTTTTCTATCTTCACCATTGGGTCTGGAGTATCAAGACTCAAGACAAGACCCAGATGCAGACAGTTTGAATCACAGATGTTTATTTACAAAACAGGGGGCAGGGAAAGGTCAGTAATCCAGGGCAGTTTCAGAAGGTTACAGAATGGAAGGCAGTCTCAGGGTCAGGGCAGGCAGAATGGTAAAAACTGGGAAGACTAGGAAAAACAAAAACTAGAGCACAGAAAACATACACGGGAACACACTGGTAGGACTTGACGGGAGAAGACAAACTGGCAACAGGCAAACAGAAAACACAGGTATAAACACACAGGAGAAAATGGGGACAAATGGGAGATACCTGGTGGGAGGGTGGAGACAAGCACAAGACAGGTGAAACAGATCAGGGTGTGACATGGAGTGAGAAAGTCCCTACTAATGATGTTCCATTGATAATGGTATGAGTATTCCTACAGACTGCCTCCCATTTTCAATGGTCTCGCTAAATTCAGATTCCCACTTGCACTTAGTTTGCAGAGTATTGCTCTGTGGCATGACAGCAACAGATTGGTATAGTTGTATTATTTGTTTACTACTAGTTGCCCTTTTCTGAGTATTGATTCTGTCTTTTTCTATGGGAGAGGGCTCACCCTTCATTTTTATGCAGTTGGGGTGTTTCAGTAAAAAGTCTCTTAGCTTTAAATAGCTAAATAAATCTCACTTTGGCAAATGGAGATATGAACTTAGTTCTCTGAATGATTTAACTTGACTGATCTTTAAGACTTTGTGAACATATTACAAATTAAGTAATGACCACCTTTGAAAACCTGAATCTAGTAATAATGGGACAAAATCTGTTAAATATGCAATACCTGTTAGGGATGATATGCAAATAGAAAGAAAGACACTGCATAGTACTTTCCTATAAATCAGCCTCCTTCTATCACATTGAATCTAGACAGTACCTTGTTCACTGGCCTCTCTGTACCCTGGCGTACACACAGTCCCCCTCCTCAGGTGTGTCTACCTTCCACCGGGGACCCTGTAATGTTTTAATCTGTCCATACTCCATCTCCATTGGCTGCTGGGGACCCACCTCCACCTGTCCGTAATCCACCTTTCTTTCCTTCTGTCTCATCTGCTTCTTCAGTGTCCTGACATCAGTGTATTCCTGACTGTCAACATTAACGAGAGAGAGAGAGAGAGAGAGAGAGAGAGAGAGACCGAGAGAGAGAGAGAGAGAGAGATAGGGGAATAGTAGTACTTGAGAGAAATTAAGAGCTACAGCTAAATATCCTCTAACCTGAAGTCTTTGGAGGTGTCTTGTTCTTCTGAACACAGCAAACTGCCAACACCATCACTAGGACAAGGACTACGGCTGCCAGAGTCCCTGCTACCACCCCCCGATCTCTGGGTAAAAGAGAGGAAACAGAGACAGAACAACATTTTAGCATGAAGGTTGTTTCATTGCAACCACTGTTACATACCTCAAGGGAACATTTTGACATTCGCCATATGGTTAGTGAGAAAGTACATATTGCAAATGTACGGTCCCTTACTAGACATTCGAAAACGTTTGTAAAATTTGCGGACGGCGTCGGGCCGTGCGGCAGGGCCGGATCTTCCGGGAAGTCATCAAACGAACTCTCTCGGACATTTGGTTTCCGTTCTATAAAATAATCAAATTTTGGTCATTTCTCCGCTGTCCCGGTAAATCACAAGAGGGCATAAGCAATCATATTTGAACTTCCGGTTCCGGGTTGGAGCGAGCGGTCGCATCTACACTTCGGTCCGCAGGTAGTATAACTTTTCATTACATTTTCATTACATTTCATTATAGTACAACGGTTTGATTCGTCTAATCTTAGCAATTTCTTCTTAGCTAGCTACATAGCCGTCTTTGTATCAAAGATAATTGCGTAATTATCGTATTTCGTCGTCCTAACGTAGTCTACACTGCTATCTGCCCAGCAGCTAGCTAACGTCCACCGTCTACCAGCACTGTAGAAACTATTACACTCAACTGAACGACTCGATTAGCGTAGTGTTAGCTAGCTACATAGTTGTCTTTGCTGTCTTCGTATCCAAGATAATTGTGTAGTTTAGAGTGTGTAGACTTAGAGTGATTATCTTAATTTACCGAGGTTAGCTAGCCAGCTATTTGTCGTCCTTAACGTAGGAGACATACTGCTAGCTAGCTAGCCAACAGCTAGCCAACGTCTACCGAATAGAACTTCAACAACCCAGTCAACATTCCGCTTCGCTCCACAGGTAGTATCACATTTTCATTTCACTTCATTACAGTACAATGGTTTGATTTGTTTGATCGTAGCTAGCTAGCTACATAGCCGTCTTTGTATCTAAGACAATTGTGTAGTCTAGAGCAATTTTCTAGGTTAGCTAGCCAGCTATTGTCGTTCTTTTAACGTAACGTAACGTAATCAACACTGCTAGCTAGCCAGCTAGCCCCGAATAGCAGCACTGTAGAAACTATTACACTCGACGGAACGACTTGATTAGTGATTAGTGTAGTACAAAGTCAACAACGCAGCCACTGCCAGCTAGCCTACTCCAGCAGTACTGTATCATTTCAATCATTTTAGTCAATAAGGTTCTTGCTACGTAAGCTTAACTTTCTGAACATTCGAGACGTGTAGTCCACTTGTCATTCCAATCTCCTTTGCATTAGCGTAGCCTCTTCTGTAGCCTGTCAACTATGTGTCTATCTATCCCTGTTCTCTCCACTCTGCACAGACCATACAAACGCTCCACACCGCGTGGCCGCGGCCACCCTAATCTGGTGGTCCCAGCGCGCACGACCCACGTGGAGTTCCAGGTCTCCGGTAGCCTCTGGAACTGCCGATCTGCGGCCAACAAGGCAGAGTTCATCTCAGCCTATGCCATCCCTCCAGTCCTCGACTTCTTGGCACTGACGGAAACATGGATCACCACAGATAACACTGCTACTCCTACTGCTCTCTCGTCGTCCGCCCACGTGTTCTCGCACACCCCGAGAGCTTCTGGTCAGCGGGGTGGTGGCACCGGGATCCTCATCTCTCCCAAGTGGTCATTCTCTCTTTCTCCCCTTACCCATCTGTCTATCGCCTCCTTTGAATTCCATGCTGTCACAGTTACCAGCCCTTTCAAGCTTAACATCCTTATCATTTATCGCCCTCCAGGTTCCCTCGGAGAGTTCATCAATGAGCTTGATGCCTTGATAAGCTCCTTTCCTGAGGACGGCTCACCTCTCACAGTCCTGGGCGACTTTAACCTCCCCACGTCTACCTTTGACTCATTCCTCTCTGCCTCCTTCTTTCCACTCCTCTCCTCTTTTGACCTCACCCTCTCACCTTCCCCCCTACTCACAAGGCAGGCAATACGCTCAACCTCATCTTTACTAGATGCTGTTCTTCCACTAACCTCATTGCAACTCCCCTCCAAGTCTCCGACCACTACCTTGTATCCTTTTCCCTCTCGCTCTCATCCAACACTTCCCACACTGCCCCTACTCGGATGGTATCGCGCCGTCCCAACCTTCGCTCTCTCTCCCCCGCTACTCTCTCCTCTTCCATCCTATCATCTCTTCCCTCTGCTCAAACCTTCTCCAACCTATCTCCTGATTCTGCCTCCTCAACCCTCCTCTCTTCCCTTTCTGCATCCTTTGACTCTCTATGTCCCCTATCCTCCAGGCCGGCTCGGTCCTCCCCTCCCGCTCCGTGGCTCGACGACTCATTGCGAGCTCACAGAACAGGGCTCCGGGCAGCCGAGCGGAAATGGAGGAAAACTCGCCTCCCTGCGGACCTGGCATCCTTTCACTCCCTCCTCTCTACATTTTCCTCCTCTGTCTCTGCTGCTAAAGCCACTTTCTACCACTCTAAATTCCAAGCATCTGCCTCTAACCCTAGGAAGCTCTTTGCCACCTACTCCTCCCTCCTGAATCCTCCTCCTCCTCCCCCCTCCTCCCCTCTGCAGATCTGCAGAAGAAGGTCGACGACATCCGATCCTCGTTTGCTAAGTCAAACGACACCGCTGGTTCTGCTCACACTGCCCTACCCTGTGCTCTGACCTCTTTCTCCCCTCTCTCTCCAGATGAAATCTCGCTTCTTGTGACGGCCGGCCGCCCAACAACCTGCCCGCTTGACCCTATCCCCTCCTCTCTTCTCCAGACCATTTCCGGAGACCTTCTCCCTTACCTCACCTCGCTCATCAACTCATCCCTGACCGCTGGCTACGTCCCTTCCGTCTTCAAGAGAGCGAGAGTTGCACCCCTTCTGAAAAAACCTACACTCGATCCCTCCGATGTCAACAACTACAGACCAGTATCCCTTCTTTCTTTTCTCTCCAAAACTCTTGAACGTGCCGTCCTTGGCCAGCTCTCCCGCTATCTCTCTCAGAATGACCTTCTTGATCCAAATCAGTCAGGTTTCAAGACTAGTCATTCAACTGAGACTGCTCTTCTCTGTATCACGGAGGCGCTCCGCACTGCTAAAGCTAACTCTCTCTCCTCTGCTCTCATCCTTCTAGACCTAACGGCTGCCTTCGATACTGTGAACCATCAGATCTTCCTCTCCACCCTCTGGGCATCTCCGGCGCGGCCCACGCTTGGATTGCATCCTACCTGACAGGTCGCTCCTACCAGGTGGCGTGGCGAGAATCTGTCTCCTCGCCACGCGCTCTCACCACTGGTGTCCCCCAGGGCTCTGTTCTAGGCCCTCTCCTATTCTCGCTATACACCAAGTCACTTGGCTCTGTCATAACCTCACATGGTCTCTCCTATCATTGCTATGCAGACGACACACAATTAATCTTCTCCTTTCCCCCTTCTGATGACCAGGTGGCGAATCGCATCTCTGCATGTCTGGCAGACATATCAGTGTGGATGACGGATCACCACCTCAAGCTGAACCTCGGCAAGACGGAGCTGCTCTTCCTCCCGGGGAAGGACTGCCCGTTCCATGATCTCGCCATCACGGTTGACAACTCCATTGTGTCCTCCTCCCAGAGCGCTAAGAACCTTGGCGTGATCCTGGACAACACCCTGTCGTTCTCAACTAACATCAAGGCGGTGGCCCGTTCCTGTAGGTTCATGCTCTACAACACATATGTCAGAGTCAAGGCCCGCGGGCCACATCCGGCCCGCGAGAAGGTTTTTTACGGCCCCTGGGATGATCTTGATTTATTATTAGAACCGGCCCGCAGACCGCAGCAAGCCGGCAGCCCGCAGATCTTTTACACGCACCAATACTACATTTCCCACAATGCAACGGTGACGCACCGAGCAGTAGGCTGCTTCATTTCAATATTTATTGGCACAGCAGTCGTCAGCATCACAGTAAAATTAACTTTCAGATACCCATCAAAAATGGCAAAACGGAAGGTGGACACTGAGAACCGGGGTTTCAAACAAGGTGGGAGTCGGAGTATATGTTCACGGAGGTAGCTGGAAAACCTGTGTGTCTTCTGTGTGGAGAAAGTGTGGCGGTACTGAAAGAGTATAATCTGAGACGACATTATGAAACGAAACACGCGGACAAAAACAAGAATATGGACATGGAACAAAGGCTACAAAAGGCAGAGGAATTAAAACGAGGCCTCAAATCTCGACAGGCTCTGTTCAAAAAAGCCAAATCACAAGGCCAGGCTGCTGTCAAGGCCAGTTTTATTTTGGCAGAAGAGATCGCTAAATCAGCCCGGCCATTTACGGAGGGGGATTTCATCAAAAACTGCATGATTAAAGTTTGTGACGAAGTTTGCCCAGAAAAAAGGCAACTCTTTTTAAATGTGAGTCTGAGCAGAAACACCATTGCCGAGAGAGTAGACCAGTTGTCCATCAATCTAAAAGAGCAGCTTGTGAAAAAGGGAAAAGATTTCATTGCATATTCCTTGGCTGTGGATGAGAGCACCGACATTTCTGACATTGCCCAGTTGTCAATTTTCATCCGCGGAGTGGACTCCAGCCTAAGCGTGACAGAGGAGTTTTTGGCTTTACGTCCTATGCATGGCACAACTACGGGGCATGATTTGTATGAAGAGGTGTCAAGATGTGTAAATGAGATGGAGCTGCCTTGGGAAAAACTCGTGGGTTTGACAACCGACGGAGCACCTGCGATGTGTGGACACAGGAGCGGACTGGTGGCGAAGATACGGGAAAAGATGCAAGAGGAAAACGCGACAGGTGAGCTGACAGCTTATCATTGTATCATACACCAGGAAGCGTTGTGCGGTAAAGCCTTGAAAATGGAGCATGTAATGAGCATCATCACGCGCACAGTTAACTTTATCAGAGCCAAAGGTTTGAATCACCGCCAGTTCAAGGCATTTCTGACGGAGTTAGAAACGGAGCATGGTGATTTGCCTTATCACACAGAGGTGCGATGGCTAAGCCAGGGAAAGGTGCTTCAAAGATGTTTCGAGCCGTGAGGAGATTTGTCTGTTCTTGGACAGCAAAGGGAAAGACACAACACAACTCCGAGACGAAATGTTTCTGTGTGAAATGGCTTTTCTGTGTGACATTACGAGTCATCTGAATGCAATGAACTTGCAGCTGCAGGGTCGGGATCATGTCATCTCTGATATGTACAGTACAGTGAAGGCATTTAAAACCAAACTGACTCTGTGGGAGACGCAGATGCGGAAAGAAAATTTGAGCCACTTTCCCAGCTGCCAGACCATGAAAGAGAAGCTCTCTACCAGTGTTCCCGAGCGCACAGTTGGCTGATAAAATAGGTATGCTTGCCGCTGACTTTCGACGCCGATTTGCTGACTTTGAAGCACAAAAAAGCAGGTTGGAACTGCTCGGTAACCCATTTGCTGTTGACGTGGAAAGCTCACCACCAAACCTCCAAATGGAGTTGATTGACCTCCAATGCAATGATGCACTGAGGGCAAAATATGCGGCAGTGGGTGCTGCGGAGTTCGCCCGTTTCCTCCCCGACACAATGCCCCAGCTGCGCATCCAGGCTGCTCAAACGTTGTCTATGTTTGGCAGCACATACCTGTGTGAACAACTTTTTTTCTTTGATGAACCTGAACAAAACATCACACAGAAGTCGACTTACTGCTGAACACCTCCACTCAATTCTGAGGATTTCCTCAGCTCAGAGCCTTACCCCGAACATTGATGAACTTGTGGAAAAGATGGGACACCACCAAGTATCACCCTCAACCTCAAACAAGTGAACATTACTGTGCAATCACATATTTAGAGTTTTTACTCAGTTCAAGTTTAAAAGTTAAAGTTTAATATTTGTTTTCACTGCATGTTACTTCTCCTTAAACAAAGTGTTGTTTTTGATTAATAGATTTTTGCACTTTATTTTATTGTATTTCAATCCAATTATATTTTAAAAATATTTCAGTTGAGTGGATGATAGAAAATTGCTATTATTGTTTTTTTCTTTGAAGTAAATTTAGCCCACTTTTGCTAAAATAGAAAATATAGGCTACTGATGGTGCCTTGAATACCGGTTTCTTTCATTTAATGTTCATGTTATGGGGATTTTTATATAAAGGAAATTTGTCTTTTGTGTCTGTTGAAAATTAAAGATTACTGACAGAGCCATAAGAAAATATTGCTTTATTTATCTGATCATATTGGAATATATTTGTTAGGTTTTCAGTAGGTTCAATTAGGTTCACTAGACTATATGCGTCATTTAAAAAATTTTCAATGAACATTCGAACAGTCCGGCCCTCGGCTTGTAGCTAAATTTTTTATTTGGCCCTCCGTCCATTTGACTTTGACACCCCTGCTCTACAACATCCGCAGAGTACGACCCTGCCTCACACAGGAAGCGGCGCAGGTCCTAATCCAGGCACTTGTCATCTCCCGTCTGGATTACTGCAACTCGCTGTTGGCTGGGCTCCCTGCCTGTGCCATTAAACCCTACAACTCATCCAGAACGCCGCATGTTCTCTCACGTCACCCCGCTCCTCCGCTCTCTCAACTGGCTTCCAGTTGAAGCTTCGCATCCGCTACAAGACCATGGTGCTTGCCCACGGAGCTGTGAGGGGAACGGCACCGCAGTACCTCCAGGCTCTGATCAGGCCCTACACCCAAACAAGGGCACTGCGTTCATCCACCTCTGGCCTGCTCACCTCCCTACCACTGGGGAAGTGCAGTTCCCGCTCAGCCCAGTCAAAACTGTTCGCTGCTCTGGCCCCCAATGGTGGAACAAACTCCTCACGACGCCAGGACAGCGGAGTCAATCACCACCTTCCGGAGACACCTGAAACCCCACCTCTTTAAGGAATACCTAGGATAGGATAAAGTAATCCTTCTCACCCCCCCCTTAAATGATTTAGATGCACTATTGTAAAGTGGCTGTTCCACTGGATGTCATAAGTTGAATTCACCAATTTGTAAGTCGCTCTGGATAAGAGCGTCTGCCAAATGACTTAAATGTAATGTAAATGTAATATTGCAAATGTACAAAACACCACGAATCACGACGTGGCCTTATCTCCTAAACAGAAAATATTTGGCCGAACCTTGGTGACCATAGGTTTGGCATAATGGGCAGTTGGCCCCGACACAAGATGGTGTCTCGGCCTCAACGGTTTTTGAGTTATGGCCATTTTTCTGGGATTAAAGGTCCAAAATGAAAATAGAGCAATAATTTTTCTGCTTCACGTCAAAGTCAAGGAGCCTCCGGTGTCAATAAAAAAAGAACCAGCCATTTATCTATCGTCATTTAAGAGAAATTGTATGTCAAATTGGTGATGTTCAAAAATGTTTTTTTTTAAACAGTTACAGATCCAGTTGCAGCGTGTTCATACGAATCTTTTTTAAAGTGTGCTTCGGGGCTCTGCGAGATTTCTGTGATTTTCTGTGATTTTCTGAAATAACACACACTCACTAAACCCTCCGTAAATAAGTCAGTTCTTAACATAAAGACTTAAAACTCAAAATTCTATAATTGCCTAACCCAAGGAGGATATGTGTTCACTTTCAGCTTCCTGTGTAAACCGGAAGTGCCTTAAAATGGTGTCATAGTCTTCATATGTGTGATTAGCCAACCCCCATGAACTGTAAGTCAGTCATTTCTCCCAACAGATGTCAAAGAAAAGCTCTCTCTCACACACACACACACACACACACACACACACACACACACACACACACACACACACACACACACACACACACACACACACACACACACACACACACACACACACACACACACACACACACACACACACACACACACACAGCAAGGATGGAGTGACAAAGTGTAGTGCTTAAAGACACACAGAGCCTGCAATGGCATTTCCATATTCTCCAGGCCGTGCCGAGTTCAACGAGATGCCCCGCTTGACCGTAGCTCACTCTGAGTGCAGCGACCGTGAAAAAAAAGTAGGCCCAAACTGAAGCCTGTCCCTAAATGTCATTTGCTTTTGGGTGACAGTGAGAGAACCATTAGGGTGAGAAGCACAAATCGACGTCAGGTATGATCCTGAGGTCCTCCCAATCTGTGCAAACCTAACCTTGACCGTGTGGCATTAACCCTTAATAGTAAAAAAGGGTTTTTTGATCTCACAGATCACAATGACATCTCTCCCTATAGGAATACATTGACTGCTCCTCTAAAGTCAACCTGAAGCCTATGTGGGTTATGAATGCTTATGAATCTGTCTTCGATGACAGTCCATCAGGACACTATGAGGTCTACCTGTGTCGATTCTAAGCTTCCTGAAGCAACCGGAAGTGGTTAAAATCACCCTAAACGTGTTTTTCCATACCTAACCAGCAGTTAGTGATAAATAGTGCATTCAACCCTGTGTAAATCGGTCAGTTCTTAACGTAAACACTTAAAACTCAGGATTCTGTAAAGGCATACCCCAATGAGGATACGTGTTTACTTATTGCTTCCTGTGCCAACCAGAAGTGCCATAATTGGTGTCACAGGTGCTGTTTCGAAGGGTTAAAAAGGGTCCAAAACTTCATATGTGTGATTAGGCAACCCCCATGAACTGTAAATCAGTCATTTTTCCCATAAAATTTCAAAGAAAAACTAAATCACACACACACACAGCTTGGAAGGAGGGACATATTGGGGTGCATAGAGACAGACAGTGCCTGCAATAGTTAGCTTTGTTTGAGCTAAAAAAGAACCGTCAGACCTAGAGTTCCGAAACTTTAGAAACCTGTTCTAGACCTCAGGTCGATAGTGCGTGGTGAGTTATGTGGCTCTAGAAGGTTCTCGGACCGAGAAACAGCCTCGTACATTTGCAATAACTTCAATTCATTTTTGCATCACGAAAATGATGACATTTAGAAATGTCCCAGAGTCGCAAGACTAGGTGCATTGCGACCACCTCAGCCCATATAGATGGACCCCAACGTTTCTGTCCGATAGCTCATTCAATGACCCTGTAGCAAGGCATGGAAAAATGTGGATTTTCAGCACCAATTAGGGTCTTGCTCGGGCACCGAAGGACCTATCGAGCCGAAACTTGGGATTCGGGGTTGCCTCAGCTAGGCCTACACATAACATCAGAACTGGACCCGCAGCTAGAACGTAACTACGTGTTTTACATTTTTATTATGGTTTGAACAGAAGGCATGGTGAATTTTGGGCCAGCTCTGAAGTATGTGATAGTTGGCTACTAAACGAGTTGGAAAAAGTGGGTTTGGTGTCAGTTTGTATCAGTTTGGTGTCAGAATGATATCTAATTGACTGATGGACGGTGACTTGTTGGTGACTCTTGTCCATTTGCAATATGTTTAAACAGTGAGGTACCATCACCGAAGTGACATTCTGAAATCAACCCTAACAAACGATGGAGAGGAACCAGAATCACTGCCATCCCAAGTTCATCGGGGTCCATGCCCGCCCATTGTTCATCGTGCACTTGCAATATGATTCAACAGAAAAAACATCAAATGGACATGATGAAGTTGCATTCCTGTTCATCAGGTCAGTCAATTTTGAATTCTGCAGGATTTTTGCATGACAAATTCGTGATGGTAAATGCCCATTGAAACATATTGCAAATGCATGAGCATTTGCAATATGATTCAATAGTGAAAAAACATCACCAAATGGACATGATGAAATTAACACAACGAGCAATGGAAAGGAGCAACTATCACTGCCCGGCCATCCTGTGTTCATCAGGTCAGTCAATTTTGCATTTCTGCTGGATTTTTGAGCATGTCAAATTCGTGATGGTACATGGCAAATGGACATAACATCTTGATTTGGCATTTTCAAATCTTTCATATTGCATTTGGACAAAAAAAGTGAATAAATAAAATATGACTAAAGTATGTTGATACAGTTCTTATACATGTGTAATTGACAAAAATTTGCTTTTGAAAAACGGTCCAGAAAGCACTTTTTTAAGGGTGTGTGAAGGTTTTTCAAAATGTTTGCTATTTTTGACATTTTGACTTCCTATGAAATCATATTACAAATGAACAAAACATATGCCGTATGCACAAGTCAAAAAATAAATAGAAATGATGATAATAAATTATGACTAAAGTATGTTGATACAGTTCTTATACATGTGTAATTGACACAAAATTCGATTTTGAAAAACGGTCCAGAAAGCACTTTTTTAAGGGTGTGTGAAGTTTTTTCAAAATGTTTGCTATTTTTGACTTTTGACTTCCTATGAAATCATATTACAAATGAACAAAACATATGCCTTATGCACAAGTAAAAAATAAATAAAAATGATGATAATAAAATATGACTAAAGTATGTTGATACAGTTCTTATACATGTGTAATTGACACAAAATTCGATTTTGAAAAAAGGTCCAGAAAGCACTTTTTAAGGGTGTGTGAAGTTTTTTCAAAATGTTTGCTATTTTTGACTTTTGACTTCCTATGAAATTATATTGCAAATGGAGAAAACATGCCTTATGCATAGGTTTTTATTTAAATGATGATAGTAAAACATGACTAAAGTATGTTGATACAGTTCTTATACATGTGTAATTGGCACAAAAATCGAAATAATTTTGAAAAACGGTCCAGAAAGCACTTTTTAAGGGTGTGTGAAGTTTTTTCAAATATTTTGCTATTTTTGACTTTTGACTTCCTATGAAATCATATTGCAAATGGACAAAACATATGCCTTATGCACAAGTAAAAAAAATGTTTTAATTATGATAATACAAAGTATATTCATACAGTACTTACACATGTGTTATTGACAAAAAAATCAAAAGAATTTGAAAAACGGTCCAGAAAGCACTTTTTTAAGGGCGTGCTAGGTTTTTTGGATTTCTTTTGACTTTTTCAAAATTTTACTTTTGGATGTTGACTTGTGTTGCATTTGCAATATGAAAAACGATGGTGCCTTATCGCCACCTGTTGGATTGTGTTACACCTGGCATTTGCCATATGGCATTTGCAATCAACTTTGAACGATTACACGAATTGAGTGGTATTGGACACCATGTATATGGTTTGTCCAGTGCCAATGACTTCCCATTCATTTTTGTCCATTTCAGGGGGTGTTTTACTCCCAGGAGACTCTGGACCTGCTTTATGGCATCCCTAATGACATTATTTCTGACAGAGGACCCCCAGTTTATATCCCAGGTATGGAGAGCCTTCTGCACAGCTCTGGGTATTAATATTAGCCTTTTGCCTGGATATCACCCCCAGACCAACAGCCAGACCGAGCAGGCCAACCAGGAGTTGGAAACTGCAATACGCTGTGTGACTTCGGCTAACCCTTCCTCTTGGAGTGCCCAGCTACCCTGGGTGGAATATGCCCACAACACCCTCATCAACACCTCATCAGGTATGTCTCCTTTGAGTGTGCTCTGGGTTACAAACCTCCCTTGTTCCCTGCCCAAGAGGTTGAAGTAGCAGTGCCCTCAATACAGGACCACATGCGTTTGTGTCGCACCTGGAGGAGGGCCCGGGCTGCTCTTCGTGCCTCCGCCAGGACCCAATCCCAAGCTAACTCTCGCCGTGCTTCAGCCCCAGTCTGCACTCCAGGCCAAAAGGTATGGCTTACATCTAAGGACTTGCCCCTGAAAGTGGTTTCCCAAAAACTAGCTCCCCGATTCGTTGGCCCCTTTGAGATTGATCGTGTCATAAACCCCTCTGCTGTTCATCTGAGATTTTTAAAGGGTTAGCTAATTACTGTACCTTCAATAAACAGTTGTTGTATTCTGGTCCCTAATGTTTCCCCATCTGAATTAAATGTTTCTAGTGTATATTCAGCAGAATAACTGCTTTCTGTGTTTATCTGTTGATAAAGAAGTGTGCTCTGGTTTCAATGGATTTTTTTTCATAATTGTTTTCTTCGAATTTGGAGTACATTTTTAGCAGCATCATTGGAGTGTTTTTTAATAAATGTCAGGGACTCCACTGACAATGGTCATCAGCTGGAGAAAGACAGTTCCTCCCAGAGTTCCATAACACTGAGCTCCATCCAGTGTAGCATCACAGGGGTCTCCATGCCTGAAAATCAACAGAAAATAGAAACTGTAGTGACTGACTATCACTGTCCTAGTTTTAAGGTTTAATTTTATGGATGAGAATCAACGGTGTAACCAAACCAATGACATCAAGGTATTAAAAAACATAACAGTACCCCAGTCAGTTATAATTATCCCAGGACAATAAATAATGAGACAATTGTCTTTTGCAGTGTTTTGAATATTGTCTCTGTATCTGTCATTAGTCATTATGAGAGGGATTCATTTAACAAAAGTGACTCTGAGTAGCCTGTAGTATACCACAAACAACTTTGATCAAGTAGTTCACTTTCTGCATGATATTAACAAGGCACTTTACATCATGTTTAAAACAAGGAAATCGACACATAAAGAAACATCTTATCATGAGATACTCCTGCTAACATTACCAAAAGTACAAACAAAGCCTCATGTCTCTTCACAACACAGGTCAAGTTAACAAATTCTGAGCTGATTTTCTAAGTTCTCACTCAGAGGAAAGAGGAACTTAAATGCATGTCTCTTGATGTGTAATATCAGATAAGTTGTAAAAAAGTGATGTGAGAATACACTCTAAGAAAAAAAGATTATATCTGGAACTTACAGTAAGTGTTCTTCGGCTGTCCCCTTTCCACGGAGGGTTCTACATGGAATTCACCTCTAAGAGTGTACTTTGGAGTGTAAAGAACTTTTCTGCCTGAGAAAATGTCACCTCATTTGTTTTGTCAGGGCAGATGTCAGCTCTAACATACTGAACAAGCTGTTCATCACTGACATTAACACAGTACCTTCTTCTTCACAATTAGTCGGCTATATCAGTCCATTTAAGATTGTGACATTACAAAAAAATAAATGAATGAAAGAAAGAAAGAAAGAAAGAAAGAAAGAAAGAAAGAAAGAAAGAAAGAAAGAAAGAAAGAAAGAAGATTTAAGAGGAGGAGAGGTGAGAGAAATAAAAAGTGAAACAGAGAGGACCAAATTTATAATGTTTCCCAAATGGTTGTTTGTGACTCATCGATGGCATCGGCCGGTTGTATGTAACTGATTCCTTTTGGGTTGCAGTTGGACAGAACTGGACTGCATTTATATAGCAATTCCTGGGAGCTCAAACCGTGATGAATTGGGTTTGTTTATTAGAAGCAAATTAAGAAAATAACCCAAAAAAAGGAACCATTCTTCCATGAAGGACACACTAGTGGGCCATCCTTTCAATCACAAACTTCTGCAGTGAATGACAACTTTTACTACTGCACAATAACCTTGTTGAGAGTTTGTAAAAAAATATATATATAATTATACATCAATAAATAAAACATTAAATCAGTAACAGAGAGACTATGACAAATGTAGACAGTTCATTTGTTGGGATATTTATTTAGGTAAATAATGTACAAAACCCTCAGCATTGAATGCCATGAAATATAAACAGTAATATGGGAAAGTTAATCCAATTTGTTACAGTAACAAATGGAGAAACAAGGCTTCAGTACCACTTCTAAAGACCAACCCTTCAAATATGCAGCTCTCATTGGCCAAGCTGTATTCCAGCATACAAAGTCTCCTCCTGCCCCTCAGGTCTGTCTCTCTCCGTGTTTGGTCTGGCACCCTCCAGCACTACAATCTGTCCATACACCACCTCCTCTGGAACCTCTCTTTGTTTCTCCCTCTTCTTTAGAATCGTGATGTCATCACATTCCAGTTCAGGACTCTCAACAGCATCTGTGTGGAGATGTTGACATTAGTTTGGGGGGGGGGGGGGATATTGCACAGATCATTTGTTGACATTTAACATTTGAGGTATGGAAGCAACCCACATACGCTCTAATGTTGATTTGCAGATTTAGAAATAGCATCCATTCACCTCCTTCACATGCACTTGACCGATCTGTAGATCTGGAAATAGGCCTATCGAAATGTATCTAGGCCTACACTAATTCAATGTAGGGACAACAACCTAAAGAAATTCTAAATTGAGCCACAACACTGAAACAACAGTCACATGAGCTGACTGAGTGTTGTAATCAGTGCTGTTGATGTTTATCTTTGACGTTTGTTAGATGTGTTAGATTGTTATACTGACCTGATGCCTGTGGAGGGTTCCTCCTCTTGTGAATACAGTAAGCTCCCACCACCACTGCAAAGACCAGGACCACAGCTACTAGTGACCCTATGGCAGTGCCATAAGATCCTCCTGCATGATATGGTGAGGAGAAATAGTGGTGGTGGGTGGTGGGTGGGGGGTTTGACACAGTCCAACACAAATCATGCATGACAACGTTCAAGCGTTCAAGATAAATTGCCTTTGGCTTCTATGGAATATTCTTATTTGGCAAATAGATGTGTTTTTTAGCTCCTCACCTTCAATTATCAGTTGTACTCCTCTCGTGTCCAAGTAAAGTCCATCTGACGTGAAGATTTCTAAAGAGTATTCAGCAGAATCACTCCTCTCTGTGTTATTTATTTTTAATGTTCCATTATTGATAAAGAACTCTGATCTGGCTTTAATGAATTCATGGACAATTATGTTTTTTCTTATTTTGAATATCACTGTTTTCGCACCAGTGGGGTCTTTTTTGAATGTGAGATGGGATCCTGTGGCATCATTCATCAGCTGGAGATAGACAGTTCCTCCCAGAGCTCCGTAACACGACATGTTCTGTGTGGCATTACAGGAGGTAACCAAGCCTGAGGATAGAAAAGAATAGCTGTTTTGTTGATAGTGATGATAAGTGTAAATCCTTTGCTACAACTTTATCAACACCATTTATCCAACTGGTGGGTCTAATCCTGAATGCTGATTGTTTAAATCTGCATCCCAGCCGGTGCCTATTACACAAGTTACCACTGGCTAAATCTATGATGTTAAAATGCCTATTTCACTCTGTTCCATCTGACTGTGCAATCAACTGTCTCATCAATGTTTTTAATTAAAATATGTCATCAATATTTTAATATGTTGGCAACCCATTGTATAAATGTGGTAATTCCTGTGAAGCCGGTGTTTGGAGGATATATTGGCAGGGTATGCCGGCCCTCAACTTTGTCTCGAGACCAACACCCGTGCCAATATGATCACTTTATTCACTTTGTGACATTATGATAGCCCGAACTGATCTTTTGACCAGTAAATTATTTTCTTGTGCTTGTCTTTTAAAATAATTAACCATCAATTTATACTGAACAAAAATTTGAACTCACCATGCAACCATTTCAAGGATTTTACTGAGTTAAAGTTCATAGAAGCAAACCAGCCAATCAGCATAAAATCCCCACAAAAGGGATTTTATTACAAACAGAAACTCCTGAGCTCCATCCTCACCCTACTCAGACAATCCCACAGGTAAAGAAGCCAGATGTGGATGTCCAGGGCGGGCATGGTTACGCGTGGTCTGCGGTTGTGAGGGCGGTTGGATGAACTGCTAAATTCTCTAAAACGACGTTGGTAGAGAAATTAAAAAGCTTGAGTGGACATTCTTTCAGTTAACTTGCCAATTGCATGCTCCCTCAAAACTTGAAACATCTGTGGCATTGTGTTGTGTGACAAAAGTGGCCTTTTATGGTCCCCAGCACAAGGTGCACCTGTGTAATGATCATGCTGTTGAATCAGTTTCTTGATAGGTCACATCTGTCAGGTGGATGGATTATCTTGGCAAAGGAGAAATGCTCCCTAACAGCAATGTAAACAAATTTGTGCACAAATGTTGAGAAATAAGCTTTTTGTGCATATGGAACATTTTTGGGATCTTTTATTTCAGTTCATGAAAAATGGGACCAACACTTTACGTCTTAGGTCTATATTTTTGTTCAGTATAAATTGCAATGCTCTATGATCCTACATAAGTGGCATTGATTTGAGACTGTTACTTTTCTCTTCATAATAGAGTGTTGCATGCTGCTGTAATTATTCAGTTACAACACCATTTATAACACTGGGTTGTTGTTGTTTTAATTTGCATGACCTCCATAGACAAACAGATATATATCTCAGTATAGAAAAAAAGGGAATCTTACCATAAGAGGATTCTGCTGACATAATCAGAAGTCCAAACATCATAAACATGTTCCTTTATAATAGGCATCTACTGATGTGGCAACTATAGATTCCCTTATTGAAGTCCCAAACTTGGATTACAAACAACAAACTACCGTCCACGTTATAAATCAGAATGTCACTAGGCTATTTGAATAAAACATGTAAATGATTGTGTCCTTTCAGGGATGGGGAAGGAAATGTTTGAACACAACCATGATCTCACTTCTTCATTTCACAGACCGATGCATAAACATTTCAGTATATAGGATAAGGCATTTCATAATATACATTTATTTCTACCTTTATTTAACTAGGCAAGTTGGTGAAGAACAAATTCTTATTTTCAATGATGGGCTAGGAACAGTGGGCTAACTGCCTTGTTCAGTGTCAGAACAACAGCTTTTTACCTTGTCAGCTTCGGGGATTCGATGTTGCCACCTTTCAGTTACTATTCCAACGCTCTAACCACTAGGCTACCTGCCACCCCATATATACTTAAGCGAACAAGAGATCTTGAGACTAGATTTATATTAGGGCTATAATATTTAATGTGATCCAAAATAAATTATCACACCAGCTTTACACTGTGAGAACTTTGTTTCAGTCTTATACTGTAGGTTATTTAGAGAAACACTATGCCCTTTTATTAGCTGTGTCTGTTACGGTGTTTCTCTGACACAAACTCAAGTCAGTTGTCAAGTGCAAGTTGAAATAATGGTTGAGAAACACTGTTACACCACACAGGTCATGTGTTCACTGTGAGCCCTCTCATGGTTCCTGCATGTAGGGAGTGAAGGTTTTCCATAGAAAATCAAAGTGAGAGTGTATTAAAATAAACATTTTGTTTGTGAAATGTTATGAAGAGTTTCATTCCAAAACGCTATACAGTGGGGAGAACAAGTATTTGATACACCGCCGATTTTGCAGGTTTTCCTACTTACAAAGCATGTAGAGGTCTGTAATTTTTATCATAGGTACACTTCAACTGTGAGAGACGGAATCTAAAACAAAAATACAGAAAATCACATTGTATGATTTTTAAGCAATTAATTTGCATTTTATTGCATGACATAAGTATTTGATACATCAGAAAAGCAGAACTTAATATTTGGTACAGAAACCTTTGTTTGCAATTACAGAGATCATACGTCTCCTGTAGTTCTTGACCAGGTTTGCACACACTGCAGCAGGGATTTTGGCCCACTCCTCCATACAGACCTTCTCCAGATCCTTCAGCGAGAACCACTGCTTTTAATCAGGGCAAGGTGACTGGAAACATGACTGGAAACATGACCGAATACAAACAGTGCAGCTATTCCCTCCGCAAGTCTATCAATCAAGCTAAGCGTCAGTATAGAGACATAGTAGAATCTCAATTCAACGGCTCAGACACAAGAGGTCTACAGGGTCTACAGTCAATCACGGACTACAAAAAGAAAACCAGCCCAGTCACGGACCAGGATGTCTTGCTCCCAGGCTGACTAAATAACTTTTTTGCCCGCTTTGAGGACAATACAGTGCCACTGACACGGCCTGCAACGAAAACATGCGGACTCTCCTTCACTGCAACCAAGGTGAGTAAAACATTTAAACGTGTTAACCCTCGCAAGGCTGCAGGCCCAGACGGCATCCCCAGCCGCGCCCTCAGAGCATGCGCAGACCAGCTGGCTGGTGTGTTTACGGACATATTCAATCAATCCCTATACCAGTCTGCTGTTCCCACATGCTTCGTGAGGGCCACCATTGTTCCTGTTCCCAAGAAAGCTAAGGTATCTGAGCTAAACGACTACCGCCCCGTAGCACTCACTTCCGTCATCATGAAGTGCTTTGAGAGACTAGTCAAGGACCATATCACCTCCACCCTACCTGACACCCTAGACCCACTCCAATTTGCTTACCGCCCAAATAGGTCCACAGACGATGCAATCTCAACCACACTGCACACTGCCCTAACCCATCTGGACAAGAGGAATACCTATGTGAGAATGCTGTTCATCGACTACAGCTCAGCATTTAACACCATAGTACCCTCCAAGATCATCATCAAGCTCGAGACCCTGGGTCTCGACCCCGCTCTGTGCAACTGGGTACTGGACTTCCTGACGGGCCGCCCAAAGGTGGTGAGGGTAGGCAACAACATCTCCACCCCGCTGATCCTCAACACTGGGGCCCCACAAGGGAGCGTTCTGAGCCCTCTCCTGTACTCCCCGTTCACCCATGACTGCGTGGCCACGCACGCCTCCAACTCAATCATAAAGTTTGTGGACGACACAACAGTGGTAGACTTGATTACCAACAACGACGAGACGGCCTACAAGGAGGAGGTGAGGGCCCTCGGAGTGTGGTGTCAGGAAAATAACCTCACACTCAACGTCAACAAAACTAAGGAGATGATTGTGGACTTCAGGAAACAGCAGAGGGAACATCCCCCTATCCACATCGATGGAACAGTAGTGGAGAGGGTAGTAAGTTTTAAGTTCCTCGGCATACACATCACAGACAAACTGAATTGGTCCACCCACACAGACAGCATCGTGAAGAAGGCGCAGCAGCGCCTCTTCAACCTCAGTAGGCTGAAGAAATTTGGCTTGTCACCAAAAGCCCTCACAAACTTCTACAGATGCACAATCGAGAGCATCCTGGCGGGCTGTATCACCACCTGGTACGGCAACTGCTCCGCCCACAACCGTAATGCTCTCCAGAGGGTAGTGAGGTCTGCACAACGCATCACCGGGGGCAAACTACCTGCCCTCCAGGACACCTACACCACCCGATGTTACAGGAAGGCCATAAAGGTCATCAAGGACAACAACCACCCGAGCCACTGCCTGTTCACCCCGCTATCATCCAGAAGGCGAGGTCAGTACAGGTGCATCAAAGCTGGGACCGAGAGACTGAAAAACAGCTTCTATCTCAAGGCCATCAGACTGTTAAACAGCAACCACTAACATTGAGTGGCTGCTGCCAACACACTGACTCAACTCCAGCCACTTTAATAATGGGAATTGATGGGAAATGCTACCTAATATAATGTTTACATACCCTACATTATTCATCACATATGTATACGTATATACTGTACTCTATATCATCTACTGCATCTTTATGTAATACATGTATCACTAGCCACTTTAACTATGTCACTTTGTTTACATACTCATCTCATATGTATATACTGTACTCGATACCATCTACTGTATCTTGCCTATGCTGCTCTGTACCATCACTCATTCATATATCTTTATGTACATATTCTTTATCCCCTTACACTTGTGTATAAGACAGTAGTTTTGGAATTGTTAGTTAGATTACTTGTTGGTTATTACTGCATTGTCGGAACTAGAAGCACAAGCATTTCGCTACACTCGCATTAACATCAGCTAACCATGTGTATTTGACAAATACAATTTGATTTGATTTGATTTGATTCAGTTTTCGGGGCTGTCGCTGGGCAATACGGACTTTCAGCTCCCTCCAAAGATGTTCTATTGGGTTCAGGTCTGGAGACTGGCTAGGCCACTCCAGGACCTTGAGATGCTTCTTACGGAGCCACTCCTTAGTTGCCCTGGCTGTGTGTTTCGGGTCGTTGTCATGCTAGAAGACCCAGCCACGACCCATCTTTGATGCTCTTACTGAGGGAAGGAGGTTGTTGGCCAAGATCTTGCGATACATGGCTCCATCCATCCTCCCCTCAATACGGTGCATTCGTCCTGTCCCCTGTGCAGAAAAGCATCCCCAAAGAATGATGTTTCCACCTCCAAGCTTTACGGTTGGGATGGTGTTCTTGGGGTCATACTCATCCTTCTTCTTCCTCCAAACACGGCAAGTGGAATTTAGACCAAAAAGACCTATTTATGTCTCATCAGACCACATGATCTTCTCCCATTCCTCCTCTGGATCATCCAGATGGTCATTGGCAAACTTCAGATGGGCATGGACATGCGCTGGCTTGAGCAGGGTGACCTTGCGTGCGCTGCAGGATTTGAATCCATGACGGCGTAGTGTGTTACTAATGGTTTTCTTTGAGACTGTGGTCCCAGCTCTCTTCAGGTCATTGACCAGGTCCTGCCGTGTAGTTCTGGGCTGATCCCTCACCTTCCTCATGGTCATTGATGCCCCACGAGGTGAGATCTTGCATGGAGCCACAGACCGAGGGTGATTGACCGTCATCTTGAACTTCTTACATTTTCTAATAATTGCGCCAACAGTTGTTGCCTTCTCACCAAGCTGCTTGCCTATTGTCCTGTAGCCCATCCCAGCCTTGTGCAGGTCTACATGTTTAACCCTGATGTCCTTACACAGCTCTCTGGTCTTGGCCATTGTGCAGAGGTTGGAGTCTGTTTGATTGAGTGTGTGAACAGGTGTCTTTTATACAGGTAACAAGTTCAAACTGGTGCAGTTAATACAGGTAATGAGTGGAGAACAGGAGGGATTCTTAAAGAAAAATGGACAGGTCTGTGAGAGCCAGAATTCTTACTGGGTGGTAGGTGATCAAATACTTATCTCATGCAATAAATTGCTAATTAATTACTTAAAAATCATACAATGTGATTTTCTGGATTTTTGTTTTAGATTCCGTCTCTCACAGTTGAATTGTACCTATGATTAAAAAAAATACAGACCTCTACATGCTTTGTAAGTAGGAAAACCTGCAAAATTGGCAGTGTATCAAATACTTGTTCTCCCCACTGTATATCCATTTTCAGAAATGTTGGTAAATTTAAACTTATGAAAGAGATTGGTGTGTTTTTTTACTATCTAATCATGGCAGCATGAGGTTTTTCAATGATATAAATGTATTTGTTTCAAATCTTTTACTTGATGGTTTTATTTCAGAAAGTCAAATAATCATGTTTTTATGCAAAATGCCTTATATATCCACCTCACACTCAGCGAAATAGGTAGTACTGCTGTGTTTTACACAGTCAAATGTAACAAATAACTACATTTTCAATAAATAAAAAGTATAAAAGATATTCAATTCAGTAATATGAGTTTTTATGTAAAACATTTACATTTGACGTTTTTTTTCCCATTTAGCAGATGCTGTTATCCAGAGCGACATACAGTAATCCAGAGCAATTTAGAGTGAGTGCACTCATTTTAAGATAGCTTGGTGAGACAACCACATAACACAGTCAAATACATTATACAGGACAGGAAGATTCAATTCCAGCTAAACAATTGATACAGTATATATAGTGTATTGAAAAAAGTTTGTTACCGACCACTTCGATTCGGTATTATGTATTCTGCTTTGAAAGTTGATAAATTTGTAACCCCACTTTTGAGAAAATGGCCCTCGGGTGTTTTGGTACACCTACTAAAGAGCTCTTCTTTGTCTACACCCATTCAGCATCGTTAACACCCTCTTCAGCCTTAGCCCCACCCATCTCTTTAAGGATTCACATGTGAAGCCATGTGGTAAACAAACACTATGTCAAATAAAATCTAAGTTTATTTGTCACATGCACAGGATACAGAAGGTGTAAACGGTACACTGAAATGGTTACTGGCATGGTAACCATATCAAAAACAGAAAGTGTCCAGATAAAAATATTTTATGAATATTTTATCATTATTTGATGACGCTTACCCAACACACTTGCCTAAATTGATGGGTTATGTGAAGGAAATGCTATAATTACCACCCAGCCACAACATAGCTAAGTGGATGGGTCACCATTGTCTACATGTGTACACATGTTCATGAAATACAATAGATGGCCTTAATCACCCCCAGACACACCTACTTTGATGGGTCCTGTAATAAACCTGTAGCTCGCTAGTTTAACAATGAACCGGCATAATCCCAACTCATACTACTACCAATACCAAACATAGTATGAATCTACAGGAAGCTAAAGCTAAAAAAAAAACTATGTTCAATATTAGCTAGCTAACATTAGGCTATAACTAGCAATGCAAATGGATTTCTGATAAGAATAATATTACTACACGTAACGTGAGCGAGCCAGCAAGCTACATTTGCTAGTTAACTAACAGTACGCTTTAATTCTGACAAAATTAGAAACTTACATCTGAAAATTTTGCTGGACTTACATATATACTGTATATAGATGAATAATTCATGGCAGACTGGAAACATTTAACTTTGTTTTGCTTGTAGCTCCATCTTGTTTTGCCAGTGATGTGTCAAGTCACTCCAGTTCACACTGTGCAGAAACACTGTGCAGAAAGTAGCCCATCACTTTTTCCAACTGATCTGCCGATAGCGCCTGCTAAATTCATGGCATCAATGTTATTGAGAAAAGTAGCAAAACTATTGTAGTTCTCGATGGCTAACAATTCTATCTTTCAAAAATGGTGCAGTACTGAACAGCTCATGTTACAGATAAAAGCATGCTACATGGTAAACCAAACCAAACTCATCTCCCAGCAAGCCCAACAATTATCTCAGCCAATCATGGCTGGTGGGAAGGTTCCTGCCATTTTCCATGTCTAAACCAACTAGTCTCATAATTCACATTGTATTTGTATTTATGGATGGAATACAAGTTTGTTATAAAGGCACATGAATGTTCACATGTTTCAGAAGGCATTTCTGCAACAAACAGAAAAAACTGTTTATAAAAAACTGTATGTTCAAATCCCTTTCCTGTGAAGTAGTGACGTGTGACATACGCCTAGTTTCCTGAAATGAGTCACATTTTCTGAAATCTATGGAAAAAAATCTGAGAAGAGTCATATTTTACACACTCTTGAAGGTTCCCATGAGCAATCATTTCTGAAGAAAAAACATAAATGAGAAAACTTGGTCTATACAACGTTTTGAAAATGTTTTATCTATTAACGATAGGGGCCACAGCAAATGTTGTGGCCGGTCAGATATTTTTGTCTGGACGCTATTGCTAAAAAAGCGATCATACATGCTATTGTGGTCTCATGCTATATGTTATTCAAATTTGAGTCATTTAGCAGATACTCTACCTACAGTAGTGAGTGCATATATTTTCAATAGGTCCTACTGGGGAACAAAACCCACAAATACAATAATCAGTACCATAAGTACTGCATCAGCTAAATAGAATTTTTACCACCATAAAAACAATAGTAGCCTACTTCCAGGTGCATTTCAGGTGCATTTGCAATCTGAACATGTATTTATTTAGGAGAAAAAGCTGATATTATAATTATTATTTAGAAAAAAAGATGCAATCTATGCTGAACAAAAAGATATTAGGTTGCAGTTTGTCTTAAAGACCACCTGGTGTCAGCCTTGTTGCGTCTCAGAGTAATCAACATACGTAACTGTCCCCACAAGGCTCTGAGTGTGGATATATGAACAAAAATATAAATGCAACATGCAACAATTTCAACGGTTTTACTGAGTTACAGTTCATAGAAGAAAATCAGCCAATTTAAATAAATAAATTACACCCTATTCTATGGATTTCACATGACTGAGCAGGGGCGCAGCCATTGGTGGGCCCGGAAGGGCATAGGTCCACCCACTTGGGAGCCAGGCCTAGCCAATCAGAATTATTTTTTTCCACACAAAGGGGCTTTATTCCAGACAGAAATACTCCTCAGCTTCATCAGCTGTCCGGGTGGCTGGTCTCAGACGATCCCGCAGGTGAAGAAGCCGGATGTGGAGGTCCTGGGGTGGCGTGGTTACTCGTGGTCTGCGGTTGTGAAGCGGTTGGAAATACTGCCAAATTCTCTAAAATGACATTCGAGGTGGTTTATGGTAGAGAAATTAACATTCAATTATCTGGAAAAAACTCTGGTGGACCTTCCTGCAGTCAGCATGTCAGTTGCACGCTCCCTCAAAACTTGAGACAACTGTGGCATTGTGTTGTGTGACAAAACTGTACATTTTAGAGTGGCCGTTTATTGTCCCCAGCACCAGGTGCACATGTATAATGATCATGCTGTTTAATCATCTTCTTGAAATGCTACACCCATAAATGGATGGATTATCTTGGCAAAGGACAAAAGCTCACTAAGGGGGATGTAAAGACATTTTTGCTTTTTGTGCACATGGAACATTTCTGGGGTCTTTTATTTAAGTTAATGAAACATGGGACCAACACCTTAAGTGTTGCTTTTTTATTTTGGTTCAGTTTAGAACATAAAAGGTTTCTTCAGCTGTTCGCAAATGAGAACCTTTTGAAGAACCTTTATGGTTCCCGGTACAGTGGTGTCCCAACATGCAGGAAAGGTGGGGCAGAGCCAGTTTAGCTATTTTGCATGTTATTTTGGCATTAATATGTGTCACATATCAGTTTGCAAACCGTGTAAAAATGTTACGTTTTTATTAATAAAGCCGCATACAAACATGGTCTCTTTTTTGCTAAGGAAGGTCCAACATGCAGGTGTTTCAGCCTCGCGCAGTGCTTTCTGTGGTGGAGTCACAGCCAGTGGAAATTACAGAGCAAAGGCGTTGGTAATGTTCTCTAGTTGCACCGTGATTGGCTCAGTGTTCTGTCACTCTTGGGGACACTACGTCACTGCAGACTCTACAGGGAGAGCTCGGCAGTTCATGCCCCTTTGGTTGCTGCCATAGATTTACACTAGAAGTGCCTATCTAAAAGGGCTCAAGGTCATTGGCCACAGATACAATTACGTCAAATCACTTTATATCTAACGTAGCTTTGATTGAAATGATCATGACAACATCATACTTTCAAAATCTTAGCTAGCAAGCCAGATAAGCAGTTATCATCATGAATCAAGTCGACAAGGCGCAGAGTGATATGAATACATGTTCTATATTTAATGAAGAAGAACACTAAAACAAACTTGACGCTATATATCAACAGTGCAAACACAGGCAACTAGACATAGACAATAACCCACAAACCACAATACAAAACAGGCTACCTAAATATGGTTCCCAATCAGAGACAATGACAAACACCTGCCTCTGATTGAGAACCATATCAGGCCAAAACACATAGAAACAGACTAACTAGACATGCAACATAGAATGCCCACTCATATCACACCCTGACCAAACAAAACAGAAACAAACAACGCAAATAATGGTCAGAGTGTGACACTACTGCCAAATCTTTTTCAAACCTTTTCATATGAAGATAAATTATAGATAAAACGTATTGGTGCTCATCGGCCATTGGACATAAACATTACACAGCAAGTTGGAAATCACAAATTCAACAATGAGTGGTTTTGAAGGAATCGGTGTCTAACTGAAAACGTTGCAAAGCGATCAATATTTTCTTCCCCTGCCGGCTATTTGGTGGTGAGGATGCGTGGTCCAAGTCTGGGTTTAAGGGTCTATTTTCCAAGCTAAAAGGATAAACATTCACACCCAACACCATTAGCCAGAAAAGGTTGAATGCATCGGCCATATAGTCAATCCAGTATGATCTCTGCCACGTTCAAAACAACTGGTAACTCGGAACTAGGAAATCTCAGATTTCAGTGAGTTCAGGACAACTGGGATCTCGGGAAAAACGAAATCCAACTGGGAAAATAAGTTTTGAGCGGTCATTCAACTCGGAATTCCAGGTTGGGAACTTGGGCTTCTTTCTAGAGCTCTGACCTGAAGATCACTGACGTCATGATTCAACATAGTTTTTTTAGTTCCCAGTTGTCTTGCAATCACCATAAATCCAGAGAATGCCAGACTTTGATGAAAAGTTTAACGACACAATTTGCCCTAAAGAAGGCCCGCTGCGCCACCTTCCTGTTCAAATGAGCACAAAAATGTATTGAATAGTGCAGCATAAATTATTTAATATGCCAGGGAGACATGTATCTTGTAGCTAAGAAACTAATACTAAGTGTATGTTGTGTAGAGAGCCCATGTGCCTCTCCTTAATAATTTGGTCTCTTTCCTCCTCATATGAATGAATTTACTGAACATAAATGCAATAATGTTTGTGTATGGTTCAAAAGTCAAATATCATTTTGGCGTTTGTTATTATTGAAGGAGAATGTGGATCTTATCAACTTACAAAAATCCACAAGGAGTCAGTATAAACCACATTTCTTTAATTAAGGATGCAATTCTTTTTTTTTTCAATTTTCACCTAAAATGATATACCCAAATCTGACTGTCTGTAGCTCAGGACCTGAAGCAAGGATATGCATATTCTTGATACCATTTGAAAGGAAACACTTTGACATTTTTGGAAGTGTGAAATGAATGTAGGAGAATATAACACATTAGATCTGGTAAAATATAATACAAAGAAAAAACGTGTTTTCTTTATTGTACCATCATCTTTGAAATGCAAGAGAAAGGCCCTACTGTATTATTCCATTCCAGGCATAATTTAGATTTTGGCCACTAGTTGGCAGCAGTGTATGTGCAAAGTCTTAGACTGATCCAATGAACCATTCCATATATGTTCAAAATGTTGTATCAAGACTGCCCAAATGTGCCTAATTGGCTTATTAAACTTTTCACACGTACCAACAAACGGGTGTGATCATTCTATAATGGTCCGTGTTGCATATGATAAAACCGTTGCGATTATAACTCTTGATTAGAAAGATTATTTAGTATGTCCATTTTCGATTGCAACTATGATCAGTATTTGAGCAGGCAACACTTATTTCAAATAAATATTTTACACAAACACGGTCCTTATAAAGTTATGTCCAGAATGTGACCAGTTTATTTTTGGATGCAATGTTTAGACATTCACAGAAGTAGCTACAGCTTAACACAATTATCCAAATCGGAAATGTAGGCTACATTTGTCCAAGCGCTACCTAAGGAAAGATTGACGTAGCACAAGCAGTCATACTTTCAAAACTCTTGGCTGACAAAAACTACAATATGAATTAGCTAATAGCAATTACTATTTAAAATTAATCACATCACGGGTGAACTCACCATTGATCGAAATAATTGAATGAAACACTTTCTAGAAATTGAAAGTAATCCGAAGATGGTTAGTTATGCGCGCCAGAATGTTTGTTTTTTCGCATCAACCAAAGATAATAAGAGGAGATAACATGAGTTTGGTCTGTTTATAGTATGCATTTTGAAGGGGGTGTGTCATCTACGATCATCCACGTGCCTTCATTCACTTCTGGAAGTTTCCCGAAAGATGAGTGAACCATTCCTCACCTCATTATAACATCTTTGGTCTGACGGATTATGTGACACCCAGAATGCATTGTATAATGTCAACAAATATGGCGCCATACGGAGCTGGCAAATAGCTTAGCTCATTATAATCAGTACAAGCCTGTTGTCCGGGCCTCTGGTAGTCTCTATGGGGGTGCCACAAGGTTAAATTCTTGGGCCAACTCTTTTCTCTGTATACATCATGATGTCGCTCTTGCTGCCGGTGAGTCTCTGATCCACCTCTACGCAGACGACGCCATTCTGTATACTTCTGGCCCTTCTTTGGACACTGTGTTAACTACCCTCCAGACGAGCTTCAATGCAAAACAACTCTCCTTCTGTAGCCTCCAACTGCTCTTAAATACAAATAAAACTAAATGCATGCTCTTCAACCGATCGCTGCCTACACCTGCCCGCCTGCCCAGCATCACTACCCTGGACGGTTCTGACTTAGAATATGTGGACAACTACAAATACCTAGGTGTCTGGTTAGACTGTAAACTCTCCTTCCAGACTCACATCAAACATCTCCAATCAAAAGCTAAATCTAGAATTGGCTTCCTATTTCGCAACAAAGCATCCTTCACTCATGCTGCCAAACATACCCTCGTAAAACTGACCATGCAACCGATCCTTGACTTTGGCGATGTCATTTACAAAATAGCCTCCAACACCCTACTCAAAAAATTGGATGCAGTCTATCACACTGTCATCCATTTTGTCACCAAAGCCCCATTAACTACCCACCACTGCAACCTGTGCACTCTCGTTGGCTGGCCCTCGCTTCATACTCGTTGCCAACCCACTGCTTCCAGGTCCTTGCTAGGTAAAGTCCCGCCATATTTCAGCTCGCTGGTCACCATAGAAGCACCCACCCGTAGCACGTGCTCCAGCGGGTGTATTTCACTGGTCACCCCCAGGGCCAATTCTTCCTTTGGCCACCTCTCCTTCCAGCTCTCTGCTGCCAATGACTGGAACAAACTACAAAAATCTCTGAAACTGGAAACACTTATCTCCCTCACCAGCTTTAAGCACCAGCTGTCAGAGCAGCTCACAGATCACTGCACCTGTACATAGCCCATCTATAAATAGCCCAAACAATTACCTCGTCCTCTACTGTATTTATTTATTTTGCTCCCTTGCACCCCAGTATTTCTACTTTGCTCATTCACCTACTGCAAATCTACAATTCCAGTGTTTTTAATTGCTATATTGTATTTACTTCACCACAGTGGCCTTTTTTATTGTGTTTACCTCCCTTATCTCACCTCATTTGCTCACATTGTATATATACTTGTTTTTGTACTGTATTATTGACTGTATGTTTGTTTTACTCCATGTGTAACTCTGTGTTGTTGTATGTGTCGAACTGCTTTGTGATATCTTGGCCAGGTCGCAGTTGTAAATGAGAACCTGTTCTCAACTTGCCTACCTGGTTAAACAAAGGTAAAATAAAGTTTAAAAATAAAACCTTCAAAAAAGTATTTTACACACATCATAGGTGTCCATTACAATATATGTAATAGTCAGAATGCATTATTTGTCACAAGTATACATACGTACATACATACATACAGTGCCTTGCAAAAGTATTCGGCCCCCTTGAACTTTGTGACCTTTTGCCACATTTCAGGCATCAAACATAAAGATATAAAACTGTATTTTTTTGTGAAGAATCAACAACATGTGGGACACAATCATGAAGTGGAACGACATTTATTGGATATTTCAAACTGTTTTAACAAATCAAAAACTGAAAAATTCGGCGTGCAAAATTATTCAGCCCCCTTAAGTTAATACTTTGTTGCGCCACCTTTTGCTGCGATTACAGCTGTAAGTCGCTTGGGGTATGTCTCTATCAGTTTTGCACATCGAGAGACTGAAATTTTTCCCAATCCTCCTTGCAAAACAGCTCGAGCTCAGTGAGGTTGGATGAGGAGCATTTGTGAACAGCAGTTTTCAGTTCTTTCCACAGATTCTCGATTGGATTCAGGTCTGGACTTTGACTTGGCCATTCTAACACCTGGATATGTTTATTTTTGAACCATTCCATTGTAGATTTTGCTTTATGTTTTGGATCATTGTCTTGTTGGAAGACAAATCTCCGTCCCAGTCTCAGGTCTTTTGCAGACTCCATCAGGTTTTCTTCCAGAATGGTCCTGTATTTGGCTCCATCCATCTTCCCATCAATTTTAACCATCTTCCCTGTCCCTGCTGAAGAAAAGCAGGCCCAAACCATGATGCTGCTACCACCATGTTTGACAGTGGGTATGGTGTCTTCAGGGTGATGAGCTGTGTTGCTTTTACGCCAAACATAACGTTTTGCATTGTTGTCAAAAAGTTACATTTTTGTTTCATCTGACCAGAGCACCTTCTTCCACATGTTTGGTGTGTCTCCCAGGTGGCTTGTGGCAAACTTTAAACAACACTTTTTATGGATATCTTTAAGAAATGGCTTTCTTCTTGCCACTCTTCCATAAAGGCCAGATTTGTGCAATATACGACTGATTGTTGTCCTATGGACAGAGTCTCCCACCTCAGCTGTAGATCTCTGCAGTTCATCCAGACTGATCATGGGCCTCTTGGCTGCATCTCTGATCAGTCTTCTCCTTGTATGAGCTGAAAGTTTAGAGGGACGGCCAGGTCTTGGTAGATTTGCAGTGGTCTGATACTCCTTCCATTTCAATATTATCGCTTGCACAGTGCTCCTTGGGATGTTTAAAGCTTGGGAAATCTTTTTGTATCCAAATCCAGCTTTACACTTCTTCACAACAGTATCTCGGACCTGCCTGGTGTGTTCCTTGTTCTTCATGATGCTCTCTGCGCTTTTAACGGACCTCTGAGACTATCACAGTGCAGGTGCATTTATACGGAGACTTGATTACACACAGGTGGATTGTATTTATCATCATTAGTCATTTAGGTCAACATTGGATCATTCAGAGATCCTCACTGAACTTCTGGAGAGAGTTTGCTGCACTGAAAGTAAAGGGGCTGAATAATTTTGCACGCCCACTTTTTCAGTTTTTGATTTGTTAATTTTTTGGGAAATATCCAATAAATGTCCTTCCACTTCATGATTGTGTCCCACTTGTTGTTGATTCTTCACAAAAAAATACAGTTTTATATCTTTATGTTTGAAGCCTGAAATGTGGCAAAAGGTCGCAAAGTTCAACGGGGCCGAATACTTTCGCAAGGCACTGTACATACATACATACATGCATACATACATACATACATACATACATTTTGCGCCTACATTAGAAACTACAAAACGATATACAGAAAATAAGGAACTTACTTTGATAGGAACGAACACATATCCAAAGTTATTAACAACGTAAACAACAAGGAAGGCAAAGCGAGCGCCAGCAAGAAAATGGTCCATTCTTGCAATGCTGCGCAAATAGTGTTCGAGGTGGCATAGCAGTTCAGACTTCTTTTGTCCTCGTCTTGTCCATATATATATATATATATATATATATTTACAACTTTTTTCACATACCTTTTTATATATATTTTTTAATTTTCCATAAACTCATCTTCAAAACACTCTCCTGCAACCCGCCTCACCAATTTATATTTATAAAAAAAGTATTATTTACCTCAAATCTGTAATCCTCCAAGAAGCTAGCCAGAAACTAGCCAGAAGCTAGCCAGGAGCTAGCCAGAAGCTAGCCAGAAGCTAGCCAGAAGCTAATCCAGAAGCTAATCAGAAGCTAATCAGAAGCTAGTTAGCTTCTTTACTGGCTAATCGTTAGTATTCAGCTAACCACGGTTTGTGGTCATCAGCTATCCTTTAGCTCGAAAATCTATCGCCAGTTTTGTACGGCGCAGCGCTGCTTGGAACGGAACATACCGGACCAAATTTTCTCTCCACGTCCCTGGATTTCAACCGCTAACTCTGGACATTCATACCTGGATCTCACAGCTAGCTAGCTGCAATCCGTGTGAGTATCGGCTTTCGGCGATTCCGGAGCAAACATCAATTATTCCGGAGCTAGCCAGCTGAAGAGTTCCATCAACCACTCCTGGGCTACAATCACCTATCCGGACCCATTTTGCTGCCTACGCGGAGCCCCACCGGGCCTTCACAACTGGACTGCCTACGTTGTCTACCCGAAGGAGTTATCCGGCTGGCTCCTCCGTCGCGACGTTACCTGAACGCCCATCTCCGGCCCGCTAACCGTTAGCTGTCTTATCGGCTGCTATCTGAATAGACAATCGGACAATTTAAAAAAAAAAATGTATTATTATTTTTTTCTTCTTCTTCTTGGGCCTCTAATAACTACATCTACTGTTTTTGTTTGTTGTTGTTGTGTGATATGGATTAATCCCCTCTACCACACGGAACCCCACTAATCTACTGACAGAACGCAAGAGGTGGCTAATAACAGACCTCCATCCTATGCTAGCTTGCTACCGCTGGCCTGGCTAGCTGTCTAAATCGCCGTGACCCCCAGCCTACCTCTCTACTCACTGGACCCTTTTGATCACTCAACTAAGCATGCCTCTCCTTAGTGTCAATATGCCTTGTCCATTGCTGTTCTGGTTAGTGTTTATTGGCTTATTTCACTGTAGAGCCTCCAGTCCTGCTCACTATACCTTATCCAACCTATTAGTTCCACCACCCACACATGCAATGACATCTCCTGGTTTCAATGATGTTTCTAGAGACAATATCTCTCTCTTCATCACTCAATACCTAGGTTTACCTCCACTGTATTCACATCCTACCATACCTTTGTCTGTACATTATAACTTGATGCTATTTTATCGCCCCCAGAAACCTCCTTTTACTCTCTGTTCCAGACGTTCAAGACGATCAATTCTTATTGCTTTTAGCCGTACCCTTATTTTACTCCTCCTCTGTTCCTCTGGCGATGTAGAGGTGAATCCAGGCCCTGCAGTGCTAAGCTCCACTCCTATTCCCCAGGCGCTCTCTTTTGACGACTTCTGTAACCGTAATAGCCTTGGTTTCATGCATGTTAACATTAGAAGCCTCCTCCCTAAGTTTGTTCTATTCACTGCTTTAGCACACTCTGCCAACCCGGATGTTCTAGCTGTGTCTGAATCCTGGCTTAGGAAGACCACCAAAAATTTGTAGATTTTAATCCCAAACTACAACATTTTCAGACAAGATAGAACTGCCAAAGGGGGCGGTGTTGCAATCTACTGCAAAGATAGCCTGCAGAGTTCTGTCCTACTATCCAGGTCTGTACCCAAACAATTTGAACTTCTACTTTTAAAAATCCACCTCTCTAAAAACAAGTCTCTCACCGTTGCCGCCTGCTATAGACCACCCTCTGCCCCCAGCTGTGCTCTGGACACCATATGTGAACTGATTGCCCCCATCTATCTTCTAGGCGACCTAAACTGGAACATGCTTAACATCCCAGCCATCCTACAATCTAAACTTTCTCTGATGCCCTCAATCTCACATAAATTATCAATGAACCTACCAGGTACCTCCCCAAAGCCTTAAACACGGGCACCCGCATAGATATCATCCTAACCAACTTGCCCTCTAAATACACCTCTGCTGTCTTCAACCAAGATCTCAGCAATCACTGTCTCGTTGCCTGCATCCGTAATGGGTCAGCGGTCAAACAACCTCCACTCATCACTGTCAAACGCTCCCTGAAACACTTCAGTGAGCAGGCCTTTCTAATCGACCTGGCCGGGGTATCCTGGAAGGATATTGATCTCATCCCGTCAGTAGAGGATGCCTGGATATTTTTTTAAATGCCTTCCTAACCATCTTAAATAAAAATGCCCCATTCAAGAAATGTAGAACCAGAAACAGATATAGGCCTTGGTTCTCCCCAGACCTGACTACCCTTAGCCAACACAAAAACATTCTATGGCGTTCTGCATTAGCATCAAACAGTCCCCATGATATGCAGCTGTTCAGGGAAGCTAGAAACCATTATACACAGGCAGTTAGAAAAGCTAAGGCTAGCTTTTTCAAGCAGAAATTTGCTTCCTGCAACACTAACTCAAAAAAGTTCTGGGACACTGTAAAGTCCATGGAGAATAAGAACACCTCCTCCCAGCTGCCCAATGCACTGAAGATAGGAAACACTGTCACCACTGATAAATCCACCGTAATTGAGAATTTCAATAAGCATTTTTCTACGGCTGGCCATGCTTTCCACCTGGCTACTCCTACCCCGGACAACAGCACAGCACCCCCACAGCAACTCGCCCAAGCCTTCCCCATTTCTCCTTCTCCCAAATCCGTTCAGCTGATGTTCTGAAAGAGCTGCAAAATCTGGACCCCTACAAATCAGCCGGGCTAGACAATCTGGACCCTTTCTTTCTGAAATTATCTGCCGAAATTGTTGCCACTCCTATTACTAGCCTGTTCAACCTCTCTTTCGTGTCGTCTGATATTCCCAAAGTTTGGAAAGCAGCTGCGGTCATCCCCTCTTCAAAGGGGGGACACTCTTGACCCAAACTGCTACAGACCAATATCTATCGTACCATGCCTTTCTAAGGTCTTCGAAAGCCAAGTCAACAAACAGATTACCAACCATTTCGAATCCCACCATACCTTCTCTGCTATGCAATCTGGTTTCAGAGCTGGTCATGGGTGCACCTCAGTCACGCTCAAGGTCCTAAACGATATCTTAACCGCCATCGATAAGAAACATTACTGTGCAGCCGTATTCATTGATCTGGCCAAGGCTTTCGACTCTGTCAATCACCACATCCTCATCAGATTCTACAGCCTTGAGTTCTCAAATGAATGCCTCGCCTGGTTCACCAACTACTTCTCTGATAGAGTTCAGTGTGTCAAATCGCAGGGTCTTCTGTCCGAATTCTGGCAGTCTCTATGGGGTGCCACAGGGTTCAATTCTTGGACCGACTCTTCTCTGTATACATCAATGAGGTCGCTTTTGCTGCTGGTGAGTCTCTGATCCACCTCTACGCAGACGACACCATTCTGTATACTTCTGGCCCTTCTTTGGACACTGTGTTAACAACCCTCCAGGCAAGCTTCAATGCCATACAACTCTCCTTCCGTGGCCTCCAATTGCTCAACCGATTGCTACCTGCACCTGCCCGCCTGTCCAACATCACTACTCTGGACGGCTCTGACTTAGAATACGTGGACAACTGAAAATACTTAGGTGTCTGGTTAGACTGTAAACTCTCCTTCCAGACCCATATCAAACATCTCCAATCCAAAGTTAAATCTAGAATTGGCTTCCTATTTCGCAACAAAGCATCCTTCACTCATGCTGCCAAACATACCCTTGTAAAACTGACCATCATACCAATCCTCGACTTTGGCGATGTCATTTACAAAATAGCCTCCAATACCCTACTCAACAAATTGGATGCAGTCTATCACAGTGCAATCCGTTTTGTCACCAAAGCCCAATATACTACCCACCATTGCGACCTGTACGCTCTCGTTGGCTGGCCCTCGCTTCATACTCGCCGCCAAACCCACTGGCTCCATGTCATCTACAAGACCCTGCTAGGTAAAGTCCCCCCTTATCTCAGCTCGCTGGTCTCCATAGCATCTCCCATCTGTAGCACACACTCATTTGCACCTCATTATTTTTATTTCTACTTTGCACATTCTTCCATTGCAAATCTACCATTCCAGTGTTTTACTTGCTATATTGTATTTACTTTGCCACCATGGCCTTTTTTTGCCTTTACCTCCCTTATCTCACCTGATTTGCTCACATCGTATATAGCCTTGTTTATACTGTATTATTGACTGTATGTTTGTTTTACTCCATGTGTAACTCTGTGTCGTTGTATGTGTCGAACTGCTTTGCTTTATCTTGGCCAGGTCGCAATTGTAAATGAGAACTTGTTCTCAACTTGTCTACACTCCTGTCTATATAAGGTCCCACAGTTGACAGTGCATGTCAGAGCAAAATCCAAGCCATAAGGTCAAAGGAATTGTCCGTAAGAGCTCAGAGACAGGATTGTGTCGAAGCACAGATGTGGGGTAGGGTACCAACACATTTCTGCAGCAATGAAAGTCCAAGAACACAGTGGCCTCCATCAATCTTAAATGGAAGATGTTTGGAACCACCAAGACTCATCCTAGAGCTGGCTGCCTGGCCAAACTGACAAACTGACAGAGCTCTAGTGTTCCTCTGTGGAGAAGGCAGAATCTTCCAGAAGGAATACCAACTCTGCAGCAGTCCACCAATCAGACCTTTATGGTAGAGTGGCCAGACAGAAGCCACTCCTCGTTAAAAGGCACACCTAAAGACTCTCAGACCATGAGAAACAAGACTCTCTGGTCTGATGAAACCAAGACTGAATGCCAAGCATCACATCTGGAGAAAACCTGGCACCATCCCTAAGGTGAAGTATGGTGTTGGCAGCATCATGCTGTGGGGATGTTTTTCAGCGGCAGGGACTGGGAGACTAGTCAGGATCAAGGCAAAGATGAACAGAGCAAAGTACAGAGTGATCCTTGATGAAAACCTGCTCCAGAGCAATCAGGACCTTCGACTAGGGCGAATGGTAATCTTCCAACATGACAACAACCCTAAGAACAAAGCCAAGACAACGCAGGAGTGGCTTTGGGACAAGTCTCTGAATGTCTTTGAGTGGCCCAGCCGGAGCCCAGACTTGAACCCGATCGAACATCTCTGGAGAGACCTGAAAATAGCTTTGCAGCAACGCTTCACATCCAACCTGACAGTGCTTGAGAGGATCTGCAGAGAAGAAGGGGAGAAGCTCCCCAAATACAGGTGTGCTAAGCTTGTTGCATCAAACCCAAGATGACTCAATGCTGTAATCACTGCCAAAGGTGCTTCAAAGTATTGAGTAAAGGGTACTGAATACTTATGTAAGTCACATTTCAGATTTTTATTTGTAATAAATTAGCTAACCCTGTTTTTGCTTTGTCATTGTGGGATATTGTGTATAGATTGATGAGGGAAAAAACAGTTTAATACGTTTTAGAATGAGGCTGTAAAGTAAGAATGTCAAGTGGTCTGAATAATTTCCGAAGGCACTCTAT